>NC_050576.1:256608882-257335438 GCF_011100635.1 Trichosurus vulpecula | reverse complement strand
GTTTATATGGCACCTACTACGTGCCAGGCACTGTGCAGCATTCTGAGTCCATTCTAACCTCAGACACTTTCTAGCTATGTGACCCTGGGCAAGTCACTTAACCCCTGTTTGCCTCAGTTTCCCCTTCTGTAAAAATGGGGATAATAAACAGCACTTACCTCCCAGGGTTGTTGTGAGGATCAAATGCGCTAATAATTGTAAAGCACTTACCATAGTGCCTGGCACATAGTAGGTACCATATAAATGTTAGTGATGATGAAGATGATGATGATGATGATGATGATGATGATGGACCTTTCATTTGGTCTTTGGCCTCCTTTGGGTATGTGCCCAGCAATAAAGCATTGCTGGGTCAAAGGGCATGGACAGCCACCTTTCTGGCATACTTACAAATTGTTTTCCAAAATAGTTGGATGCACACACACAGTTCCCTGAACAGTGTATTAGTTTTGCCCTTCCAACACTGGCTCTAGCCATCTTTTGTCATCTTTAGGCATAATCATTTTCCATTACATTCATACCCCGCAATACATTTGGCCATTCCTCAATCAACAGACATTTACTTTATTTCCAGTTTTTTGTTACCATGGAAAGTGCTGCTATGAATATTCTGTTAGTTATGGGCCTTTCTTTTTGACTTTGATTGCTTTATGGTATGTAACTTATAGTAGAATCATTGGTCAAAGTGCATAAAGTTTTTCTACTTTTCTTATATAATTCGAAATTTTTTTCCCCAAAAGAGTTGGATCAATTTATGCTCCTACCCACCACAAAGGAGTCTGCCTGTCTGTCCACAGCCCCACCAACATTAATTCTTTCTGTCTTTTATCATCTTTGCCAAATTGACAGCCTGAGATGTTGTGGGGCTCTCTCATCAATGACCTAAAGTGTGTTTTCATGTCATTGTATTTCTTATTTTTTTCCACTTAATAGTATTTTTTCCCCAATTACATGTAAACATAGTTTTCAACATTTATTTTTATAGGATTTTGAGTTCCAAATTTTTTTCTCCCCCCCCCCAAGATGGCAAGCAATCTGATATAGGTTGTACATGTACAGTCATATTAAACATACTTTTGCATGAGTCATGTTGTGAAAGAAGTATATTTCTTATTTTTTAAATTATTTTTACATCCTTTGACTTCATGATCTTTCTATTACATCAGGGGTCCCTTCCTAACCCCAATCCATACCACCTAGAATTAAAGGGTAGTTAATTTAGGTTAGTCTCCTAACATTTTAAATCCCTCCCCTAAAAATTTTTTCTTACTGTTTTATTCCAAACTATTCATAGCACAACACAGAGGCACCTAAGTGACCTGTAGTCAGAAAGACCTGAGTTCAAATTCAGGCTTAGATAGCTGTGTGACTCTGGGCGGGTAACTCCCATTCTGTCTGCCTCAATTTCCTCATCTGTAATATGGGGACAATAATGGTACCTACCACCCAGGGTTTTCATGAGGATCATAATATATGTAGCGTGCTTTGCACGCAAACCTTAAAATGCTGTGTAAATGCTAGCTATCATCATTATTGCTGTTCATCACAGGCTGAATAAGCTCCATTTTATTTCAGAGAGGGTAGGAGTGGGGAGATGGAGTCTCCCTCTTGCCACTTGTTTTGGGCATCCATAATGTTAGGTTTACACTTGTGCCCATTCATACAAGAATCTTAGGATTTCAGTGCTGGAAAGGAATTTTGAGATAATTGTCAGATTCCTGCCTCCACAGAACATAGACCCAACATAGGGACAGCTAACAAGGCCCTAAGGGAGGGAGCTTTCTTGGGGACAAAGAGAATGGCCCAAACATGCTGCTGTTTGCTGACAAGCCTGAGTTCTGGGTGAGGCAGAGATCTGCAGGCATTTGGACCAATGGTCAAAAGCCATTGAAGTCAGCCCCAGTTAGAACAGGTACACAACCACGAAGGCAACGGTAGATGTCAGAAAACAGCAGTTTGTCTCAACCATCTTCTGTGCCAGAGACAGCATTTTTTTAATGCTGTCTCCTCACTGCCCTAGGTCAGTGATAGCTGGGTCCCCCAAAGTCACCCCTTTGTCCAGTGTGTTTGCGATTCCCAATCTGGTGCCAGCCCATCTTTCCAGTCTGATTACCCATTATGCCCCTTTACCAATGTTATGTTTGAGCCAGACCAGCCTCTTCCTATACTTGACATCCTATCTTCCATCACCACGCTGATGCCCAGGCTTTCAATCATGCCTGGAATGCCTTCTCTCACTCAACTCTTGTCTTTCAGAACTTCCTGCTATGTTCAGGCCAAGTACCAACTCCACCAGGAAGCCTCTCCCTAATTCCCCCCATTGCTAATGCTACCCCACCCCAAATAGTTTGTATTTATTTATTTTCTGTGTATATTTGGGTAAAGGGGTGTGATGAGAGGACCTCCAGATCCATTGAGGCCCCTACACAACCTGATAAAATTGGAGGGTATCAGACCTCGAAGTTTGCGAGGTTCTCAGCCCCCTCCTCCCCCAAAGCCCTTTCAGATGGCTCCATTTGTAGGAGGCAACAGAGATAATGAGATATTAGGGTATGCTTTTCAGACTTTGGGCAGGCGTATTAGTCATCTTTAAGGAGAGGGGGCAAAAAGCCCTTTCAGACTTCCAATGACCCCCAAACCAGCTATCCCAGTGGTAATTTTTCTAACACCTTATAACTTCATAAAGTGGATTGGAGCACAATTATATTTGCTTATCTACATACTTGTCTTAACCTAAGGCAAAGAATGATTTAATTTTTTTTTTTGTATTTCCAATGCCTGGTACATCCTAAGGAGAGAATAAGTACTTGCTGAATTGAATTGAGACATGAGACCATGAAAAATGGGCTTAATCTGGAATCAGGAAAGTCTAGGTTTGAATCCTGGATCTGGTACTTCCCAGCTTTATAACCTTGGGCAAATCACTCCACTTAACCAATCTGTGCCTCAGTTTCCTTATCTGTGAAATGAGAAAGTTGGACTTTATTGGCCTCTCAAGTCCCTTCTCTGCTCTGGAACTGTGATCCTATGAGCTGAATTGAATAGCCTGGCTTTTTAGAGGTGACACTCTTTTGTGAATGCTACACAAAGGGCCAAGGGTGCACATGCACAGATCGTTCCTACTTTCACCTATTGACTTCTATTTTCTTTCTCTGAAGGTACAGCAGAAAACCAGCAAGTATTTATGAAACCAAGCCTGAGTTATCAGGACTAGAAACTTCTGCCAGCAGGAACCAAAACCCCAGTCCCAACAGCACCAGGCAAAAGCGAGGTAAGGGGCCCATAGGGAAGGGACCCAAGGTAAGGGCACCTTCAACTCCTGAGCCCCCACTGGTGAATGTCACCAGTGCAGGGGACCCCTAACCCTGAGTTCTAGGCCCACTATTAAACTGGGTGAGGGAAAAGCTGGAAAAATCCCCAGGGTTGTTGCCATCTATGAGCCAAAATGGATTTATTTCCAACTGGTTATTCAGGTTGAATTAGGTGAGGGTAATACTAGATCTTAAGTTGACTCATGTTGAAAAGACATGGCCTTCTCTCAAGGGAAGATGGAAAAGTACAGTCCAGGCAGGATCGTACTAGAGATGGCCCTCACTGGCTAGGCCCTAATCAATTGTTAAATTTAATCAAGAAATGCTACAAATCAGGGCTTGATTTATCGTTTTGTTGATTGTCTAGAAAATGTTAATAATGTAGATTAAACTTAAAAATGTGTTGTGGATACTTTTTTTTCCTGGAGAGCCAATAATAATTGCTTAATAAAATTATTTAGTAAGTTTAATACTTTCACCAACATGTCTGAGTCCTTTGGGGTAGAAAACTACATTCTGGTCCCACTTATACTCAGCATTTTTTCAGTTTCCTATTCCCAGATCCTAGAGCAGGTTTGGGGAACCTGCAGCCTTCGGGCCACATATGGCCCTCTAGGTCCTCAAGTCCAGCCCTTTGACTGAATCCAAAGGGCCACCCTTGAGGACCTAGAGGGCCACATGTGGCCCGGAGGCTGCAGGTTCCCCAAACCTGCTCTAAGATCTGCGGTGGTTCAATATAGAAAGAATGGGAAATCAGACACCCTGGGTTGGAATACCAGCCTTACCAGTTTATTCCCTTTTGACCTTGGGCAATTTACCCTCTACTCTGGGTCTTAGTTTCCCCAACTGTAAAACAAAGAGACTGGTCTCTAGGATTGCAAATTTAAAGCTAGAAGAGCTCCTTCTGCGGCTTCCTTTTGTTACAGAGCAGAGAGCAGAAGCCCAGGGAAGTCAAGTGACTTGCCCAGGGTCACACAGGACTGGCAGATGGTACCAAAATGACAGAATCAGGATCTGAGCCCAGCTTCTCTACCACCAAATCTGGCATTCTTTCCGTTGCACCCCAGTCAGGCTAGATAATCTGTGAGAGCCTTTTCAACTTGAAACATATATGAGACTGCCCTGTCACTCATTAGCTGCCTGACTTGGTGCAGTGGGATAAGCATTATGTCCGGAGTCGAAGGTCCTGGGTTCAAATCTTGACCCTGTTATTTCATACTGGTGTAACCTTGTACAATAATAATTACAAAAGTAATTATTAATGACAACGATAATAGTAGCATTTATGTGATGCTTTAAGGTTCACAAAGCATGCTTTTACATGGTGTCTCTTTTGACAGTCATTTGCCCTCTCTGTGCCTCCATTTCCCCATCTGTAAAACAAGAGGTTGGGTTCTGAGGTTCCTCCCAGGTCTAGACCTATAGATATGTATGATCTTATGACTTCTTTATGCCTCAGGTTCCCAACCTGTACATTGCAGATAGTTTGTCCCTGAGACATTCAGAAAGTGGCTTCGAAGACAAAAGATGACAAATCCCTTAGAGGCCGTCTAGTCCAGGCCTCTCATTTAAGGGAGGAGGAAACCGAGGCCCAGGGATGTGCAGCGGCTTATCCGAGGTCACACAGGGAATAAGTGAAGGGGCCAAGGTTTGCTCCTTTCCCTGAGCCGCTGCACACAGGTGGGGCACTGGAAAGTCAGGTTCCTGTGGTGTGAGCAGGGTGCTCAATGGCCTGCTTCCTTTACGCTTCTGCTGCTTCTGCCAGACGGTCAGCCCTTCTGCCCTGCCAGCAGCCAGCTGAGCGCTGCCCCATCTTCCCCAGTACGCCCAGGTTGCACTATGGTCTGTGACAACACTCCCAGCCCTTCCTGCCCCCTCTGTCACCATCATGCCAAGTTCCCATCTCTCCCATTGGGATACGGGTTCTTGCAGAGTTCTTTTTTTAAGGTGAAATTAAAATGATACAGGATCACAGATCTGGATTTAGAAGGGAGCTCCGACACCATCTAGTCCAGCCCTCTCATTTTACAGATGAGGAAACTGAGGCACAGAGAAGTGAGGTTTACAGAGAATCACAGATCCTGAGCTGGAAGGGACCCCAGAGGTCACTTAAGAAAACAACCTAACCTGACAGATGGAGAAACTAAAGCTCAGAGACCCTAAGTCCATTCTTCAAGATCATTTTTGGACTAGATTGTTCCAATCCAAATGACTATATTTGGTCTCAGAGCATATTTATAAATTTTTTTTAAATCAAAAATTAAAACCAAATTAAGATAAGAATCAGGGTGAGCTGCGAGGATCCAGAGAACTGGAACTAAGCTTAAGGGGGCGAGGCAGAGATGGTCATTTCAAGTCAGCCAATGGTCAAGAACAGAACATTGGCATCCAGGAGAACGTGAGGACAGACAAGATGGTCAAAGGTCTTGAGATCTTGTCACATATAAAGTAGCAGAAATTCTCACTGGATTTACTGGGATCAAAAACCCCACCAGTGTGGGGTTAATCCCATAAGGAGCCTCTTGAAATTTGTCTAGACAAGTTCTAGAATGCCCTGCATCTGGATTGTAGGCCAATCTGTGGAGTTTTCTCAGCTTGGTAGGACCTTCCAGAGTCAGGCATAGCCTGAACACAGCCTTTGGGGCTCCACAGATTAGCTACACATCAGAGGCATCAGATTGAATCCGAATTAAATTTTGGCTGAGACAGACAAACCTGTGCCTATGTGTTTCTTTCTCGATTTAATTCTAGTCAACGAGCACTTATTAAGCACCTACTCTGTGCAGGGCACTGTACCAGACTCTGGAGATACAAAGAAAAGAAATAACACAGTCTCAGTTTCAGGGAGCCAACCTTATGGGGAGGGGGGTAGGGTTTGGAAGCATGGCAACACAGAACAAGGGACATTGTCTTGCCCTCCACAATAACAAAAGTAGTGTTGATTTGATTATCAGTTCTATTTGATTATTAGTTCTTGGAGAAAGAGAGATGGAAAGGAATGGGTGGGAGGGAGCAGAGTGTGGCATACATACAATGACAGGTCAGATGCCCTGTGCCTGCTCCTAGAATGTACTCTTGGGTCAAATACCCAGGGGATCTAGAGTCAAATACAAACTCCTCTATTTGTGCCTAGAATTGTGCCTGGTACATAATAGTGCTTAATAAATGCTTACTGATTGATTGATTTGCCATTTTGAGGCCTTCATGATGTGGCTCCAACCCACCTTTCTAGCATTACCGTACAAGATTCCACTCTCACATGCTTTTGGCTCTCGCTCTTCCTCCCACACAACACTCCAATCTCCCACCTCTGTGCTTTTGCATTGGCAGTTCCCCCATGACTAGAAGACATTTTCACCTCTGCCTCTTAAAACTGTAGTTCTCTTCAGAGCTTCAGTCAAATGTCACCTTCTGTATGATGCCCTTCCTGATCCTTCCCAAGCTGCAAGTGTCCTTCCCTTCCTACCCCAGGTACTCCATATTTCCTTTTGTCTCTCCCATTAGAGCATAAGCGCCATGCAAGCAGAGATTGTTTGATTTATTGTTTTTCATTCCCAACACCAGTGCCCATAGGGCCTGCCATGCAGAAGGAGCCTAATGTTTAAATGCTTGTTCGTGAATTGAATGATACTAGAGACACATTCCCAGATGCTTACATATACATTGGGGGGGAGGTAAATAAAATCATATTCAAAATAGGTAGGAAGGTACTCGGTAGTGAATCTCTTATACCACTGTCCTCCCCACACAATTTATGGCCTGTTTCAAGTAGGGTATACTTGTACCTATGAAATTTTTTTCCCTTAATCGATAGTCCTGAGAATATTACAGTGACCTTAGCCAAGTCTCTTCAACTCCCTGGGTCCTGGTTTCCTCATCTGAAAAATGAGGGAGTGGGACTATAGGGCTTCTGAGACCCTTTTCAGCTCTAAGTCTGTGATCCAGAGCTGGAAGGGACCTCAGAGGTCCTCTGGTCCATCCCCTTCATGTTACCAGTAAAGAAACTAAGGCCCAGAGAGGCGAGTAGGCTAATTTTTTCAAACCGTCTAGAGCAGGGGTCCTTAACCTTGAGATAACTTGGTGGGTCTGCTTTGGGGTTTTGGTTGTTGGGGTTTTTAAAAAATATATTTTGATATCCACATTTTGATATAACATTTCCTTTTTAATCCTATGTATTTTGTTCTATGCATTTAAAAACATTATTCTAAGAAGGGAAACCTATGAATTCCACTGCTTTCGCCAGATTACCTAACACATCCATGATGCAAACAAAGTTAACAGTCCCTGGCCTACAGATTCCGATCTATACACAGAGTTCCTACTGAAACAGAACTCAGTCCTCTTCAAAGGTTTAAATGAGGTCTTCCTTACTTCTACACCCACCTTCCCAAGCTGCTGTCTTTTTTCCTTTTCTTTCCTTTGAGGTGCAAGCCTCCCTCCTTCCCTCCAGGCATCCTGGGGAAACTGTGGAAAGCTATCTGCCTATGCTCAGAAAGTGAATCTGATTTTACAAAGATTGACACCTTTGGTAACAATGCAGCTGAAAATGGGCTTTACTCAGTGGCCAGAGAACTGATGGGAGTGAAATGAATTAAGGGTTAACCGCCAGGAAGGAGTGATGACTGAGGGCTGTTAGAATTAATGCTCAGCCTTGGGGTTGGGAGGTAGAGTGGGAGGGGTGCTAAGGGAAGAAGCCATGGATTCTAGAAAACACCATTGTCAGTTTCCTTATCTATAAAAGGGGCTGGAGAAGGAAATGGCCAACCAATCCAGGATCTTTGCCAAGAAAACCCCAAAATGGGGTCACAGAGAGTCGGACACAACTGAACAATACTTATGATGTTGGTCTCAAAAGAGTACTTTAGGCTAAAACTTTTTTTTTTTAAGAAAAAGGTTCATTTGTTTAACTAAATAAATCATCACAGGTGGATAATCCACTGGGCTACATGTAAAGACACCTGCTGCTGGCCCAAGTCCCTCTTGTTTTCTTGTTGTTAAACCCTGAACAAGCTACATGGCAGGACCTCCATTTGTAAAATTTGAATGGTGGTACCTTCTGTCTCTGTCTCCCACATCTGTTGCCAGGAAGTGGAGGGAGTTAGAGAATGAGTCAGATTCTTCCAGTGCTTCTACCAGTCCTTAGTTAGGTGAGGCTCATTAGTCATTAATAAACTGGCATGGTAATTTGCCTAAGAGTTCCTCTGCATTCAGAATGATTTGTCTTTCCCTATTAGTAAGATCAGATTTTGAATGTGGTGGACAGCATTCCAGACAAAGTCAGATAGACCCCGGTTCAAATCCCACCCCTGACACTCACTAGCTATGTTACTATGAACAAATCAGTTTACCTCCTGGAGCCTCAGTTTCCACATTTGTCAAATAGATATAAAAATAGGACCAACCTCAGAGCTATTAAAGGGGTCGCCCAAGACACTGTTTGTATACTGCTTTGAAAGCCTAAAAGTGTAATATGTCAGCATAAATGGTGCTTTCAGCTCCTCAGAGAGTAAGGAAGCAGTGTTTTAACAAAAAAGCAAAACCTCCTATTCTGTTGTTCCCTCCCCTTTCCTCTTTTCCTCTCTCTTCTTATCTTTCCCCTCTCCTCATGTCTTTCCCCTCTCCTCTTCCCTCATCTTTCCCCTCTCCTCTTCCCTCATCTTGCCCCCTCCTCTTCCCTCATCTTGCCCCCTCCTCTTCCCTCATCTTGCCCCTCTCGTCTTCTTTGCTCCATTTCCTTTTCTCTCTTCCCCTCTTTCTTTTCTTGACAGCAGGTAACTAGCCTAGCATCCCTGACTCCTGCACGTTTTTGCTGGTCGGCGCCCTGTAGTTCTCAATTTCACCCGTAAGGGAGATGGTTTGTGCACGTGCGCCTGCTCGCCTATTGGCTTTAACAGCTGTCCGGCTGAAGCCCTCTCTGCCCCCCGAGCTTCTCGATTTGCGCTTTCCTGCCTTATTTCTTTCCCCTCTGCCTCTCTCCTAGCTGATGCTTCTGCCAACCTTACCCTTGAGCGCTCAGCTCTTGCTAGAAAGCGATTCACATTGCAAGGGCTTTCCAACCGCCGAGCTCCACCCAAAGGTAAAAGAACCGCTCACTGCATCTCATCCGCTGCCACCTTGTCTCCCACTGCTCCGACTCCATTCTGTCTCCTCTGCTTCATCCTCCCCCCTACCTCCCACCCCTTGAAAAGTGCGGTATTTGGTCTGGCTAATCTGAATGTGCATCCATGCCGCGTGTGTTTCCACTCTGGCAGGGTGGACACGGTCCACTCAGAGTTGGGACATCTGGTTTGAAATCCTGGCTCTGATTCTTACTTTACATTTCAGAGACTCAGTTCCCCCATCCGTAAAATGGGGGCGATCATATTTACGTTACCTACTTCACAGGGTTGTTGTGGGGAAGGCACTTTGTAAACCTGAAAGATTTGTAAATCAAAGTCACATGCTGTACTCGTGGATATGATGAAGGGAGTTGGACTAGATAGGTGGACTGAGAACTAATCAAATGACCGGACCCAAAGAGTAATTCAAGATGGTTCTATTTCGACTTGTGAAAAGGTCCCTCGTGAGCTGCCCAGGGATCTGTACTTGGTCTTGAACTGTTTAATGCTAATGTTTTTATCAATGACTTGAATAAGACAGAGATGACATGCTTATCATACCTGCATTCCTCACAAAGCTCAAAGGGTGAGCCAACTCGTTGGATGGCAACAGAATCCAGAGAGGTACCTCCGCTTCCCCAAAATCACACAGGCAGTCAGCGTCACAGTCAGGATGTATTCAAAGCCAGCATCTTTTCTACAGCACCAACACACTTCTCATCCTAGCCAGCTCCCTCTGTCCTCAGTGAGGTAGAACTGTGCGGCCACATTTTCTTCTCTGACCACCAAAAGAACTTGGCAGGCTAACGTGTGGAATGTATTCAGACTGGACATGACACCAAATTGGGAAGCATCACTAACCTTCTGTCTGACAGAATCATGGTCCTGCAGCAGTGGGCTGAACCAACAAGAGAAAATCCAGTAGAGCTAAATGTAAAGTCTTGTGCTTAGGTACAAATCATCAATTTCACAAATATAAAATGGAAGAGACCATGATAGATAGGAGGGGAAAAAAAATCAAAAAGTATTGTATACAAGTTGGGGCAGCTAGGTGGTGCAGTGGATAGAGCTCTGGGCCTGGGGTCCAGAAGACCTGAGTTCAAATCTAGCCTCAGACACTTACTAGCTGTGTGACCCTAGGTAAGTCACTTTCCCCTTTTGGGGGAAGTTTTCTCATCTATAAAATGAGCTGGAGAAGGAAATGGCAAACCACTCCAGTATCTTTGCCAAGAAAACCCCAGATGGGGTCATGAAGAGTCAGACATGACTGAACAACAACAACAACAATACAGGTGACAAATGTATTATGGCATCCCAAAGAATTAATGCCAATTTGGTGTATATTAAGAAAGGCATAGCTTCCAGGAAGAGGGAAAGGACTCTCCCCTCATCAGACCTCATCTGGAGTTCTGTGGTCAGTCTAGGCCAGCAGTGTCAAACTCAAATACAAATGAATCCCTGCAACCCGTATATTTGAAGACTACAAATTAACATTATCTATGTTGTATTGTATTTTTATTTTGTTACACATTGCCCAATTCCATTTTAATCTTGTTCAGGTGCACTGGGGAGTTTTGGACTGAGTTTGACCCCTCTGGTTTAGGTCCCCACTGTTTTAGAAGGTCATTAATTATCTGGATAGTATCTAGAGCAGGGCAACCAACATGTTGGAGTCCATGACATTAAAGGATCAGTTGAAGAAATGGTGTGTTTAGCCTGAAGAAGAGAAAACTCAGGGGATACATGATAGTTATCTTCAGGTATTTGAAGGGCTCTCTTGTGTAGTAGGGATTGTATTTTTCTGTTTAGACATAGAGGGCAGAACCAGAACCAAAGGATGGAAATTACAAAAAAAAAAAAAGCCAATTTTGGCTCAGTGTCAGCAAAAACTTATTATCAATTAAAGCTGTCCAAAAATGGAATACGCTACCTTGAGTGGTGGTAGGTGCCCCTTGCAGGGGCACTTCAAGCAGACATGGAGGATCACTTCTTGGATGTAATAATGGGTCATAATGGGTAATCCTTTGGTGTGCAAGTTGGACTAGATGGCCACTGAGGTCCCTTCAAGTTCCCTACATATGACCTTGGGAAGTGGCTTAATCTTCCTGGGGCTCAGGCTCTTGTTCTATAAAATGAGGGCTTGGACCAGATGGCCTCTGAAGTCTTTCCTGGCTCAAACCTATGATCCAATGACTCTCGGAGTCTTATCCACATGAAACTCCTCTGAGATTTAGGACTATAGATTTGGAGCTAAGAAGGAAAGGTTGTGGTTTCTCCCTCCCTGGAGGTCTTCAGGCAAAAGTTGAATGAATACTTATTGGTCATGATAGAGAGCATTCTTGTTCTCTGGATGGCTACTGAGGATTCTTCCAACTCTGAAATTCAGTGTTTGTTTAAACTCTAAAATACTATGTGAATTGAGTTACTATTGTTCCCAATGAATGAATGAGTGGAAAAAATGATTAAAAGTGCTTCCTATATGCCAGGCACTATTTGGAGGCAGGCAGCTCAGAGATGAAAGGCACGTGGTACAGTAGGAAGGATACTGGATTTGAAGACATCCTGGCTCTGACGCTCATGGCCTGGGTGACCTTGGGCAAATCCTTTCTACACCTTGGTTTCCTCATCTGTAAAATGATTAAAGTTCGACTAGATGAGGACTAGGGTCCCCTTCATAGCTCTTTGATCCTATGATCTTGGATGACTGGCCCTGCCCTCAAGTAGCTTACACTCTGACAAGGAAATACAACATATAAAAAGGTGTGAGAAAGCAAGGGGGTGGGGAATTGGAATGGAAAAGAGTGAAGGAAGTGGCATGGAGGCCTGGTCTCCAGCAAAATAAGGCAAAAAGCTCCCCTATCACAGCTGGTGAACCCAGGGGTGGAGGCCAAGGTTCTGGTGGAGAAGAGGAGGAAATGGGGACCCAAGCATGGTGAGGAGACTACTGGGAAGATTAGGGTCTAATTTGTGTAATAGCTACTTGAAAGATAAAGAACAGGGAAGAATGAAAAAATTACTGAGAAGTAAATAGGAAGACGATTGCACTTTCTACACAACTAAGAAGTTAGGAGGAGGAACAAGTTAGCAGGTGATGGAGGAAGATGGCTCACTTAGAGGAAGAAAGAAGCCATCTGGTCCAACCTTTCATCTTATAGGAGAGGAAATTATGACTTGGGGATGAATGGACAAGCCAAAAATCCTTATGGGGACTTAGAAGGAAAAACCAAAAAATTATAATGGTTTCTGCATTGAACTTCATTTAAATGTGAATAGTTACTAGCCTACAAGCCTAGTTGGTTGTATTGATAGTCAATATTAAGAGTGACCTTCTCAAGGTTACATGGGGTAGTAAATATCAGGGGCTAGATTTGAACCCAGGTCTTGTGACTCTCAAGTCTGTGCTCTTTCTGTTCAGGTGCTAGTGAGACCTCCAAGGTCGAGATGCTGTAGACATATGGCAGACAGTTGGAAGAACTGGACGGAACATGACTGGCAGATTGATCCAGAATAGTGTTAGCTGCATGGAGGTTATGATTAGAGCCATAAAAGTGGATGGGGTCTCAAGGAAAAGAACATAGAGAAAGGAAGTAGACCCAGGGCAGAGTCTGGGGGGCAGTCTTGCCCTGCCACTTCTTGTGCCAGGCATAAAACAAGCAGTTTGTGGATTGATTTTTTACAATGAAAGCAACTCTAACTTTGACTTTTTCAATAAGTTAATAACAAAAATGGAAAAACAATAAATTTCAGCATAGACTATCACCATTTTCCTGAGGAAGTTTAAAAGATGCATACCGATTGCCACAATGAGAAGGCTAGAAGAGTTTAAAAACTGCAAACGCCCCTCCCCTAGCCATGTAAAGACTTGTGGCAACCCAGGACAGTCAATTTAGAACAAAACTCCTTTGTGAAATCTTATGGAAGGGAATGATCAAAAGAACAAGTCAAATCAAGTACCTACTAAGTGCTGGAGATACAAAGAAAGGTTAAAAAAAAAAACCCAATCCCTGCCCTCAGGGGAAGGACAGTCTAACCAGGGAGACAAGATACAACAAAGTACAAACAAGATACTAGCTCAGTAAACTGGAGGAGTTGAGGGTGTTGTGATCCTAATCAAGAATGGTGGGAGCCTAGGCAGAAATAGGAAGTTAGGGAAAGGGGACAGTTTTAGAGGAAAGATTAGTTCTGCTTTGGCCATGTGTCCCCTGTATAAAAACTATCTGTGTACATGCCACACTCCCCCTCCCCCCAACGAGTTAAATTCATTAGACCGTAAGCTTAATATTAGTAAATCAGTCAAGCAAAAAACACACATTAAATATATACCTACCAGGTGCTGGAATACAAAAACAAAAAATGAAACAGTTCCTGCCTTGGTGGAGCTTACATTCTATTGGGGCAGGGCGGGGGGAAGGGGGGATGGACAACATGTACACATATTACATACAAATAATCACAAGATAAGAATAGATGTTAATTTAGTTCAAATGAGATACATGGCCTCTCATCACACATCCCCTATGAAAGCAGCTCAGAATCTTGAAGGAATTCCAGAACTGAACCCCTAATCAAGGTCTGGGCCTCCTCGGTTATACGTATCAAACTATCTGGGACCATCCCAGGGACATGAGGGAATCGGGAGCATGGAGTATGGCCTGGAAACAATCAGTAGCCTCAAAGGGACTTCTGAGCCAGGACCCACCTGGACTGAGTTTTGGACCCTGCCTAGTTCTGTCATCCCCCCAGCAGGAAGAATTCAGGTCATTTGGCAGGTTTCACTGCCCATTGGGCTTCCAGGTTGTAACATCTATTTTGTAATTCTCTGAAAGCAGTGATAGAGTCAGATCCTTTCAATGACACAGGAAGAGTAGGGTTTAAATCCCACCTGAGTCACTTAGTAGCTGTGTGACCCTGGGAAAGTTGCTTTAACCTCTCTGAGGCTCAGTTTTCCCATACGTATAACAGGCATGATAATGACGACGATGATAGCACCTACCTCTCGGGGTTATTTCAAAAAAAAAAAATGGAGAAAGGACAGAAATAGCAATCAGAGGTCCCGGTTTCTGGGAGTCAGCCCCCGGAGAAAGCCAATCATCCTAGAGTTGTTCAAAGTCCATTTTGTCCTTTGCTCTTCTGACTAGACAGAGGAGGCTGATTTTGTAAGACTGTTAACAAGTAATGGGAAGGGCATGGGAGCTGGGGCCAGAAGATCTGAGCTCTAATCCAGCCTCTGCTACTGACAGCCTCCTTGCGACCTCAGGAAATTCATTTCCCATCTCAGTCTATCAGCAAACATTTACTAAGCACCTCGTGTGTGCTGGGCACTGTACTGAGCACCTCAGTTTCTTCATCTCTGAGGTCCCTTCCAGCTCAAAATCCTCCTTCCTCCCTAAGGTCTCTCGGGTCCCGGGTGTTGGCATCGGGGCTCTGTCCTTGACCGGGCAGGATCCTTCACCAGAGAGCACTTGTTAAGCCCCTCATGGGCTCTAGTTATGACACAGAGGGGGCCTAGGCTCTCTCTGAAGCTTGGAGAAGCTGGAAGTGGGGGGCGGGGAGGGCTCCAGTTTCTGAGCAAAAAGAAGCATCTGGATGAAATCCGAATACATATAATGAGACAAGTCAGGGGAGTGGGGCTCCTCTACTTGGCCTGAGGACAGTTTGGAGACACAGTGGGGCTAGTGGTAAGAGTGCTCACTCTAAAGACAGAGGACATAAGTTGGAGTCCTAACCTTGGTCAAATCAACCCCTCTGAACCTCAGTCTCCTCTTCTAATTTTATAGTTGGAGGTGGCACTAGATGCCCTCTAACATCCTTTCTGGCTCTAAAACTATGATCTGGGCCACTGGGTGTCTCCATGCATAGAGCACTGTGCCTTGAGCCAGAAAGAACTGAATTCAAATCCAGCCTCAGATACTTACTAGCTGTGTGTCCCTGAGAAAGTCACTTAACCCATTTTTGCCTCAGTTTCCTCACCTGTAAAATGAGCTGGAGAAGGAAATGGTGAACCACTCCAGTATCTTTGCCAAGAAAACCCCGAATGAAGTCATGAAAAGTGGACAGGACTGAAGAACAATTATTCAGAGTAGGAAGTGACTGAACAAAACCTGTCCAGTTACTTCAGTGCCTCCTCCGCCACACTCCAACCTCCCAACCCACGGGCCAGTCCTTCACTCTTGGGAAGAGGATCCCAATGTTGCTCCAAATTCAGTTCCCTCCAGAGTGTTGGTCGTACCAGCCAATTGCCACCAACCTCCTGGGGCAGGTAGGGTGGAGCTGGGGTTGGGAGAGTTGGGGGGAAGGTGGCCGAGCTGCCCCCCCCCAGCCCTCTAGTTCCCCCTCCTCACAAGCCTAGAGACAGGGCCCTCGGCATCCTGGCTTCCTTTTCCCTGGCCCTCCTCTGCTCCAAAGAGGTTATTGGGGAGAAGACAGATGATCCTAACCTTGTGCCGACCTCACCGAGCCTCCAGAAGGCCCCGAGCTTGGAGCCCTGGACTGGGAAAGCCAGGCACAAGCCCTTCACCAGTGTGACCTGCCATGCTGGCTGCCTCTATACTATCTCTTCCCCAGATCTGGAACTGGAAAATGGAGGTCGTAGTCATGGGAATGGGAAAGAGAGAGACAGCACCAGAAGGAGGGTTAAGAAAGTGTGTGAAGGATGAGACCAGCCCAGAAGAAGGGAAAGAGAGGAGGCAGTGTGGTGCAATGGAAACACCACAGGATGTGGAGGCAGAAGAGACCTGGGGTCAAATCCCATCACTGCTACTTACTTTGACTTAGGGGGAAGAAGGAAGGAAGGAAGGAAGGAAGGAAGGAAGGAAGGAAGGAAGGAAGGAAGGAAGGAAGGAAGGAAGGAAAAGAAGGAAGGAAAGGAAGGAAGGAAGGAGGGAAGGAAGGAAGGAGGGAAGGAGGGAAGGAAGGGAGGAAGGAAGGGAGGAAGGAAGGAGGGAAAGGAGGGAGGAAGGAAGGAAGGAAGGAAGGAAGGATGGAAGGAAGGAAGGAAGGAAGGACGGAAGGAAGGAAGGAAGGAAGGAAAGAAAGAAAGAAATGCTGTGGGCCACATGTGGCCCTGTGTCTGACACCACTGCCTTAGACAATACCAGTGAATTATCTGGTTAAAAGCTGCTGTTTCTATTTGGATCAGGAAATCCAGCTGCCTTCTAAGCCAGCCAAGCAGCTTTCATCCAGACTGGTCCATGCCTCATTAAAAGACAAACACAATTTGCAAATAATCAGTTTATTCTGGTTCTAAAGCAGTGAAACTGAATAAGGAAAGTAATGCAAGGTTCAGCCAAAAGAAGGGAAGACACAACCAGCCCTGAAGCCTCTGGTTCTTAGGTTTAGCACTAGGAGGAGCCTTGGAGGGTTTCTAGTCCCACGAGCTCATTTGACAGGTGAGAAGCCCGAGGCCTAAGAGGCAAGGCAGCGCTGTCCAGACCTGGATTCCAATCCCGGCTCTGCTTCTGTCTGCCTGTGTGATAGTGGGGAAGTACTTCATCTCATTGGGCTTCAGGTTTCTCACTCCAAAACAGAGGACTTCCAACGTCCCTTCCAGCTGCCAACCTCCAATTCTATGAGGCAGCTCGGTGGACAGAGGGCTAGGTCTGGAGCCAGGAAGACCCAAGTTCGAATATGGCCTCAGATGCTCGCTGTGTGACACCTTACCTCTGTTTGCCTCAGTTTCCTCATCTGTAAAATGGGAATAATAACCTTGCTCCCAGGCTTGTTGTGAGGCTCAAATGAGATATTTATAAAGTGCTCAGTACAGTGCTTGGCACATGCTTCATACATGCTCAGAGATTCAAACTGCAAGTTCCATCTTCTGACACCCAAGGAAATGTTCTTCCCCCCCATTCTTCTTCCTTCCTTCCTTCCTTCCTTCCTTCCTTCCTGCCTTCCTTCCTTCCTTCCTTCTGTCTTTCTTTCCTTCTTTCTATCTTTCCCTTCCTTCCTTTATTACTTCCTTTCTTTCTTCAAAAAAGGAATTCTTCTTTAAGGATTCTTTTTTAAACATCTGAAACATTGCTGTGAAAACAGGGCGTGCCTGTGCTAAGGGAACCAAGCACCCAAGTAAACTCTCCTGGGAGTTTCCTGATCCCCAGCCAGCTCTCCAAAGAGCTTGTCCCCACTCTCAGGAGCAGGAGGGTGCTCATTTTGAAGGGCTGGGGCATGCCCAGTTGCCACCTAGTACTTTTTTTCTTAATTAAAAAACAGCTACCCTGTAACCCTGTCCAAAAACAGAGACCTTGAGGAACTCCCTTTTGTTTTTTTCTGTTCCTGTTTGAAATTTAAGCCCCAGATCTTAAATTTAGGTTGAATTTTGCATTGTAGGGCAGCAGAATATCGTGAGAGGAAAGCATATTTCTTCCCTTCTTCCCCCATCCCCTAAACTATACTTCTTTGTGTATACCTTCCAGAATGGGGAATTAGCATCACAATGCCACATGCTGAATAATTTTTGTTTCAATTTTTGATTTTACATTACCTTCATTTCTTAAATGTATCATCGTCACCCCTATCCTATACAAAGAAATCCACTGAGGTGGATATTTTTATTGTATAGCTCTCTCTCCTCTCCCTACACTAGCATGCCACCACCCTCTCCCCCAGAAAGGAAACGTTCATCAGAACAATGATTCCTCCAGAGACAAGCCTTCCAAGCTGATTCACTGGGGATGTATCAAGGAAAGAAGGTTTATGGGAAGGGGGCTAGTTGTCTGAACTTCTGGGTGCCCTTCCTGTGGGGTCTAAGGCCCCATGAGATGCCTGCAGAGACCCCTCTGGCTGGGCCCAGGTCAGCTGGCAGGCAGTTTGTAACTGTCATCTGGAAACTATGCATCAGGCACCTGTGCCAGGGTCTATGTTTGAGGAGGTGGTGCCCTCTCCAGCTGCAGGCACTTCAGCCGGTATCCTCAGGGATGGCATTCACAAGAGAATCAGGTGAGGAGGGAGGAGGGAGGAGAGAGATGCATGAAAGGCATCCCTCTGGAGGAGAGCAGGTTCTGCAGCTAGAGGGCAGCCCAGAGGGCATCAAGTCTGACCTTATCTCCAGAGGAAGAAATTGAGGCCCTGAAAGGCTTAAGTGACTTAATATGTTAATGTGTGTATATATATATATATCTATATCTATATATGTATATATCTATATCTATATATATACATATGTGTGTGTATATATAATATACATATATGTGTGTGTGTATATATATAACGTATGTAAATATATGTATGTGTGTATATGTATATATAAATGGAGGGGGGGAAGAAGGGAGGAAACTCTGCTCTATTGCACTAGCTTTCTTACTCAAATTCAAGAATGTTTGAACCCCAGAACACCTTTTCCCATGAACTACAACCTTCATGATGGACTTGGAAAGGGAGACACTGAGCTCTGTGGCCAGCTAGCCCCACCAAAGTCAATCAGTCAGTGACGTCGGACAGGGAAGCGCCCATGCTAAGTGGGCTGTGAGATCGAAAAGCAAGCTTAGAAGAAACGTAAAGAACACTGCTTCTCCTTCAGGGGGCCCAGTGGACAGAGGGCCAGGCCAGGAGTCAGGAAGACCTAAGTTCAAATCCAGCCTCAGATGCTTACTCTCTGTGTGACCCTAGGCAAGTCACTTCAACCCCAGTCTGCCTGTTTCCCCAACTCTAAAATGGGCATGTAATAGTACCTCCTTCACAGAATGTGGTGAGGCTCTGATGAGATAATAGTTGTATGAATTCTGTGCCCTTTCCTCTCAGAATACTTGTGCCTGAAGATAATGTAAATTAGAATTTGTCCTCACTTATTCTGCAAGGATCAGTTTAAGCATATGTGTGTGTATGTCACACACACACACACACACACACACACACACACACACACACGGGGGGGGGGGGAGAGCAAGGCAATTGGGATTGGGGATGTCACTTGCCTAGGGTAGCACAGCTAGCACACATACACACACATATACGTATGCATATATACATACATGCATATACACATATACATATATACATATATATGTATATAGATATAGATATATAAAATATGGCAGCAGAGCTATCAATGAGCTCTAAACTGGACCAGGGTTCAGTCCCACTCTGCCCCTACATAGCTAGGGGATTTTCACTTAGTCCAGTCCCTCCCCCGCCCCCCACACACACATCACCTTTACAAAGGGCCTACCGTGTGCCTGGGAAGCCACAGCCTCTGTCAAGGTCATCTTGCTTCTCTGGGGTTGGAGTGTTTTCAGGACAAATCTTAAACACTGGATTTGTAGGTACATGCACCACAGAGTCCTGGGCTACGCTGTCAGAGGAGGCATTGAGCAAGCCTCCCAAAGAGAAGCAAACATTCAGACATCAGGGCGAAGGGGATGGGGAGGAGAAGGAAGAAGGTGGAAGGAGCAGCCCTCTAGACAGTCAAGGGGAGCTGAGCTAATTCCATGAACCCCTACCCCTTCCAGGAGCCACGACTTGTTGTTGACACCTGTTGCATGTGACCCTGAGCTAACCTCTCCATGCTCCAGTCACCTCTCCCAGACTATAAATTGCAGAAAGTCAATTAACCGTATTGGTGAAGGGAATTTCCACATCAGGAATTCCCCATACCAACAATGAAATCACAGATCTGGTCCCCTCCACCAAAAAATGTTGTAATAGGCTTGAAATCCACATGCCCCTTGAGTTGGAAACTCCCACAGTTTCGCATCTACCTCTGAGGTCCCTTGTAGTTGGAACATTCCATTCTGCCTCACTACCTCTCTGCTACTGACCGTCACTAGGCTGAGCAGATTATCTGAGAAGAGTGGACAGCCCAGAAATCACACCATCTATTCAGTAAGTGCCCCCTTTGTGCCCTGAGGCTCTGTGCTAGGCCCTGGGGACATAGGGACAAAGAATGGAGTAAGGCCCACTCACTGCAAAGGAGTTCCCATCTCAACGGAGAAGCCAACAAGAACATGTGAAACTATGTATGTTTGATGAATACAGTTATATACAAAGTACTTAAACTCAAGTAAAGGCTTCTTGCACAAAATGGCACCCGGGCTTCATCTTAAAGAGAGGGACTTAAGAAGATTGGCTGACCTTGGAATCAAGATCTGGCTTCAAATCCAGTCTCGGACATTGACTAGCTAGGGTACTCTGGGTGGGCCACTTCATCTCTCTGTGCCTTGGTTTCCCCATCTGTAAAACGGGAGAAATAATACCTGCATCACTTAAGTCACAAGAGATGTCATGAGCATCTGAGGAGATAAAGTGTGCGGAGTGCTAGAGAAACGTGGATTGGACGTTGTTATGTTACCATCACCAGCATGAGTGGCTCATTTCCTGGACCGTCCTCACCAGACCGATGATTGGCTTGGGGAAGACCCCAAAGCCCAACCTCAACTTCTCCCCTGAGCACCCCCACTGCCCCCAGACACTGCTTCCTGGAGACTGACCCTGTCCCTCTTCTTCTCCTACCAGATCCTGAAGCTAAAGAGAAGGATGTCACCAGGCGCTTCTCCCTGGCCTCCTCCCTTGGCACCACAGCTCCCACCCCCACTGGCCTCACCAAAGGTACTGCATGCCCTCTCCTCTCCCCATCCTACCACCAGCATTCCCCAGCACAGTGTCTCCATGGCAGGGCTGCTAAGATGGTGTGAGAGATGCGGATGGATGGATGGATGGAGAGATAGTTGCATATATAGGTGAATGGATAGAGATAGATGGATAGATGCATGGATGGATGGATGGATGGATAGATAATTGACAGATGAATAGAGAGAAAGAGATAAACAATAGCTAGATAGGTGATAAATGAAAGAAGATAGACAGATGACTGAAAATTGCTTGTTTGATGATAGAAGGTTGACAGATATGTAAATAAACCCAGACTGATGTGTACATAGATGATAGCTATCTAGATGGATGATAGAGCTAGACAGATAGAATATTTATTGAGCATTACTCTGTGTTGGACATTATGCTAAGAGAGAGAGATGAGAGAAAGAGCATTGGTTGAATACTGATGCGCCAGGCACTGTGCTAAGCTTTAGGGATACAGCAAATAAGACATTCCCTGCCCTTTGGGAGCTTACATTCCAAAGGGGACCTGAAAAGGGGGGGATGGGGAGGGGAAGGGTAATTGGTATAGAGCCTTGTGGATAGAAATTCAGTGGCAGCCTCTGAGAGGCCCAACCACCCTGCCAAGAAAGGGGTGAATGAGGGACTGCTAGATTTCTTGGAAACCCTTCAGAGGACCTGGGCTGATTCCACAATTGGGGTGGGGAAGCTGCAGCATCAAGGCCACATGTGGCCCTGAAGCCAAACTTCACAGAACAAATCCCCTTAATAAAAGTGTTTGTTCTGTAAAACTTGGATTTAGTCATGAGGCTGTACCCAAGGACCTAGAGGGTGAGACCGCAGGTTCCTCACCCCTGCACTAAATGGAGGTTTTCACCATTAATAGGAAGCTCACCTGCAACTCTGGCCAACAATAGGTTTATTGCCCGGCTGCCAAGCCTGCCCCCCACCCCCGCTCCCATGCCATGTCCCAGGACTTGGCATTAGTGGCATTTCAGTGCTAGAAGACCCCTTAACTTCCTGTCCTCACTCCTCTCTTGCCATGGGGTCCTGACCTGTTCCTGAATGCCGCAGATCTGAGCTATCCTCCAAAGCATTGGTGACAGTCCCTAAATCATCTTCCTGAAGAACACGTTTGGACTGTGATAGTCTCCAGCTCAGGATCCTTAAAGCCTCCCTGTTGCCTCTGGGGGAAAAAACCAACCAAAAATTGTTTCTTTTGGTGTTTTAAGCCCTTCTCAGACTGGGTCTGGCCTACCAGGCCCCTCCAGACCTCCAAGTTTGGAAGCCACTCCCTCCTCTCCTTTTCCAAGGCAAAGCTCAGTCCCACCTCCTTTGAGAGCCCCTCAGCCTATGCCTGGCACAGAGTCCGCTCTTGCTAAATTCTGGCTGACTGACTGACCGACCTCAAATGACCTTGTACTGAAAAAAAAAAAAAACCATCTCTCTGATTCCTTTTCACCTCTTGGGAAGTGTAAGAACCCTGAGGGAGGGCACAGAGCGATCTGTGTGTCCTGGTGTGCCCAGAGCCCGGCATTCAGGTGTTGGCTGACTTGGAATAAAGGGTCTCAGTGAATTCAGAGAGAATGTGAGTCAAAGGATCTGGTTCTAACACCCCTTGAAGCCCATGTGACCTTGGTCAAGTCACTTCCCTCCCTGGGTCCCAGCTTCCTCATCTATAAAATGATGAAGGTTGGACTCAATCTGACAGCCTCAGAGGTTCCTTCCAGGCCTGGATCTAAAGTCCCCCACAGGTGACTCTGAACAAGCCCCTTCACCACCTCAGCTTCTTCCTCTGCAAAATCAAGGGGTTGGACTAGATTGATGGCTTCTGTGGTTCCGTCCAATCCTGGAGCAAAGATGTCCTGCCCCGCCCCCCAAGATCCTGAGGCACTGAGGTGGCAATGAGGATATCTAAGCTGCAGCCTCTCCAATCTGTAAAATGGGTCTAGTGATGTCTCCTCCCACTTCCCTTTGTTTCCAGGGAGTCAATTAAACTTGCAAATGTCTCCGTCTCTTCCTGGGGGCTGAATGCAGAGAGGCTTTGACGTGGGAATGAAATCAAAAGCTGTCCTTGACTTAAAAGCATTTAATTTATTAGCCTCCCTGATTTACTCCCTCCCTCTTCCTGAGGCCTCTTGCCAGCTTTGTACAGGTACCAGACCCCTCAGAGGGATAAGTCAAGTCAATGAGCATTTATTAAGCACCTACTGTGTATCAGGTAGGGCAGCTAGGTGGCACAGTGTGATAGAGCATGGGGCCTGGAGTCAGGAGGACCTGAGTTCAAATTCAGCCTCAGACACTTAATAGCTGTGTGACCCTGAACAAACTCTTAACTTTGTTCGTAAATGTAAAATGAGCTGGAGAGGGAAATGCAAAGCCACTCCAGTATCTGCCAAGAAAACCCCAAATCGGGTCATGAAGAGTCAGACACAACCGAAATGGCTGAACAACAACATGTGCTAAGCTCTGGGGATACAGAGACAGTCCCTGGCCTCGAGGAGCTTAGTCGAATTGGGGAGACAACGTGCCAATAATAATGTACAAAATAAGAAATATTCCAGATAAATTAGAGATAATCTCGGAAGAAAGACATTAAGAATTATTAGGCTTCTTGCTGAGGATGGTACTTTGGCTAAGACTCAAAGGAAGCCGAGAAAGCCAGGAAGGAAGGAGTTTCTGGCATGGGAGACAGAAAAAAGCCCAGACAAACATGATTGAAGGTGGATCAGGTTCCAAATGAGGCCCTCTGCAGAGGTTTCTGCTCCAGTAAGATGCCCTTCCTGGGGCTCAATGAAGTTGTCATGCTTCAATGACCTGCTGGTGGAGGGGAGGAGGGGGTGCTTTCTGAGCAGGAGGGAAGGGCCTTCTCACAGTGTAGGGGTGGGCATGAGATGCCAGGTTCAGGGAGAAGCCAATAGGTCAGTTTGACTAAATTGTATAGGGGAGTTAAAGTGAGTAAGAATAGGCAAAGGCCCCATGACCAGGGAACAGGAGGTGGATGATGCTGTAGCCCAGGAAGCTGAGAAGGAGAACCACCAAGTCAGGAGATGTGGTCTATAATCCCGGCTCGTGGGTGACAGAATGCTTGGCCACTGCCTCCATCCCAGGGATGCCATGGGGATCCAGAAGCTTGGGATGCCTCTCCCCTCTGTCTGAACAGCTGCTACTGTGAAAGGAAGCCAGGGTAACATACATAGGCACCGTCTTTTACTGAAATTCTTTTGCATCCTTAAACTTCATCCAGGTCCTCTCGGTCCTGCGGTTAAAGTCAAGAGACATGAAATAAAGAGTGACCCAACACCTCTCGGGTTTGAAGGTACATGCATGATATACTGCATGAAGCCTCCCCAGCCTGGCCTGTGCCCTGGGGACTGGCTGGAGAATGTGCATGTCCCTATGTCCCTTCTCTCCTTGTCATGGGAAGCTCCGGGCTGGATGATGGATATCTGGGTGCCTCCAGTGCTGGCTGTTCCCAAATGATCATGCCTATTCTGTGCAGGTGGTGGGGAAGGAAAAGGAAAGAGCCACAGGTTTCATGCTGGATTTCTTGATATTTTTCCTTCATTCACTTGTGTGCGGAAGGAAACTTCCCAATCAAAGTGATCAACCTCAGAGTCTACCAACCTGGCATTCTCATGACCTGGCAGTTGTTCTCACTTCAGATAAGACTGTAGATCAATGCCATCTCATTCTTTTATAGGGAGTTGGCTGGGGGTGGGGGAGCAGGCAAGGTTAGTAGAAGGCAGAGGCCAATGGATGGTTCTAATTCCCCCGAAACATTGCAACTTGGGAGCTGTGTTCAAGAAGCTTTTGGTGCCCACCACCCTCCTTAAATCCCCATGTACCCATGTATAAAGAGTCATCCTGGCCTCGACCAAACCCCCATACCTCCCACCAGAGTCACAGAGATCCATTTCACCATGTGGGTGAGGGAGAGTGCCCACTGGGGCATCTGCTTGTTTATCGAAGTTTGTGGGGTTCTTTCAAGCCAAGGCAAGGAGCTTGGCAACTCACCATTCTTCCCCCTCCTGTTTGGTACTCGTCTCCAAAGTATAGCTGCATACTGAGACTGAGTGAGTCAACTAGCATGTAAGCACATTCTATACGTCAGGCACTGTGCTAAATGCTGGGGAGACAAAGAAAAGTAAAAAGCCAAAACAAAAGACCCTGTTCCCGGGGAACTCAAAATCTGATGGTCTAAGCCTAGCGTCCCCTATTGAAGCTGATGCGCAAAGCAGACAAAGATACAAACATTTGGGCTGATCTGTTGATTTTAAATGGTCCCATTGGGCCATCTAGCTGACAGAGAGGGGAAGGGCCAAAAGGAAAGCAGAGTAACCCTCTCTGCTGTGATTTCTCTCCCCACCCCAGACCTAGTTTTTCCTAATTGTTCTAATTTTAGTTCACTGGTGGGCTCACTTCCGTTTCACTCATCGTCTTTGGTAACCTCCAACACCCTAGATTATTAGTGTCTCAATTCAAATCACCTGAACCTTGTAAAGTGTAGATAGCTTTGTCTAGAGTGAAAATAGGTCAAGGAGAAAGTTAGAGAGAGAACCCTGCTTCATTCCTCATGGTTGTGTTTTGAGGTCAGTGTTTACCACCCACCACCTTCCGTCGTTTCTCTACCCGTTGCTGTGTTTGTTCTACCTGTGAATGCCCCAGAGCTCGGAAGTCTTTGTGTTTTTGTTTTGTTTTTTGTTTTTTGAGCATGTGTCTGAAAGTTGGAAGTTCTCCCACCTTTCAAGGAAGCAAACTCAATTTTAAAAGTTGATGTGTCAAAGTTGATTATTTCACAGGGGCTTGTGAATTTGTATCTGGTTTTCTGGGGCTTGTTTCTTTTTCTTTTCTTTCTTTTTTCTTTTTTTTCCTGAAGGATTTCCATTACAAACAAAGTCTGCTTCCTGTCTCAGATGCTTTTGAGAATTCCATCCTGGCCCAGACTAAATGCAGTGGCAGACCCAGCACCAGAACGGTACCCAGATCTGCCTCCCAGACAGGTAGGAGGTCCTCTCGCCTCTTCGGCTCTTTATCCTTTCTCTCAGCGAGCTCATGATGGACCCAATCACCAACCCAGATCCCCATTCCCAGCACTCATCCCTCTCCCATGGATCTATCCTCATATTACCACTTGCATGCTCTATGTTTGTCACCTGACAGCCCCAGAGGCTTCTCAAACTCAATGTGAACAAAACTGAACTCATTGTCTTTCCTCCTCTTCACTTCTCTGGGCCCATCAAGGGCACCATTATGCTTCCCATCACTCAGGTGGCTCTTCATTCTCACCCCCATATTCAATCAGCTGTCACGTCTTATTTATTCTACCTTCTTGACACCTCAGCATCCATCTTTTTCTCAGTCAATCAATCAATAAGCATTTATTAAACACTGCCTTTTAGCACTACTAGCATCTGACACTGTGCTAGGAATGAGAATAAAAATATAAAACAGTGATGGTCCTTGCCCCCAAGGGGCTGATATTCTTCTCACAGGTGAGTACATACAGCATGGTAAGGTGAGTACATACAGAATCTACACAAAAGAAGCAATTCCAGGATGGAGGGAAGAAACAAAGCTTCTGGAAGGAAATGGTTCTTGGACTGAGCATTGAAGGGATCTGGGGGACAGTGCAGGCCTGCATCAACTCTTCCCTGTCTGTTGCCCTAACCATCTCAATGGTCTCCCTGACTTTCCTTTCTCCAACCCTTCGTCCACACAGCCACTAAAATGATATTGTCTCCATGTCACTCCCCCACTCAGGAAGTTTCAATGGCTCCCTATTGCATCCAGGATCAAATACAAATGCCTTGGTTTGACATTTAAAGCCCTTCACAATCTGCCTCTAGCCTATCTATCCAGGCTGATTTCTCCTCTTCCCACACTCCACACCCTAGCCAGATTGGACCACACAATAGTCCATCTCCCCTATTCTTGGAATGTTCTCTTTCCACACCTGCGCCTCTTGGAACCCAGAGCACCCTTCAAGGCTCAGCTCTACTGCTTTCTCTTTCAAGAGGCGTTTCCTGATTTCCCCAGTAGTTATTGTACATACCCCACCAATCCCTGCCCAAATCAAGCCTGCTATTCATTTTTAATGTCATTTCATTTTTATGTATTCTATTTTTACTTATCTGTGAACATGTTATATACAGTAGAGTGTAATCTACTTGAGGGCAAAAACAGTCTTAATTTTCTATTTCTAGCACCAACTACAGTGCCTAGCATTATTAAGGGTTAAGTATGAATCATTCAACAAGCAATTATTAAGTGTTTACTATGTGCCAGGCCTGGGGCAGCTACAGTGCATAGAGCACTGGATAGACTCATCTTCCTGAGTTCAAATCCAGCCTCAGACACTTACTAGCTGTGGGACCCTGGGCAAGTCACTTCACCCTGTTTGCCTCAGTTTCCTCATCTGCAAAATGAGCTAGAGAAGGAAATGGCAAGCCATTCCAGTATCTTTGCCAAGAAAACCCCAAATAGGGTCACAAAGAGTTGGACAGGACTCAACAACCACAAAAGAGAGTTTGGGACAGGACAGGTAGATTTTAGAGTTGTCAGCATAGAGGCTGTAATTAAATCCAGGGGAGCTGGCGGGATTACTGACTGTAGTAATGCAGAAGGAGAAGAGAAGAGAAGAGGGCCCGGGACAGACACCCCTAGAGCGTGCGGCTTGGAAGAGATAAGGCAAAGCAAAGAGAGAAGGAATAGTCAGATAGGGTGGGAAGACAACCAGGAGAGATCCATGTTCTGAAAGCCTGGAGAGAAGAGAGTGTCAAGGACAAGTGATCAGCAGCGTCAGAGGCTGCAGAGGAGAATGCCTCCTGCCAGGTGGAGATTCAGAGAGAGAAGAGAAATGCTGTGTTCCTCCTTTCTCCTCATCTGCTCATCTGAACTCTCATCATCTTTTAAAACCCAACTCAAACCCCATTCCCTGGACAAAGTCTTCTCTGGCTACCACAGTCCATACTGTAGGGATCTGTTCTACCCCTCAGTTCTGGGAGGAGAGAGAGACAGAGAGAGACAGAGACAGAGAGAGACAGAGAGACAGAGACTGAGGCGGAGAGAGAGAGACAGAGACAGAGAGAGGAGAACAGAATGGACAGGCTGAGACACAGAGATAGAGGCACAGAGACAGTCAGAGGCAGAGAGACAAATGTAGAAACAGAGAGACAGAGACAGAAACTGAGAGAGAGGGAGAGAGAGAGAGAGAGACAGAGAAAGAGAGAGAGGGCATGCCTGGGCTAGTTACAATTTGGTCCAGCTTCTTTTCAATATTTCAGATTATGACAGAAATTGGCTCCTGGGGAACGGAACTAAATGCTGTCCAGCCTGCTGCAGCCATCCTGCCATTGGCCTTTGAGTTCTGCTAGTTGACCCCATTGAAAGCACTCTGACTTAATTCTTCACTTTGTTTTCTTTTGCCAAGGCTGGCCCAGCAGGCAACTTCCCTCAATGGATACCTTTGAGGATTTTGAAGTCATCCCCTCCAGTACAGATGAACTCTCCAACTCTTCAGACTTGGAAGAAGACACCAGCACCCATAATGTAATATTTTGCTTGCTTTCTTTTTTTCCTCTTATATTCTTCATTATCTGTCTTCCTTCCCTTCTTCTTTCCTTCCCTTCCTTCCTCCTTCCTCCCTCTGTTCCTTCCTTCTACACTACCTTCTTTATTTCCTTGCTTCATACCTCCTTCCCTCTTTCCCTCCCTCCCTTCCTTCCTCCCTTCCTCCCTCTCTCCCTTTTTTCCTTCCTTCCTTCCTTCTGTCCTTGCTGCCTTCCTTCCTTCCTTTCTTCCTTCTTCCCTTCTCTCCTTCCTTCCCTCTCCTTTCTCTTGTCTCCTCTCTGTATACCTGTGACTGCCCACTTGTGCTAACTCACAGGCACTTAACCAAGCATTTGACAGGCCCCGTTTGTCCATCCCGTCTCAGGAATCAGACAAAACCAGGTGGAAGACTATGATCTCTTTGCAATGACTATGGTACTGGCCTTGGAGTCAGGAAGATCTGGGTTCAAATCCTACCTCTGATACCTACTAGCTGTGTGACCCTGGGCAAGTCAGTTCATCAAAAAAAAAAAAAAGGAGGGCAGGGTAAGGCTGCAAGGATATCAATGGAGTCAACCTCCCAGCCCTATTGTGAGGCTCTGGTGAGATAACAGCTCTTAAGAGCTTTGTAAACCTTCAAGGGCTCTAGGAATGTTGGTCCCTATTGTGAGTCTTGGTGCTTCATTGGTAGTGATGAAGGTATGATCAGGCTCAGACAGCTCTAGAGGACTGATGTCTTCCTAGTGGATTGTGGGCCAGTGCAGACCCCAACTTTTTGAGGGGCCAAGAAAGCAGGGCCCAGCCACCATTAGAAACTGCCCTGCCTGGTGGAATTGGCCTCCCAAGACTTTGACCAGCCTGATGAATGAATGCCATCCTAGCTCAGTCCCTCAAACACATCCTTTTTGAGTCATACGTAAGTTCAGGTTCACAGGGTCATAGACTCTTAGAGCTAGAGGAATCTCTGTCCCTCATTTCACCCATTAGGAAACTGAGACCCAGAGAAGGAGATTGGCTTGCCCAAGGCCGCACAGGTAGTAATGCTAGAGTGGCCCCACACCACTTGCTTCCTATCACAATAGCACAATGGTGGGTGCTATCATCATTCCCCCTACCAAACTTCTTCCTAGCTTCCAGGATGCCATAAGTGTGAAGCAACACAGGAAAGGAGCACTTTATTCAGGGCTTAGGACATCTGAGCCTGGCTCCTCTGTGGGGATAACTGTGTCCTCTGGCAAGTGGCCCTTCCACTCTGGGTCATCTACCCCAGTTATAGGATGGAGAAGTAATGCCATCAGCCTCCCAAACACCCAGAGGATAGAAAGTCTGGAAGGGAGATGTTAAACAGGATGATTGGGTGGAATTCTGTTCTATTCTGCAGAATGTCCCCTTTCTGTTATCTGTCCCCTTCCACTGCCACCCTGCACAGACATATACTCTAGCAATGGCCTCCTGATTGGTCCTCTGCCTCCTGTTTCTCCCCATTCCTGTCCATCCTCCATTCAGCTACACAAGTGATTTCCCTAAAGCACAGGTTTAACTATGTTACCTCCCTACTCCATAAACTCCACTGGCTCCCTATTGCCCCCAGAATCAAACATCAGATCCTCTCTTTAGCTCCTAAGTCATTTACCACCTAGCCCCCTCCTACCTTTCCAGCTGTGTAGACAGCATCTTGAAGGACAAACACAGGGTGCTGGGATCATAAGCTTGGGAGGGAAGGGCCCTTCCTTACCCTTGGCCTCCCTCTACATTCTCTATGATCCAGTTACATCGGCTCAGTTGCTCTTCACACAAGACACTTCATCTCTTGCCTCCAAGCCTTTGCCCTATCCCCCATGCCTAGAAAGCTCTTTTCCTCCCCTCTACCTTTTAGTTGCCCTGGCTTCATTCAAAAGTTCTACCTTTGACAGAAAACTTTTCCTGGTCTCCCCTGACCTGCCTTCCCCAACCCCCCACCTCAGCTTCCCACTACTCTATACATCTACTTATACTTTATCATTTACATATTCTCTCACCCTTTTGAAGATGAACTCATCATTAAGGGTGGGGTTGGTGTCTTTGTCTTTCTTTGTATTCCCGGCACTTAGCACAGTGCACCACAAGTAGTAAGTATTCAGTAAATGCTTCCGGACTGACTAGACACTAGGACAAGTACAAAGTTTAGATATTCATTCATCCATTGATTCAGCCAGCATTCATTAAACATCTACTCTGTGATAGGCACTGGGTTAGGCTGGAAATACAAAGAGGTGCCTGCCCTATGAACTTTATGGGCAATCTCCTGGTAGTGAAGGGGGGAAAATAGGAAATACAAAGTAATTTCTGGAAGGAGAGCACCAGCATCTAGAAGATCCAGTTGGACTTTCTGTTGGAGGCAGCACCTGAACTGAGCCTGGAAGAGAACCAGGGATTCCATGAGGTAGCGATGAGGAGGGAGTGAGTGCATTCCAGGCATGAAGTATAGTAAATAATATATAATATATAGTATAATATAAATATATAACATATAGTATAATATAAAAGTATAGTAAACCTGTGTGGGGAAGCAGAAGGCTAATTCTAAGAGCTTTGGAAGCAGAGCAATCGATATCATATCCCAGGAGCAAGAGGAAGCCACAGGAGCTGCCTCGTGAGCCCGAGAAAGGCGTGATCAGACCAACACTTTAGGAATATGCGTTTTTTAGATGGTGGAGAATAAATTGGAGAGAATCAGAGCTGGAAAGGAGCTCTGGGACCATCTCCTTTATACAGATGGGGAAACATGCCCATAGAGACAAGGTGACTTACCCAAGGACATGTAATAAGTGATAATTAGTGGCAAAAACACAATTTGAACTTGAGTCCCCCAAATCCAAATCCATAATGTAATATTTTTGTTCTTTCTTTCTTTCCACTACATCAAACAGAGAGACTGGATGCATGAGTATACAGACCTTTCCCTCAGGATGTTCAGAATCTAGTCACTTACACAGGGCTGAATGTTGGAATATGTGTTATTTTTACAGGTATATTTTGTGATAGGTAAGAGGAGAGTGCCTACAAGATTGAATGTACCACTTAAATCTTTTTTTTTTTAAAATCTGAGTTCTGTTTCAAATGGCCTAAGAGAATTTGGTCTATTAAAAAAAAACAAGACAGTGAAATCTTTTTTCTCGAGTCCAGTGTCCTTTCAGAAATAATCCTCCTCCCCCTATTGCAACACACGATTTTGGCCTCACAAGATTTCTCAAAGGTTCGTTGTGTGGTGCTCTTTAACACTCAGTGACAGTGTACCCCTACATGATCAAAGTTGGGGCAGCTTTGCCGGTGTGGAACCCCACCTGCGCCAGATGGGAGCAGACCCCTCCAAAAGCAGCAGCTAAGTCCCGGCTCCTTCACCCAGCTTCAACCCTGCTCCTTACCTTTTTCTTCTGCCAAAAATAAAATAATGATTTTCTTTTACCTGCCTTGACCAGAATGTTTTATATGTATCTGAGACATTCCTTTTTTTATAATTTTTGGGAGGGGGGAGGAAGGGGGCAGCAATATTGAAAAACAACCAACAGAGAGTGACAGGATCAAAGGTTTATGGGTAGAAGGGACCCTACTGCACATTTAGTTTGACCCCTCTCTTTTTTATAGACAAGGAAACTGTGACCCAGACTAGTGGATTAGTGGATTGCACAGGGTCACATGAGTAATAATTAGCAAAGCCAGGATTTGAACCCAAATTGACTCCAAATTCAATGTTTCTTCTATCATTCCATGCCTTGTCAATCATCACAAGCCTGAGGAAGAGCTTTATACCTCCATATCCTAAATGAATAGGAGAAAGAATCCATATTACTGGCCACTCCCCCCAATGAGGAGCCCCAGCTCTGGGTTCAGGAAGACAAGATTCAGCCTAGGGGAAGCTTAGCCCCTCAAAAGAGAGAGCTGAGCTTTCCTCTTAGTCTAAAACTCACTGACCCCACCCTGGAGTTCTGGGAAACATCTCTACCACTTACTTGGTAGATGCGGCTCATGTCTGGGATCTTCCCCCAAAAGAATAGGATACTGAAGGGTACTCAGTGTACAAAGTAGTTTTCAGGCTTGGAGAAGGTAACTATCCACTACCAAAAGAAATGTTCAAAGAAAAAAAACTCATAAATGTGCATTAATAAATACTTAGAACATGAAATTAATAAGTCATCACCCTATTACAGCTGCCTCCCCTCAGCCTCCTCCCACCCCCCACCGCCCCCGAAGTGCTGAATGGACATTTCAATAGGTTTTATTCATCCTTAATTAATTAATTAATGAACTTCTTCCTGGAAGTGATCATATTCTCCTCTGAGAAGTCCTTGTGGAAATTATTTCCTGCTGGGCATCCATCACCCCAACCTCTCGGACTTGAGAGGTTACTGTCGGGGCTGGAAACATTCCTTTCTCACAATTGATGGTCAGTGACCTGAGCTCAAGAAAAACAATGGAAGGGACGCTGAGGTCCATTCTCAAGCTCACCTAGGCATATCCTTGCTGCCATGCTTGTGAAGCCACCGAGAGATGCTGTTGGGGATGGAGAGAGGAAAGAAATCCACTCCTTCCCCTATTGGAAGTCCAAGGGGGAGCTGGCAATGGTGTTGTCCTAACAGAGGTTATCGTGGAGATTTTTTTTTATTTTTGTTTTAATAGCTCTTACATCAAATTTGGCGGCAGCTCCTCCTAACTGGGTCACCAACAATCTTCGGCACAGCCTCCAGTCACAGGAATATGCAGAGCTCAAGTTGTGGTTTACCATAGAATGAAGACTCTTCCCTTTCTCATTATCCTCATTAAGTGGCCTATTGATTGGGTTTCCATTCATGCCCACCTCTGAGCTACTCAGATGCCCTATTTTGGATGGGGTAGCTGCACTCTGAGGTAGGCTGTTCCTTTCCTTCCAGGTGTCCGGCCTTTTCCGAGTAGAGGGCAGTTATGAAACCTGCTCCCCAGACTCTCTCACCCTGGAGGATGGTGACTTGGTGCAGTTTGTACAGGAGGGAGAAAATGGACAATGGTGAGTATGGAGACATGAAAGGTGATAAGGAGGAAGAAGAGGGCGAGCATATTTTTTTTTTAATTCTCTGATTCCCTGAATTTCTTTTTGGCATTTCAGGTTAGTAAAGAAATTGGTTTCTGAGAAAAGTGACTGGGTGCCCTCCAGTCTTCTTCATCCTGCAGGTGTAGATGGTGACCAGGTTCAGAAAAATAATAACACAGGTAAGCACCAGTCAAGAAACAGGGTGGTGGGCATGCCTCAGGAGAGACCCAAGTTTGAATTCCACCTCCCACACTTACTAGCTGTATGACCTTGAGCAAACTAACCTGTCTCCATTTTGCCATCTGTAAAATGGGGATAATAAAGAAGCACTTGTTAAGAACCCACTATGTGCCAGGCACTTTGCAACCGTTATCTTTACAACAACCCCATTTTACAGTTGTGGAAACTAAGGCAAACAGCCATTGATTTGTCCAAGGTCACATAGCTAGTCCAAAGGCTAGATATGAACTGAAGTCTTCCTGAATCCAGACCCAGTGCTCTCTATCCACTGTGCCACCTAGCTGCCTCAAATGATAATATCTGGATTATTTACCTCATAGGGTGGTTTGTAGGGGATCAAATGAGACAAAGTATATAACAATATACAAGTGAAACAATGTACATAATGAGATAATGTATATAAGCATTCTTTGGAACCCTTAAAGCATCATATTAAAGCCCACTATTACTATTTTGAATGAATGAAAAACTGTTCTTAAGCTCCTACTATGTGTTTAAATAAGAGGTGGCAACAGGTATAGAGGAATGGTCACCAGGGAAGGGTGTTCTGGCCTGGGTCTTCCCATGGGATGGAACAGTCCAATGTCACTATCACTAACATATTCTGTATCTCATACCTTAGGGACACAAGGATAGTGAGACAGTCTCTGACCTCAAGGAGAGATGGCAGGATCCTAGAACTAGAGCTGCAGAGGCGCTTTGAGCTCTTCTAGCCCAACCCCATCATTTTACAGATGTGGCTCAAGTTAAGTGACTTGTTCAAGGTCACAGAGCTGGAAAGTGTCCTAGGCAGGATTCTTACTCCTGGGCCACTTTCTGTCCACTATCCCTCACTCTCTCTCAGCCTATACTTTGGTTTGTTTTTTATGACACTCTTTCTCTTCTTGATATTTAACTAAAAAGTTCCTCCTGTCTCTATTCTCCATGAAACATGGTAGAACCATAACAGCATTGATCTCCAGATGAGACCTCCCAGTGTGCTCAGACTTCAGAGCTTAAAGAGTGTGTGTGTGTGTGTGTGTGTGTGTGAGAGAGAGAGAGAGAGAGAGAGAGAGAGAGAGAGAGAGAGGGAGTGACAGAGAGAGAGAGAGAGAGAGAGAGAGAGAGTGTGTGTGAGTGTGTGTGAGTGAGAGAGAGAGGGAGAGAGAGAGAGAGAGTGAGAGTGAGAGAGAGTGAGATTTGAGCCTGGGTCTTCCAAGGTTGTCTATCCCTACTACGTTGTGGTGTTGGGCACTTTGTATTAAGAGCAAGAGTGAAACAAGTCCATGCTTTCAAGGAGCTTACATTCTAGCAAGGGCAAACAACATGTATGTATGTACCCAGGTATATGCAAGACATAAATGTATGGTAATTGGCTTATAGACACTCTGAAGAGTGGGTCACTTAGTCAAGAAGCATTTATTAAGTGCCAGGAACTGGGCTAAGCCCTGGGGATACAAATAGAGGCAAAAGACAGTCCCTGCCCTCAAGAAGCTCCCAATCTAATGGAAGAGACAAGAAACAAATGGATGCAAATGATCTATAGACAGGATAAATTGGAAAGAATTACAAGATGCAGCACTAGAATTCATAGACATTGGGAAAGACTTCCTATAGAGGATGGAATTTGAAATAGGACTTCTAGGAAGCCAAGAGATGGCAGTGAGGAGGAAGTGCATCCCAGGCATGGGGGGCAGCCAGGAAAAATGCCCAGATCTGAGAGATGGAGTGTATGAGATGGTATTTGTAAAAAAAAAAGTGTTAACACAGTGCCTGGCACATAGATGGTACTCAATTAAACACTGATTGCCTTGTGCATGTTCATTGTTCATGTGCAAGGGAACCAATATCCCTGGAAGTCTAAGGACTGGCCCAAGGTCATATACCACACAACCTCCAGAGATAAGTCCCTTCCATAACCACTGTCCCACCTGAAGGCCCACCTGTCACCCAGCAGTAAGGAAACACTGAGTCTTCCCAATTGGCAGTTTTGATGGCTGAACTCCCCAAATGCCATTCAGTAATGGTGGATCCTTTACACTGGGAGCTCTTAACCTTTTTGTGTGTTATGGACCTCTTTGGAAGTCTAGTGAAGCCTGCAGACTCCTTCTCAGAATAGTGGTCTTAAATGTACAAAGCAAAATACCTAAAATTCCAAAGGAAACCCATTATATTAAATTGTTTTGGTTAGTTTTTTCCCATCCAAATTCATGAACCCCTTGAACTCTTTTGGTGAATCACTTAGTGTATCAGATGACTGACTCCAGGCTAAGAACTCTTGCTCCTTTACATTTATCCTTTGCCTGGTAGCAGAAAATGATCCCACATGCTGGGAAGATCACTCCGTCTATGTTCCCCCAGCCAATAGAATGTCAGTTCCTTGACAGTAGGGATAGCTTAATTTTCTGTGTTGGTGTCACCAGTGTCTAGCACCATGTCTGGCACACCATAGGCACTTAATAAATGCTTGTTGATTGATTGATTGGTGAAGCTAAATGGTCCTCTAGCTGGTGCCCTCCACACCCTCAAAGCTAAATCTTCCGTTCCTTTAGAAGCTTTTCAGACTCCCCTTGGCCACCACCCACCCATATAATAATAAAAATAATGGTGCTAACAATAATAATAGCAGTAATAGCTTTCATTTACCAGATCTCGTGTGTCCTTGTGTTGCAGAAACATATCCCGATTCCCATGATCCAGGGATAACAGACTCAGAAAGGAAGAACAAACTTGTGCAAAGACTGTCGGCTGCCCAGAAGGCTGAGAGCTGAGCCTGCCTGCCCCTCTGCCTGCTCAGGCCATCTCCTCCATCCATCTCTTACCTTTGGTTTTGCTTTGGACATTTTACTCCCCCTCCCCCCACCCCACTCGCATCCCTTTTCCCTGGACACTGAGTCTGTCCAGACTTTCTGGGAAACTCCAGACTCCCAGATCTACTGGAATCACTCCATCTGGTCAATAAGTGGAAGCAAAGGAAGTCTTTTTCAGGATTCAAGACAAAAACAAAGGCCTCCTAATTGTTAGTGGGACCATCCAAGGACGTTGTCCTAAGTTTGGTCAGCCACCAGTGATGTGTTAGCCAGGGCCTGACTGTTTGGCAAAACCTCTGGAATCAAATCAATGGGGGCTGATCACCGCCCTTGGGAACACCCCTTTTCCTCACCCAAAGTATCAATGATGTCCCATCCTGTGTTATGATTTCTCAACAAAGGTGTTCCTGAGAAGCAGGAGGGGGCTGCATGAGACAGGCCCTGCTCTGGGAAGGTGAGCCAAGCACAGGTGTTGACAGAGAGGGAGAACAGGGAAATCACTATCCAGATCACCTGCCCAGTGAGGCTGGTTGCCCTCTGGCTCACTGTGGGGCAAAGGGAGGTAATTTGGACAGCAACTGGACCTTTGCTTACCCTGGCGCCAAAGCTCATCTAGGATGACCATTAGCAATGAGGTCAATGACCCTGCTCATACTTGAGGCTAGACCAGGTTTACATTTGGGGCCTCTTCAGTGTTTCCCCTTACGAGAGGCTGACCACTAGTCATTGTCCTCACCAGTATCACCCAGTGACATCAGGACTCAGCCTCCTCTTGCACTCACATGCCTGTTACTGAAGTGTGGGGGAGTGGAGAGGGAGGAAGCTCATCTGATAGGAATGTATCCCATACTTATTCTTGTGCCCTGTATCTGGAGGGGGCAAATGGACCATAGATCCCAAACTGCCCTTCTACCTGGAGAAGCCTCATGGTGCTAGGGAGTATGTGCTCCTATGTCTAGGAAAGGAAGACTTCAGCTCTCATGAAAATAATGTCATTTACAGGAAACCTGCCTGGAAGGTGTGATTCAATGGCAAGAGGGGGATGTAGGGAAGGGAAGTAAACTCCAGGAAGGATTTTTAAGGACTCCTGATAGACATCTCCTGCTCATTCTTCCTCTCTCTCCCCAACAGCCCTCCATCTTCACTTCAATAAGGTTCCATCCACTGCTCTCCACAAAGAGATGGATGGGCCCCATAGGACAGGCAGGGGTGTGGGGAAGAGGCAGGGTGGCCCTTTGTTATCCCAAAGAAATCATCCTCACCTGTGATCACACTAGCCTTACCTGGCTCCAGCTCAGAGACGGAAGAATGAGGCTCAGCAGGAGTCATTCATAGGCTCTATTCACAGTGAGCCAAGGAGGAGGGAAATAGCCCTGAGCTAGTGAAGCAGAGACTGATGGGAAACTTGTTGATTTCCTGATTTTCTGCCTTGGAGAATGATCAGGAATTGTTTTTTTATCCCAACTAGGCTCACAGACCCTCAGCAAGAAATTAGAGGGCACATCCAGCTCCACGGGAGATGCCCCAATATGGCAAGTCAGACAGTCCTCCGGTCTCCTGGCTATATTTGGCAACCTAGTATCTCTTCTCTGCTATCATAGGCCAAACAAAGGCATCCCCAAACTGCCCTTGACCCAACCGTTGGTGTGTCTGTTTTCTATCCAGCTCAGCTGTCTGATATATTTGAATGATTCTATGCCAGGAGATGCCACTCGGATATATTTTTGGTCGTTGTAGTGGCGGTGGCAGTACTCTCCAGCTTAGTAACCAATGACTTCAACCACCTCATCCCTTCCAGTCCCATGGTATACAACCCAATGTGAACCTAACCAAAATTCAGTTTCTCAGAGCAGGCAATTTTTGCCACCCGAATTTGGAAAGCACCTGAGTTTTGGGGAGACTGTAAATTAAGTCACATTAGTTTATGAACACTCAAATGCACAGAGACACAGGGACAATTTGTCATTTGTCTTTCTGGGCTTTCACACTCTTCCTGGGGAGCTGAGCAGAATTCTTCCTGAGTATAAGCAGATGAATTTGCCCTATAGAATAGTATAAGGTGAGAATTTACTAGAGTTGAATACAAGTACCAGTTGCATGCTCTAATCATTTGAGAAAGGAAATAGCCATGTGAGGGAGAGAAAGGCTCTGGGAAATGATGAGAGGCCAGTTGGGAGGTGCCTGCAAGGACTCCCAGACTTCTCCTTTGATCTTGCCAGTCTATTCCTCCCATATGTGGGTTGGGGAATTATTGGTTCTTTCGAGACCCATATTCCCCCATGCCAAAATCTGCACTTTCTATTTGATGAGTATAAAGGCCAAAAAATATTCCTTCCCACCCTGAGTCGTCTGGAGTCTCCTCCTAAGAGGGTACACTCCAGCCTCTAGTCCACAGTCACCTCCCTGACCTGGACGGGTTTTTCCCCACTCATCCTCCCTTCTCTCACTGGCTGCTGGGATGACCCCAGAAACCACTTGGAGAGAGGGAGGCTTCCTTTCCTTTTTTCTAGAGGACTCATCCTGCTTTCCCCAAGATCTCTTCAGCTTAATGGAATGCCTGGCTGGCCACCACTTCTCTTGAATCCCCAAGTTTTATGAAAATAGTTGGACCAATCTGAAGAGACTTCAAAGAAATAAGTCCAATATTTATGACTAGATGTTTTCTATCCCTCCTGTATCACTGAATGTTCTGTGTGATTCTATTGGGATTCTCTCTGTAATTAGTACTTAATGCCCCTGTGTTAGTGCATGCATCTCCCCGGTGGTGGTGCTCAAGGCCCCTTCTTAGCCATTATTACTGAAACTGCAGGTCTGTGATTTTCATTTTTCAAAATCAGTCTTTTTCTGCAAACCCAACATTTTTTTCAGACTCAGTTTCCCCATCTCAGCAGATTTCTGGACTTTGACTCAACTGCTTTGTCTTTCAACCATTCTAAGCTTTCCATCTTCTATAATGGCTTGTTGGGTTGTTTATTTTAATGTAGATTGGCAAGAAACATTTTGTTTGTTGCCAGAAGGGGCAAAAAAATGTCAGGACTCTGTGTCTCAGCAGGGCTTTAATGTATCAGGCTTTAGAAAATGTGGAGAGAGGTGGAAGGAGGTGCTGTGGGGTGGGGGTAGGGTGGAGCCAGGCCTCTTGGGCCCGGAGCCAGGCCTCTTGGGCCCATATCCAGGAGAGACTGCTCACATTTCAGAAGAACTTCATTTTCACCTTCCCATTCTCTCCTTTCTAGCCATGTACAAGGGCAATTCTTTTCTCTCTGGCACGGAGAATGCCTTCAGATAACAAGGAAGTCTTCAAGGACCTCCATGGAATGATGATGTTAGATTGGGGGTGGGGGAAGCTGGGAGGGTTTGTAATTATTAAATAAAGGGTCTGGGCGCTGCTCTGTTCTATGTCATTCTGTTCACCTTTGCCAGGACAATCTTTTCTGCAGTGTGTTATTTTCCGGTAAACAGGGAACTATTAACTAGTGCATTACAATCCACACACTGTGCAAACTGGCATCATGAAATGCCAGGTGAGATGGCTCCTCTGTAAGCTCTCCCACCCTCAACCAAACCCATGGGCCTTCTCCCACCACTAGCCAGCAGGCTCGGCCACTTTGCACTCTGCCCACAAGCAAGAGAAAAGTCACTTTAGTAGCTAAACTTTGTTCTAAAATGCTCCAAGGTTTGGAACAGGTCCTGAAGGAGAAGGATCAAGAAGGCTTATGCCATTTGTGAGTCCTTTGGCCAAAGTGTGAGGTTGTCAGAAGGACAATCGAGGACCCCAAGAAGCTGTGGGTGGCTTATTGAAGTCAGCCTTCCATTAGTCAGAAACCACCTCACCCTGAGGACTTGTCTAAACCACTGACACTTGCAAAAGTTTGTGATTCTTTTGTTTTTTTTTTCATTGTTGAAAGATGAAGTTATTTATATATTGTTATTGGGAAGAGGATCAGACAGGGGCCAGAGCTCGGAATTCTGCTGTTAAGTTGTCTGATTGTTTGGGCTGAATTTGCTTTGTTTGGGGTTTGTTTCAAGTTTGGATTTAGGGGTAATTTTTTTTTGCCAGAATTGAATGTATGAGTTTATACCTTAAAAAAATGTGTGAAGCCAATTTTTCTGTAAATATGCCATGATGTAGGACAATGCTTTGTTTGGACTTTATAAAAATGATACCTACAGTAATGCAAAAGCCTCTGTGTGTGTTTTTTGAAATTATTGAAAATGACAACCTTGGATGTGACTAAGGTAGGTGCATGTTTCTGACGAGGAGGGTGCTTTCCCCATTCCCCATCTGCTTTCTCCATTTCTACAGTGGGGAAGAAAAGTCAGGCTGAAGAGAGCCTGAACAAAGAGGTCAGCTAAGACCACTAGCAATGCCAATCTCTAACTTCCACTCTGGGCCTCACTGTGACTAGGACAACCCTGTGACTGGTCTCTGGCAAATTCCTTGTAAGGAGTGGTTATTGCAAACTTCTCCCACAGATAAGAAGGGGCCAGATTGGGAAGGGTTTTAAAAGCTCAACAGAGGATTTTATCTGTGATCCTAAAGGTAATAGGCCAGTACAGAGCTGGAAAGGACATTGGAGGCCATACCCAACTCCCTCATTTTATAGATGAGAAAATAGGCTGAGAGAAGATAAGACATTTCTCAAAAAGTTCCTTCATCAAACTAGATAAAATCTTAACAAAACACATGAGAAAACAAATGACCAAGACTCTCCAGGGCCCCACTGGGGGATCCTGTGGTGGCAAGGGGGTGGACAGCTGACAAGAATTTTGTATTTCTAGACTTTAAAACATTTTATAACATGGTTATCACCAAAGCAGAAAGTCAACATAATATTGTGGATAGTGGGCCAGCCTTGACATCAGGTTGCCTAAAGAGGGGCAGCCTGACTCAGGTTGGAAGTAGAGTAGTTCAAAGCTTTCATGTCTACCAGTAGTGGGGTTGGGTCCATGAGTAGTCCCTAAATTTCTAAACTGGGTCAGATAGGGAGACTCAGTCCTTAAAAAAATTTAGAGGAAAGAAGGAAGAAGAAAGAAGGAAGGAAGGAAGGAAGGAAGGAAGGAAGGAAGGAAGAAAGGAAGGAAGGAAAGAAGGAAGAAAAGAAGGAAGGAAGAAAAGAAGGAAGGAAGAAAAGAAGGAAGGAAGGAAGGGAGGGAGGGAAGGAAGGAAGAAAGGAAAAGGAAAAGGAGGAAAAATGGAGCAAGGAAAGAGGGAGGGAGAGGGAAAATTAGGAATAAAAATAGACAAGCTCAATTAATAGTGCTTGTGATAGACATTGATGTTTATGTCATGACTCATTATCCAAACACCGACTACCATAATACAGCATTTTCATAGTGATTTATTTCCATTAGTGACAGCAGAGCCACCATATTAGGTCCCTGATGCCTCAGTCCCCAGTGTGAAGGTAATTGAGATGGTATTCAGGCCAAGGACCCTCAGAGGTGACACAGCCATTACTAAAATATAGAAGGCATAACTTCTAAGATATGTCAAGGAGGGGAAAATACCAAAAGAATGGAAAAGTCTTGAGCAAAATTACTACAATCCTTTGTTGGATCTGCGATGCCCTCAGTGTGGCTCTCAACCCAGCCCTTCCTTCTCATCCTGCCATTGGTCCTGTCCATGTGCTCCTCTGGCTCCTTCATAGTACAGCCTTTAGCTAATCAGAGGTTTCACACTCAAGGCCAGGGTGCCTGAAAAACTCCCTCAGGCTGGCCCAACCAGATTAAAATTCAATTGGGAAATGTTTAGCAAAATAAATAAAGACTCAATACTACATCTATAACGTTAATCTGTGGTTTTCTAAGTCAATATGTGGCCCAGGAATCCAATGTTATCTATATTTTATTGTATTTCTTTTTATTTTGTTAAATATTTCCCACTGACATTTTAATCTGGTTCCCACACTTAAGTTTAACATCTCTTTCTTAAACTGCCTATCAGGTAAATATTTAAAAACCAGCTTGGAAAAAAACCCATATCTTTAAATTTAATCTGCATCATCGGCATTTTCTTTATCACTTCTGAAGTCTAGAAATCAACAAAACAATAAATCAAGCTCTGATTTGTTGTGTTTGCCAATTTCTGGAGTGTAAATGCTCACACTGAAAATTTAATGATGGACTCTCTCCAGTCAGTTCAAGTTGGCTCCGCCAAACCCCTGGGTTTAGTTTTTTACTGGTAGCATATGTAGCTTTATCACTCCTCACCGAATAACTCTTCTTTGCCTCTGGTGTGATCTGTAATCTTACCTCTTCAGAAACTTTCCCCTCTATGATATCATTCCCTAGAAAAGACAACTGAAATAACATCAGTTACTTTCTCATCTTTATAAAATCTGATGAGAATGACCTGCACATGTATCAGGGGTACACTTAAAATATAATAAGGAATTTTAAACAAGGAAAGGCTTTTTAAAATGATTGTGAGTGGCTATGTGGCAAAGAGTTGATGTCAGAGTAAGAAACGTGTAGGTTCAAGTCTAGACCCTGACCCATGTTGACTGGATGACTGTGGACAAGTCACTTAACTTCCTGGGGATCTAGGCAACTAAGACAACAAATTGCATAGAAAGTGCCAACATGTATTGGTAAAGGGAGGTTCCTCTCCTGGGAGATCAATATACCAATGAAATCACAAGTTGATGCCCTATCTCAATAGCAGCCCACATCTTTGTGGATTTCAACTCTATCTTGTGCTCATTGCTTTCTGATTAGAAGCCTATGATCCTATAATCTGGGTCTGAATTCCAGCTCTCCAAGTTGCTACCTGTGTGACCTTGGGCATTTCACCTTCATCTCCTTTGGGCCTCAGTTTCTCAGTGACAAAATGAGGGAATAGAAATAGCTGGAGTCTAAGATTCCTCCCAACTCTAGATCTGCCACATGATAATAATGATAGCTAACATCTATACAGCACTTTAATGTTTGCAAAGTACCTTACAAATATCTCACTTCAGCCTCAAAACAACCCTGTGAGGTAGGTATTACTATCACCTTCATTTTTACGGATGAGGAAACTGAGGTAAGGGATTTGTTCGGAGTCCCTGAGCTAGTCAGCATCTAGGGCAGAATTTGAATCTAGCTCTTCCTGCTGCCAAGTCCAAGGCTCTCTCCACTTGGGCACAGTGCCATCCATGATTTCTATCATGAAGGGACTGAACTTCATGGTGTCTAACATCCCTCCCAGCTCAAATCTGTGATGCCATAAAGTAGTGGACAGAGTGTTTGTCCTCAGGTCAAGGAAGATCTGATTTTAAATCCAGCCTCAGACACTTAATAGCTGTGTCATCCTGACCAAGTCAGTTAACCTCTGTACCTCAGTTTCCTCAACTGAGGTAGGTGTAATAGCACCTACCTCATAGTGTTTTGAAGCTCGTATGAGATATTTATAAAGTGCTTAGCGTAGCTGCTGGCTAATAAATGCTGTTCCCTTCTTCTCTCCTATGATCCTGGCTTATGCTATTCTGCATATTATGCAAGCGATTTGTCGAATGAATCCAGTGATGGATGTAAAGAGAGAAGAAACAAACTTTTAGGGTTGCCAGTTTCATTGTGGAACTTGTTTCAGAATCTTAGCAATTTGGTCCTCCTATGTACCTATGTCACCTATGTACCACTAGAGGGCACCAGATGTCAGCTCTGATGCAGAAGAATGTGCTAGTATCCTATCTAGACTAGCATCTGACAGGTAACATCAGCCCAGTAGAAGGTCCTATTCGTGCCCTGGCAAATGGGTCCCTGCTTGGTGTGAATGAGCCAGAGCTCAGACATGGATCCCGGGAGCTGTAGGAGGTGGGACATTCAGAAATATTTTAAACATAGGCCTCTCTGTGTGAAACACCAAGGACTCCCCTGAAAAGGATGACAACAGAGAAAGAACCAGGACCCACACCTCAAATGTCAGCGTCTGGCCTTGTTTTCCAGAGGAGCTTTCTGAAGTGGTTGATGAAGCTGTGCAATGGGGCAGATGTGTACTAGGTCAACAACATCACCCACACGAGCTCTTAGGCTGGGCATCTGTCCCTACTCACGAAACTCCCACTGACAACATTGGGGCTTCTGCCAGCCTTCTCACAACAAGGACCATCTGTGTCCCTGTGTTTGTAAACTAGGTGGGGAGCACCTTACAGCTCTTTAAAAATACTGGCATTAGATGGCGGCTGGAAAGCTCCCCACCACGTCCCTCCAAAAACCTATAAAAATGGCTCTGAACAAATTCTAGAACTGCAGAACCCACAAAATAGCAGAGGGAAGCAGGGATCCAGCCCAGGACAGCCTGGATGGTCGCTGGATGAGGTCTATCATGCACGGAGTGGAGGGGAGTGGAGCTCAGCCTGGGAGGCAGCAGGACCAGCCAGACTAGGAGCCGGGCAGAACAGGCCCTAGCACCCTGAATCAGTGAGCTGTGGCAGTTACCAGACTTCTCAACCCACAAACACCAAAGACAACAGAGAAGGTTAGTGGGAAAAGCTGAGGGGGACAGAGTTCAGTTCGGCCACCACCCAAGGGGCAGCGGGGGAGGTGAAGCTACAGAACTACAGCTGCAGTTACTTCTGGCCCCAGGCCCACGTGGTGGGAGGAATTAAGTGGCAGATCAGAGCAGGAGTGAAGAGCCTGCTGAAAATTTGCATCAGGTGCAGGTTGGTGGTTCTTGAGGAAGGAGGAGTGCTGCGGTGGCAGAGCTGGCTATATAGAAATAGCTATGAAATCAATGGCGCATCCCCTCAAGCTTGGAACAAAGTACTCTTTGCTCTAGCAGTCATACCCCGATGAAAAACTCAAGGGTCAAGTAAGTTGGCTGGGAACATGGCCAGGCAGTGAAAATGCACCCAGATTCAGTCTCAGACTTTGGAATCTTTCTTTGGTGACAAAGAAGACCAAAACATATGGCCTGAAGAAGTCAACAAAGTGCAAGAGCCTACACCAAAAGCCTTCAAGAAAAACATGAACTGGTCTCAGGCCATGGAACAGCTCAAAAAGGAGTTGGAAAAGCAAGTTAGAGAAGTAGAGGAAAAATTGGGACGAGAAATGAGAATGATGCAAGAAAACCATGAAAAACAAGTCAATGACTTGCTAAAGGAGACCCAAAAAAATACTGGAAAAAATACTGAAGAAAACAACACTTTAAAAAATAGACTAACTCAAATGGCAAAAGAGCTCCAAAAAGCCAATGAGGAGAAGAATGCCTTGAAAGGCAGAATTAGACAAATGGAAAAGGAGGTCCAAAAGACCACTGAAGAAAAGACTACCTTAAAAATGAGATTGGAGCAAGTGGAAGCTAGTGACTTGATGAGAAATCAAGATATTATAAAACAGAGCCAAAGGAATGAAAAAATGGAAGACAATGTCAAATATCTCATTGGAAAAACCACTGAGCTAGAAAATAGATCCAAGAGAGATAATTTAAAAACTATTGGACTACCTGAAAGCCATGATCAAAAAAAGAGCCTAGATATCATCTTTCAAGAAATTATCAAGGAGAATTGCCCTGATATTCTAGAGCCAGAGGGTAAAATAGAAATTGAAAGAATCCACAGATCACCTCCTCAAATAGATCCCAAAAAGAAAACTCCTAGGAATATTGTGGCCAAATTCCAAAGCTCCCAGGTCAAGGAGAAAATATTGCAAGCAGCCAGAAAGAAACAATTTGAATATTGTGGAAAAACAATCAGGATAACACAGAATCTGGCAGTTTCCACATTAAGGGACTGAAGGGCTTGGAATACGATATTCCGGAGGTCAATGGAGCTAGGATTAAAACCAAGAATCACCTACCCAGCAAAACTGAGTATCATGCTCCAAGGCAAAATATGGATTTTCAATAAAATAGAGGACTTTCAAGCTTTCTCAGTGAAAAGACCAGAGCTGAATAGAAAATTTGACTTTCAAACACAAGAATCAAGAGAAGCATGAAAAGGTAAACAAGAAAGAGAAATCATAAGGGACTTACTAAAGTTGAACTGTTTTGTTTACATTCCTACATAGAAAGATGATGTAGTATGATTCATGAGACCTCAATATCATAGTAGCTGAAAGGAATATGCATATATATATATATATATGTGTGTGTGTGTGTATACATATATATATATACATATGTGTGTGTCTATGTATGTATATATGTAGGTATACATACATATATATATATATATACACACACACACACAAAGGGTACAGGGTGAGTTGAATATGAAGGGATGATATCTAAAAAAATAAAATCAATTTAAGGGATAAGAGAGGAATATATTGAGAGAGGGAGAAAGGGAGAGATAGAATGGGGTAAATTATCTCGCATGAAAGTGTCAAGAAAAAGTGGTTCTGTAGGAAGGGAAGAGGGGGAAGGTAAGGGGGAATGAGTAAATCTTGCTCTCATTGGATCTGACCTGAGGAGGGAATACCATACACACTCAATTGGGTATCTTACCCCACAGGAAAGAAGGAGGAAGAAGATAAAAGAGGGGGGATGATAGAAGGGAGGGCAGACGGGGGGAGGAGGTAATCACCAACAAACACTTTCAAAAAGGGACAGGGTCAAGGGAGAAAATTCAATAAAGGGGGATAGGTTAGGAAGGAGCAAAACATAGTTAATCTTTCACAACATGAGTATTGTGGAAGGGTTTTATGTAATGATACGCATGTGGCCTAAGTTGAGTTGCTTGCCTTCTCAGGGAGGGTGGGTGGGGAGGGAAGAGGGGAGAGAATTTGGAACTCAAAGTTTTAAAAACAGATGTTCAAAAACAACAACAAAAAAAAGTTTTTGCATGCAACTAGGAAATAAGATACACAGGCAATGGGGCATAGAAATTTATCTTGCCCTACAAGAGAAGAAGGGAAAGGGGGATGGGAGGGGAGTGGGGTGACAGATGGGAGGGCTGACTGGGGAACGGGGCAACCAGAATATACGCCATCTTGGCAGTGGGGGGAGGGTAGAAATGGGGAAAAAGTTGTAATTCAAACTTTTGTGAAAATCAATGCTGAAAACTAAATATATTAAATAAATTTTAAAAAAAGAAAAAAATACTGGCATTAATTAAGAGGTCAACTTCAAAGTAGTGTATTTAGTTCTTCCATTAGGTTTTGCTTTTGAAAAAAAAATATTTTAAATTTGTTATGATGGTCTAATTTCAATTACTACATATTTAAAATAACTATATTGGTTAAGAATTATAATCTTATTTAAGAAAGTAAAAGTTCTTGTATTATTCTTCAATTAAAGAAAAGCTGAACCACTTGAAGTAATGGAGTATGATAGAAAGAGGACAGGATTTGAAGTCAGTGGACCTGGGTTTGAATCCCCCTTCTGCCACTGTGGCCATGGGCAGGTTACTTAACCTTGCTGGCCCTCAGTTTCTGCATCCATAAAATGTCAGGGTTTGGACTTGATCTCCTCCAAGGTCCCTTCTGATTCTAGACCTATGATCCCATGACCAGGACTTGAAATAGATGTTCACCAGCTTGCCATTTGCTACAAGCACGCTACAGGGGAACTAACACGGTAGGTCCTTATGAAATATTTGCTGGATCATTGAATAGACTCCTTCAGAAGCTTTCAAAGCTGCTTCTGTGGTGTATCTGAGATCCCATTTATGGAGCAGAGGCAGCTGGCTGCAGAGAAAATGGGCTTCCTTTCTCTGTTCTCCTGAAAACTGGACACCCTTTCTGTACATTGTTAAGTAAGAGGTCTTTCATAGATTAGACCTTTGAACTATTAGGCCTGGAAGTAGCCTTTGAGATAATCTAGTCACAAAATCACAGAACCTCAGAGCTAGAAGCAACTTCAGGGGCTTCAAGTTCGACTTACATCTGAAAAAAAAAATCCTCTCTACAACATATGCAACGAGTGATTATCTAGTCTTAGCCTGAAGATCTCTCAAAAGGAGAACCCACTACACCACAGGCAGCCCATGTCACTTACGAATAGCTCTCTTTGCCGATGTTGGGCCCAGCCTAGACCCATCTCTTTGTAACCTCTACGCTTTGTTCCCAAGTAGGCCCTCTCGAACCAAGCAGAATAAGTCTATTCCTTCTCCCAAGTGGTCGTCTTTCAGATATCGGAAGACAGCCATCCTGCACCCTTTAAGTATCCTCTTCTCCAAAACAAATATCACCTCTACCTTCTAATCCTCAAATTGGCAATGAGGCCCTTCACTGCTCTGGTTTCTCTCCTCTAAGCACATTCCAGCTTATTGAAGTACTTCCTAAAATATGGCAGCCAGAACTGAACTGTTCTGGGCAGTCTGACCACCCATGGTCTAGAAGTGGTCTGACTAAGGCAGAATGCAGAGTGACTATCACTTCCCTAGTCCTGGGCAGTAAATCTCTCCCAATGTAATCTGAATTTACATTTGTTCTCTTCCATGCCATCACATATTGTGTTTTTAATAGTATTTTATTTTTCCCAATTACATGTCAAGACAATTTTTAGCATTTATATTTCTAAATTTTTCTCCTTCCCTCCCTCCCCTCCCCTCTTCTTAAAATGGCAGACAATTTAATGTAGGTTATGCATGTGCTATCATGTAAAACATATTTCCATTTTAGTCACAGTTGTGAAAGAAGAAACAGATCAAAAGAAAAAAAACATGAAAAAGAATAAAGTAAGTGAAAAAAAGCATGCTTCCATCTACATTCAGAGTCCATTAGTTCTTTCTCTGGGTGTGGATAGCATTTGCCTTTGTGAGTTTTTTATGCTTCCTTTGGATCATTGTATTGCTGAGAAGAACTGAGTCATTCATAGTTGATCATCACACAATGTTGCTGACACTGTGTACAATGTTTTCCTGGTTCTGCTCATTCCACCTTGCATCAGTTCATACAAGTCTTTCCAGGTTTTTCTGAAATCTGCCTGTGTTCATCATTTCTTATTGTACAATAGTATTACATTATGTTCATATAACACAACTCATTCATCTATTCTCCAATTGATGGGATCCTCTCAATTTTCATTATTTTGCCACCACAGAAAGGGCTGCTATAAGTATTTTCGCATATATAGGTCCTTTTCCCTTTTTATGATGTCTTTCAGATACAGACTTAGTAGTGGTATTGTTGGATCAAAAGGCATGCAGTTTTATAGCCCTTTGGGCATAGTTCCAAATTGTTGTCCAGAATGCTTAGATTAGTTCACAACTCCACCAACAATGCATTAATGTCCCAATTTTCCAACATCTTCTCCAACATTTATCATTTTTCTGTTTTGTCATATTAACCAATCTGATAGGTGTGAGGTGATACCTCAGAGTTGTTTTAATTTGCATCTTTCTAATCAAAAGTGATTTAGAGCACTTCTGCATATGCTTTGATTTCTTCATCTGAAAACTTCCTGTTCATATCTTTTGACCATTTATCTTTTGGGGAATTGCTTGTATTCTTATAAATTTGACTCAGTTCTCTATATTTTTGAGAAATGAGGCCTTTATCAGAGACACTTGCTATATTGTAAAGGAAAGCTTTTTGTTTTCCTTCTAATCTTGATTGCATTGGTTTTGTTTGTGCAAAAGCTTTTTAATTTAATATAATCAAAATTATCTATTTTATATTCTGTAATGCTCTCTATCTCTTGTTTGGTCATGAACCTGTAACTTTCCTGGATCTATTTTCCAGTTCAGTTGTTTTTCCAATGAGGTATTTTCTATTTTCTTCTATTATTCATCCTTTTGTATTTGTTTGATTGGTTCTTGATGTCTCATAGAGTCATTAGCTTCCACTTGCCTAATTCTAACTTTTAAGGAGTAGTCTTCCCCAATTAGCTTTTGTACTTCCTTTTCCATTAGGCAAATTCTACTTTTTAAACAGTTGTTTTCCAAGATGTTGATGCTTTTTTCATAATTCTCTTTCATTATCCTCATTTCTTTCCCAATTTTTCTTCAATTTTTAAGCTCCTTTTTGAGCTCTTCCATGAGCTCTTTCTGGGCTGGATACCACTTCTTGTTTTTCTTTGGGGGTTTTGCCCACAGGTGTTTCAACATTGTTGTCCTCTTCTGAGTTTGTGTCTTGGTCTTCCCATTCACCATAATAATTTTCCATAGTCAGATTCTGTTGTTGTTGTTGTTTGCTCTTTTTTATTTTTATTTTTTGCCTTTTTCCTTGTTTTAAAATTTGAATTCTGCTTCCGGGGTGGAAGGGGCACTATCTCCATCTTCTTGTGTCATTGGTTGCAGACCCTGGCTGTTTACCTGGTGCAGCACTGATGTTGTCCTGAAGTCCATAGGGGACCCTCGTGAGGGGGTAGGGGGGGTGGCTAGCACTGCTGGGGGGGGAGTATGAGGTCTGGCAGCTTACCTGGTTCTGAGCTGGGGTCCTAGTGGTGGTATCTGGCATGTGCTCAAGCTGGTGGGGTGTTTCTGCATTTCCCCAGAGCTACACCAACTCCTATGGTGATCTGGCCTCTGGAGGCTGCCTGTTTGTCTGGGGCTACACTGAAGCATTGCAGCTGCCCATTTGCTTAGACACTCATAGAGCTGGCACCTACCTGTTTGCCTGGATCTGTGCTGTGGTGGTCTGGCCATCGGAGGATACCTGTTTCCCCAGAGCTATACTGAAGCATGTGGTAGTTCTCAGAGCTGGAGTCTGCTGGTTCCCTTGGCTATGCTAAAGCATGTGCGGGATCCTGGTGTTGTCATTTGCCTGCTCCACCACACTGAGGCTCAGAATCTCCCTCTGGTTTGCCCATGACTCATTGTTGACTCAGTGACCTTACAGTCCACTGAAATATCACATTTAAAAAAAAAGATACCTTTCTTATGGAGAAGGGAAGAATTCATGACCCAACAGTAGATAGTGCTACAAAATGCAGAATGGATAATTTTGATTATGTTAAAATGAAAAGTTTTTGTACAAATAAAGCCAATGCAATAAAGATTAGGAGGGAAGCAGAAAACTGGGAAAGAATCTTTACAACCAGTGTCTCTGATAAAGGCCTCACATCTAAAATAGACAGGGAACCAAGCCAAATTTCATTCTCCAATTAAAAAATGGTCAAAGTATATGAACAGGCAGTTTTCAGAGGAAGAAATTAAAGCTATCTATAGTCATATGGAAAAATGCTCTAAATCACTATTGATCAGAGAAATGCAAATCAAAACAATTCTTAGGTACCACATCTCTCCTGTCAGATTGGCTAACACGACAAAACAGGAAAATGATAAATGCTGGAGAGGATGTGGGAAAATTGGAACATTGTTATATTGGTGCTGGAGTTGTAAACTGATCCAGCCATTCTGGAGAGCAATTTGGACCTATGCCCAAAGGACTATAAAAATGTACATACCCTTTGACCCAGCAATATCACTTCTGGGGCTGTATCCCAAAGAGATCACACAAGTGGGAAATGGACCAGTATGTACAAAAATATTTATAGCAGTTCTTTTGTGCTAGCCAAGAATTGGAAATCAAGGGGTGCCCATCAATTGGGGAATGGCTAAACAAATTGTGGTATATGAATGTAATGGAATACTATTGTGCTATAAGAAATGAGGAGCAGATGGACTTCATTACAATCCGGAAAGACTTATATGAACTGATGCTGAGTGAGGGGAGCAGAACCAGGAGATCATTATACACAATTATAGACACACGATATCTGTAACGACTAACTTTGATAGACTTGGCACTTCTCATCAATTCAAGGTTCAAAGACAGCTCCAAAAGATGGAAAAAGCTATGCACTTCCAGAGAAAGAATTACGGAGTCTGAATGCAGATTGAGGCAAACTATTTGCTCTCTTTTTTTCCCTTTTTTTTTGGTTTTGTTTCTTCTTTCTTATGATTCATTCCATTGGTTATAATTCTTCTTTATAACTGGACTATTATGTAATTAATTTCAATGTGAAGGTATATGTAGAACCTACATTGGATTACATGCTGTCTTGGCGGGGAGGGGAGAGAAAATTTGGAACCCAAAACCTTGTGAAGCTGAGTGTTGTAGACTAAAAATAAAAAACAAATGTATTTTAAAAAATAATAAAATGAAAAAAGATGCCTTTCCTGTCTTGTTCTTGTGAGGCTAATTTTTATTTTTCCTTTGCATTCGCACCACTATGTATTGCACATAGTAGACGTTTAACGAATTCTTGTTGGATTGAATTCTTACTAGATTCAGCCTAGTGTTTTAGTCTGCCAAGAACTTTTAGAATCTTCACTCTGTCCTCCAGTCAGCTGGCTAGCTTTCCACTGACTTCATTTAGCAGCATTGACAAATCTGATCAGTGTGCCTAAATTTGGGTTCCTTATTACCACTGAAAATTATGTGAGTTAGGTCAGTGATGCTTTCTCCATTTTTGTAGAGGAAGAAGCCAAGACCTAGTTGGTCTAAATGTCTCACCCATGATGATGGATGTCACCAATGTCCTCAGAGTCCCTGAATTTTGAGTCTTATGTCCCACTGTGAGCCATCTGTCCCTGTTCTAGTTCACAATGTTCTCCAAGAGGATTGAGGCTACTGTAAGGACCTTGAGGAAAAGGAGAGTCCGTGACAAGGGAGAAGGAAGCTGGTGAGGCCCGAGGCCAGCTCTTATCACCAAGTGTTCAGCTCAGGTGCTCGAGCCTCTGGGGTATGTGAGCTTGTCACCCTTTGCAAACAAGAGAAGGTTTGATGAAAAGCCGTTTCTGTCCCACAAGAGCCATGAAGAGTTCCTTGACCCTGTTGGTTCTGGCTTCTAGTGGAAGAGGAGGCCCTAGAAACATCCATGGACCTCTTTCATTTTCATTTGCTACTTCTGAAACGTGTGGGACTAAAGCTGCCTCTTCCTCCTTGTGCTCACATGACTTCTCAGGAGAACAAAGTGTGTGGTTTTAAGTTTTTAACTAGGGGAAGCCTGGGAGAGGCAAGAGCAGTGGAAGAAGCAGAGGAAGCAGAACCTTCCCTACGGCCACCCCTAGGACCACCCAGCCCAGTCATGAAGAAAGGGTTAGCAGTGCTGACAATACTTGTCTTCTCTGCCGGTGAGTTAGATACACCCTGACAACACTATAATAGATAGTAAATGATTCAGGTCATTCTCCTACTATCTCCTGCTATTACTGGAGGCAATGCAGTACAGTGGGGGGAAAAACACTGAATTGGGAATGCAAGGACCTGGGTTCAAAGCCCAGTTCTGCCACTTACTACTTAAGTGGCTTCGTGGAAGGGTGGATTTAGTGATGACCTCAGTGTTCCCTTCCAGCTCTCAATCAGAACTATGATTCAGTATGCTTGTGACCAAGTCAAGGCAAAGACACTAATACAATAGAAAAAATGCTTGTATTTAGATTCGGAAGATCCCCAGCTCTGATGTGTACCACCTATGTGACTCTGGGGAATGAACAAATGAACAAATTTTTATTAAGCACTCGCTATGTGCGGGACACAGTGCTAGGCTCTGGGGTTACAGATACCCAGTGTCTTGCTCTCACCAAGCCTATAACCTAATAGGGGAAGACAATGCATGTGGGAGGTGGTGGCCAGAGAAGGAAGCTTTGGTCTGGGGAGTCTGGCACAGTGAGCTAATGTATAGGACGTGCCATTTCTGGAAGTAATGGCACTATTGGTTTGATAACTGTGTCCGGGGCAAAAGATGAGAGGAGGTGGGTGTGAGGGGTTAAGAGGGTGGTGTCAGGCAATGGGTGAGTGGACAACTGGATGGCTGGATAGGATGGGAAGATGGGCAAGATAGGCTAGATTTGGGTAATGAACTCATCTCAATAAGGGGCTCTTAGGCCCTTTTCAAATCTTGGTTGATTGTCGTACAACTTGACCTATGTTATCATGTCACCGATTCAGGGCCCAAGTCAGGGAGTCTTCACTTCTGTTCTAAGACCTCTGTATCTCCAGAGTGATGCCCTGGAGGCCTTATGGGTTTCTTATAGCACTTTCTCATGTATCCTCACATTTTCTTCCCCGACAACCCTGTAAATTAGACAGAAAAGGTATTATTTTGCTAACTTGACAGACAAAAATGGTCTTAATCCCTGTATGAAATGGGGCAAGGACAGCTTAGATGGTCATCTGATTGAGAAGAGGGGGATCAGGGAGTTGGACAAGTTTAACTTGGGCCTTGTAACCTTGGGCATATAAGCTTCTTCAGCTCCTTTTTTTTTGTCAGTTTCCTAGCAGTTGAGTTGGTTGGTTGGTTTGGGGGTGGGAGGGTGTTGGTGGAGAAAAGGTTGTTGTTCTGAGTCTCATTTACTAATCACTTAATCTAGCTTAATTACTTATTGCCTATCACTTACTACTTGTATGGCCTTGGGCAAATTATCTAACTTCTTTGGGCCTCAGTTTCTTCATCTGTAAAATGAGGGGCTGGATTAAATGACCTCTAAGGTCACTTTCAAATCTGAAACTCTGACCTTCCACTTAACCTTGGACCAATTACTAAAACTCTCTGGGCCTGTTTCTCATCTATAAAATGACAGGACTGGTCTAGGTGACTTTTAAGGTTCTTTCCAGCCTCGTATCTCTAAGCCCATGAACTGATTCCTCTCTGGTCCTCAGTTTCCTTATCTGTGAATGAGATTGCTAGACTCAAAGGTTTCTAAGGTCCATTCTAGCTCCAATGGCCTGTGATTATATAAATATAAGGCCTTTTCTCCACTCTCATCCTTCTCAACCTCTCTGCAGCCTGTGATGCTGTCAAATAGCCTCTTATCCTTGAGACTTTCCTCTCTCTAGGTTTTGGTTACACTGCTTTCTCTGGGTTCTCTTCCTACCTGTAGTGTGTCTGCTCATTCTCAGTCTCCTTTGCTGGATCTTGGAGCAGGCTACACCCTCTAACCATGATTATCCTCCAAGGCTCTGGCCTGGGCCCTCTTCTCTTCTTCCTCTATATTATTTCACTTGGTGATCTCATCAGTTCCCATGCATTCAATCATTGTCTCTAGATAGATGATTTTCAGATCTATTTATCCAGCTCTAATCTCCCTCTTAATCTCTGGTGTTGCTTCTCCAAGAGCCTATTGGACATTTGAATTGGACATCCTGTAGGCCTCTTAAACTCATCATGTCTAAAACTAAATCCATGATCTTTTCCCCCAAACTCTCCCCTCTTCCTAACTCCCTTCTTGCTGTCAAAGACACCACCATCTTCCCAGTCAGCCAGAATGATCCTAGGGATCATCCTTGATGCCTCACTATCTCTCAACCCTCATATTCAATCTGCTGCTAAGTCCCATCAATTCCACTTTCATAATATCTCTTGTGTATGTCTCCTCTCCTCTTACACGGTCACCTCTTTGCCCTAATGACCTCAATTATGGACTACAACAATAGCCTTCTGCTTTGTCTGTCTGCCTCATCTCTCCCCACTCCTGTCCATCTCCTACTCAAAGTAACTTTCCCAAAGCGTAGTTATGACCATGTCCTACCCTCCCCCACTCCTACTCAATAAACTCCAAGTGTTCCCTATCACCTCCAGGACCAACTCTAAAATCCTCTTTGGGTTTTTACAGCCCTTCATAACCTGCTTCCTTTCTACCTTTCCAGTCTTCTTAGACCTTAATCCCTTCTGCATAAATTAGGATCCAGGAACGCTAGCCTCCTGCTATTCCTCAACCAAGACACTCCATCCTGATTGCGTTTTTACCACTGTCCCCTATGCCTAGAATTCTCCTTCCTCACCCCTATTGCCTGGCCTCCTTCTAGTCTCATTGAACATCCCATCTTTTTCAGGGAGCCTTTCCTGATTCTCCTTATGCTAGTGCCTTTCCTCTGAGATTACCCCCAATTTGTCTTGTCTCTATCTTGTCTATACATCATTGTTTGCATGCTGTCTCTTCCATTAGACCATGAGCTGCTTGAGGGCAGGGACTATTTGTGCCTTTCTTTGTATCCCCACCAACTAGCACAGTGTCTGGCACATAGTAGGTACTTAACAAAGTCTTGTTGACGTGATTCATCATGGCTGGTCAGGTTGGCAGGAAGCAAGTAAAGGCAGGTAGAGGAGGGTCCACAAAGATGATCCCTTCCTGGTAGCTAGCTCCTCAAAGCGGTTGAGATACACGAAAGGTGTCTTAGACCCTTTAGTTTCCTTTAAGGCTCAGCTCAATTATTACCTTCTCCAAGACACCTTTCCTAATTCTGCACTTATTAATGCCCAGCCTCCCATATTACTTGGTATTTCTTCTATATCATTTGTATTTATTCTGTACATATTTTGGTATATTTTGGTATTCTCTGTGTACAAGCTATGCTTCCCCCCAGCACCCCTCACACTCCACTGCCTAAAGGCAAGATCTGTTTTATGTTTGTCTCCACGGCTCCAGTATCTAGTGTAGTATTTGGCACATAGAAGGTGCTTAATAAAAACTTACTGATTTGAATTTAATTAAATCTCTAAAGTCATAAAATCACGAATTTAGAAGCAGCAAGCACCTCAGAGTCATTACAGTCCAAAGCCCTCATTTTGTCCATGAGGAAACTGAGACCCAAGGAGGAGAAGCTATTTTTCTATAGTCTGGCTTTGGCAGTGAGCATTCAATTTTGATTCTCAATATTTAAGAGAAGCCATCAGTCAGACCAGCAGGCTTGAATGAGCTGACACAATTAAAAAAATTTTTTTTAAACGACTTATTTCCCTATTTATTTAAGTTTAAGTTCCAGGCCACCAAACAAAACTCTGTAAAATTGTACCTCTTCCTCTCTCTCCCTACTGCAGGCTCCTCCCTCTCTCTCTCCTCTCAACTTCCTTCTACTTTCTTTGTAGCCCAGAATCCATGCCATGAACCCTGAGAGGCCCCTAAATAATCTGGAAACTAGCTATTCTCGGAATCCTGTAAAGCCCCTCTCACCCAAAGTTGACTGTAATTCACAAGTATGGATTTGACCATACAACCATGTTTTCCAAACCAAAAATTGGGGAACATGGCAAAGATATTCCTTTTAAAAAGTGTCATTGAAAGGGCACTTTCATTTGGATCTTTCATAATTAGTCTCAAACCTTGTCCATTTAATCTCCACAGGTCTAGTAGGAATGATCAAGATGACAATTTGTGGGTCTGGGAAGTACCTGGAGCATGTTAGAAGATCTCAATTTGGTCATCAACTTTCCCAGTAATACTGTAGAGGAATCATAGTTCATACTCATCAAGAAACTTTAAATCAATCTAAAAAGCCAGAATGCCCCCACCTTATAACATTAGGAAGATGATGCCATGACTTGCAAATGAACTAGATTTAAGTGAGGGAGGCCTGTGCAAAGTCACCAGCTGAGATCTATGTAGAAAGAACCTCAAGCTGGATATTATTGACAAAGAAAAAAGGATAGAATATATCCTCTTCAGATCTTGATTCACGTTGTTCAGAGAAGGAAAAGCTACCTTTTAGCCCCAAATCGTGTAGCCACTTTTAAGTATAACTGTATGGGAAATTTTTTTCTCCTAGTCTAACAGCATACAAGAGTTCTGGTCCACTTACTTGTTATGATATTAGCCCACTATGAGGCAATCTTACTGGCAGGAGGCTAGAGGATCATTCAATAGCTTCAAAGCTAAGAAGAAACACTCATAGAGTCTAAGGATAATCTATGTAAGGGACAAGGACCTAAGGAATGCCTTTTGGGGAAGTAAAAATTTTGCTGCAGTAGAAAAAGAAATTCAATTTATGCTTCTTAATGTAGTTATTGAGTCCATCCCTGTAGGAGAGGCTGCTGAGGATTGTCTGAACTTGTACGCATATCTGACTCGATCAGCAGGGCTCCCAGAGCTTTGTAAGTACAAACCAGTAGATCCTTTTCTTTAGGAATATAAAACTTCCTCTTTGGTGCAAAGCAGCAGAAGATTGGATAGGAAGGCCTTTGTAACCTGGCCCCAGTCTAACTTTTCAGCCTTTTCATACATCACTCCCCTTTTCACACTCTGTCAGCCAGACTGGCTTTTTGCCTTTTGGTCCATCTCTGATCTCCAGGTCTTTGCACTGTCTGGTCCCTCCTGGTCATTTACCAAAGATAATAATTACAAAATGGCTATCACCAATCACGTAACTGTTACCAAGAGCATCTGATTTTCCCCAGAAATAGTGGTATGATCGAGGACCATTTCTCACTTCTTTGCTGGTCCCACTGTCCACATAATTTACATTAGTCCATCTGTTCCAGGTGGATCCTTCAATAAGCAAGCACAGAGAGCCATGTTTGTGGGCCAACATTCCAGGTTCAAGTTTCAAGTGTGGTGTGGAAAGAGTGGCTCTATCAGGAAAGGGGGTAGGGGAGACCAATACTTTGAAATGTAGCACACTATTGTTTTATAAAATGTTCCTTGGTTGTGAAAAAAATCCCACGATTATTATGGGATCGCATAGGGCCATGGGGAAAGTGCTGAGAGTAACACTCCTAAGTTCAAATCCAGGTTCCTTATGTGACTTTGGGTTATGTCCCCTCTATGAGGGACTGTAAAATAAGGAGGTTGAATCAAATGACCTCTAAAAATCCCTTGTAGTCCCAAATCAGTGACCATCTTTTAACGCATTCATTTCCTTATTTGCAGTAATTTTGAGCTGCTATAGTGGTATAATGAATAAGACATTGGTAGATGTCAGCAGATACCCACTCCATGTCACCACAGAAACTTCCATCATCCTCCCAACCAGCCATGCCTCCCATGACACTGACCAAACAGGAGAGACAGACAGCCACACCACTGCCTCCATCTGGCAAATAACCGAGGCAACCCTGAAAACAATGGCCACCCAGTCAATGGGGGCAAGCACAAAGTCAGCTGCTCCAACAACCCTCACTGATGGAACTACAAAGGTCCCACAAGACAGCACCCAAACCACAACCACCGTGAATACAGATACCCCAGGTGCTCCTGGATCATCCACCCCCACCCCTAGCACAGAATGGTCAAGCACATCCATGGCCCATACAACCATGGCAGCTCAGTCAACAGCTGGTCACACAACCTTAGGAATGGCTTCAGTAACAACCCCACCAAACAACCAAACCTCCCTGACAACACCTGGAACTGCAACCCCAGACAAAGGAAAGACCACCCAGGCTATCAACACAACTACACACCATGTCACTGCTACTACTTCATCCATCACGACAACTGCGGGGCCCACTCTTGTTCCTCGGCCATCATCCCCTCAAACCGGGAGTTATCTGGTTTACAATGGAAGTAGGGCATGCATGAAGGCTGACATGGGAGTACAGCTGTTCATTCAGGACAAGATGGTAAGATGGGGGACAGAAGAATGGGAAGGCTGGGGGATGGTCTTGGATCCTTCATTAGGCATGAGAAGTTTTTGCCTTCTTTTGAAAGGGGCCTTCTTGAGCAACCTGTTACATAAAGTAAAATATAATCAAGGAGAATTTCCTTAGCTTGAAGGTCCCAGCTCAAGAGACTTATCCAAAGTCCAAGGACGTGCTAGGGCCAGCTCAAAAGACTGGGGAGAGCCAACTGTTAAGTTTTCTGGGTGAGGATTTACTCCTCAAAAATCATCAAACTACAAATCAGAGTTTGATTTTATTGCTTTGTTAAGAGTCTAGACCAGAGGTTCCCAAAGCAGGCGATACCACCCCCTGGGGGACACTGGAATGATCCAGGTGCAATTGGGAGGCATTAAATAAAAATAAAGGGGCAGTGGAAGCATAAGGAAAGAAGAGAAGAGAAGAAAATTTTGAAAAATTGGTCATACGTGTTTCATCTATTGTGTAACAGAGTTAAAGTTGTAGTGATTACATTATTTTCCAAATAAACACACAAAATGCAAGTTGGAGAGAGACAAGCCCATTGAGTTCTAAAGTTTCTAGTAGATGAGAATTAGCATGGCAGAGTGGGGGAGTCCAGGGGCCTGGGTTCAAACTCTGGCTTTTGCAACATCCTCTCTGTGTGGCTTTAGGCAGGATACCCCATCTCCACAGGCCTTAGTCTGCTCATCTCTGTCATGCAGGGATAGGCTTAGCGTACCTCTAAGACCCCCTGCAGCTTGGAGTCTGTGATCCTGTGAAGTCCAGGGTTACAAAGGAAGGTAAAGCTCGGACAGGAGGGATCATCCACTTGGATAGCACCAGAGTTCTTTCCAGAGCAAGCTCTCCCAGCGCACCCACGCTATAAGTCAATTGACAAAAATTCGGTTTTTCTCATGACTCCTCATAAGCACATGGATTGCAGACTGTGTGAAATGGGAGACCCCGGTAGGTGGATTCATTCTGTAAGAAGCGTTGGGATGCTATCACAATAATTACAACAATGATAGTAATAATAACAGCTAGCATTTATAAAGTGCTCTAAGACTAGTTACCTCATCAGATCCTCACAACAAGCTTATGAGGTAAGGACTATAATTATCCCCATCTTACAAATGAGGAAACTGAGGCTGAGTTAGGTGACTTGCCCAAGGTCACAGAGCTAGTCAGCTTGCCTGTCCCCTATCCCCTTGCCTATCCCCTGCGCTCCTTACCTGCTCAAGGATATGCTTGACTTTGAAAGAAACAACAGGATATAGTGGAAAAAGCTCTGGCTTTGGAATTGGAAGATCTGAGTTCAAATCCTCCCTGTGCCATTTACTCCCTAGGTGACCTTCGGCAAGATTAGCTTCCTCAACTGTAAACTAAGGGGGTTGGACTAAATCAGGGATTCTTAACCTGCGTGGGGCTTGCACCTCCAAGGGGGTCTGGATAGATTTCAGGGGATCAACGAAATTGTGTGTGGGGGGAAATTACATCTTCATTTTCACTGACCTCTAACTGAAATGTGTATGTCCTTCAGCCATTTAAGAACATGATTCTGAGAAGGGTTCCATAGATTGCATCAAACTGCCAAAGGGGTCCATAACACAAAAAAGGTTAAGACTCTCTGGAGTCAATAAATAACCTTAAGTTCTAAACTGCTGCTCCTCTTTTGTTTCATGGGCATAGCTGGAATTCCCAGGTAAGCCCTGCCCCCCACTTCAACCCCAATAAGGCCTGGCCTTTTGCTCCTTGGCTCCACAAGGGACCCAGCTTGCTTGGGTGTGGGGAGCGTGGGGGTTGGGAGGGACAGGATGCCCAAGAGATTAGATCTTGTTTCCCATTTCACTGAGGTACTCTGTCTCTCTCCGGCTTAGTATCCTTCATCTCAAATGTACTTCAATCTCAACCCCAACATGACTCGAGCATCAGGGAGCTGTGGCCCCCAGAGAACCAACCTTCTCCTGACTTTCCCAGGTGGATTTGTGAACTTGACCTTCGTGAAGGTAAAAAAAGCTGGGCTTTTTCTTTTCTTCTTTTATCAGCTGTGGGTGGTGTGGGTAGAGGGCTTTCCATGCTGTGACCCAAAAAGAGGCAGTGGCACCCTTCTAGCCCTTCAACCTAAGCCTCCTAGGAAGCAAATCTCAAAGCCTTTGAAATCTTTACAGATAAGACCTTTGGGGGAGGACCAGGGGAAATTGCCACACTTTCTATTTGCTCTCTCTCTCCTTCACTGCTCCTTCAGTGAAGGAAGTTAGCTCCTCTTGGGATGCTCTTAGCCTCAAGTGAGTTCATAGGGAGGTGGTTTGTGAAGGAGTTGAAGGAGGAAGTTGCACGAATGAGCAAACCCTCAAAAATTCCCATGTGAGTCCAGTGCCTGGGGTACCTGAGAATAATACGAGCAGGAACTAACCACCCAACCCAGTCCAAAATGCCGGGACTCTCCAGGGTGGGCTTGGAAACAAGGCTTCAGGTAATCTGAAGCCACAATGTCCCCATTGCTCTGAAGAAGTGGTGGTGACCAATCCACCCACCAGCAAAGAGCCTAGAGTCTTCTGGCTAACCCCAGACTAATGTTTCCTAAAGCAGAAGAGTATAAGGCTAAGGTGGAGTGGTCATCAAGCAGACATCAGCACTCATCAAGCGGATATCATCTGTGAAATGGACTAGTGCAAATTTCAGTTAGAAGTTAGTGAAACCAAAGATATAATTTTTCCCCCTCCAAATTCATGGACCCCCTGGAATCTGACCTTACATTCCTGTCTCTAATGCTCTTTCTGTTGCAAATCAATGTTTCTCGGAGGTCCCTGAGTCACTTCTGTCCCTCCATTTCATCTCAAAGGGCTCTTGCCTCCTAGAGCACACTCTCCTTCTCCCCCTCTGTGGAGCCATCCATGGAAAGTCAATGGATTTCCACTCGGGACCCCCTGGAGAAGACATCATCCTTTGCATTCCCTCACACCCAGTGGATACTTAGCAGAGATTTAAGACATCAAATGAAACAGCAGAGATTTAAGGCTTGAATAAGAGATGGGGGAACCAACCTCCAGCTGGGTGTGCATCTAATTCAACCCAGCAAGCATTTACTTAGCTGAGTCTATGACAGATGCCAAGGATGCAGAGACAAAGTCAACAGTCTCTGCCTTCAAGAAACTTACCTTCTACTGAACACATGGATGCTTTAATCTAGGGCTGGAATCCTCCCTGACCAGGATCCCTCTGCGAACTTATCAAATGAAACTCACAGAAACCTCAGAGTAGACACCAAATGCTAAGTCCAAGAAAGCCCAACAAATCTATGACCATAGACCTATGGCTGGAAAGGACCCCAGAGGTCAGAGTGTCCAGCCATTCCATTTTACAGAAGAGGAAACTGAGACCCAAGGAGGTTAAGCCACTTGGCCAAGGTCACATAGGTAGTAAACAAGATCTGAACTAAGGGGCTCTGAGTGCAGAGTCAGGGTGCTTTCCTTTTTCCATTTTTATTCCTTTTGAGACTGGTCTCCCTATCTTGCCCAGAAGTACAGGGAGTAGCCCCAGTACTGATTTGCCTGGGAGGTTTGGCTTGGTCTGTTTCTGTTCTGGGCTATTTTGTCCTTCCTTGGGCAGCGTGGGACCCCTCCACCCCTGCGCCGCTCCCAGGGGATTCTCATATTGAGGCCAGATACCCAATTGCCACAGCCCACTGCAGCCCAGAACTCCTGAATGCAAGAGACCTACCAGCCTCAGCTTCCCCCATAGTTGGGATGGACAGGTGTGAGGCACCATTATGCCTTTATCCTTAGTTTGTCTGTGTGTTTATATGTACATGTATTGTCTCCCCTGCAGAATGTAAGCCTCTTGAGGGGAGGGACTGTCTTTGTATCCCAGTGCCTAGCAAGGTTCCATACACATTTGTGGTTGCTCAGTCATGTATGATTCTTCATGGCCTGGCTGCCTGCTTGACACATAGTGGCCAATTAATGAATGCTGAGGCAGATGATTTTCAAAGACACACGAAGTGATCACTGTTGTCAGGGTCGTTTTGCAAAATTAGAAAGGAGACCAAGTATTCTTCCTTCTCTTCCTTCTCCCCCTCTTCTACCATTATCTATTCCTTAGGTGTCCAGTGCTCTCATGCTGACCCCTAGCCATCCAAAGATCCTACCCCCTGGCTGAGCCCTCCTCCACCCAGGTATCTCTGAGGGTGCTCCTCCATAGGATTTTGGGAAGTCAAGCTACAAGGATTCTGGGGGCCATATTCTGGGATGTGTCCAGAGATAGGTGATCAGATTGGGGAAGGGCCTGAAGACAAAATGAGGTTAACAGGAAGAGCTGGAAGTGTTTAACCTGGAAAACATAATATTTAAGGGGATATAATCACTGTCTTCCATGGTTTGAAGGGCAACCATGTTGAAGGAGAGTTTATATTGGTTCTTTTTGGGTCCATAGAACACAGGTAGGATGAATGGGGTACAGAGAGGCAGATTTCTACTCAATGGGAAGAAAAGTTTCCCAACTATTCAGAGCTGCTCCCAAGTGGAAAGGACAGAGGACATATTTCACTATCACTGGGGGTTTTTAAGCAGAGGATAGGCCACCATTTGTCAGTATGAACATTGGGGAGACAGTGTAGGAAAGCAGAGAGAACACTGACTGTGGAGCCAGAGACTATGGGTTCAAATCTGACCTCTGATGCTTAGTACCTGAGTGACACTAGACAAGTCATTTAGCCTCCCCTGGCCTTGGTTTCTTAATCTGTAAAAGGGGAAGGCAGGACTAGGTGGCTTGAGGCCCCTTCCAGCTCTAAAATTATTCTAACCTTAGAGGGGATTTTTGTTTGGGTATTTTCAGGAAGGCCTCTTCCAATGCCACGGTTCTGGAAACTAGTGATTATCTGGCCTTCTCCCCATGGTTTTACCTTTCTCCACTTGACCCAAACTCCTATCTCCATTATGCAGGAAACCTGATTAAAAGGCTTCATTGAATTCATTCTCTTCTTCATCATCATGTATCTAGATAGCACTTTACTATTTGCAAAACATTTGACAAATATTATCCCATTTTAATACCTAGTTGTTTTCCTTCCAGAAGCTTTCACAGAAAAATTAGGGTTCCTGCCCCTGAATACCCTACTTTCTTTGAAGTCATAGAGGGGAAACCTGAGCTTTCCAAAGTCGTGAGCTCAGGATAAAGCCATGAAAATGATATTTGCATTGGAAAATCAGGCTACAGAAAGCCAGTTAAATGCTAATAAAGCAAAGTTGATGGATACACTAATTAATCCATCAGCATGTGTATATATTTGCTATATGCTGAACACTGTACAAGGCATTGGTGAGTTCTTACCACCCCACCTAGGAAATTACAATGATTTTGGATTTTTTTTAAAACCAAAAGGGGTAGGGTAGGAACCAAGCTGCCTAACTATAAATTGACTTTACCAAAGAAATTATTCTAAAGGGGGGAAAGTTTCTCTCCTTGTTAGAGTCAGAATAGAAACTGAGTTTTCTGGAGGTATTATTTGGATTAGAAGTTAGGAGAAAGCCTCCTAGGTGAAATCAGTCTCCGAGATGTGCTCCCCATCCACCCCTCCACCCTCGGGCAGGTGAGATTTAGACATAGATGAAATGATTTCAATCTCTATCCCCTGCTCTCCTTGCCAACTGAGAGACCAGGGCCTAGAAAGTCAAACATTTTCTGTTTTCACTACTTTTACTAAGAGCATATGGAAATCACTAAGCACCTCCCTGAAAGGGTTTTGGTGAAGATCAAACAAAATATTTATAAAGGGCTTAGCACAGTGTTTGGAACACAGTAGGCACTTAATAAATGTTTGTTGCCTTCCCTTCCTCCCCGGATCTCAGAACCCATGAGGATAATTAGATTCAAGAGAAATCAAAAGCAAAGGGGGAACAAGCTAACTCTGGAGTGCTCAAAGTCAAATGTAGCTGTTCCTATCTATGGGCTTACTGTGCCTTTCGTTAAAAAACAAAAACAAAACAAACAAACAAAAAAAGAAACCACAAAAGAAAAAGCCTTTTATTGACATCTCTTTTAACATCACCTAGATCTCTTCCTATATTCCTCCCACTCCCCCTGTGACAGAATCATACCATAGAACAAAGAATTTTTCACTGTGCCGCTCACAGACCAATTTTAAATCAATAAGCATTAATTATCCATATCTCTATTATATAATAATTCATTGGAAAGTTCAGGTCTGGAGTCAAAAGACCTAGGTTCAAATCCTGACTTTGATGCTTACTACCTGTGTGACCTTGGACAAGTCACTTAACTTCCTGGAGCATCCCAAATTAGTGTTGGACTAGATCTCCTTTGAAGTCTTTTTGGCTCTAGAGGTACAGGGTGTCCCTAAAGTCTGGACACACAGGAAAATTGATGGCAATGTGGAGTTATTGCATCGAGTTCAGGTGAATCTTGCAAAGCACATCAACCTTTGCATCACAAATGATGGAAATCATGCTGAAGATATTATTTTTTAACATTCCAATTAAGTAAAATGTTGTTGAAAATTTCATTCATTTCATTTCTTGAAAATATGCATTTTTGCCTATGTGTCCAAACTTTAGGAACACCCTGTATAATTGACATAAAGTGCTTTGTGGGCATCAAATACATCAGCTATTATTATTTATCAATATCAGAGGGAATTTCAATTCCATGGACCACAGAGCAGAGGAGCAACTCCAACAACCTCACTATATTCCCTTTGTTAAAGCGGAAACAAAAGTGTCCTGAATTGCTACTCAGAGCTGGAAAGGACCTTGGAGATGGCTTGTTCTTCTGACAAAAGGGAACACTATAAATGCATTTTTAATGGACTGTGTAATCCACATTCTGACGGTCTTTGCTCCACAAAATGGTCATAATATGCTTCCCAGAAGGAGATGTGTGGACCCCAGCATCCCTGGGGCTTCTGCATGCTGCCTACTTAATTTTCCCTTTCCAACATCAACAAATTTCCCTTTCCAACAAGTAGCCAATCTGTTTCCTCTTCTATGCAGTCTTCTGCAGTAAGAGAAACGACCCATCATTCCTAGAGGTGCCTTCGTTATAAGAGTGGATGATGTATACATCAGTTCCTCATATTTGGGTAGAGCTTAAGGATCCTTGAGGAGGATCTAATCGGGTGTTCTCTTTTGGAAACAAGATGTGTCTACCACAAATGTGCAATGTATGATAAACTCAGCAGCCCCACTGCTGCTGCCACTGCTATTACTGGTACTACTACTGTACTTCTCCTGACACTACTACTATACTGCTACTACTACACTGCTGCTGATACTACTACTACTACTGCTGCTGCTGCTGCTGCTCTGAACAACCCTGTTATGATCCTCTTGCAGATCCCCTTTTGGGTACCCTGCTCCAAGTTCACCAAACCTCTTTTCTCCTCAAACCTGTCATTGTTCCCTCAATGCCCCCTTTTCAGCAGATGACATGGCCTCTGGTTTCATTGAAAAGATTGAGGCCATCTGATATGGACTCTGCCAGGTTCCATTCTCTGTTCCTCAAAGCCTCTCTGCTTCATGACTCTCTGTTTCTTCCCTTTTCTTCTGACCACAGGCACCTCCTCCCTCCTCCAGGACCTTGCTCCAGATCTCAGCCTCCCTCTCTCATGCGGCCTCAATCTCCACTTCTCTACTTCTCCTTAACTGCCCACAAACATTCCCCATCTGCCCAAACCAAAACCAGTGCCTTCGCTCGATCCTCTTCTCAAATCTACCTACTGGCATGCTACAGTAGAGAGAAAGCTATGTGGAAAGTCAGAAGACCTGGGTTTAAATTCACTGGTTGACCCAAGGCAAGACACTTGACCATTCTGAGCCTCAGTTTCTTTCACTGTAAAATGAGTCAGAATAAGTGACCAAAGGTCACTTCCAACTACAAATCTATGATGCTCTTTACCCCTTCACTGCTAAAGATCTAGAAGAAGTTGTCTGTCCCCAAGGCCTCTACTTCCACACCACCTACTCTCTTGATTTCTGGCAATCTGGCTTCTGACCCACACAAACTTAGCACAAGATTAAACTGTTTTCTCAAATGCCACTCACCAGAAATGAAGCAATCACCAAACCCAAAGGTCCTCATTCAGTCCTTTGTCCCTTCACTAATTTCTAATCCTCTTCCTAAACCCTTTTTAAAAAAAAAAAAAAAGGATATGCCCTAAGGCCCCAAACTCATTCTCCATATACTTTCTCCCTTGACTATTTCATTCATTACTATAGCTTCAAGGACCACCTTTATGCAGATGACTCCCAGATAGGCTGCACTAACCCTGACCTTTCTTTTGGGCTCCAGATCCACATTTTCATCTACCTACAGCACATCTCCACCTGAACCTCATATCTTATACACTTGTACATGCACACACATCCCTCCAACTTTACCTGTCCCAAATAACGTTATTATTTAATCCTCCTTTTGGTGGGAGGGAAGGAGAGGAGGGAGGGAGGGAGGTAGGGAGAGAGAGACAGAGAGAGAGAGGGAGAAAGAGAGATAGAGAGAGAGAGAGAGAGAGAGACAGACAGAGACAGAGACAGAGAGACAGAGACAGAGAGAGACAGAGAGGGGGGAGAGAGAGAGAGACAGACAGACAGACACGCAAACACACACATACAGAAAGAGAGAGAGAGAGGATTTATTTAGCACTTACCACGTGCCAGGCACTATACTAAGTTCTAGGGACACAAATACAAGAAATCAAGATAGTCCCGCAAGGAACTTACGTTCTAATAAGAGAAGACAATACATAAAAGGCAAATGGAAAGGGAAAGTGGTGTGTGGAGAGGCATGGTGTGGAGGTAGCCAGAAAGCAAGATGGAGGCCTAGATCCCAACAAGGTAAGGCTAAAGCTAGCCTATCAGAGCCCAGAGTGATTTCAGGTGTGAAATCCAAGGTCCTGGGGGAGGTATAGATGATGACTCCAGTGGAGATGGCATACTTTGGAGATGTTAAGAATCTAATATTGCAAAAAAAGAGTTACTTTCAATCATAAACATGAGAAAACCTGGTAGAAAGTTCCATAAGGGCATCAGAGTAGAACCTGGGAGCTGTTAGTCATGGGCGATGTATTTTTCTTGGTGCCTTGCTCAATTTATGCACTGCTAACAGGCTATATTCAGCACCAAAAAGGAAATATAAACCTGTGGGTTTGACCTTTGGTCTTCAATCTACAAAGATTCTCATGTCCTGTTCAGCTACACACCCTGTCTTTCACAGAAGTGAGCATTGCTTGTGTAATTTCTGAGGGAAACAGTAAATACTTCATGATGTGACTCATTGGGTGGAGGCACACAAAAAAGAAAAGGTCAATCTTGCTAAGATGATATTAGGAACCCAACAGTAAGACTTCACATTGATTCCTAAAAGATCTCATTTTATTTGATTCAGGTCCTCAAGTGCCCCCAAATGAAATTAAAATGTAATTGGGAGATATTTTTAAAAATAAATAAAAATATAATAGAACATAAATAGTGGTGATACATTTTTGTCTAAGTCAATATGTGGCCTACAGGGATCTTTATGTACCAGTTTAGGGGCCCCTTTCTCTATGTGAGTTTGACACTGCTGTTCTAGCCTTTCAAGACCTCTGTGAATCCTGACTCAGTCATTCAGAATTGTAGCCATCCCTCCTTGCTATATGTCATCTACAAATTTGATAAGCACCTTCCCTATCATTTTACCTAATCATGGACAAAAAGATGATAAATAGCACAGGACAAATCAAAGTCTTGGAGATACTCCCCTGAAGACATCCTTCCACATTGACTTACTATAAATGGTGACATTTTGAGTCCAGCCAATAAGTCAGTGCTGAATCTGCCCAATTGTACTCTGATCTCATCCATAATTCTTCATCTTAACCATAAGAATAGAGAGAGATTTTATCAGGTGCTTTGCTAAAATATGTCAACTACTTTTAAAATATTTGCCTGGCCTACCAGTTTAATAACCTGTGAAAAATGGAAATCAATTCAGTCTGGCATGATCTAATCTTTTTTAATTAATTTATTTTAAACTTAAATACTAAAACTTAAGCACACAATAAGAAAAGAAAAAAAAGCATTGCCATATGCACAGAAGAACATGAGAGGATTCAAAATATATAGCAATAAATTTCCATTTCAAGAAAACCTATGTAATAAATACTACCCATTGTGTTCAGAGCTGTCCATCTTCTCTTTGCTTACTTGTAAATTGTCTTTTTTCTCTGCTGTGTACTTTTTACTTTGTTCTTTATCCCCCTTCCCCCTCCTTAGAAGGCTACAATTAGCATGGAGATATATGTGTGTACATATGTATGTGTATATGTATGTGTATGTATGTGTGTATGTATGTGTATATGTATATATGTGCGTGTGAATATGTATATACACATGCATATACATGTGTACAGCAAATATGACAACATATATACACACAAACACATATACATGCACAGATATATACACATACATACACTCACATGCACATACATAGATATCTATAATCATGCTCATATATAGATATATATGTTCATATGTATCTATGTAAGACCACATTATACTTGTTTGTCTCTATTTTTCTGGGGGTAGACTATATCTTCCTTCATACATCCAAGGCTTTCCATGTTTTTCTAAATCCACCAACTCACCATTTCCTTCACCACAGCAATATTCCAATCTTACAAGGTCTAGTCATTTTAAATAGTCTAAAACAATATTGATTAATACGGCTGACGTAGCATAGTTTCCCTATTTTTCTCTTTTGATTAAATCTATTTTGGCTTTAGTGGCATGATCCAATCTTGAGGATGCCATGCTAATTTTGTGGTCATTGTCCCTTTTCCTAAATATTAATTAACCATCCCCTTTGTAATACATCCTAGAATTCTTCCAAGAATCCACGTCAATGCAACTAGCCCAGAAGTTTCAACTCAATTTGCTACCATTTTTAAAAAATCAGGACAATGTTTTCCCTTGCCCAGCACTGCTATCTTTTTTTGTTCTGAGTCTTTCAAGTACCAGTAACAGTCACTCAGCAATCCTAATCTGCCAATCCTTTCAGTACTCACGGATGTAGTTCATCTGTGCCAGGTGACAAACTCAAGAGCACAAGGTGCTCTCTTACCTTCTCTTCTAAGTGCTATGTGCCCTTCTTACAAACTCCTTATCAGTCATTAATGTTCTGTCCTTGCAGTCCAAAAGTCATTCTCTTTGGCAGAGAAAACAGAAACAAAATAAGTATTGAGTGTTTCTCTCCTCTCTGCTTTAAGTTACCATCATCCCATCCACCCAAAGCAACATCCCAACCTTTCTTTGATCTTCATCTTTTCCTCAATGTAGCTAATTTTTCATAGACCCAATCCTTTTCATATCCTTAGCTTTCCTTCCCAGTCTCATCTCATTTTGAGTTTTAGCAAACAAAACTATTGTTACGGAAATCTGCCATGTTTTTGTATTCATCCTTCATTGCCTGCTATTGCACACATGCACACACACGCGTGCACACACACACACACACAGATATTTGTAAAGCTCTTTGCAAGCTTTTAAGTGCTATGTAAAGGTGACCTATTGTGTGTATTATATATTATAGCATTACATTGCTATTGATTCCATTGCCAAGAGTCTTAAAAATCTAAGCTGGTTTGTGAATGTCCCATGCATCCCCATTATCTCTTACTTGAAATTGTTTCCCCTTGGTTCAGCAGAATTTCACCGTTGAGTCTCCAGTCTCCCCTGGGAAGACCTCCCCTGTAGAATTTTAGTCTATGGGCCCTACCCACCTTTTCACTGAACCCTTTGATATCTGCCCTCCCCAAATCTGGGCAGCATGTCAAATCATTTCCAACTATCCTCCCCTCTGTCACAAATTCTGAGATTGCAGGGTCCCTTACCTCTCAATATTCCTATCATTTCAGTCCCCTCAACAGTCACTTACAACCTTATTCCTCAGATCCAAAATGGAATCTCTCTTTGTTGATTCCTCTACCTTTTGAAAAATAGGATTATCATTAAGTGAAGTGCTGAAATTCTTGGCTCTTCTGGGTTTTTTTTTTTTTAAGAAAAAGCCCAGTTAATAACCAGAGAAGCAAAGTCCCTTATCACAACTATATTATTCCTCTATAGGCTTATCATCTCTATCACACTTCCTATCTCTGGTCCCTGGATTTCCTCACATGAATGCATGTACATCTCTTAATGCCCAATGCTACACTATCAACACCATCAGCTCCTACACCTATATCCATACCCACACATAGAATTTCTTTTGAATAAGATGTATTCAGTTCACTGCTGGCACTAAGAGACCACTGACTACTGGTCACTACTCACTCCAGACACAGAATACTAAGTCCCAGATAAAAATTATCTGGTTCAGAAGTCCAAATTGACCATGTTGGATGTGAGACATGATAGCATGGAAGCCTGTAACCCAACAAAGACACAAATTATCCAATGAAGAGAAGAATCCTTTCTCCATTACTTACAAAAATGTCATAGGAGCCTAGCGGTCACCTTTGAGGATCATCTCAAGGATTGAGCAAAAGATAGAAGGTGCTGAGAAAAAAGCAGCAGATAACCTGAGAACATAGAGAGCAAATTGAGACATCAATAAGAGATATTTTCAGTAATTTACTGCCTCTATTGGAAAAAGTTTTCTAAGCTCAATGCTTCACAAGCAGAAAATGAAGTTATCTATATGGAAATCGAGGAAGATCATGACTATCACTTGGCTGAGATTGCCACTGAAGATGGCAAGGAAGAAATAGGGGATCAATACAACAAACATATCAAAAAGCATTTAAAATTAAGAAAAGGTGATGCAACCAATGTATCCATTAAGTCTGGGTCTGGTCCTGAACTTCTCCATGTTTTACTATGAGATCCAGAACTCTCCAGAAAAGGCTGGTTCCCTCAGGATAAAAGCCTTTGTCAAAGCCATTACTAAATGTGGTATGACGAGTGAAGGATCATACAAAAACAACACACTAATAATGCAAATAGTGAATAAGAATGTGGGATTGTGGACATCAATACAATGCCAATAAAAGTCACTGTGTCTCAAACATACCAGTAGAACAAAAACTACGTATGTAAAAGTATGTAACTTTTGACCCATTTAATGTTTTTGCTTCTGTGATTTTTTCATGCTTGCCAAATAGGCATAACTAACAGGGAAATAACTTGAGATGATGGCCAAACTTGTTTAATGTCTTACAAAATTTTGATGAACTGTCTGAGTGTAATTGTTAAGAACACGTATATTAAGTTGATGAAATGGAATAAAATGTTATGAATGAAAGAATACAGAATAAGATACACTCTTCTAGAGTAGAAAATTACAAGAAAGTCACTGGAAGAGGTCTTTGGATAAAGGGAAGTTTGTTGATGATAGAACAAGGATTCCAGAAATATCTTTTCAGCTCATTGCTTGCATGAGGGAATTTAAATGGATTCCATTCTACCATGGAAATGATAGCCAGAGAAGGATGGGAACTCTAGAGGGGAAGAGCTAATGTGAATGGGGATGAGAAAATAAGGAGCAGCAGTTGGCAAAGTATATTTTCGCTTTAGTAGACAGGGACTGGGTATTAAAGGGATTAGAAGAGGATTAGGTAGGAATCTGCTAGCCATGGGTTTGGGCCAGTACCAGATGAGTGTAGTTCCCACCTTTCAGAATCATAGGATAGCAAAAGAGTTAGTTAGTTCTCTGTCCAAAAACCAAGGAAGAAGAGATGAGCCAGAAGGGAGATCAGGTTGGGCATCTAGGTTGGTAAAAAAAAAAAAAAAACTGCAGTTTGGATCCTCAGGAACCTGAGTTCATACTTGGTGCCTGTTCTCTTGCCTCATTTCAAGATGACAAGTGCTGATAAATACCCAGAAAACACCTCAAGCCAGGGTGCATATATTCGGCTCCAGGTTGGTCCTGGTGTCTGAGACACTGATCCTCAGTGAGATTGTTATCAAAGGGCCTAGTCTCTGAGTGTTCAGTAATCACATAAGACAGACATGTTTGGCTTTCTGCGCAAATGTTTCAGTAAAGCAGGTAATGTTTCCAGATGTGGTAGTAGATTTCAGAGCAAGAAGGCAATCACATAGTTACTAAAAGAGGCCAGGATTGAAGCCTCACTTTCATGGGTTCAGTGATGACAAAAAGAGTTGAAGCTGGGTCAAGGACATAAGTGTAAGTAGCAATCCCCACCTATCTGGGGACCTGGTTGTCATGGTCAACCGAGGCACTCTTGTTTTCTCAGGTCCCAGTGGCAATCAGTCCTATACATGGTGGTCTCCTGAACACCTACTTGGCTTCCAAAGACAAAGTACTTGGTAGTAATGGAAGGCTGAGCCATGGCATGTTCTTAGAAGGTCCAATAGCACTGGGTGAAGTCCTCAGATGCGGTAGTAGATTCTAGATCAGGTTTTAGGTAAAGGAATGTTCTGTACCCATCTCCGAAAGGGGCAGAGATAGGCCTGTGTTAGACACTGGGGGAGATACAAAGATTAAATAAGCCCTGGTCTTCCCCTCAGGAAGTTTAGAAACTAGTCTATCTGATGAAAGTGTACTCTCAGATGTCACTTTGGAAGGGATCTGATCAATTCATTGGCTTTAACAATTCATTTTGTTATTGATGGGGGAGGGGGTAACTTGATGTGCACCAACTTAATAGGACAGAATGTAACCCAAAAGAATATAGCTCCCTCAGTAGAATCTCAGGCACCAGTAGCAGCTCTACAAGAGAAATCACTTTGGGGTCAAAGAAATCCCTCAAATCCTATCCCATAGGTCACCATCTATTCTCTGACTTTGAGGCATCTCCCTTTCCCAGATTAAGGGTTCCGTTGCCAAGTCTCTGTCCCTCTTCCTCAGGCATTCAGTATCTGAAATCCTGAGGAATTCTGATTTATTTAAGCTTGTGTGTCATTGGCATAAAATGGAAAACATGCAGAGGTTAATGTGGAGGGGTTTTGTTGTTTTTACAGGTAAAACAGTCATATCATATAGAAACAGTGGAGGCCTCTTTGACCGTCACAGCCTTAGGTAAGTAAAACATTTGTGAACTAGAGAGACAGAAAGAGAGACAAACAGACAGAAACAGACAGCGAGGGACTGAGGCAGAGAGACAGAGATAGAGAGAGAGAAGAGAAGAAGAGAGGAGAGAAGAGGAGAGGAGAGGAGAGGAGAGGAGAGGAGAGGAGAGGAGACGAGAGGAGAGGAGAGGAGGGGAGGAGGGGAGAGGAGAGGAGAGGAGAGGAGAGGAGAGGAGAGGAGAGGAGAGGGAGGAGAGGAGAGGAGGGGAGTGGAGGAGAAGAGAGGAGGGGAGAGGAGAGGAGGGGAGGAGAGGAGAGGAGGGGAGGGGAGGGGAGGGGAGGGGAGGAGGGAGAGGAGAAGAGAAGAGAAGAGAAGAGAAGAGAAGAGAAGAGGAGAGAAGAGAAGAGACGAGCAGAGAAGAGAAGAGAAGAGAAGAGAAGAGAAGAGAAGAGAAGGGAAAGAAATAAGAGGAAAAGAGAGAGAAATGTATAGGATTTCAACTCTGGGAATCTGACTTCACGTCCAGCACTTCTGGGGGAGTAGGGGTGCTATATTATCCTGCCTCTAGTAACTAAAGTTGTCTGCTAAGAACTAAAAGCTTTGGGGCAAACATCTATTGGGTATGAGTTAGATAAATTCCACATGAATCCAAAGGCTAACATCACTAATCATTAGTTAAGCATGAGCTCACTGGTATCTCATGCACATATTAGACATTGGCCAGCAAATAAGACTTCTCTTAACATTAACTGGCTCATGTTGACACTAGTCATAGGCAAGAGTTTACCTAATGATTTTTACTAATTAAAATTTGATCAGCTAGATCAGGGTTAAGTGAAGGCAGACTTGAGACTGACTACACTGACTACACTGAGTTGAAGAAGGGAGAATAAAGTAGTTCCAGGGCTGCTGCAGGAAGCTATGGAGTATGATGGGTGGTAGAGTTACATGGACAATGTGGGGACATTTGGCAAATGTGGAAGGATTCCTCCTATTACATAGATTTGGTCATCACTGGTAACTGTCACTCTTCTTATCAGAAAAACAAAAATCAAAACGTCAGTAACTCCCTATTGCCCTCCAGGTAAAATCCAAATTCATTTGCCAAGCGTTCAAGATCCTCCATTTATCTATCACATTTCTAGTCTGTGCTATGACTCCTCTGTCCTCTATTCTGTAGCCAAACAATGCGAACCTCTGTCCCTAAAAATGCCCTGTACTTTCCCACCTCTGTGTTTTTGCTCATGATGTTCCCTATGCTTGGAAATTCCCTACTTCCCCTTCTTCACCTGGTGAATTCTTGCCCATATTAATAATAATAACTATTAATGTTTACATAGCACTTACTATGTGCCAGGCACTGTGCTGAGAGTTTTTGATCCTCTATAAGGAACAACCCTGCGAGGTGGGTGTTGTTATAAGCCCCATTTTATAGTTGAAGAAACTGAGGCAAAGAGAGGTTAAGTGATCTGCCCAAGTGACTCACACAGCTATTAAGTGTCTGGGGTCAAACTTGAACTCAGGTCTTTCTGACTACAGGCTCGGTGTTCTATCCGCTGCACCACTTAGCTTCCCTGATCCTTCACAATATATAATGAAACCCACCACCACCATTGCCACCGTTTCCCTTAGGCATTTCATTTTGCTCCTTCTTGATGCTTTTATCATCTATCAACTTTTATTATACTTATTTGTAAAGTTATCATACCCCCTTTGTTGTTTTTTAGTCATTTCAATCATGCCCAACTCTTCGTGACCCCATATGTAGTTTTCTTGGCAAAGACACTGCAGTGGTTTGCCATTTCCTTCTCCAGCTCACATTACAGATGAGGAAACTGAGGCAAACAGGGTTAAGTGACTCACCCAGGGTCACACAGCTAGTAAGTGCCTGAGGCTGGATTTGAACCCAGGGAGATGAGTCTTCCTGATTCCAGGGCCAGTGCTCTGTCCATCACTGAGCCACCCAGCTGCCCATTATATTTCCTTATCATACCCTAAGTTCATAAAGACAGGGTTGGGGTCTTACCTAAACTTTGTAACTCCTAGCACTTAGTACAGGGTTCTGTAGCCATTAGGAGCTTAATAAACATATGTTGAAATGAACTGAATTGACAACCCTTCCATTAAGCAATAAGTATTAAGTGCTTATCATGTGCCAGCCATTGCACTAAGTGCAGGGGATACATAGAAACAGCTAAAATAGATCCTGCCCTCGAGGAGCTTACATTCTAATTAGGGAGAGTAGATACAAGGTAACCTTGGAGCTGAGGGCACTAGTGGCTGGAGGAATAGCAAAGACCACCTGCAGAAGGTGGCGAGTGAGCTGACTCAAGGCTTCTGAGAGGGGGAGATGAGGAGGGAGAGCATTCCAGATATTCACAAGCAGTGTAGATCAAAGGTTCCTAAGTCCCTGTGTATGGATAACTGAAAGTTTATAATATATGATTAGTGAATGTGGATATGTAAAATGCTAGGCAGATGTATATACTAGCTCTGCCACCAGGATTTAAAATGGCTAAAGAAAAAATTCCAACCAATTCTTGTTTCCTCTTTATTCTGTTCTGGTTCACATGGGATTTACCCATATGAGGTATCAAAAAAATTCCCCCAAATGCCACAGATATGTTTTCATTACTACAGAGTGGCTGACCTTCAGAGGGTCTCCAAGAAATAAGATCATCTAACCACACAGGCTACCTCCAACATCTTCTTCTATATCAGGTGCTTAAAGGAGTGACTTGCTCATCCCGTTGATGACCGTGACTATTTGAACAGGCAAAAGTCACTCACCATATCTAACATCATACATAACTAAAAAGCCTGTGCTTGCACCCCAGGGAAGCAGAATGGTAAAGGGAAAGAATTAAGAGATCCAGGTTCAAGTCCAAGCTCTAATCTAGCTAGCATGTGACTTTGGGTGAGTCATTTTCCTTCTCGGGGCCCTGTTTCCTCACTATGATCACTAAAGTCCCTCCCAGCTCTAATCGTCTGATGCTTCTTGGTGTTTGCAGCGAAAATCTACAGGGGCCTGAAAGGTGGGCTGACAATGTTTGAGACCAAGGTGGGGCACTCTTTCAAGTGTACCAGTGAACAGACTCTTGAGTTGTCATCCTCTCTCCAGTTGCACACCGTTGATGTCCAGCTCCAAGCCTTTGATTTTGATGGCGAACACTTTGGGAATGGTAAGTTGGGAGGAGGGGGAGGAAGAACTCACACAAGAGACAGCTCCAAACGTTGCTGAAGCAGCCATGGCAATGAGCACCCTAGAAACTAGGAGTGTGCGTTTGTGTGTGTGTGTGTGTGTGTGTGTGTGTGTGTACATACTTACACCAGTAGGCATCCGTTTGTGTGCTAACACATATCTTTCTGCACAACTTGTCAGGATGTGACTACTCCCTTCATCAGCATCATCCCCCCCTCCACACACACATATTCAAATACAAGCAGGGAATGCTCTATCACATACCTTACCCCATGCACATGTACTCACTCATGCTCAGACAAGCATCCACTTATTTACAGTAAATCGAACAAATCAAAATGGGAAATGTGTATGATTTAAAGAAGGCAATGTGGTGCAACAGAATGTGTGATGGAGGGGAAAGAGAGATAGAGAAGTCCCGGGTTCCAATCCTGGCTCTGCAACTTACTACTCAGGTGACAGTAGTTAAATCATTTAACTTCTCTGGGCCTTAGTTTCCTCAATGGTAAAATAAGGGAATTCTACTGGATAACTTCTAAGTCCCCTTCCTTTGACCCTCTACAATCTCAACAACATAATTAAGCAGAGCCAAGGCCTTGCTCTTACACACATTTATTTACTTTTATTCACATGATCAAATAAGCCTGGTCAATAGCATACACATGCACACACACACACCAAGCTTATTTACACACAGTTATAGTCTTCTGGCTCAGCTGTATTAGAACACCCTTAAGAGGTTGCAACATTTCTCAACTCAGATCCCAAATTTGTGCTTAAGGGGAGTTAAAATTCAGCATCTCAATTACAGAATCGATCCCACTCTGATTATTAGAACTAGAAATCGCCATTAAAGAGAGAACCGATCATTCAAAACAACAGCAAACCATTTTTGGAAGCCACTCCTCCTAGCTATCAGCAGCAATTCATTACCAGCCTTAAAAAGGGCTTCCTCATAGTCATTTATTTTTCATCCAATTTCTCCTTTGATTTTAACCACCAAGGTGAGAACTCATAATATTACTCAGGATTACTGGAAGTTTTCATTTTGGGTTATCTTTCAAGAGGTAATTGGTGAATTCTTTTGATTTTCATTTTACTCTCTCATTCTAGTACATCTGACCAGTTTTCATTCATGATGTCTTGAAACACAGTATACAGGATTTTTTTTTGTGGGGGTGGGATTGATTCATAGGGGGTCATAGGTTTTAGGTAGTTCTAATGATTATTAAATTATCTCTCTTTAACCTGTTTTTCAGATCAGTTCTTTTTCATAGTAGATACTTTACATTTTCATCTATATTCTTCAAATTTCTGGTTTTGTTCTAATATTTCTTGCTGTCTCATGGAGTCATTAAGTTCAGTTTGGTTAATTCTAATTTTCATGGAGTCTCAGATAACTTTTTCAGCTTCTGTTATAAACTATTTATTCTCCTTCCAATTATTTTTCCAGAGCTTCTCAGGGCACTTATAATTCCTATTTTTTACTTATTTGTCCTTATAAGTAAACCTTTTTCTGCAATGCTCTGCTTGTAATTGTTGTGAAGTTATTTTTTCTTCTGTGTTTATCTCTTGGGTATCTCTTGACCCATAATATTCCTTGGTAGTGTTTGATGTCCTCTTCTGTTTATTCATATCAACAATCTCAGCTTCCCATTTAGGTTTTTTGTACCAGGGTCAATCCCCTCTCGTGTTCTTAGATGAGGTGGTCAGGCTCTATTTGATTCTGAACTCAGTTTCTCAGGCTCTAGCCTTTGGCTTCTATCTATCCTTACATGTCTCTGTGTTGAGAGGTGGCAGGCTCCAGTGTCCTTGGTCAGAGCTGTACAATCTACTGATCCCAATTTGGGCACTATTGTAGTCCACCAGGTTGTTCACTTGACCTCATGCTGGCTTTCCAAGTACGACACCTCTTCCAGAGTCTATGGTTCCTTTTTTTATTCTTTTATTTTTAATTTACTTAATATTTTTAGTTTTCAGCATTGATTTTCACAAGAGTTTGAATTATAAATTTTCTCCCCATTTCTACCCTTGCCCCCACTCCAAGATGGTATATATTCTGATTGCCCCTTTTCCCAGTCAGACCTCCCTTCTGTCACCCCACTCCCCACCCTATCCCCTTTTCCCTTACTTTCTTGTAGGGCAAGATAGCTTTCTATGCCCCATTGCCTATATATCTTTTTTCGTAGTTGCATGCAAAACTTTTTTTTTGAATATCTGTTTTTAAAACTTTGAGTTCCAAATTCTCTCACCTCTTCCCTCCCCACCCACCCTCCCAAAGAAGGCAAGCAATTCAACATAGGCCACATGCATGTCACTATGTAAAACCCTTCCACAATACTCATGTTGTGAAAGACTATTTTCCTTCTTCCTATCCTATCCCCATTTATTCAATTTTCTCCCTTGAACCTGTCCCTTTTCAAAAATGTTTGTTTTTGATTACCTCCTCCCCCTATCTGCCCTCCCTTCTATCATCCCCACTTCTTATCTCCTTCCTCCTTCTTTCCTGTGGAGTAAGATACCCAATTGAGTGTGTATGTCATTCCCTCCTCAGGTCAAATCCGATGAAAGCAAGATTCACTCATTCCCCCTCACCTGCCCCCTCTTCCCTTCCTATAGAACTGCTTTTCCTTGCCACTTTTATGCAAGATAATTTACCCCATTCTATCTCTCCCTTTCTCCCTCTCTCAACATATTCCTCTCTCATCCCTTAATTTGATTTTATTTTTTTAGATATCATCCCTTCAAATTCAACTCACCCTGTGCCCTCTGTCTATATATATTCCTTCAGCTACCCTAATACTGAGGTCTCATGAATTATACACATCATCTTTCCATGTAGGAATGTAAATAAAACAGTTCAACTTTACTAAGTCACTTATGATTTCTCTTTCTTGATTACCTTTTCATGTTTCTCTTGATTCTTGTGTTTGAAAGTCAAATTTTCTATTCAGCTCTGGTCTTTTCACTGAGAAAGCTTGAAAGTCTTCTATTTTATTGAAAATCCATATTTTGCCTTGGAGCACGATACTCAGTTTTGCTGAGTAGATGATTCTTGGTTTTAATCCTAGCGCCATTGACTTCTGAAATATCATATTCCAAGCCCTTCAATACCTTAATGTAGAAGCTGCTAGATATTGTGTTATCCTGATTGTGTTTCCACAATACTCAAATTGTTTCTTTCTGGCTGCTTGCAGTATTTTCTCCTTGATCTGGGAGCTCTGGAATTTGGCCACAATACTCCTAGGAGTTTTCTTTTTGGGATCTTTTTCAGGAGGTGATGGGTGGATTCCTTTCATTTCTATTTTACCCTCTGGCTCTAGAATGTCAGGGCAGTTCTCCTTGATAATTTCTTGAAAGATGATATCTAGGCTCTTTTTTTGATCATGGCTTTCAGGTAGCCTAATAATTTTTAAATTATCTCTCCTGGATCTATTTTCCAGGTCAGTGGTTTTTCCAATGAGATATTTCACATTGTCTTCCATTTTTTCATTCCTTTGGTTCTGTTTTATAATATCTTGATTTCTCATAAAGTCACTAGCTTCCACTTGCTCCAATCTCATTTTTAAGGTAGTATTTTCTTCAGTGGTCTTTTGGACCTCCTTTTCCATTCAGCTAATTCTGCCTTTCAAGGCATTCTTCTCCTCATTGGCTTTGTGGAGCTCTTTAGCCATTTGAGTTAGTCTATTTTTTAAGGTGTTATTTTCTTCAGTATTTTTTTCGGTCTCCTTTAGCCAGTCATTGACTTATTTTTCATGGTTTTCTCACATCATTCTCTATTCTCTTCCCAATTTTTCCTCTATTTCTCTAATTTGCTTTTCCAAATCCTTTTTGAGCTCTTCCATGGCCTGAGACCAATTCATATTTTTCTTGGAGGCTTTTGATGTAGGCTCTTTGTCTTTGTTGACTTCTTCTGGCTGTATGTTTTGGTCTTCTTTGTCACCAAAGAAAGATTCCAAAGTCTGAGTCTGAATCTGAGTCCGTTTTTGCTGCCTGGCCATGTTCCCAACCAACTTACTTGACCCTTGAGTTTTTCGTGGGGGTATGACTGCTTGTAGAGTATAGAGTACTTTGTCCCAAGCTTGAGGGGCTGCGCTGTTGTTTTCAGAGCTATATCTACACAGCAAGTTCTGCCACACCAGTGCTACTCCTCCCCCAAGAACCGCCAACCCAGACCAGACTCAGATCTAAGCTGGCTCTGCACTCCCGCCCACCATTTAATTCCTCCCACCAGGTGGGCCTGGGGCTGGAAGCAACTGCAGCTGTAGTTCTGTAGCTGCACCTTCTCTGCTGCCCCTGCAGTGGTGGCCAAACTGCAAACTCCTTTCACTTTGTCCCAGCAGCCTTTCCCACTAACCTTCTCTGTTGTCTTTGGTGTCTGTGGGGTTGAGAAGTCTGGTAACTGCCACAGCTCACTGATTCAGGGTGCTAGGGCTTGTTCAGCCCAGCTCTAGGTTTGGTTGGTCCAGGTACAGCCCATGCTGAGCTCTGCTCCGCTCTGCCCCTAGTTCTGTGTGATAGATCTTACCCCACGACCATCCAGGCTGTCCTGGGCTGGAGCCCTGCTTCCCTCTGCTATTTCATGGGTTCTGCAGTTCTAGAATTTGTTTAGAGCCATTTTTTATAGGTGTTTGGAGGGACCTGGGGGAGAGCTCATGCAAGTCCCTGCTTTCCAGCTGCCATCTTGCGAGTCTATGGTTTCTTAATGTCTTTTTGTGCAGTCTTTGGTTTGGTGAAGCAACTTAAGGACATTTCTACTTAGATTTCTTGATCATTATTTGACCTAGTTCCTTTTTTTTGTTTTGTTTCTAAAGCAGAAAAGGGAGTACTGAAATCTTCTACAACCACCTCTCATCTTAACTGAAAGTCTCTGTTTTCATGCCTTCCTATCCTATTATTTTTGTGCATTTTTTCATCAGTTCTCCAAAAATGATCTAACATTAGCATCTTAGAGATATTAATATACACTCAAACTGTTCCTTGAGGTAATGTGATACAATGGAGGACCATTAGCTTTAGAATCAAAGGACCTCAGATCAAATCCTTCCTCAGCCACTTACTAGCTATGTGACCTTGGGAAAGTACCTTCCCCTCTCTGGGCCTTTGGTCTCTTATCTTTAAATGAGTGAGTTGCACTAGATAACCTCTAAGATTCCCTCCAGCTCTAAATTTATGATCCAGCCATCTCTCAATATTGCTACATAACCAGCCCATTTCCTTTCCTGGTTAGTCATAAAGATATATATGAGCATTATGGTACAGTGAAAAAAGAACATTGACTTTACAGTCAAGGGATATGGGTTCAAACTTTTCCTCTGTCATGTACTAGCTGTGTGACATTAGAAAGTCCCTTTACCTCTCTGGACCTCAGTTTACTCATCTGTAAAATAAGGGGGTTAGACTAGATGGCTGTAAGATCTCTTCCAGCTCTAAACTAAATCACAGGGTCCTCTGAACACTTTTTTAAAGGTGATATTTACAACATCCCATCCTGCTGCCGACCCGGCTGAAAGTAGATTGCTACCTCATCTTACCCTATTCCTTACCCACTTGGCTTTGAGAAAATCGCTAAACTTTCTCCATTTCAATTTCCCATGTGTCAATTTTGGGCTAACAAGTACATCAGCTCCTCCTGGCTGCCCCTGTAATATTTCTCACTCTAATTTCAATTGCAGCGGATGAATGCTTCAGTGATAAAAACAGGAGAGCAATCCCTGTGGCTGTGGGCCTGAGTGTCGCAGGACTGTTTGGGGTTTTGCTTATTGCATGCCTCGTTGCCAGGAAGCGGCCCGGCAGAGGATATGAACGTGTCTAAAAGCACCCACCTTCTTCAAAATGTGCGTAGCATGTTCCATGGCCTTGGCCATTGCCTTCCTATAGCTCAGCCTAGTGACAAGGGATGAACTTTCTCTGGCTGGATACTATGCCCTAAGAATTCAGACAGAAGACTCTGGGATAAGACTGCTCCTCCACTATGCCAACAGGATTGTCTGGGGCCCATCGGGGAGAGAAAGGCAGCCAGGATAGCAGTCCCTAGAGTCTCCCCAACAGCTTACTCAGGCTGACTTGTAAATCTCTCATTTCTATAAAGAAGAGGAGGCTGGAGAGTAAAGTGAGCCAGTGATGAGCTGAGCACCCCAAAAAGAAAGAAAACTCAAAATTTAGGAGATGTATTCTCCAACTGTGCACATGCTTCTTGTATATTTCACAGATGATATGAGTCTTTCCTGTTGTTAAAAATGTGATTTAAAAAAATAAGTATACTCAGACAAACCTACATGGGTTTCCAGAAACCTTTTAAAACCTCTAGATTCAGGACCAAAATCCAACTTCAGATTATGATTGAGTTGGAAAATCGACAACTTTTGCAAGAAATAAGTATATTGTAGAGGGATATCTAGTCAGTCATTTTAAAAATTTTCCTAAACCTTTACTTTTCACTTTAGGATTCATTTATTCTCTGTTCTCTTGATCCTTTTTCCTCCATTCTGTTTATCTGTCTCTGGCACAGCCCTTGTCCCTGCTCTGTGCTTCCAGATTTCCTCTTCTCTATTTTGGGACAGTTTGGGTATAGTTTTTTTCTTTTGCAAAACATTAAAACCTAATCAGAAGTTTGAAGACTAGTACTGCCTTCCTGAGGGTGCTCTCTCTCTTTTGCAGACATTTAAAAGAATTATAAAGCAATGATTTTTGGCAAGAAGTGTATGCAAAGTAGAGGAAAAATTCTGTTCCAATAGACAACCTACATTTTCCCACAAAATAGGCTATATTTAAATATGATGACCTAGAATTTTGAGGCAACAGAGGGTAGTGGACAGAGTGAATTACTTAGAGTTGGGAAGTCTTGGGTTCAAATCTAACCTCTGCCACTTAGCTGTAGGGCAAGTCACTTAATCCTTCTGAGTTTCAAGCAACTCCTTAAGACTATTAACACAATCACAGTTCTTTTACACCACTTAAAATTCCACAGAGACAAGGGAGAATGGACTTCTACATGCTAAAGATATTTTTTCCAACTGTTTTTTAAGGACAATACTTTTTCCCTCCAAGGACACAATTCATTATTTATCTTAGGACATTCACAGAAATTGAGAACTCCTCAGTTGCTGTAGCTGCAACTAGGAAATTTACTGGTTGTCGTCTGGGAGAATTCCATTCCTAAGTTTCTTCGAAGTGTCCAGAATGAAAGAGGGTCTCCAAAGCCTCCAGAAGGCCTTGAGTACTATCTTAGCCCCTCTAGAATGTCAGGAAATCCCATGTTATGATTGCATGCCCCAGATGTCCATTACAACTCTTCTCAATCAATGGCAAACCAGATTCCCCAGAGTAACTCAGGGCTGATGGAGTCATAGAAAGAATGCTTAGTAGAGGAAACAGTAGGAAGAATACTGGCTCAGGAGTCAGAAGACCAATTCTAACCTCAGAAAATTACTACCAATGTCAGTTTGCTCAAGCCACAGAACATCCCAAGGCCTCACTCAGTTTCTTCACTTATAAATGAAAGGGTATATGGCCTCTGAGGTCTCATGGCTCCAAGTCTATGACAGGCTTTGGGGATGAGGAATGGGGCTCAGATACCTGCCTAGTTTCATCTAGCTATTAGAGGAGCCTCACACTCATGTGAAGTTCCCATATTATCATGCTTGAAATGCCAGTGAATACTAAAATTGCCTTCATGACACATTGTCCATGTGTCCTGTCCCCGTATGAATAGTTAAAGCTATTGTTAATGTTGCTATGACATTTCCAAAGCCAGACTAATCTTTTAGCACTAGGAAATTTTTCCTGACCAAAATTTTGTTGATTACATGGGATATCTGGGATGATGCCGTGGAATTGGAAGTCCAGAACATAAAAATGAATCAGATCTATTTGTTTTCCATTTCTCTTTTTTACAGTCATTAATATTATTTGATGCTGGTTACCATAGAATCATTAACCTCCTCTGTAAAGGGATAAGATTGGATTAGATGATCTCTATGGTCCCTTCCAGCTCTAGATTCTAAATTTGGAAGAATGATTCCAAGCCAAATTTTCTTAAGTTGCAGTTAGAGCTGAAAGGGAGCAGGTGAGAGTTCCTAGTGGGCAATGAAGAATAGAACCAGAGTTTGGAAGTGTTTTGGTTAGAGTGGTGTCAAAGCACAGGTTATATGAATGGGATGTGCTGGCTTCTGTTAGATCCTGCCTTTGCACAGGCTCTGAACTTTGAAGCTGTGCTCTAACACCAATGGGGCCATGTAATGAGGAGTATGAAGGGGCATGGAGGTGTGCCAAGATAAGTAGAATGATACAAGGGTAAGAAGCACTCCACTAGGCCATGATGGTTCTCAAGCAGCTGGTGGCCTTGGTTCCTGAGAGAAAGAGGACTCCTTATCTCCTTAATTCCCTTCCCAATGAGCTAGAAGTTGTCCATTGGGTCTAATTCCTAGGAATCCTGGCTGTTTTTCTTGATAATTGATGCTTATCGGCAGGACCTTTTCCTGGTCTCCATCTCTCTGTTAGCTTGCCCATCATGCACTTGCTTCCAAATCATTCTCTCTTTCTACTGAGTTTCCTATTATCTTTTTTCTTGAGGGGGGAAGGCAGGGCAATTGGGGTTAAGTGGTTTGCCCAAGGTCACACAGCTAGGAAGTGTGTCAAGTGTCTGAGGCCAAATTTGAACTCAGGTCCTCCTGACTCCAGGGTCAGTGCTCTACTCACTGTACCACCTAGCTGCCCCCCCTATTATTTTTTTCCTAATGATATAGAGCTTTTCAACCTGAATTTCTACTGCCTCCTCTCAATGCTGACTAGGCTTCTCAGGTCTCTTGCCAGGGAGATGGTAGTAGATTCTAATGGGTACTGTGGGGAAAGGGTTTTCCCATTCGGGGGAAGCGGTTGGACCATGGACTCTTAGCCTAAGATCCATGGACCCATCTGGGGTCTGGGAACTTGGAAGGGAAAAAATGAATATTGGTTTTGTAATCCTATGAATTTTATAGTATGCATTTAAAAATGTTATGCTAAAACAGGATTCTCTGGTTTCACCAGATTGCCAGAAGGGACTATGACACATACAAAAAGAAAAGAACCCCTGGTACTAGACTAAAATAAACTTTAAGTTCTCTGTGATTCTGTCATTTGTCCCAGCTCAGTCACATGGCTTTGTATTCAAAATGATTCGGAAGGAAAGAACACAATGATGTTGTATCTTTCTTCGAGACAAATATAGATTAATTTTTAAATTATGAATCACAGTCCACTGGAGTAAAATACAGATTTGTCAAGTTTACTAACATCCTCTTTTTTAGCTTTCATAAATACATGAGAGTGAAGCATAATGGTTAGAAGGCTAGCCTTCGAATCAGGAGGACCTGGGTTCAAGCTCTGCCTCTGGCTATTACTGGCTGTGTAACCCTGGGCAAGTCACATAATCTCTTAGCGTCCCAAGCAACTTTCCAAAACTAAAAGTTATAGACAAGTTAGGTCAGAGAAAGTTCTACATGGGAGTTCTCCATACAGATAAAACTCTCCCTCTCCCACCCCCCCTCAAAAAAACCTAACTCAGGACTGTTTTCTAACATTTTTGGTTCATTGAGAGGAAAAAAAATCATTAAAATCTAAATATTATCACAAAGTAGAAAACATGGGTGAATTAATATTTTCAAAATACTACTCATCTAGTTATATAAATTATCTTCAATGATATTTGAGACCTTTCTTTGGAGGGCAAAAGTCCACAGAGATCTTATCTATAAGTTGTCATAACCTTCCTCTTTGCCTACTATCCTGTATCCGTCTCTTCTTTTAGTGATCGAGTGCACATCCGACTACACAATTATGATTCCAGTGATCATTGTGATCATCATTTCTGTCTGCCTCCTGGCCTTGGCTTTTTGTGGAATTCGTCTGAGGCGAAAATCATTGGGATACCAGAGGATCTAGTCAATATAAAGAATCCCAGAAAAAATGAAAGGGTTTGGAATTCCTTTATTATCTGCAAGACCTTAGAGAATACTTTTGTAGTAAGTTCTTAAAGTAACATTCATTGCTGTGGTCTCATACCCCAGCATTTCCCAATTTTATCCAGGCCACTATTCAGTAGAAGAGAGAAAAAATGTTTATGGTTTGGTGGGAGGAGAGGGCAAGAGGAGGGGGGAGGTGCATTGCGACAAGATTTAATTGGTCATTGAAGGGCACTAATTGGTTTCCCCAGTAAAAGGCATTTCATCCAAAGGAAACAAGAGCACCAAAATAACAAAATACTTTCTGAAATGGAACAAGCCTTTTGCCCCTGTCAGTCACATGGTTGGCTGTTAAAGGGGCCTGCACTGTCTATTATTTGTTAGTTTTTTTATTTGTTTGGGAGATGTGGCCTCCTTGGCCAGAAGTTAGATGTTCTTTTTTGTCTTTGACATTATCAAAGTATTTTTCCACTTTGGGCTTGTTTCGTCATCTGTAAAATGGGAGATTAGTCTCCTGGCCTCTAGGGTCCCTTCCAGCTCTAAAGTCATGAGCCTATGACCTGTCTGGGCCTCAGTTTCCACAGAGAGGTTGGATTCCATGACTTCCAGCTCTACATCTGTGTTCCTTTGAACTCTGCCAAGAAGAATACAAAGGCAGTGATTTTGCCTGATCTTTAGTCTGTGATACAAGCATGCTAGTTGATATCCTAGAATTTTGATGTAAGGTGGTAAAAGTAACCAAAAAAAGAACGTTATGTCTTTTATATGCATTTATATAAATGTCTATTTTCATCTTTCAATCCCCTGACCCTAGCACAGAACCTTGTACACAGTTGGAATTTAATAAATGTTTCCGAATTGAACTGAACTGAATTGAATTATATATACTCTTCTCTTAAAGCTACACCTGACTGAAGGGAGAAACAGATTAACAGGTATAAATAACAAACCAGAAAGTCTACTCCCAATATCACAGATTTGAGATGGAGACCTTGGAAATCATGTTATCTAACTCCCTCATTTTATAGTCAGTTAGTCAATAATTATTTATTAAGCACTTTCATGTGCTTGTCACTATACTAAACACTTGGGGTCCAAAGAAAGGCAAAAACAGTCCCTGCCCTCCAGGAACTCACATTCTAATGAGGGAGACAACATGTAAATAAATAAGAACATACAAGAAATATGTTGTTTGTCTTTTGTTGTCAAAAAGGACCATGACATCAGGAAAGTGATGTCATGACTTGCAAGAGAATTGGATTTAAGTGAGGCAGGGCTGTGAAAAGTTACCAGTCTCACTCTCTCCTCAGAGCCAACTGGGTACAGTGGCAAGATATAGATCAAGATGACTGGAGATGGCCCTGATGCAGTGGGAGATCTTGGCCTTTTTAAGCTAAGGCCATTCCCTGGTCTCATTCTCTCTGAGGCAATATCCATTCAGCGATTAAGGCTAGGTAAAACTGAGGCAAAGAATGACCTCTTTTACCTAGTCAAAAAAAAAATCAATCTGGGAGGGGAAGACCCTCAGGGTTTCTGGCTGAAACAGAAACAAATGTGATTTACACTTACTTTGAGCCATCAGAACCCAAACAATGACCCAGGGAGGTTTGGGCTAGGCCCCACTGTTGGCCAATCAATGAGAGCCAGAGTGATTTGGGTTTAAGGCATGGTCCATAAAAAGAAATCTAGCCCATAAACCCCGAGATATTTTGCTAGGTATCAGAGATCAAAATTTATATTCCTTTGGGCAGAGCACCCACAGGTAAAGGTATGATTCCCTATGTGGACAGACGGAAAGGGGAGAAACGAGGGAGGGAGGGAGGAAGGGAAAGAAGGAAGAAAGGAAGGAAGGAAGGAAGGAAGGAAGGAAGGAAGGCCGGCAGGAAGGAAGGAAGCACATACAAGATATATGCAAAGTAGATGGAAAGTTATCCTAGAAGGCAAGGCATTTACAGCTGGGGATGGTGGTGGTGACTAACACTAAGATTCTTTGAAATGAGGATTGAGAGAAAGCCATTTGATTTGGCAACTAGGACATCATGAATAACTGAAGAGAGCAGCTTTGGTTGAATAATGAAGCTAGAAGCCAGATCATAGAAGATTTCAAAAAGAATTAGAGGCAAATGGAGACATCAAATATAGATGGCCTTCTCAAGGAGTTTAGATGAAAAGGTGGAAAGAGCTATCTAGTGGCATTGTGGGAATGAGAGAGGACAAACTTCCCTCTGGAGAAGTTAAATGACAGATAATGAATAAAAGGGGCAGGTGATACAGTGGATAGAGGACCGGGCCTGGAGTCGGGCAGACTCATCTTCCTCAGTTCAAATCTGGCCTCAGACACTTCCTAGCTGGATGACCCTGGGCAAGTCATTTAACCCTGTTTGCCTCAGTTTCTTCATCTGTAAAATGAGCTGTAGAAGGAAACGACAAACCACTCCAGCATCTTTGCCCAGAAAACCTCAAAATGGGGTCACAAAGAGTTGGATACTACTGAAAATGACTGAATAATAATGACAAAAATGAACAACAAGCATTGTATTGGAAGATAATGGCTCTAAGTCATCACTGAGTCCTAGACAACTGCACTCTCTAGTTTTACAGAGCAATGGGTTTATTTTGATGCATGAGAGATGTAGGTTAGAAACAAAGAAGAATTTCCTATTAATGAAGGTTTTTCAGCAGGGGGCTGAGGAAGAAAGGAAGATTTTTAAATACGGGATAACTTCTGAGCTGTCCAGGAAAGACCTGGGGTTCTTTCCAAGGATAGTTCAATGGACAGGAGGCCCTCTGAAGTTCTTTTCCAATGATGCGATTCTATTCCAACCCTCTTCAATTCTTCCATAGCCTTTGTATCTATTCCTTACTCACAAGAGCATAGCACCATCTTGTGGCCATGTAAATGAGAATATTACAAAAAGCTGACTACTTCCCATAGTAAAGGGAGGCATAGTAATATTGTCGCCTCAGTATATAGAACATCCAAGAAGAAGTTTAAGGAGTTTAGGAAATAGATCATAAGCCTAGTGCAGAGAAATGCAATCATTGCAAAAGAGAACCTCAATCATCTCAACATCTCCTAGAACTCTCTGCAGCAAATAATGTCTTATATTATATTGCTAATATTGAGACTAATAACCCAAATTTGTAGAGCACTTTGAGTTTTTTCTTTTTAAAAATCAGTATTTATTTTTAACATTAATTTTTTAAAATTGCATTCCAGATTCCCTCCCTCTCTCTAGCCCATTCTCCACCAATTTAGAAGGCAAGCCATATATCAATTATACATGTGAAATGCAAAACATATTTCCATATTAGTCAGATTGCAACCAAAAGGAAAAAAAAGCAAGAAAAATACAGTAAAAAAATTGTACTTAAATTTGTATTTAGAGTTCATCCATTCTCCTTATGGAGATGGATAACATTTTTCATCATGAGTAAAATTCACATGGGTTCAATTATATCTATGCAGATGATTCTCTTCGCCAAAGTATGCTTCAAGGTTTAGTTTGGGGCCTTCTCTTCTTTCTACATCCTCTCTCCTGGTGATCTCTTCACCTTCAGAATTGTCTTGAATCATTACATTGATCAGAGTAGCCAAGTCTTTCACAGTAGATTATCCTTACAATATTGCTGTTACTGTATACAGTGTTCTCCTGGGTTCTGCTTTCTTTGCTATGCATCAGTTCATATAAATCTTCCCAGGTTTTTCTGAAAATCCTGCTCATTATTTCTTTTGGCACAATAATATTCCATCATAATCATATTCCCCAACTTGTTCCGCCATTCCCCAATGGATGGGTATCCCCTCCCACAAAAAGAGCTGCTATAAATATTTTTGTACAAATCAGTCCTTTTCCCTTTTCTTTGATCTCTTTAGGATCCAGACTTAGTGGTGTTGTTGCTGGGCCAAATGGTATTCACAGTTTTATGGCCCTTTGGGCATAGTTCCAAATTGTTCTCCAGAATGGCTGGGCCAGTTTACATATCAACTAATAGTGCATTAGTATCCCTACTTTTCCACATTCCTTCCTGAATCCAGTGATTTAGAGCATTTTTATATGACTATAGTTAACTTTGATTTCTTCTTCTGAAAACTGTTCATATCCTTTGATTATTTATCAATTGGGGAATAGCTATAGTTTTTTTAAAAAAAATTGGCTCCATTCTTCATATATGCAAGAAATGAGGCTTTATCAGAGAAGACTACTGTAAAACACCCCCCCCCCCATTTCCTGCTTTCTTTCTCATTTTGGCTGCACTGGTTCTATTTGTACAAGAACTTTTTAATTTCATGTAATCAAAATTATGTTTTACTTCCTGAGATCCCCTCCGACTCTTGTTGGGTCATAAACTCTTCATTTATCCATAGATCTGATTTTCCATGCTCCTCTAATTTGCTTATATCACCCTTTATGTCTAAATCTCATACCTTATCTTAGTACATACAGTGTGAGATACTAGTCTATATCTAGTTTCTGCCAAACTTCTTTCTAAATTTCCCGGAAATTTTTGTCAGATAGTGAGTTCTTACCTCCAAGATTTGGATCTTTGGGTTTATCAAACACTAGATTACTATGGCTATTTACTACTATGTACTAGAGAACTTTGAATTTTGCAAAGTAAAGGGAACTTCTGGACCTGATTCACACAAACCAGGAAGAATTGGTTATAGCTGGGGTGGGAATGGTGGGAAACATGGAGGAAAGTAACCATGCCATCTTAGAATTTGTGAGAGAAGAGAGGCAAGCCAGGCATAATTGATATGAATCCTAGGTTTGTGAGGAGCAGAATTCAAAGGGTTCAGAGAAAGGATAGGTTAACATCCCACAGAGAAAAAGTCTACACGGGGAATTCAGCTGAAAGGGATGGTAAACTCTCAGGAATGAAATTCTGAAGAAAACAATTCCAATGATGACTAGAAAACTGACTTGTCTAAAGAGACTGATGTAGATACACAGAGAAATTACCCAGTCAGATTTTTTTTTTAAAAAACAGGAGTACAAAAGATAGAAGCAAGGAAAAATAATGGAAGACGAATAGAAAAGCATGACACATTCCTATAAGAACATCAGGAGGACTAAAGCATAGAATGAACTAAGGCTGGCATGGAATTTAGGCTAAGTACATTTGATTGGTTTTTGCTATCTTGAGGGAAAGAAGAAGATTAAAGAAAAATGGGAAAACAAATGATGAGGAGAGAAGTTGAAACTACTAGATTCAGCTTTTTTTCTATTTTCTCTGCCAAGGATAAAGATCTCTGGATATGACTCAACAGAAAATATACAGCTAATATAGAATTGATTCACAGAATCAGTAGGGAGGTAAGTGAACAACTAGCTGCGCTTGATGAATTCCAGTCTCCAGGCTCATATGAGTAAAACCATGTCCTGAGATACCAAAAGAACTGGCAGACATAATTATGTAATGCTCAGATCTACCTATCTCGTCCCAACCTCTCTGCTGACCTCCAATCTCACATCTCCAACTGCCTTTCTGACACCTTGAACTTGATGTCCAGTAGACATCTTAAACTGTCACTAAGTCCCAAACAGAATTCATTATCTTTCCCCCTAAATCTTTTCCCCATTCCTACCTTCCAATTACTGTAGAGGGTAGCATCATCTTCCCAGTTCCTCAGACTCACAACCTAGGAGTCATCCTGGATTCCTCGCTATCTCACCCCACCATATCCAAGCTATTGCCAAGAACTGTTAATTTCATCTTTGCAACATCTCTCAAATAAGCTCACACCTCTTCTCTGTCATTGACACCAATCTGGAGCTGACTCTCATCACCTTGCACCTGGATTACTGTAATATTCTGCCGATGGGTCTACCTGCCATAAGTCTCTCCCCATGCCAATCCATTTTCCATTCAGCCACTAAAGTGATTTTCCTAAAAACTAAGTCCAATTATGTCGATAAACTCCAGTGGCTTCCTGTTTGCCTCCATGATCAAATAAAAAAATGCTCTGTTTGGTCTTTAAAGCCTTTCATAATCCACCCCCCTCTCACCTTTCCAGTCTTCTACTCCCCAACACTGACTCTGATCCAGTGACACTCATCTGTTGGCTGCTTTGAGAGCAAGACACTATTTTCACTGACTGTCCCTCATGCCTGGAGTATGCTTCCTCCTCAACTCTGCCTACTGACCTCCCTGGCTTCTTTTAACTCCCAACTAAAATCCCACCTCCCACAGGAAGCCTTCCCCAACTCCTCTTAATTCTAGTGCCTTCCCTCCGTTAATTATTTCCTATTTCTCCTGTATATAGTTTGCTTTGTATATATTTGTTTGCGTGTTGTCTCCCATACTAGATTGTAAGCTCCTTGAGGGCAGGGACTGTCTTTGGCCTCCTTTTGTATCCCCATTGCTTAGAACAGTGCTAGGCATACAGTAGGCACACGATAAATGTTTATCAATTGATTTGCAAAGTAAAGAATGCTGGATCTACAGTCAGAGGAGTTGCTGTTTACTACAGGTGTGATGTTGGTATATTAGGAAGGCAGAATTTATGATTTCAAAGAGAATCTCATATGTGCCTGAAAGGTTTGGAACCGCAGGATATAAGGAATTCTCTAGGCAGAAGGCAGGAGAGCTAAAGCATGTATTTACACTCCACAGTAACAGGCCCACAAACCAGTGTCCCCATTTTGATATTTTCATCAAAAGCTTCCAGACTCAATAAGTCCGCCTCACAAGAGTAACCAGGAGGCCACAGAGAAGCGAGATCGTATAAGGCAAAATCGTATACATGCTTCCCCTCTATGGTAAGAAGATTACCCACTGGCCTCCTGTCCTTGCTCAGCACTCCTCACTCCACGTGGGTCAGCTCTGTTACTGGCAGCTCAGCTTCCGCTGTAGGCGTCTCTGGCTCCAACTGGAAAAGGAAAAGGGGTCTTCAAGCTGTCCTCTCCCCTCTTATAGAATTTTCAATATCCTCAAGCGCTGCCTGAATGACCAGGGCCAATTGGTTCTTGAGTTGGCCCCTCCCCATAGCGTAGACCAGGTTGACACCCAATAGGGCGTGGCTCTGGAGTTAACACCTCCCCTCAGCCAGCCCCATGACTCATCACACAGGAAGTTCTCTGCTTCCCGGAAGAGAAGCTGCAGCAACCAGCAAGGCTCAATGAGGTAAGCTGAGTCACTCAAGGAAAACAAAGGCCACTCTGGCCACAGTTGGGCAAGTCATAACTTCTTTGGCCCTCAGTGTCCTTAACTGGGATTCAATGAAAACACGTCTAAGGTCCCTTTCTAGGTTCAGATCTATGATCCTAAGGTTTTTAAGTCAATGATCATTGAAAGATCATGGAAAATGAGAGAAGCCCTAGAGATAAAAGGGCATTGATAAGCTGCAGAATGTCCAGAGAAAGGCAACCAGTTAGGGTAACATGCCTGGAGTTCATGGTATATGAGGATCTGTTGACAGGGGCTATTTAGCTTATAAAAGAGAAGACTTAGAGGTACATGATAGTTGTCTTTAAGTATTTGAAAGGTTAACATGTGGGAAAAGGATTAAATGCCAGTGTGGTCAGTCAGTCAATAAGCATTTCTTAAGCACTTACTCTGTGCCAGGCACTGAACTAAGGTTCTAATCCTTGCTACTTGCAGAGCTATGACAGCTGTATTCAATGAACTTGGAGATTTGGGGTGGGGGGTGTATTCAATTTATTTATTTATTTATTTTTAGTTTTCAACATTCACTTCTATAAGATTTTTAGTTCTAAATTTCTCCCTCTTCCTCCCTTTCTTCCCTCCTCCCCAAGATGGTGTGTAATCTGATATAGGCTATACATGTATAGTCATATTAAACACATTTCCATACCAGTCATGTTGTAAAGAAGAATTAGAACCAAAGGGGAAAACCACAAGAAAGAACCAAAACCAAAAAAGAGAGAAGATAACATGCTTCAATCTGCATTCAGGCTCCATAGTTCTTTCTCTGAATGTGGATGGGATTTTCCATCATAAATCTTTTGGAATTGTCTTAGATCTTGCATTGCTGAGAAGAGCTAAGTCTAGCAAAATTGATCATTGCACAATGTTACTGTTACTATGAACAATGTTCTCTTGGTTCTGCTCACTTCACTCAGCATCCATTCATCTAAGTCTTTCCAGGTTTTTCTGAAGTGTGCCTGCTCATTATTTCTTATGTAACAATGGTATTCCATTACATTCATATACCACAGCTTGTTCAGCCATTCCTCCGGTGATGGGCATCTCCTCAATTTCCAATTCTTGGCCACCACAAAAAGAGCTGCTATAAATATTTTTGTAGATGTGGATCCTTTTCCCATTTTCATGATCTCTTCCCATTTTTATGATCTAGGATATAAACCTAGCGGCGGTATTGGCTGGGCCAAAGGGTATGCACAGTTTTATAGCCCTTTGGGCTTATTAACTTGGGAGTTCTTAGCTGCAAGATGGCTAAAGCAACAGGATTAAAGCCAACCAAGTTTCCAAACTAAGTCTGCCACAGTTACATGGGGGTGGGGGTGGGGGGCAGCAGGCCCCCTAAGGAGGGACTAACTGATCCAGGTTAGAAATGGAGCAGGTTAAAGCTTCCAAGCTGATCATTGCTGGGACTCAGCTTGTTAAGTGCAAAGATAAGAAGATAGTTTCAAAAAAAAAAAAAAGGATTAGATTTATTGTGTATGTGCCCCGAAGAACAGAACTATTTACCAATAAGTGGAAGTCGCAGAGACAAATTTGGGTTTGGTAAAAGAAAAAAGGTTCTTAATAAATCAGAACTATGCCAAAATGGAATGCCTCGAGAGGCAATAATCTCTGCTTCACAAACCGGGCCCCCACCCGAATCCCCAGGCCCAGGTCTTTAAGCAAAGGCTGGATGACCCTTTGGCAGGTATGCTGGAGGGAATTTTTTTTTTGTTCTGCGGTGGAGCAGTTTAGATAGCCTCTGAGGTTCCTTTCAGCCCTGAGACTCGGGTAGTTTCTCCCATCACTTACAGAAACAAAAACTCACTCACTTTTTCTCATCCATTACAAGCGATCACATTCTCCAATATTCCTAGAAGACTTTCCTGGTTCTGTGCTTTGCTCCTATAATGCCCTCTTTTGAATTCAGGGTGAAATCAAGGGGCATTGTCAAAGATAACTTCTTAGGACCATAGATCTGGAAGGGATCCCTGAGACCTTCTATTCCACCCCTCTTCTTTTAGAAATGAAGTTACTGACATTAACCGATTTGCTTAGAATCACAATGGAAAATTCAGAGGCATAATTTGAACCCAGGACCCTTGATTCGCAAAGCCTGCACCTTCTACCTCTCACACCCACTTCTCTTCAGGCTTCCTTCTCTAGGGGAGTCGACCACGGGTGGGGGGGGGGCTGCTTTTAAGCGGGAGGGGGAGAAGGGAGAGGAGCGCTTGGCTTGGAGCCAGCAAGACCTGGGTCTGAATCCTTCCTCGGCCACTCAGGGGCCGTGCGACCTTGGACAAGTCTCTTAACCTCTCTGAGACTCAGTTTCCCCATCTGTAAAATGAAGAGAATCACAGGGGTTCTGAGCCTCCAGTGAGACACAAGTAAAAGTCTCAGGAAGCCTCGGTTTCCCTCTGTGATTACGAAGGTCCTTTCAGTTTGGGAGGGGGTTGGGAGTCAGATTCACAAAAGTCAAAGACTGACCCTCGCACCTCTACCATGCCTGGAAGACCCTTAACGATAACAAACCCGAAGCGTGGGGACTGGAAGTGCGCGCTCAGCGGGTGGGGGGGGGCGGGGCGGTGAGGTGAGGGAGGAGGCGGGGCTGAACCTGGGACCCCCCAGTGCTCGGGAGCCTCCCCCTGGCCCCGCCTTCCCAAACTCGAGGAGAGTCAGCATAGCGAGGAGCGGAATGAACTGGGAAAGGGGAAGCTGGGAAGACTATGTGAACCGGAAATACTCCTCTTAAAAGAATAACGGAGAGAAGAACCCCGCCCTACATAGCCTCGCCCCGCCCCTCGCTCTAGCTTTTAAATAAGGCCCTGCCTCTTCGGCAAGAAGCTCCGCTCCGCCCACCGGCCCCACCTCCCGCCCTCAGGTAGCCCTGACCCCAAGCGCACCCAGCCCCAGAGGCGACAGACGATCGACCAATTGGGCTACGAAGAACCTTGCTACGCCCCCGTCTCGGTTCTTATTGGTCCCTTCAGAGACACTGCCCCCCACTATGTCCGTCTCGGATTGGCTGCGTTCGTGAGTCCTGTGGACAGCCGAGACGGAGAGAGCCTGTGGAAAGACCGAGGGTCCCGAGGGGTTGGGGGCTTTGGGGGTCGGCAGGTAGCTTGGGATTGCTCAGAAGCCTCGGGACTGGGGACATGGGGCCGCCCTTCGGGGCTGTGGCGCTGCTGGTGGCGGAGAGGAACCAATGGCGGCATCTGCCGGGCCTGTTGATGCGGGGGTACGTAGGGAGACTGGGCGGGGGGGTGGGGAGGGCGGGGAGGGAGAGGATGTGCAAGCGGTGTGAGTGCGCGTGCGTCTGCAAGAGGCTAGGGATGTGAGCAGCGGGTGTGCGTGTAAGAGGTGTGGGGTGTGAGCAGGTGTGTGAGAGCGTGCAAGGGGTATGAGTACACAGGCATGTGTGCAGGCGATGTATGTAAGAGGTGTGGGGTGTGAGCTGGGGGTGGGGGGCGTGACTGTGTGTCTGTCTGATCACCAAATCCAATGGCCTTTTCTCCGCTCTCATTCTCCTTGACTTCTCTGACACAGCTGGTCACCCCTTTCTCCTTGATACTCTCTTCTCTCTAGGTGTCCGGGGCACCACTCTCTCTCTCCTGGTCCTCTTACCTCTCTGACCGTTCCTCTGTCTTCTTTGATGGACCCTCCCTCAGACCACACCCTCTAACTCTAGGTATCCTCCAGGGATCTGTCCTGGGCCTTCTTCTCTTCTCCCTCTTCACCTCACTTTGTGATCTCATCAGCTCCCCAGAATTTAATTACCATTTATAGCTCTGTCCTGCCCCATCTCCACTGACCTCCAGTCTTGCAGCTCATCTGGCTATTGCTGTCCAGTAGGCATCTTAAACTCCAAAACTGAACTCGTAATCTTTCCCTCAAAATTCTCCCCACTTCCTAACCTCCCTATTACTGTAGCAGGCAACACCATCTTCCCAGTCACCCAGGCTTGCATCCTAGGTGTCATCCTTAACTCCTATTGAGACCCTCCCCCCCCCCCACCCCAATATCCACTCAGTTACCACGCTCTGCTGATATTACCTTCATCACATCTCTTGCACATGCCTCTGACACTACTACTCGCCTGGTGCAGACCCTCATTACCTCACACCTCGTGGGTCTGCCTGCCTCAAGGCTCTCCCTCTGTAGTCGGTTTTCGCCTCACCCACCAGTGATTTTTCTCAAGTGAAGGAGAGGGAACTGAGGAGGTATTGGTATCAAAGCTAAATCGATCTCCATGATAATGAGATTTCCGGCGATCAGTTTATCAGGAGCTGATGTGTAACTAGATAGATAAAGAAGCAGGTAGAACATTCATTCAGCATTTATTATGTACCAGGAACTATTTTTGGCCTACAAATGCAAACTTAACAGCTCCTGCCCTCAAGGAGCTTACATTCTAAAAGGGGAGCTGGGAAGGGGAAGAGGAGGTTTGAGCTCATTGGCATGGCTCCACAATGGCTGCCATGGGACCCGATGTCTTGTATCTGGGGGGAGGCTCACCCCTTAAGTCCCAGGCTGGTTCGGACACCAGAGTCCAGGTTTGGTGTGGAGGGAGGGGTGTGGTTTGGAGCTTCTGGGCATGTCACCAGATATTGTTGACCAGTCTCCATCTCTCCACTCCCTCAGAGTGGCTTGAACCCCACTGGGTCCAGCCATGTGTCCACTGGACAGTCACAGCAGCCTCCTGACTGGTCTTCCTGCACCATCTCCTCTGCCTCTGTACATCCAGCACTGAATGTGGAAAAAAATAATTCCTCTGAAGTACAGGCCTGACCACACTGCTCCCCTGCTCTAGAAGCTGCAAAGGCTCCCTGTTATTTTGAGGGAGTCCCTCTTATCCATCTGCCTGGCTTTGGAAGCCCAGCTAACTAACTCCTGCCTTCCATAGGTCATTCTCCAACCTGCACTCTGTCCATTTGGGCTAGCTTTGCTGTTCCCCACATGTGTTCTTTCTGTGGACTGGCTACCCCTTTGTCAGGCCGTCCCCACCCCCGCCTGTAATGTAGCCCCTCTACACCTCAGTCTTTCCAAATCCACCCTCCCCAAAATTGTTGTTTTAACTTTGTGTACATTTTGTATTTCTTCATAGAAGTACTGAGGGAGAAACAGTATGTACACACAGAACTACAAAATATGCCTTGAGATTGAGGACTTCTTTCTTTCCTTCCTTCCTTCCTTTCTTTTGTTCTTTCTTTTTTATCTCAATTTCTTCTCCTTGTGTCCCCACCTCATCCTCAAGCCTAGCACACAGTAGGCATGTATTTGATTGTTTTGGGGAGTTAGTCAATAAGCATTTATTAAGCATTGACTGCATGCCAGGCACTGGCTATGTACATGCACGTGGTTTTGTATGTCTCATGTTTATCTCTGTGTGGTGTGGGGGTGATGGTGTGATTTTTTTGTTTTGGGAAGGGGACATAGTTCTGTTGAGCTTGATGTGAGGGAAAAGAGATGCACAGTGGTACTTTTTTGATGATCCTGCAGCCCTAGCCCCAGGACAGAAATCTCATCCTTCCAGGAGGCATTTTCCTTGCACACATATAGACTGCCTCAGTTTCCCTATTTAGGAAAATCCTATTCGAGAGTGTGAGGGTAATTTTTGAAGGTGTCAATGTCCACTGCAACAGGAAGATTCACAGGATTATACCTCAATGTTGTCGTTTAGTTGGTTAGTCATGCCCAACTCTTTCTTGGCAAAGATACCAGAGTGGTTTGCCATTTCCTTCTCCAACTCATTTTACAGATGAGAAAACTCAGGCAAACAGTTAAGTGACTTGCCCAGAGTCACACAGCTAGGAAGTGTCTGAAGCCAAATTTGCACTCAGGTTTTCCTGTCTCCAAGGCCAATTCTCTATCTACTGCATCACCTAACTGCCCTACCTCAATGTTAAAGTAACCAAAGCCCTGATCTCTGTTTCCTGAAGTGGGGGGGGGAGTGTTTTAACAATCTGGGTAGCAGCTTCTGTGGGGGTATAAGATTCACCCACAGCCAGCACCCAGAAAAAGCTGCCAACAGCACAGGTTCTTCTGATCTGCTTAAGCAAGGGAAGCAAGGTGAAGGGGTTGACAAGCTTACTTTTAATTCAGCATTCAAATATTATTCAGTTAGTTCAGGGGAAAAAGCCAGCACCCTGAACTTCAAAACAAAATGCAAACAAATTACAAACATCAACAGACTTTGTCTGATTCAAATCCTAACACAGTTACCAGAGTTCAACAAAGTTTCAGCATCCCGGTTTACAAGCTGGAGGGCTCCTTAGCTACAGCTGCCCAAAGTCTCCTCATCAACACCATCTCCAGAGCCCTACACAAATGGCTCTGTCCTCCCTTCTTATAGGGCTTCAGACATCAAACATCATCTGAATCACCAGAGCTCAGGCTCTGGTGATTGGTTCTTGAGTTAGCCCCTCCCCTTAGGACCCTGGGAGCTTCACATCCACGTGGATTATGTTAACACCTAATGGGGTTTAGGCCTGGGGCTTAGCACCTAGTAAAGCTCACTGAGATAAATTGAGTCACTCAAAGCAAACAAAGGCCATTCTGGTTACAGGGAGGCAGTGATGAAACTTGAAAAGAGAAATTGTATTGTGTTTCTCCTAGTCAGTGAGTTGTATCTTTGTCTGTAATAGTTAGCAAGTACAGCCACACTGGTTGCCACATTCTCATTTTTTGGTTCTAGCTCTCTAGAGCAGGGCTTCTCCGGGTCTTTATGCAGACCCTCCTAGTCCCCCAGCCGGCACCCACAGCTCCTGGCATTCCCCTTTCCTTTCTCTTTCTAGTCTCCATAAAATCAGGTGGTTTTTCCTCCTCTTTATCTTTGTATCTCAAAAGTTTTTAGGGCCAGAAGTTGGAAGGAAAAAGTGTGCACAAAAGGGCCAGAAGGTAGAGGAGGCAGAGGCTCACCCAGTTCAGAATCACCTTGTGTGTCACTGCCAGGACCAAACGGGGTGAGGGCTCAGGTTTCCAGTTTGACTCACATCCCTTCAGGTACAAGGAGAGAGAGACAGAGACAGAGATAGACACAGAGAAAGAGACAGAATGAGACATGGAGAGAGACAACAGAAAGGGGAGGGAAAGGAGAGGGATGGAAAGAGCGAGAGATAGGAGAAAGAGAGCGTGCACATTTATTAAGTGCTATGTGCCAGGCAGCACTGTTTTGCAGTGTATGACCAGAAGTCACGCTATTTCCAAATGCTTTTGTTTCTAAATGGTTAAAATGGTATAATATGGAACCCCAGATTTTACGACGTGGCAATGACATACACATATACCTAAAGGAAGCCAGCCCTCTCTGAAAGGGACATAGGTGGGCACATTTCTGGTTCCAGCTGCTAGTCCCTTAAGTTACCTCTCCTCTGTACCTATTTATGTCCATGTTGTCTTTCTTGTTAGAATGGAAGCTCCTTGAGGGCAGAGACTGTTTTGTTGCCCTTCTTTCTCTCCCCATTGCTTAGTTCTGTACCCAGTCATGCACTTGATAAATGCTCATTAATTGGTTGGTCAGTTGAAGGTGACTTTTCTGCACCAAAGTCTCTGCCCCATTGGCCTACTATTATGGTGCTTAAAATCCCCATGACTAGTTTTATTTCCTTCATTAAAGCACTGTCTCTAGAAGGCCCTTTTTAAAGTGTGAATCCAATATCCTTAGGATCAGGGCTCTCAAAGTGCAGGGAAGCTCTGAGATTATCTAGCCCACTGCTGCCACTTGATCCCCACTATAGCCCTGGGAGGTAGGGTGTTATCATTATCCTCACTTTACAGATGAGGACACTAAGGCTGGGAGAAGCTAGGTGACTTGCCCAGGGTCACAGAGCTGAGTACATGGTCATGGGCTTATTTACCCAATATTCGTATTTAAAAGCAGGAGAGCTCATTTAGAAGGCTAGGAGGAATACGGGACAGTGCCCAGAGAAGGCAGTCCAACACGGGCAGTTACAAGCTGCGAGGGATGGCAGATATGGTGGTTGGAATTGTGGAAATGGCAGCAGAGAGACTGACATAGAAGAGCGTAGCAGGCTTGTCTGAGAAAGTGGCAAGAGTGTGGTACAGTAGCAAGTGTTTTTGAAGCCAAGCTTAGAAGTTAAAAAAAAAAAGTAATAATTCACATAGTAAAAGTTTTAATATGTTACCTGAGTGTCATACCCAGTTCTGTGTTCTTGAATTTTAAAGAAAAGCCCACACCCCAATTTACATAATTTGTTGGCTCTTATCTAAATAAGCCCCTTGAGGGCTTAGGACAGTGTCTTGTTAGGTTCACCTAGCCCCCAGCTTGGTATAGCTCCAGGCCTTGCACTGAGCAGGCATTCAAGGGATATTTCTTGAATTGAATTAAAGTTGAAATAGTTTTGAGCAGCATAATAGATTTTAAAGAGGTCAATGAAAAGATCTCCTGATTTAGTAATAAAAATAGATGTCATGTTCCCTTAAAAAAGGCAGTGGTGGCCAGGGTGCTAGGAGGCAGGTTGGGAGGCCAAGAGGAGGAGACCTGGGGAATGGGAGACCACTAAAGATCAGTTCCATCTACTTCACAATTTTGCCAGGAACCATTTTCTGCCAGCCACCCTGAGGGATTAATAGGCCCAGTTACTCAACCAATTCACACCATTCCTCCCATACTGTCCAAGTGATTTAATGGTACAAGCCTCAGATTAAGAATCAGGAACCAGATTCTAATTCTGGCTGTGTGGCAAGTTATTTCAACTTAATCTTGTTCATCTATCATTCACCTTGGTTGTCTCAACTATACAATGACAGGATTCATAAAATCACAGAGCCTTAGAAGTATGAAGTACCTTGGAGCACCTAACAGTTCCTCAAGGAAATGTTCGAAAAATAATCTGTCCAGATGTCAAGACTAGATCTCTGATCAGATCTAGTCTGCGAGTTTGTCTCTTCTTTACCAAAAGCATTAACAACTAGGTGGATCGGGGAAGGCCAAGAAGAAGGAGGCCCCCTGAGCTCAGCCTTAAAGATTCCCTAAAGGCAGAGGAGAAGAGGGGTGGGCATTCTGGGCATGGAAAATGACTTAGGCAAATGTACAGAGGCTGGAATTTAGTAGAATTTATGAAGGCAGGTTGTTTGAAATAAAAACTTGAAGAGTAGGTGGGTGCCAGATTATAGGGGGTCATAAATGTCAGGCCAAGTAATTTGTTTTATCTGAGAGGTAAATAGGGAGCCACTCAAAGGGTGTGGTATGGTCAGATCAGTTCCTTAGGGAGATTATTCAGGCATCTGGTTGGGGAATGGATGTGAGAGAAGGGAAAGACTAAAAGAAAGTTGAACAAATAGGAGTCCATTCCAGTGTTCTTAGGTGAAAAGTGATGAGGGCCTGAATGAATGAAGAAAAGGGACCAGACATGAGAAACCCTTCAGAGGTAGAACTGACGAGTGGTGGCAACCAATTGGATACAAATGGTAGAAGAAAGAGAAAAGTCAGAGATGCCTCTTCTCTGATTATGGTTATCAGTGACTGAGAGGAGGGCAGCCCCCTCAACAAAAATCATGAAGTTTAGAGGAGAAGTGAGATTAGGGGAAAAGATGGTGAGAGGCTCTTTCGTACATGCTGAGTCTCAAATGTCCCTAGAACATTTAGGTTGCTATAATCTAACAGACAGTTGATGATGTGGGATTGGTGTTCCAGAGAGAGACTAGAGCTGGATGTATGGATTTGGGAATCATCTTTACAGACATCATTGGACCCATGGGAATTGATGAAATCACCAGGAGAGAGGGAGTAGAGAGAAAAGAACAAGTGTAAGGGTCTAAGGAGAGGTATTGGCCTTGATTGAGAGAAGAGCCCAGAAGCCCACCTTGGCTAAGGAGTAGGGGCTGAATGATGATCCAGCAAAGGACACAGAGAAGGAGCAGTCAGACAGGGAGGTCGAACCAAGAGATGGCATCACATGAGCCCCGATACAGTGTCCAAGAGGAAAGATTAGTCAACATGGAGTAGATAAAGGCAATAAGGACTGAGAAAAGGGCAGTAGATTTAGCAATTGACAGTTGGTAACCTTGGAGAGAGCAGTTTCAATAGAGTGCGGGCCTCAGAAGTTGGTGAGAAGTGAGTGGGTGGCATCAGGAGGAGACGACTCTTTCAAAGAGCTTGGCAGTGAAAGGGAGGAGAGATATTAAATAGCTCAGGTGAATGATGGCAGGAGGAAACAAAGAATCTGTTGGGTTGGTTTTTTTTTTAGAATGTCAGATATTTAGGCCTATTTGTGGACAAGAAGGAAGTAGCCAATAGAAAGAGAGACCTTGAAGGTGAGAGAAGGAATCCTGAGCATTCCTGAATGAGGAGGGCACCTGAAAGAGATGTCAAGAGGACTGGCTTTAGAGGTTTGCCTCTCTGGGGTCCAAGGAGAGATATTGGCTTTGATCAAGAGAAGAGCTCCTCTTCCTCAGGTCTGGAGCAAAGGGAGCTGAGGGAATGAACGAGCTCATAGCAGATGGCTTCAATTTTCTCAAGTTAAGTAGGAAACCAGGTCAGCTGTGGAGGGGCAGGATTTGAAACCAGACGTTCCTCACTTGAAGACAGCAGCATCTCCCCTGTACTGATTTAATATAGCCAAGCAGCCTCAGATTTCATCTGGGTTGGAAGAGCCTTGGAGACCATTTAACCTAATCCCCCATTCTACAGATGGGCAAACTGAGGCACAGAGGGCTGAAAGCACTTACCCAGAGTCCAATAAGTGGCTAGTAGACAAGTCTGTCTCCTGGAGTAGTAGTCAGAAACCTTTAAGTCAAAAGGAACTTTCTTTGTTCAGTTTCTTCATTTCACAGATGCCCAAAGTGAGGCTTCCCCAGTTACGTAGTTAGTTGCAAAGTTGGGACTAGGCCCTGGATTTCTTGATCTTTAGTGTCATATATTTTCTACCATACCATTATGCATCTTTAGTGGCTAAAGGTTAATGGAAATCATATCCACACTTTGAGGACTTGTGGGGTGAAGAACAGATGAAAGGGTCAACGTGGCATTGAAAAGGACCTTTCCCAATGAATAATGACTTGCTTTTCTTTAGTCATCCTGTTTCTTCTTTCATTATAATGCCATTTGGATTTCTGTTACAGGAGATGGATTTGGAGACAAAGAACTGTGAAATATTCATCAACTGGTACTAAAAATTTTATAATATAATATTTCTTAATGCAAATAGTTTAAAGAGTATTCTTTTACTCTTAATCTATGTTACATAAAAGAAAAACTTTCATAAGCAATTAAGTGATTTTGTGATACTTTTCCTATTATTTTGATGTTTCCTTTGAATTTTCAGCTCTTACATCAAAGCTCTTTTGATATAAAGAATCCAAAATACAAATGGGTTTTAATGGAGCACATTTATGTGGCTGATTTTGATCTATCAATTGAAATAGTCTCTCCCTAGCTTTTAGAATTATAATATGAGGAAAAATAATTATAGTCACCTTTTAAATGTTTATTAAGAAATTCTTGGTCACAAATTGAATTTCCACATTGTATCTTTTCATGAATTTTTTTAATTGTCATAATAATTAATGAACACCAAGTGTGTTTGATGATGGCTGGAGATTTTTTTTCACATGTAAATGCACTAGAACTTCATTTTAAGTACTGATGTCTGGGTACACATACACCATCCACATCTAATGCCAGAGATATACCCAGGGTGTATCATTAAGTGGGTGAGCGAGTTAATTTGACCCTTGGTTTTACGAAATCTAAGGGAAAGCAAAACACTTCCCAATGGGGTATGTAAACCTGATTTCCCTCTTTTAAGCTTAAGAACCCCTAGTAATTCCCATTGTTCTGGTCATGATGGTTAACTATGGTAAGAAATAAGCTCATCAAAATTGGTTAAGATCATGATTTGGACTTTGAAATGTTTACAATACATTTTTAGGTTGATTAACATGATAGCATGCTACTTGCTTGTCCCTCCTGTTCCAGGTCCCAGTTTTTCTTGTGTATTAAACAGGAAGAAGCAACATCACCAAGGTCCTTATTGCAAATAGAGGAGAAATTGCTTGCAGAGTAATACGAACAGCCAGGAAAATGGGCCTGCAGTCTGTGGCTGTCTACAGTGAGGCTGACCGGAACTCCATGCACGTGGAGATGGTGGGTTATCAGACACGCTGGAAGTCTGCTGCCTTCACCTTCTCACCTTTTGCGCCTCTCTGTTTCTTGGATTGACAGTGTGAATTAGCATGCTCAGTTTTTCCTTAAAATTAGCCTGCCCCAGGGGCAGCTAGGTGGCACAGTGAATAGAGCACTGGCCCTGGAATCAGGAGGACCTGAGTTCAAATCCATTCTCAGACACTTGACACACTTACTAGCTGTGTGACCTTGGGCAAGTCACTTAACCCCAATTGCCTTACCTTCCGCACTCCAAAAATAATAAAATAAAATTAGCCTGGCCCAGGGGAAGTTTGTGGTAGTGGTTTTTCCCAGTAACATTTGGTTAGAGCCTTAGAGCTTTCACCACCCTCATCTCATTTGATTTGATCCTTGAGACAATCCTGTGAACTAGATTTTACCCCCATTCTACAGAGGGGGAACCTGAAGCAAAATGATGTGTTTGAGATCACTCAGCCAGTAAACAGATTTACAAGTGATTGATCAGAGCCTGAAGATTCTGAAGAAGATCACTTTACAGCCCCTCATTTTACAAGGGGGAAGCTGAAGCCAGTGGAAGTAAAGTCCATCAGCAAGGATCCATGCTGCTCCCGCTGTGCCAGACGCTGGGGTACAAAATAAAGCAGTGCCTGCCTTCCGGGAGCCTCCATATTATTGGAGGAAACATCACGTGCATGATCCATACAGATTCCTTCACAGATACCCTGCTCCATTGCCTCCTTGCTGAGCCCAGGTGCTCGCTGATTCCTGCCTGGCCTGCAGGCAGTAGCCACATGCCTTTGAGGAGGAGACAGACCTCTTTGTGTCCATCCCTGTCTAAGGAGGAAAACTGATGCCTTCTTTTTGCCCACAGTGTTGCTCTATGCCCCGGGGTGGGGGGGGAGCATCAACCCCAAGGAAACTCCCCATCTTTCAGAGTATCACAGTAAGAGTCACAGGCTAGTAGTTCTGATTTAAAGTCCACGTTGGGGAAACTTGCATTAAATAACTACCCAAGTGACCCTTGGAAAAAATTTTGTTGTTTGCCAGCAAGAAGCAACCTGGCATGGTGACAAGAGGTCAAGATTTGGAGGTGGAACACCTGGCTTCTAACTCTGGTCTTTGCAAGGGCCCCTTTGAGCTTGAGCTGAGTCTTAGTGTCCTTGTCTATGAAAGCAAAGACTGGTACTAGCTCTTCTAAAATATCTTTCAGCTCTAAATCCTACAGTCTGGTAATTGTATGACATTTGTGGAAATAGGCAGATGAAGCATACTCCATTGGCCCAGCTGCCTCACAGCAGAGTTACCTCTCCATGGAAAAAATCATTCAAGTGGCCAAGGTTTCAGCATCACAGGTAAGGATCATATGATAAAAGAATCTGTTGCAGAACTTTTTTCTTTTATTTCTTATTTTATTGATACCTTTTATTTTTTCATCACCTTTCTTTCCTGATATGCCCCTTCTTCCTCCCTTATTCAGCAAGCCATCAACAGAGAATAGAAAAGAAAGAGGAAAAAAAGGCAGTTCAGCAAAGCTAAGCAACCTAACCAACCTAACTAACCAACATATCAACCAAGTCTGGTGGCGTGTGCAGTGTTCCACACCCATAGCTCCCCACCTCTGAATAGAAGGGAGAAAGGTACATTTTCTCCTCTCTTTTCTAGGGCCAGCCTGGTCATTATATTCAGCACAGCATTCCAAGTTGTTTCCATATGACACTGTTGTAGTCAGAGTGTGTGGTGTTTTCCTGGTTTTCTTTCATTCTATATCAATGTAGAATTCTGTTCTGAGTTGGTTTCTCTCTACATGTAGACCTAGTCTTGGATCTCTTGCTATTCACTAGATAGTTTCACTTTGATACCCTTCTGTCATCTGAGACAAACTGTGTCCATCATAATATTTTTCTTCCAGCTGCTCTAGGACCTGAGTTTTCCTCTCTAATCTCAATCAATGGCATCACCTTCACTCTACTCATATAGTTGTGAATCCTCTGAATTATACCTGACTCCTCCCTCAGAGCCCATGAGGCATTAAAACCAGTTGGTTCTCCCTGCTAAATGTCTTTCAAGCATATTTGTCCTTTTCTTTTCATTCCTGATCCCCAGACCTATGACCTCAGGCTTTATTAACCACCACAGCATTTTAGCAGGTGTCATTACCCCAGAACCATCCCCAGGATAAGAGGACTGGAGCTAGCTTCCCCACTGGCCCCAGGCCTCAGCTGTTTCACAGGCCAGATTAGAAGGAGTTGTGAAATAAGTAGCAGAGAAGGGGAACATTGAAGAGAGATGGCTTTTTTCTGGTAATTTGGCTTGGAGAAGGTGGAGAAATGTAAGAAAATGGCTTGAGGAAATGAGAGGGTCTAGGGAAGAGAGTGGTTGGTGGGCTGGTTTGTTTTGAGATCCTGAAAGATTAGAAGTAGGTGATTGCCTTGGAAAACTGCTGGAGAAGAGGAGTTGGCCTTCCTCAGAAAAGGACTATATTCTTCTAAGACTGAAGCAAGAATGGAGAATGATGTTAAAAGGCCTTATGTATAGAATTGGAGAGAAGACAAAGCTCATGGCCAAGGTCTTCTGTTTTCATTGGAAAGAAAAGGAAAAGATCTCTTGCTGAGAGGAAGAGGATGTTGGCTTGAGGAAAGAAGAGAAGGTGTGCAATAGAAGTTATGGGGAATATGTTAAAGAGTCTGTATAGGAAGAACAAAAGGATTGCCTTGCAGCAGGGAGGGCCCAGGTGAGGTAAGGTAACATACATTTCTAGTGGATGCATATGCCAGTTTTATGACTCCTTTCAATGGTATTCAGTGGCAGCAGAGTAGGAACAGGGAAGGCAGATAGTTGGGGCAATGCAGGACTGAGGTTTGGAATGGTGTTCATGGTACTGGGAGAAGAGGACCACACAAAATTGAAATGGCCTTCAAGAGTAGGGTTATTATCAAAAAGAGAAGGAAGTGAGACCATAGCAAGGCTGATATACTGAGAAAGCAGGGAGAAGGGTGGAGTGATTGGAGTTCATTGTGAGGATGAAGATGTTTAGGAGAAGTGAGACCAAGGGAGAGATGGAAGTGAAAGAGATTATGGTCTGAAAGAAGAATTTCAGAGTTCTGAGTCACAGAGGTTGAACAGTTATGGGTGAAGGATGGTCCCTAACTTGTGGCTGAGGTGTATTAAAGGTACAAAACATAGGGGATGGTGAGGCCGATGAACTGGAAGTCCAGAGTGTACAAGGGGACATCAGCTTGCATATCAACGTCTCCAGATACGAATAAATGAACGAATGAGCATTCATTAAGCTCTTACTATATATCAAGCACTGTGCTAAATAGAGATACAAAATAGAAACAAACAAGACAGTCCTCGCTCTAATGATCTCATTAGAAAAGACAATAATGAGAAAGATAATAATAGCAGTAAGCATTTATATAGCACTTAAAGGTTCTCAAAGAGCTTTACAAATGTGATCTCATTTTATCCTCACTACATCTATATTGGTTGGTTGGTTATTGTCTGTTCTCAAAGAGACCCACACGTACAAAAATTACATCTCTATGTTGGACTCCAACACAGTGATATCAGGTACGTATGTAAATACATGGGATGTATGTATATGGTGTACATGGTGTAGTTTAAACCTTAGTAAGCTTAAGGTGGCCAACTGGATGGCAGAGGGGATGGCTTATAGGCATAAAGCACACTAAGACTTTTGGGATACCCGTTATAAAAGAGTAGTTGAGCTTCAGGATAGATGAAAAATCCCAGAGATGCTTAGGGCCCATCAGCAGTTTTGATGACACACCTCAGGGTCTAGAGGGCAAATGGCAAGGGTTTGTTTGGATGGAAGGGAAGACTGTGAGCCAAGTGCTGAACTCCCCGAGAAAGGAGGATACATGAACCATGGGGCCAGATGATCCATAACCTACCTTCGACAAGGTGCTATCAATGGTTGGAGTGAAGTGGGAAGGGGAGAGAGAATTTGCACTGACGTGTCAATCTAGCCAACCTTTATACCTAGATAGAGAAACAGCTTGGGAGACATGATTTCAGTAGCGCTGGTAAAGCTTTATGGCCCCCCAAAGTCTCCCTTCTTTGCACCACCCTTATCAGAGCCTGGAATTCCAGCCTAGAAGCTTTGTGCTTCTCATTTAAAGCCCTGATCCCTTTGAGATATAAGTGCCCTGATAGGTCTGAAGCTGGATGCCACCATCCATTTTTTATACTCTCATGAGTCGAAGATCCTTTCCCTAGAGCTGGCTTTGGGAGGGAGAAAGTACAAGGGGGCACTGGCCATCTGTGGGGGAGACATGTTCCCTGATAAGGATGGAAAGCTCCCCTGGTCTCTCCAGTGTTGCTGAATAGTGGTGCCGTATAACACTCCTGGTCATCACGGTGTTACTTTTTGTTTCTCCTTTTTAGGCTATTCATCCAGGGTATGGTTTCCTCTCAGAAAACACCGAATTTGCAGAGTTGTGTAAACAAGAGGGAATCATTTTCATAGGGCCCCCTTCATCTGCTATCAGAGATATGGGAATTAAGAGGTACGCCTTTATTTTCTTCCTGACATCCTCGTACTAAGAGGAATAAGAAGGGGTGCATGTAGTAGGAGATGGAGGATCAAGCTCGGAGTCAGGAGGATCCAGTCTCTCCTCTCAACCTCTCAATGTGTGCCTCCACAAACCCCTAGGACTTATCTACTAAGTTGATAAGACCTCCAGAACTCATGTAGAGAATTTTCTACAATGAGGAAATCACTGATCCTTCCTTAGGTCTTTTGAACTGTGCCTTACTGCTGAAAGGGGGGAACACAAAGAGGGGGATGGAATGCCTTACATGTCTTTCAGATATATAAGATAGCTTTATTTGACATGAGCTGGGGAATTTTCATAGAGTCACAGGTATGTTCAAGTATAACTCATGAGTAGTTATTTCTCCTAATAAGACCATCACTTTTGCTCTAAACTTTCACTTAGAAAATGGGTTTGAGGAAAGCTAGTAGTAGATCCAACCATTGTGGAGAGCAATTTGGAACTATGCCCAAAGGGCTATAAAACTGTGCATATCCTTTGGTCCAGCAAGACCACTACTAGGTCTATATCCCAAAGAGATCATAAAAAAGGAAAAAGACCCACATGTACAAAAATATTTATAGTAGCTCTTTTTGTGGCGGCAAAGAATTGGAAATTGAGGGGATGCCCATCAATTGGGGAATGGCTGAACAAGTTATGGTATATGTTTGTAATGTACTGTTGTGCTATAAGAAATGATAAGCCAGCAGATTTCAGAAAAACCTGTAAAGACTTACATGAACTGATGGTGAGTGAAGTCAGCAGGACCAGGAGAACATTGTACACAGTAACAGTGACATTGTGGGAAAATCAGCAATGACAGACCTAGCTCTTCTCAGAAATACAATAATCTGAGACAGCTCCAAAAGACACATGATGGAAAATGCTATCCACATCCAGAGAAAGAACTATAGAGTCTAAATGCAGATTGAAGCATCCTGTTTTCACTTTTTTTGTTTCTTCTTTCTTGTGGTTTTTCCCCTTTGTTCTGATTCTTCTTTCACAACATGACTAATGTGGAAATATGTTTAACACAATTATAACATATATAAACTATATCAGATTGCTTGTAACACAATTATAACATGTATAACCTATATCAGATTGCTTGTAACACAATTATAACATGTATAACCTATATCAGATTGCTTGTTGTCTTGGGAAGGGAGGAAGGGAGAAAATTTTGGAATTCAAAATCTTACAAAAATGAATGTTAAACTATCCTTACATGCCATTGGAAAAAATAAAATACTATTAAGTGGACAAAAAAGAAAGCTTCATTATGTTTTACAGTCTATAGTGTATCAAAATAAACAGTTGTACTAAGAGACTCATGGTGGCCTCTGAACTCCTTTTATTTCCCTTTAAAGCACATCCAAGGCAATCATGTCTGCTGCTGGGGTTCCTATTATTGAAGGTTACCATGGGGAAGATCAATCAGATCAATGCCTGAAGGAACATGCTGAAAAAATCGGTTACCCAATAATGATTAAAGCAGTTCGTGGTGGAGGTGGAAAAGTAAGAGATAGCCTGTTTGTGGATTTCACTGGGAAGTTGCCTCATTTACTTGTTATGATGTCACTATTGTAACGACCTTGTTTCCTGTCTTAGGGCATGAGGATAGCTAGATCAGAAGAAGAGTTTCAAGAACAGTTAGAGTCAGCAAGGAGAGAAGCGAAGAAGTCTTTCAATGATGATGCCATGCTGCTAGAGAAGTTTGTGGACACTCCAAGGTAAAATAAGTTTTTCTAATGCTGTATAATATTAAGGACAATGTTTGAGTTAAATTTTAATTACAGGTCAGATCCCATTAACTGGATTTTTTGAGTGCTTTTGTAATCTGGAATATCCTTTGGTCAAATATTGACTAATTAGCTTGGATTTACTAAGGTATTTGTTGTAGCTATGTTTATTGTAAGGAAATTTAACTCAGGTCAAATTGACCAGGTCCAATGACCTTGAGAAGAGTGATTGAGTTTGGCAAGTGATATAGTAGGAAAAATAATTAACAAAATAGGTCATGTGGCATTAACCAGGGCATATGCCAACTCATGTGGAGAAGGCATTATTAAGGAAGGTTGTGAAGGCCCCTCTCCTGGAAATAGCTATCTATCCCCAATAACACAATCTGTAAATGAGAATAAAAGAAATCAGGCTTCCAACAAAGAATTCTACCAGAGATGGGCAAGGTGCTCACTTGGATCATGGTCTGATGGCCCTCGGCAGAACTCCAGGTAGCACATGATGTTACCCATTTCATTATACAGACATCGCATGCCCCAAGAGGGGCTGTGGGTTCCTGGAGGGCAAAGACTCCACTTCTTCCCTTCCCCAATAACTCCTTGTTACTTTTTTATATTCAGCACCATGCTCAGCATACAAGGAGTGAGTCATTTACATGAGATAAGGTATTACCTTGATGTGTGTTACTATAAGGACATGGGTATGTTTTCTGAATTGGTAACATGTAGTTTTAATGAATTAGTACTTTTAAGGCTTTTTGACAAAGTGGAGTAACCATTTGTCTTGATTCAGCTCTGTTTGAAGGCAAGAGTGGCAGCTCTAACCCTATATGATGTGTGTGTATGTGCGTGTGTGTGTGTGTGTGTGTGTCTGTGTGAGACATGTCCATAGTTATTTTCATGTTGTCTTCTCCACTGTAATGCCAGCTTCTTGAAGGCAAGGACTATTTTCACCTTTCTTTGTATCCCCAGTATGTGACACAGTGCCTGGAACACAGAAAGCATTTAATAAATGTTTCTTGACTGATTGAATGAATGTATTTGGGGCCCTGAGTTTGCTCTGTTTAAATTTTATCTAGAATGCTTTTTGAATTGGTGAAAAACATGCTCAACTTGAAGATCTTCCTTATTCCACTTCCTTTTAAAAAAGCTGATCATTTGTGTGGCCATCAATGGCACTAAGAAGGAGCTGTAGGGGGCAGAGCCAAGATGGCAGCTGAAAGCAGAGACGTGCTTAAGCTCTCCCCCAGGTCCCTCCAAACACCTTTAAAAATGGCTCTGAACAAATTCTACAGCTGCAGAAACCACAAAATAGCAGAGGGAAGCAGGGCTGTAGCCCAGTTCAGCCTGGATGGTCGCTGGAAAGGGTCTATTGCACGGAGCTGGGAGCAGAGCACAGCACAGCACAGCCCAGCGTGGGCCACACCAGAGCCAACCAGACTGGGAGTGAGGCAGAACAGGCAGTAGGGCTCTGAATCATTGAGCTGTGGCAGTTACCAGACTTCTCAACCGACAAACACCAAAGACAACAGAGAAGATTAGTGGAAAAACTTCTAGATCAGAGTGAAAGGAGTGTGTGGTAGGCCCTAGCCCTGAGGGCACAGAAGTGGTGCTGCTCTGGGGCTGCTTCCAGAGCTCCAGCTGCAGTTGCTTCCTGCCCCAGGCCCACTCTCTGGGAAGAATTAAGTGGGGGATCAGAGCAGGAGTGCAGAGTCTACCTGGATCTGGGTCATGGTCTGGGTTGGCAATTGTTGGGGGAGGAGGAGTGCTGGTGTGGCAGAGTTTACTGTGTAGAAGTAGCTCTGAAAACAGCAGCACAGCCTCTAAAGCTTGGGACAAAGTATTCTCTATTCTACAAGCAGTCATACTCTGACAAAAAGCTCAAGGGTCATGTAGTTGGCTGGGAACATGAACAGGCAGCTAAAATGGACTCAGATTCAGACTCAGACTTTGGTATTTTTTATGGTGACACAGAAGATCCAAACATACAGCCAGAAGAAGTCAACAAAGTCAAAGACCCTACATCAAAAGACTCCAGGAAAAATATAGAATTGGTCTCAGGCCATAGAAGAGCTCAAAAAGGATTTGGAAAAGCAAGTAAGAGAAGTAGAGGAAAAACTGGGAAGAGAAATGAGAGTGATGCAAGAAAATCACGAAAAACAAGTCAATGACTTGCTGAAGGAAACCCAAAAAAATACTGAAGAAAATAACACCTTAAAAAATAGACTAATTCAAATGGCAAAAGAACTCCAAAAGCCAATGAGGAGAAGAATGCCTTGAAAGGCAGAATTAGCCAAATGGAAAAGGAAGTCCAAAAGACCACTGAAGAAAATACTACTTTAAAAATGAGATTGGAGCAACTGGAAGCTAGTGACTTTATGAGAAATCAAGCTATTATAAAACAGAACCAAAGGAATGAAAAAAATGGGAGACAATGTGAAATATCTCATTGAAAAAACCACTGACCTGGAAAATAGATCCAGGAGAGATAATTTAAAAATTATTGGACTACCTGAAAGCCATGATCAAAAAAAGAGAGCCTAGACATCATCTTTCAAGAAATAATCAAGGAGAATTGCCCTGATATCCTAGAGCCAGAGGGTAAAATAGAAATGAAAAGAATCCACCAATCGCCTCCTGAAAAAGATCCCAAAAAGTAAACTCCTAGAAATATTGTCACCAAATTCCAGAGCTCCTAGTTCAAGGAGAAAATTCTGCAAGCAGCCAGAAAGAAACAATTTGAGTATTGTGGAAACACAATCAGTATAACACAAGATCTAACAGCTTCTACATTAAGGGACTAAAGGGCTTGGAATATGATATTGCGGAGGTCAATGGAGCTAGGATTAAAACCAAGAATCACCTACCCAGCAAAACTGAGTATCATGCTCCAAGGCAAAATATGGATTTTCAATAAAATAGAGGACTTTCAAGCTTTCTCAGTGAAAAGACCAGAGCTGAATAGAAAATTTGACTTTCAAACATAAGAACCAAGAGAAGTATTAAAAGGTAATCAAGAAAGAGAAATCATAAGGGACTTACTAAAGTTGAACTGTTTTGTTTACATTCCTAAATGGAAAGATGATGTGTATGATTCATGAGACTTTTCTCAGTATTAGGGTAGTTGAAGGGAATATACATATATATAGACAGAGGGCACAGGGTGAGTTGAATATGAAAGGATGATATCTAAAAAGATAAAATCAAAGAATGAGGGGGGGCGGAGCCAAGATGGTGGCTGGAAAGCAGGAACTAGTGTGAGCTCCGTACTGAGTCCCTCCAAAAACCTATAAAAAATGGCTCTGAACCAATTCTAGAACTGCAGAACCCACAAAACAGCAGGGGGAAGCAGGGCTCCAGCCCAGGACAGCCTGGATGATCTCTGGGTGAGGTCTGTCCCACACGGAGCTGGGAGCTGGGAGCTGGGAACGGAGTGGAGCAGAACCCAGCCTGAGCAGTGTGGGCCATCCAGACCAGAAGCCAGGCGGAGGGGGCCCTAGCGCCCTGAATCAGCGAGCTGCGGCAGTTACCAGACTCCTCAACCCACAAACACCAAAGACCGCGGAGAAGGTTAGTGGGAAAAGCTGCGGGAGTGGAAGGAGTTCACGGTTAGGCTTCCAGCCCCGGGGGCAGTGGAGGTGGGGCAGCTACAGCTGCTGCCGGTTCTGGCCCCAGGCCTACCTGGTGGGAGGAATTAAGTGGCGGATCAGAGCAGGAGTGCACAGCCTGCTGAAGATCTAAGCCCAGTTCGGGTTGGGGGTTCTTGGGGAAGGAGGAGTGTGGCTCTGACAGAGCTGGCACCTCCCCCCCAAACGTGGAACATAGAACTTGTTAGTCTACAAGCAGTCATACCCCACTGAAAAACTCAAGGGTCAAGTTAGTTGGTTGGGAATATGGCCAGGCAGCGAAAACACACCCAGATTCAGTCTCAGACTTTGGATTCTTTCTTTGGTGACAAAGAAGATCAAAACATACAGCCTAAAGAAGACAACAGAGTCATAGAGCCTACAACAAAAGCCTCCAAGAAAAACACGAACTGGTCCCAGGCCATGGAAGAGCTCAAAAAAGAGTTGGAAAAGCAAGTTAGAGAAGTAGAGGAAAAACTGGGAAGAGAAATGAGAAGGATGCGAGAAAACCATGAAAAACAAGTCAATGACTTGCTAAAGGAGACCCAAAAAATACTGAAAAATACACTGAAGAAAACAACACCTTAAAAAATAGATTAACTCAAATGGCAAAAGAGCTCCAAAAAGCCAATGAGGAGAAGAATGCCTTGAAAGGCAGAATTAGCCAAATGGAAAAGGAGGTCCAAAAGACCACTGAAGAAAATACTACTTTAAAAATTAGATTGGAGCAAGTGGAAGCTAGTGAGTTTATGAGAAATCAAGATATTATAAAACAGAACCAAAGGAATGAAAAAAATGGGAGACAATGTGAAATATCTCATTGAAAAAACCACTGACCTGGAAAATAGATCCAGGAGAGATAATTTAAAAATTATTGGACTACCTGAAAGCCATGATCAAAAAAAGAGCCTAGATATCATCTTTCAAGAAATAATAATCAAGGAGAACTGCCCTGATATTCTAGAGCCACACACACACGCGCGCACACAGATATATACATACATACACATTCACATTATATATATATAAATAAATTATATATATATATATATATATAAATAAAAGAGAGAGAGAGAGCAGACACAGGGTGAGTTGAAGATGAAGGGAAGATATCTAAAAGAAATAAAATGAAATTAAGGGATGAGAGAGCAACATACTGAGAGAGGGAGATAGGGAGAGATAGAATGGGGTGGATTATCTCACATAAAGGTGGCAAGAAGAAGCAGTTCTGTGGGAGGAGGGGAGAGGGCAGGTGAGGGGGTAATGAGTGAATCTTGCTCTCATCAGATTTGGCCTGAGGAGGGAATACCATACATACTCAATTGGGTATCTTACCCCACAGGAAAGAAGAGAGAGGAAGATAAAAAAATAAAAGGGGGGGATGATGGAGGGGAGGGCAGATGGGGGTGGATGTAATCAAAAACAAACACTTTGGAAAGGGGACAGGGTCAAGGGAGAAAATTCAGTAAAGCGGGATGGGTTGGGAAGGAGCAAATTATAGTTAGTCTTTCACAACATGAGTATTGTGGAAGGGTTATACATAATGATACACATGTGTCCTGTGTTGAATTGCTTGACTTCTTAGGGAGGGTGGGTGAGAAGGGAAGAGGGGAGAGAATTTGGAACTCAAAGTTTTAAAAACAGATGTTCAAATACAAAAAAAAAGTTTTTGCATGCAACTAGAAAATAAGATATGCAGGCAATGGGGCGTAGAAATTTATCTTGCCCTACAAGAAAGGAAGGGAAAAGGGGATGGGGGGGATTTTCACAAACTCTTGTGAAAATCAAGGCTGAAAACTAAATATGTTAAATAAATTTAAATTTAAACTGGAAAAAACAAAAACAAAAAAAATACTTTTCTTAGATGTACTTCAAATACGGAAATAAAATGTTTACCCTCATGGAAAAAAAAATCAAGGAATGAGAGAGGAATATATTGAGAGAGGGAGAAAGGGAGAGATAGAATGGGGTAAATTATCTTACATAAAAGTGGTGAGAAAAAGCAGTTCTTTGGAAGGGAAGAGGGGACAGGTGAGAGGGAATGAGTGAATCTTGCTCTCATCGGATTTGACTTGAGGAGGGAATAACATACACACTCAATTGGGTATCTTACCCCACAGGAAAGGAGGAAGAAGGGGATAAAAAGGGGGGATGATAGAAGGGAGGGTAGATATGGGGAAAGAAGTTATCAAAAGCAAACACTTTTGAAAAGGGACAGGGTCAAGGGAGAAAATTGAATAAAGGGGGACAGGATAGGAGGGAGCAAAATATAGTTAGTCTTTCACAACTTGACTATTTATGGGAGTGTTTTGCATAATGATACATGTGTGGCCTATGTTGAATTGCTTGTCTTCTTTGGGAGAATGAGTGAGGAGGGAAGAGGGGAGAGAATTTGGAACTCAGAGTCTTAAAAGCAGATGCTCAAAAAAAAGCTGTTTTTGCATGCAGCTGGGAAATAAGATATACAGGCAATGGGGCATAGAAATCTATCTTGCTCTACAATAAAGTAAGGGGAAAAGGGATGGGGGGAGGGGGAGTGGGGTGACAGAAAGGAGGGGTGACTGTAGAGCGGGGTTATCAGAATATATGCGACCTTGGAGTGGAAGGGAGGGTAGAAATGGGGAGAAAATTTGTAACTCAAAATCTTGTGGAAATCAATGCTGAAAACTAAAAAAATATTAAATAGTAAAGTATGGAATTAAATTTTTTTTAAAAAAAGAAGGAGCTATAGTATTCTGGGGCTCTATGTCATTTGCAAGTAAGAGTATCTTGATTAGCTAACCCTGTATCAGGAATCCCTCTATTTTGATTCTGCACTCACAACAGTGGCAAACGCTTTTGGTGACCACATGTCTCCCTGTTCTGTGCCTTACTGAATATTGATGAACAGGATCACTAGAGCTATCTCCAAGGTTACATCTGGTCTGGTCTAGCTAAACTTGCTGGTGGTTTGGATTCCACAAGCAAGGAGAAACACCTGGAAATACTGACCAGTATAATGGTTAATTAGCCTTGCAGGGGAAGTTACAGGGGTAGGGATGACTGGGCAGTCCAGTGGTATGGTAGGGTATACACACACACATACACACACACAGAGTACTTAGCAGTAATCAAGGGGAAGGGGTGGAGCGGTGGTCCACATAGGACAGAGAGCACCCGTTCCCACTGAGTTGCAAGGAGCCTTCTTCCCATGAGCCATAAGCATTGGGCTGTCTTTGGATGGAGAGCAGCCCTGTACAGTTGGAGCCTGGGTGCTTTATTCCCTCACAGAGGCCTACCAGGAGAGGGGCAGCCTCAGAGCTCCTGCCAGATGGTTGTTTGAATGATGCCAACGTTCCCATCAGCCCCTTATTGCTAGAGGTGAGGGCCCAAATCATTAGTCTAAAGCTTGCTTCCTGGTCAACATCTATCAAAGATTCTTGTGTGATCTTAACCTATGCAATCAATGATCTGGGACAGAAGAGAGTAGTCAACATTACATTTGGAAATTCCAGTCATCCCAGTGGAAAGAAGGCAACAGAAAGGCATATGGTGGATGTGAGCAGGGTACTACTAACTATAATACTGTGTAATACTCTATACTATGCAATACTGTAACTAACAAGGAACAATACTGTAACTAACAAGGGCAGTAATAAAGGATGTTTGTTAACAAGGAATTGCATGACAGAAGGAGAAGATGGGCTGGCTATGTAGTGAGAGTGAGGGATGTAATGGGGAAGCTCAAATACTCCTTTGCTACCCTTGCAATTTTGTGGGGGGGACACCTATGCAGAACTTTCGGCAAGGCATGAATAAGAGTCAATGGGATAGGAAGGTGTGGAAGGTCTGCCATTTACACCGTTGGAATGAATCACTGAATTGATGTGATCACAGACCCACTGGAATGTTTTTTCCAATCATTCCCCAGCTGCTCTCTGTAGCAAAAGTGTTCTTCCAGTGATACTATGTAGCTGTGTATAGCTCGGATCAATCCCCAGTCTCTGAACAGTCAAATCAGAGAATATGGAGAGATCTATTGTGGGGGTCAGTAGGCTGCAGCCTAATATCAGCAGTGACTTGTGTGCAGGGAGGGGCTGGCCTCCAGAGGAGGAAAGCTCAGGAGAGGAAGTAGGCCAGGCAAGTAGGAGGAACAAGGAGCCACAGATGGGCACCCAAAGCTGCCCTGGCAGCCAGCAAGTGTGGAAGAGGCTGATGGGAAAGAGGGCTTTCTGTGTGGTGGTCAGCTCCTCTATAAGACAGAGTATCCTGAATGAATGAATGAGCACTTATTGAGTGGTTACTGTGTACAGAGCATTTACTAAAAAGGGTGCATTCAGATGGAAAATCAAGACAGCCCCAGCTTTCAAGGAGTTTACGTCATAGTAGGAGACAACCAAGGAAGCAGCAGTTTTTGTTGTAAGCCAGATGGAAAGATCCAGTGACTCTCTCTTTAGGGTCCAGTGGCAAAACTGATGGCTACGCCTCTTCTTTCATGTCATTTCCACTGATAAAACCATAACTGTTTCTGAATTAACTTAGATGAAAATTGTACAAGATAAGAAAACATAGATGGGTTGAATTTGCATTGTCAAAGGGGACTATTAGTATTCATGAGGCAATGGAGCCAATTACATATTGAAATATTCCTTTATTAGTATATATTTCTAAGTGTATATTTCTAGTTCAGTGATTAATGACTTAGAAGAGGAATAGAAAAGATAAAGATAACTATACCAAGTAAATCAGAATCCTCAGCAAAGATTTTTTATAAGGCATTTTCCTTGTGACCTTAGAGTATATTAATATAGCACAAAAATCTAAGCTAAAAAAGAACAGTAGGGAACTGAGGTCACTAGCAAGACCAGGAGTTTCATTTAACAAATGCCACGTTACCACATCAGAACAAAGGATAATGAAATCAGCGTTTACCCTCCAACAGGCATGTGGAAGTTCAAGTGTTTGGGGACCAACACGGCAACGCCGTGTACTTGTTTGAGAGGGACTGCAGTGTACAGAGAAGGCACCAGAAAATCATTGAGGAGGCTCCAGGGGTAAGGACAGTCTTCAAAGGAATGTGCGGCCAGTTTGCCTTGATTTCATGTCAGTATCCTGGGAAGTCAAGTCTCACTTCTCCGAATCTGAAATCTAATCCCACTTCCCTCTACATCTGGATTAAGTTGTGAAGCGGTTGCTGACCTGTAGTGGTAGAGTGAGGTTCCTCATAGGAAAGAAGGAAGCAAGCAAGCAAGCAAGCATTTATGTACCACCTGCTATGTGCCAGCCCCATGCTAGGGACCTTATGAGTATTATTTCATTTGGTCCTCACAATAACCCTGGGAAGAAGGTGCTGTTATTATCCCCCTTTTACTGTTGTGAAAACTGAGGCGGGCAGCAGATAAACAACTTGCCTATAGTCATACAACTAGTAAGTATTTGAGATCAGATTTGAATTCAAGTCTTCCTGACTCCAGGCCCTTGCTATATCTACTGTCGGGCAGCTTATTGGCAGCTGCCCTACACTGATGAAGCCACAGGTCTGGTTAATATCAGGTGCTAATCATAATATACTAGAGTGACCTGGTCAGTGAAGCCCCTTCGTAATGCATGGGATCCAGGGTGTCCCTATGGTGGGACAAATTTTACTTTACAGTGGCTGATGTTTTACAGTGGGGTTTTGTTGCACAGTTTAAAAAATTAATTGAGAGTAATATTAATTTATGATTAGCCGGAAATCTATTTTTGGACAAAAATAGGTTTGTTGAAAATTTTCTAAAATATGTTAAATGTTTTTCTCGATTGAAATGAATATGTAAACTCACTTTGCTGCCTTAGTGTAGAATCCTGAACTTTCTTGGAATCTTTCTTTGATTATTGAGGGCATTTCAGTGCCCTCACAGACAGGGTATAAGCCTGGCCCAGTTGCTTCATCTCTCTGGGTCTCAGTTTACTCATCTTTAAAATAAGATGGTTGGATTAGATGCCCTCTGAGGTTCTTTCTAGCTCACCATCTATGAGCTCTTGATTTTCACTTCTCTAGCATTGTCAGTGTAGAAAGCATAGGAGATTGGGCTGGATGTGCTGATCTCAGACTGTACCCCCAAACTGATTTTTTTAAAGTCAGTCAATCTTGGGTAGCTTGTTTATTGTGATTCACTTCTTTCTCTTAAAATGCATCAAAACGTCAGTGATCTCGGTGTTTCCATTTCACTGCAATAGTCTATTCAAGACATCCTAATTTACTTGGCAATTGATACCCCATGAAACTCTATTTGTAGAGAGTGAGCCATCAGTATAATTGGGGAAGGGGAGGTTGTTAGTTTCTTGTTACCAAGTTCACTTATTTATTCATATGCACTTCTCCCATAAACCCATCTTAATTGTCATCGGAGATTTGAACAAATGAAATAGGACTTGTTTTCTATGGTGTTGCTTGACATTCCAAGTTTATCTCTTGGTTCCATGATAACTTCCAAAGGCACTGATTTTGACTAATATTTTCTAATTCCATGGTTAATTTGTGGTTTTTTTTTTAAACAAAACAGGGTCAGCAAAAGTTGTCAAACAGACATCTGTAATTTTTAATGAATTAAAATGAAAACTGGTCTGGGGCACAAAGGCAGAGGCATTATTGTGTATGGTGAAATCTACAGTCGATGGACCAATCTATTGAGTCATTGATTTTGTTTGATAGTAACGCTCCTAAAAATAAGACATTCCTTAATGGACATTTATGAAGCTGGGTTTTCGTAGAATTTCTTGGTTATAGATAGAGTGAGTAATGCCTATGATCTTTGTGTGAGATTTATTTTTTAAATGTTTTCATTGTTCACAGCCTGGAATTGATCCTGAAGTAAGAAGGAAGCTTGGGGAAGCTGCAGTGAAAGCTGCCAAGGCTGTCAATTACGTGGGTGCTGGTGAGTGGGCAGGAGGGAACTCCGTTCTGGGGGGAACAGGATGGACCAGAATGGAGGCGTGCATTTCTCCAGTTTTGAGAGCACAAGAAAGCCATGGAGCTCTTGCTTTTTATTGGGGCGGGGGGTGGAGCACACTTGCTGAATGTGTTTTACAAACCTCCATGTGCATGTGGATTCAATTCCATGAGTCTGGGCATGAGTCAGGGTTCCCATGGATGGAAACATGTTCTTTGAAAAAAACAAAATAGTAATGACTTCCAGGTTCCTGAGCTGGAGCAGAATTGCTTGCTGTCTTGGGGGGGGGGTGGTGCTTTGTGACTTTGCTCCTCTCGAGTCACCTTGAAGTGGCTCAATCATGGTCTCATTACTGGGCCCTTTGGGGCTGATTCTGGGGGCCTCCTACAGTTTGCTCAGTGTTCTTTTCAGGGGATTCCTCTGTCTTAGATGAAGAGGCAGTGTTAGAGTTTTAATTGTTTAAGTATCAAATGTTTTCCATTGAATGAAGAATTAGAAATAAAATGACATCTGATGCATGGTTGCGGGGGAGGGAAAATAAGCTTTTTTTTTTTTTTTTAAAGAGAATAAGCATTTATATAGCTCCTGCCCTTTGCTGGACATTGTGCTAAGTGCTCTTACAAACATTATCCAATGTAATCCACATGATAACCCTGGGGAGAGTTGGGACGGTGCTATTGTTATGCCTATCTTACAGTTGATGGGACTGAGGCAGACAGTTTAAGTGACTTGCCTAGGGTTACCTAGCTAGTGTCTGAGGCTAGATTTGAGCTCAGGCCTCCCTGACTCCAAGACCAATGCACTACTCCCTGCACCACCACCTGCCTCAGAGTTATGGTGTTGAAGCTGGAAGAGGCCTCAGATCCCCTTGGGTCCAGTTTCTTCATCTTACAAATGAGGAAACAGACCAGGGAAGTTAAGTGATTCCCTGCTGGCATCAGCAGAGTCAGGACTACAACTCGGGTCTCCTGGCTTTCAGGCCACGGATTTTTCCACTTCACTGGCCGCTTTCTTGGTAGGATTTGGGACCTTCTCATACTTCACCACTGCAGCTTAACCCCAAAATCTCATGTTCCAGGAACTGTAGAGTTCATCATGGACTCAAACCACAACTTCTACTTCATGGAGATGAACACGAGGCTGCAGGTGGAGCATCCTGTTACCGAGATGATCACAGGGACTGACTTGGTGGAATGGCAGCTCCGGGTGAGTGGGCATGCTGGGAAGCAGCCCCCATGGCCAGGAGGGGAAGGGAACCAGGGCCAGTGGCCTCATCCCAGGGGCCATTAGGATTACTTGGGAGGGGTTACCTGTGGCCATTGGCAGCAAAGCCTCCAGGGGCGCTACAGTGCTCCGAGCAGCAGGGATGGAGTCAGAGCCAGCCTGGGTCCCTTACTAGCTGGGTGACTGAGCACTTCACCATTGTTGTAAAATAATAAGGCCATCTATCTCTCTGGGTTACTGCGAGGGCCAAATGAGATAACAAATGTAAAGGACTTTGCAGAAGTTCTGTAAATGCTGGCTCTTCTTTTTAGGAGATTTCTTTTCATGGCCTCTGCCCATGAAACACAGAAGCCCAAAACAAAGATGGTGTGGCGAATCTATCAGTCAGAAGGCCAAGAGTGCGTAATTCATAGGATTATATTTCTAGAGTCAGAGGGAGTCTTAAAGCTCATCCAGATGAGTCCCACCATTTTACAGATGAGGAACTAAAGGCTGTAGGAGTCAAGTGGCTGAGCCAACGTCACACAGGTTGTGTGATTTGAATGCAGGTCCTCTGACTCCAGAGCCACGGTACTTTTTATGGAACCAGGCAGCCTTGTCTGGTTCCATTCAGTTCCAATTCAACAACCACTTTTTTAGTGCCTGTTCTGTACAAATCTCTGTACTAGGATGCCACAAAGACATCATCCCTACCCTCAATCACTACTTAGATTGTAATGATTGAATAACAAGTCGAAAGCCAGTAAACCGTCAAGATTCAGAGGCTATGCAGAGGCCAGAGGTCAGGGAGAGCTGGTAAGAAAGACTAGAGATAGGAGAACCTTGCAGAGAGCCTTTAAGTGCTCACAGCTACCTCAGGAACTGTGGCATGGCCTTCCAGGGGTAAGTCAGCACAGACATGGAGCAGGGAGCTCTAGTGATGCTAGTTGGGAAGTAGATTGGCCTGGACTGGAGAAAGATGTTCAGAAGCCAGGGAAAATACTGATAGTCCCCCCCCCCACATCACTACCACCAGCATGGGGCTAGGAAAGGAACCCCCTTTTACTATTGTCAGGGATCTCTAGAAAGAGTCACATCTTTAGTGTTACTCTCTGATTAAGGACAATGGTTCATTCCCTTCACCATCTGTTACTTCTCCTAGATCAAATAAAGATGAAACCGATTCAAAGTATGTTCAGTCCTCTGCTCTTTTTGAATAACATCAGATTCTTCATCCTGGTCAGCAGGTGCCTCCCTCTAATAAAAATTAGTGGAGACTTTGATGGACTTAGGGCAACTGTCAACTCAGTTTCCCTTCCCCAAGCTCTGTCACACTGCTTACTGAGTCATCCGAGGCATCTCCTCTTTGATCATTGTGCTTCACTCTTGACATTTTTTAATGTGATTCTAATAATAATGATAGCTGTTATTTACATAGCACGAGACTTGCAAAATGCTTTATCTGGGTTATCTTACTGAATCCTCACAACAACCCTCTGAGGTCGGTGCAGTTGTTATCCCTACTTTCCAGATGAGGACAGTGATACTAAGAGAGGGTGATTTTCCCAGGGTCTTTCAGCTATTAAGTAACTCAAATTCCAACCCAGACCTTCTTGACTTTGTGGTTTAGTTTGAAGTGTTGGCAGTCATGCTCAAATTTTGAGTTGTGGTGAGTTTTGTTTTGCCATTAGCCAAAAATACTTTGGATCTTCTGGCACCTTCTCCCTTTCTCTCGTTTGCTTGGCAGCCCTGGCCAGATATATGTTTTTGAGAAATTTGAAGTGTATTTCCAAGCTGCCAAGAATCTCAGACTTACAGTGCTTGACTTCAGTAACTAACTCTTCCTCAGTGCCTGGTAACATGCATTTCCCTGTTTATTTTAGTTGTTTTTTGTTTTATGTGTTATTAAAGACAGTTGTCCCATTTTATCTGTATTTTATTTTGTAAGCCAAGAGGCAGAATACAAATCCTTAACAAAAATAGTGTCAGCTACTCTCCTAGTTGTCTTTTGGATTCTTTTGCCAGCTATGGGGTTTTAAAATTGGCTGCCAGTTACTAAAGCTTGGCATCACAATCCAACCAACTACAGCCATGCCCTGGCTGAACGTGGCAGAGGTCAGAGGTCACTGTGCTGGGTGGACAAGGATCAGCCCACACTCTGGTAAAGGGCGACACTCTTTTGACAGCTCTTGAGAAGATACATCTGTTTTTGTTCTCTTTTCTGAAATAAGTAAAGGATCAGACATTGCTATATAATTCTCAGCTCTTTTTATCTATGGAATCCAGCCTTTTGGGGCCAGATTCAAGGATACTTCTTTCATTATCAGTGTTCCCTTCTCTTTCTTTTGTTTCTCTGGATGTGGAGACTTTGCAGGTTCTCATGGTTTGTTGGGGAGATCTAGTTGCTGGTTCTTCTGGAGCCAAAACCTTTCCTTTATGGTCTTCTGCATTCTCTGAGCTCATGATCGCCAGACTTCACAGATTTTTGATGTTCAGGGAAATTGGTACCTGATGTGAGAGGTATGTGCCTGGAGTTCCAGGAAAAATATATCATTCTAGAACTTAGGAAAAGAGGAAGATTGCAGGCTTTTGAGGCTCAACAGTACCAGAAAAGACAGATTTCTGAATCTCAGAGATTTACTTGAGGGAATTCAGATGTTCCTAAGGCTTTGGTTTCTGAGACTTAGGGAAGACAGCGTGATTTTGAGGTTCACAAAAAAGGGAACATTTGTAGACTGTCATGAAACCTGCTACAGATGCAGATATCTGAGACTTGGGGAGATCAATAGAGGCAGAGATGGGCTTTTAGGGATCTAAAAAAAATAGAAACCAGTTTCTGTTGATTGAGGAAACCATGCTCAGAAGGCATTGTTGGATTTGCTTTTTGAAACTCCAAAATGTCTAGGCAGGGAAAGCCAGTCATCCAGCCTCAGGCCTCGTGCAGGGAGCTGCTCTTTGCAGCTTTGAGAGTCTAAACTTCCAGGCCTCGGTAGAGGTGTAGGAGGCTGCCAGAACCCAGGACAGAGATGGAGCAGTTTCCAAGGTTTGTGATGCCCCAGTGGTACAAGTTTCCAAATCCCTGGCAATCCAGACAGGACTAGTTTCCTGGAAGAGTACCTGCCAGAGAAGCATCTGAAGGTGGCAAACACCACTGACTGAGATAGCCACCCTAACATCCATGTCCCCACCTGGAGTGAAGACACTACTGGACCTGCAGTGCCCACGTGGGACAAGAAAGGGCTCTTTTTTTTCCTTAGTCACTTTGGCAGGTGACTAATTTGGGGACAGTTACAGCCACACTGAATGCTCATCTGAATTTGTTACTAGGAGTGGGGGAAAAAGTTTATTCAATAATATTATGGTGAATTCACTCTCTTCTTTCGAATATTTTATTGAAATGGATTTTTTATTTAGGAAAAGAAACTTGAAATGTGGTGTTACTTCCTCTAAGCCCTTTAGATTCTTTTGTGAATAAAAGTATATGTTATGGAGAAGTGACATTGTGTTTGCTCCTTTCTGTTACAGTTACTTCCTATTTCATTTTGATAATGAGCACCCTGAAAAGTAAACTTCATCAAAACAAAAGAGTATGGAATATATCCTGGGAATACAAAGAAACTTTAAAGTGAATTGCACGCCTATTTCCTTTCCAATCAGTTTTGCTTTATCACTAGATAGTAAGGGGTCTTTGGAAGATTTTGTTCTCAGCCTACCTACACATTGAGATTAAAATAAGAAAATCATAATGCAGCATGTATATACCATCAGAGAATCCTGGCAAGCGTCATAGACAAAGTGTTGAATAATGGCTGTATATGAGGGAGACTGAATGAAGATTTGAATATTCATGTTTGAAAATAAAAAAAATCTTGATTATTTTCTTTTAAAATTTATTTTTGTTAATTTCATTAAATATTTTCCAATTATATTTAAAATTTTTTAGCATTTTCTTAAAATTTTGAGTACCAAGTTCTTTCCTTCCCTCTAGCCCCTCCCCCACCCATTGAGAAGGCAAGTTATATGATATCAATTCTAAATGTGAAATCATGTAAAACATATTTCCATATTAACCATGTTGCAAAAATAAAGATAAAGATAGTGGGGGAAAAGTATACTTCATTCTTCACTCAGAATTCATCTATTCTCACTCTGGAGGTAGAAAGTATTTTTCATCATAAGTCCTTTGGAATTATCTTGGATCATCGTACTGAGCAAAGTAGCTAAGTCTTTAACAGATGATCATCCTTACAATATTGCTGTTACTGTGTGCAATAGTCTTCTGGTTCTGCTTACTTCACTTTGTATCAGTTCATATAGGTCTTAGTTTTTTCTGAAACCATCATACTCATCATTTCTTATAGCACAATAGTATTCCATCACAATCATGTTCCATGACTTGTTCAGCCATTCCCCAGTTGATGGGCATCCCCTTAAGTTTCCGGTTCTTTGCCACCACAAAAAGAGCTTCTATAAATATTTTTTTACATTTAGGTCCTTTTCCTTTTTCTTTGATCTCTTTGGGATATAGACCCAGTAGTGGTATTCCTGGGTCAAAAGGTATGCATAGTTTTGGCCCTTTAGCCATTATTCCAAATTGTTCTCTAGAATGGTTGGGCCAGTTCACAACTCCACCAGCAGTGCCTTAGTGTCTCTATTTTTCCACATCCCCTCTAACATTTGTCATTTTTCTTTTCTATCATGTTAGCCAACCTGATAGTATGAAGTTGTATCTCAGAGTTGTTTTAATTTTAATTGCTCTAATTAATAGTGATTTAGAGCACTTTTTCGTGTGACTCTCAATAGCTTTGATTTCTTCTGAAGACTGCCTATTCATATCCTTTGACGCTTTATCAACTGAAGAATGGCTGCTATTTTTATAAATTTGGTTCAGTTCCCTAGATAGTTGAGAAATGAGGCCTTTATCAGAGAAACTTGCTTATAACATTTCCCTCCCAGTTTCCTGTTTTCCTACTAATTTTGGCTGCATTGGTTTTGTTTGTGCAATTTTTAAAAATTTCTTGTAATCAAAATTACCCATCCTACTTACTGTGATGCTCTCTATCTCTTGTTTTGTCATGAAATCTTCCCTTAGCCATAGATGTGACAGTTGAATTTTCCCATGTTCCCCTCATTTGCTTGTGATATTACCCTTTATGTCTAAATCATTTATCAATTTTGACCTTATTTTTGTATATGGTATGAAATGTTGGCCTATGCCTGGTTTCTGCCAAACTGCTGTCCAGTTTTCCCAGCTACTTTTGTCAAATGGTGAATTCTTGTCTCAAAAGCTTGGATCTTTACATTTATGAAACACTAAATTGTTATGATCACTCACTCCTGTGTATTATGTACTTAATCTATTCTACTGATTCACTCTTCTGTTAGCCAGTAACAGATTGTTTTCATGATTACTTCTTTGTAGTAGATTTTGAAATCTAGTACTTTTTGTTGTTGTTATTGACATGGTCAGTTACACTTATAGTTTCCCTAATATCAAACTAGCACCACATTCCTGGTATAAATCCAACCCAATGACAGTATATGATCATTATCATATATTGCTATAATCTCCCTGCTAGCATTTTACTTAAAATTTTTTTTATATAAATATTCATTGCGTCAATTGGCCTATGGTTTTCTTTCTCCATTTTTGCTCTCCCTGGTTTAGGTATCAAGCCTATATCTGTGTCATAGGAGGAATTTGGTAGGACTCCTTTACCATTTTTCCAAATAGTTTTTGAAGCATTGGGATTAATTCTTCCTTAAATGTTTGGTAGAATTCACTTATAAACCCATCTGGTTCCAGAAATTTTTTCTTAGGGAAGTCATTTATGGCTTGTTCAATTTCTTTTTCTAAAATAAGGTTATTTCAGTTTTATAGTTCCTCTTCTGTTAATCTGGACAATTTATATTTTTGTAAATATTCATCCATTTCACTTACAGTCTTAGTTTTACTGGCATGTGATTGGACAAAATAACTCCTAATGATTGCTTTAAATTCATCTTCATTGGTAGTGCATTAATCCTTTTCATTTTTGAGACTAGCAATTTGTTTTCTTCCTTTTTTAATCAAATTAACCAGTGGTTTATCTATTGGTTCTCTTTTTTTCTTAAAACCAGCTCCTAGTTTTACTTATTAGTTCAATGACTTTTTTTACTTTCAATTTTATCATTTCTCTTTTGATTTTCAGGGTTTTCAGTTTGGTGTTTAATTGGGAATTTTTAATTTGTCCTTTTTCTAGGTTTTTTTAGTTGTATGTCCAGTTCATTGATCTGTTCTTTCTGTCTTTTATTGATATACACATTAGAGATATAAATTTTCCCATAAGTACTACTTTGGCTGCATTTCACAAATTTTAGTATTTTGTCTCATTGTTGTCATTTGGCTGAAAAAAAGATATACTCCTTTTCCCATTCAGTTTTCCTCAGAGGTCTATCATAACTTTTCTAAAATTTTATTAATCTCCTTAACTTTTCTCATTTATTTTATGGTTAGATTTATGTCAGTCTGAGAGGGAAAAGTTGAGGTCCCCCACTAGAACCATTTTACTGTCTATTTCCTCCTGTAATTCATTTAACTTTTCCTTTAAGAATGTAGATTGTCTATTGTACCTTTTAGCAAGATGTAGTTTCCCAGCTTATTTCTTTTAATTAGATCTATTTTTGTTTTTGCTTTGTCTGAGATCATGATTACTGACCTTGCCTTTTTTTTTTACTTCAATTGAAGTGTAGTAGATTCTGCTCCACTCCCTTATTTTAACTCTGTGTGTGTCTCTCAGTTTCAAGTGTGTTTCTTGTAAACAACATATTGTTAGATTCTGTTTTTTTTAATCCATTGTGCTATCTGTTTCCATTTTATTCATATTTGCAGCTATGGTTACTAACTGTACATTTCTTCCATCATGTTTTATTCTGTTTATCCTTCTCTCTCTTTTTATCCTGTTCTTCCTCAAAACTCTGTTTTGCTTCTAACTACTGCCTTCCCTTTATCTTCTCTCCCTTTTATCATCCCTGCCCCACCCCTTGTCTTATTGCCTTCTCCTTCTCTGTTGGGTGAGATAGATTTCTGTACCCAACTGTGTGTGTATATATCTTTTTTCTCTTTGAACCAATTCAGATGAGAGTGAGGTTCAAATACCACCCATCCAACTCCCCATCATTTCCCCCTTCCCTGTAAAAGCTCTTCCTTGCACATCTCTTTTATATGAGATAATTTCCTCCATTCTTCCTCTCCGTTTCCACTTCCACAAAGTATCTCTCTTTCTTACCTATCCATTTTTTTTTATCATTCCAACATAATCAAATCACTCTAGTGCCCTTTATCTATGTGAAGTCCTTCTAACTGCTCTCATAATGATAGTTATCAGGCATTCTATGTATCATCTTCTGAAATAGAAATATAAACAATTTAACTTTAGCATCCCTTATGAATTCTTTTTCATGTTTACCTTTGTATGTTTCTCTGGAGTCATGTATTTGAAAGTCATATTTTCTATTCAGGTCTGTCTGGTCTTTTCATCAGGAATATTTGAAAGTCTTCTATTTCATTAAATATCCATTTTGCCCTGAAGGATTATACTCAGTTCTGCTGGGTATATTATTCTTGGTTGTAATCTTTGCATCTCTGATTTCCAGAATATCACTCTAAGCCCTCCCCTTCCTTAATGTGGCAGATGATAATTTTTTTGTGATCTCAACTATGGTTCTGTAGTATATGAATGGTTTCTTTCTGTCTGCTTAGCGTATTTATTCTTTGACCTGGTAACTCTGGAATTAAGCTATAATGTTCCTACAAGTTTTCATTTTGGTATCTCTTTCAGGTGTTGATCAGTGGATTCTTTTGATTTCTATTTTACCCTCTGATTCTAAAATATCAAAGCAATTTTCCTGGATAATTTTTTGAAATATGATGTTTAGGCTCTTTTCTTTGATCATGGCTTTCAAGTAGTCCCATAATTCTTACATTTATCTCTCCTTACTCTATTTTCCAGGTCAGTTGTTTTTCCAGTGAGATATCTCACATTTTATTCTATTTTTTTCATTCCTTTGACTTTGTTTTATAGTCTTTCTTGATGTCTCATGGAGTCATTAACTTCTGCTTGTCCAATTCTAATTTTAAAGGAATAGTTTTCTTCAGCAAGCTTTTATATCTCTTTTCCTATTTGGCCAATTCTGTTTTTTGGGTGTTATTTTCTTCAGTATTTTTTGTAACTCTTTTACCAAGCTGTTAATTATCTTTTTACAATTTTCTTGCATTTCCTTCATTTCTACTCCCAGTTTTTCCTCTCCCATTCTTATTTGATTATGAAAATCATTTTTTTAGCTCTTCTAGAAAGTCTTGTTGGGCTTGTGTCCATTTCACTTTTTTTCTTAGAGGCTTTGCTTGCAGCTATTTTGATATCATTGTCTCCTTCTGAGTTTGTGTCTTGATCTTCCTTGTCATCATAGTAACTTTTTATAGTCAAGTTCTTTTTTTGTTGTTTGCTCATTTTCCCAGCCTTTGAACTTTAATTTAAAGTTGAGCTTTGTTTTTGGTGTAGGGAGGAGTGGCACTGTTCTAAGTTTCAGACTTTTTTCCTCATTGCTGATTTCAGAGCTAGTTTTCAGGGTTTGGAAGTTTTTGATGCTTCCAAGATGGTGTGATCCAGGAAGAGGTGTGGTTACTGCTCTCCTGGTTTGCTCTCTGATCCTTACCCAGGAAGGGCCCTGATCCCTTGGGATTTCCATTGATTCTGCTTTTCAGGGCCCCTGCTCCCTTGGGACAGCAAGTGTTCCTTTCTGCCTTGGCACTGTGATCCAGGAGTGGGCACAGGCAATGGAGTTGCCAAACAGTGCCCTGTCCTGCACCCAGGGCTAGCACAGGAGCCCCTTGTAGTCAATCCCCTTTCCATCCCAAAGGCGCTGCTGCTTATGTTGCCACCACCAAGTCCCACCACTGGTGTTGCTGCTGAGCCAGCCCCCACCCCCATGTCACAGATCTCTTTTTCTGACCTCCTACTTTGTCTTGGGCTAGAAGAATGTCTCATCCTATACTTCGTTGGCTCTACTGCTCCAGAATTATATTTGAGGCATTATTTTAAAAGTTGCTTGGAGGGGAATGTTGGGAGCGCTTAGCTGAAGTGCTTCCTCTGCTCTGCCATCTTAGCTCCACCTCTGGAAGGCCTTTGGATTATTCCCAACCACCAGTGTGTCCAGCCTTGATATTTGGACTCAAAATGTAATTGCTTTAGCGGGGAAGCCACAAAACTCTTTGCCATTCTTATTCACTTGTCGACCATTTCCATCTTGGCCACCAAGAGAAGGCCTCTCAAAAATGGCTCAAAGTATACAAATGAGAATGGATCAAAATCCTTTGTTTCCATTGGCTACATTTTAAGTAAAGTTAGGTATTCAATCCAAAAAGAGCCTTAACCAAGGTTTGCTAATGCTCTTAACTCTTATTATAAGATGGGTTTTTACAAACAGAAAATGTTCTTCTTTTTTTAGATTGCTGCAGGAGAGAAGCTGCCTCTGAGTCAAGAAGAAATAAGACTGAAAGGCCATGCCTTTGAAGCAAGAATATATGCAGAAGACCCTCAGAACAATTTCATGCCTGGAGCAGGACCCCTCATACACTTGTCTACACCACCCCCAGAGCCCAGCCTTAGGATTGAAACTGGAGTGAGGCAAGGTGAGCAGGATGAGTGTCTGGCTCTTGCTCTTTTCAATCTCCCTGTAAACAAGGACAGTGATTGTTGTGCTCACCTCCCTCCCTGGGACCATGGCCAGGAAGCAGGTGGTAAGCCCTAAGGGGCTCTAGCAGTGGGTCTCATTCTTGTCTTGGTGACAGCCTCCTCCCGAGCCCTTTGGCTGGCCAAGATCTCTCTTCCTTTACATCCACTCTAATGGCATTCATGAATTTGCCATTGTTTTTCATTCTTTCAAAAGTGACAGCTGATTTTAAAGAAGAAAAAAAATTCTGTGAACCACACACTCTCACTTGGAAAGCTTGCATTGTTTCCTCCCATCAGTATTTGCTGATTGCCTGCTTATCCTGAGCACGACATTATGGAGAATACTCCCAAGTCTGGTTGAGAACAGGGTCTGCTGTAAAGGAGCTGGTCTCTTTGTGTAGATAGCAATTGAAACTACATTAAATAGCAATTAAAGACTTAGATAACAATTCAGGACAGCAGAAAAGACATCCTAGGAATCTACTTAATTAATTGCAACATGCATTCTATGGTGCTGTCAGAGTTCACTGGAGGGGGGCATACTGTCACTCTGATGGGGGATTCGTCACAGTTATGGAGGGGGTGGATTTGAGTCGGGTTTTGAAGGAGACGTGGGTTAGGTAAGCAGAGAGAAGAAAGGTGAAGTTCTAGGCAAGAGGAAGCAGGGGATATAGGAGGACAACAGACTCCATAGGAATCAGCTGTGGGATGTGCATGCAAGGGGACTGTGTGGGGAGAGGCGTGGCTTCCAGGGAGAATGTGGTGTTCTTTGTGTTTGTGTTCTGTTCGTGCTGGGCCTCATCTGGAGGTCAGTTCTGGACAGTCCAGTTTGAGAAGGACATTGACAAGCCAGAAGGCATCCAGAGGAAGGCAGCCAAGATGGTGAAGGCCTGGAGTCCGCACTCGGTGAGGAACTATATATGCTTAGTCTGAGAAGAGAAGATTCAGGGAGACCCAAAACTGGTCTTCAAATGTCCAAGGGGCTCTTACATAGAGAAGGGATTAGACTTGTTTTGTTTGGTCCAAGAGGGTAGGGTCAGGAGGGGTGGGTACAAGTGGTAAAGCGGCAGATGTCAGGAAACATTCCCCAGTCATGAGAACGCTGTCAGTCACATTTCTGGATGCCAGAAGCAGCACAGGCTGCATTGGGAGGGGAGGGTCCCCTCCATGGAGGCCTCCACGCAGAGCCCAGACAGCCACTGCTCGAAGATCTTGTGTTGCAGAGGAGGTGCCTTTCAGCTATGGGCTGGACTAGACGGTCTCTGATGTTCCTTCCAATGCTCAGAATTCTGTGATGCGAGCATTGAATACAAGGAACCACACGGCATGTGACGGGGGTCGGGGGGGGGGGAAGCCGTGGGGAGAACATGGAGGAATCAGCTCAGCTGCACAAGCGAGTATTTGGAAATAGGACTGGACAGGCAGGTCAGAGCCTGGCTATGAAGAGCCTGAAATGCTGACGTGAAGGAGTTGTATTCTCATGGATCACTGAGAGCTTTCGGAGGGCTCCCCTGAGCCACGGGTTAGCTGACCAGTCACGAGATGTTCAGCCCTTCTTTCTCACTTGGCTCATGCCGCCCCTTTCACAGTGTCCCTGCTTTATTTATAGTGTTGGGAGGAGCCATTCCTGGCAGGAGACACCTTCGTGTTGTAGAGGCAGGCTGGGTGTGTGCAGGGGCTCAGGAAGGGTGTTTATGGGGCAGAAGAATGTGATTCTGATATTCCGTGGAGTCAGCCTTGGAACTTGGAAATATGTGAGGCAAATGTTTATTATTAATTCACTATTGAACAGAATGTGACTTTAAAAAAACATGCGCCCCTAGGAGCTGATCAGACCAAAGGTAGGCAGCCACATTCAAAGACGTTCCATGATTCATACTACTTTTCTGTTCCTGTATGGGATGAGCAGTGTGCTGTTCATGGGGTGTGTGCGTATATGTGTGTGTGTGCAGGGGGCCAGGACAGAGGGGCATCGAACATCTTCTAGTTGCTGACTGGCATACTGGATTGGCCTGCACTGGCTGGACTGGCAGCACCAGCTGCCAGCCTGAGGAGGTGCAGAGAGAGCAGGTGAAGACAGTTCACAGAGAGTGTCTTGGCTGCCAAAGCAGTTTGTGAATACTAGAAAGAAGAGAAGGGAGTCACCAGTTGTCCCTTGAGATTACTGCTAGTATTTCATGGATACTAGTGATCCTCAGAGGACAGAGGAGGCGTGCATGCTTGTGTTGCTAACAACTAAATTAGAGTGAGATCATGTTTTACATTACAGTGTTGGGAAGAAAGTCGAAGAGTCACACTGTTTTATACCATCTATGAACATTAATTTAATGGCCAGTACTTGAAATGTGAGCTTTTTGTCTAATGACCAGTTGGTATGTACCCTTCTGAAGAAACTGATTCCCATCCATGTTGCCGTTCTTCCTCGAAGTGAGGGGCTCTTAACCTTTTGTGTGTCATGGACCTCCTTTCGAAGTCTGGTGAAGCATATGGACCCTTTCTCAGAATGTTTTTAAATGCATAAAGTAGAATACCTAGGATTACCAAGGAGACCAATCACAGACAGTTTTTGCTTTATGTAAGTAAACCATTCTGCAAAAGCGATTTTTACCTAATGCAGATTTGCCCGTGGAAGGGAGGCAAGGAGGCAGGGAGGGGGCTGCATGCCCATGGAAGGAGGGAGATGGCACACCATTCAAGGACACATGGGGTTGGGGGCCAGGAACAGAGAAGCAAGAGCAGGAGGAGGAACACACAGGGCCCTAGGCCAGCCACATGGGTGCCAGGCTGGAACTGAGAGAAAGAATACACAGGGCGCAGACAGGTAGGGGCTGGGCATAGACACAGGCAGGAGAGGGTGGGCGACATGGGGAAGTTATGAACAAACATGCAGTAGCTGAGCGTGGACAGAGGGAAGACAGACACATGGGGGCTAGACACGCAGGTGGGTGCACAGATCCAGGCAAAGGTCTCAGGAGGTCTCAGGCCAAGCCCTCAATCCCACAGTCTCTCTATGCATCCATTCTTCTGTTTTCACTCGAAGGGTTTTGAGTTGGGGAGTTTAGGGTTTTTTCGGGGGAGGAGTCAGGAGGCAGGAAGTCATGGAGCACTGAGCCAAAAGGTTGGAAAGGGGAGGAGGAGGAGGAGGAGGAGGAGGAGGAGGAGGAAGAGGAGGAGGAGGAGGAAGACAGAGAGACAGACAGAGAGAGAAAGAGAGGGAGGGAGAGAGAATGCACAGTACTGAACAGCAGAGTTAACAGGTGTTTTTTGGAATGTAGACTTCTCTCAGAATTCTTTACTCAAAATCAAATTTGCATCATGTGAATTTACGTAAAATGAGAACTGTCTCTATATTGAAATATACTTATCAGAATATATATTGTAAAAACCCAGGTTCACAGACCCGAACTCAATACCCCTCCTTCTAAGGGAAGCCAGAAGATAAAGCATTCATAGCCTCGGGAACTGTAGGACGAGGCCTGGCCTTTATTCTAAGAGGCAAGTAAAGGAGGTGGAGAAATTGGTCTCCTTGTGCTCCCCAGGGCAATAGAAATCCAATTTCATGGGATACTGGATCACGCCACGTTGCTGTTCTCACGACAAGCTGCTGTGAACAGAACTACCATTTATTTGTCAACATCAACATTTGCAGAAAATGAAAAAGTGGAGAAATTACATGGTGAGCTCGACAGGGTCAGACAATCAATTAACAAGCATTCCCTATGCACCAAGCCTTGTGTTAAGCCCAAGGGATACAAAGAAAGGCAAAAAAACACTCTCTCTGACTACGAGGAACTCACATTCTCTTGGGGGAGTCAACATGCAAATACTGTACCTATATTGTACATGCAATATAAATGAAAGGAAACCTCAGAGGGCAGTCCCTAGCAGTGGGAGGGATGACAAAAGAAAGTCCTCCTACCAAGGAAGAGATTGGAAGTGAGTCTTCAGGGAAGCCAGGAGACAGGGAGGATGTAGAGCATTCCAGGTGTGGGGTGAGGGGGAAGGCAGAGCAAGGAGGTGGAAGAATAGCAGGAAGGTGGCTGCTGCTGGATCTAGTCTGTGAACAGCACTGAAATGTAAGAAGACTGGAAAGGTAGGTAGGAAGAACCCAGGTTAAGGGGGGGATTTAAATGCCAAGCAAATGATTTTGTATCTGATCCTGGAGATAAGAGGAGCCCCTATAGAGTAGAAGGGAGATTAGGTCACACCTGAACTTTAGGGAAATCACTTTGGCAGCTCAATGGAGGATGGATGGGAGTGGGGAAAGACTTGAGGCAAGGATGCCAACCAGAAGGTTACAGTGAGAGTCCAGGTGAGAGAGGTGATGAGGGTCTGAACTCAAATGTTCAAATGTTGGCTGTGTGAGTAGAAAGAAGGGACATACCCAAGAGATTTGAAGGTAGAGACAGGTACAAGACTTGGATATGTGAGGTGAAAGTAAGAGTCAAGAATGACACTGAGGTGGCAGGTCCTCACTGCATATTTAGTGATTTCATGTGACATAGAGGAAGACAAGGCCAATCATTGAAAAAGATGGTTTAGGATGAAATGAGGCATAGGCGTGTAGACTCTTCACAAACCTCACACCTGTGTATCTTGAATACCAGAGAATCAAAAGAGGTTGGCTGTAGTGAATACTGAGGAATATCATAAAAATTAGGATTGATTAGATCTTAACAGACAGAAAATGAGTGTGGGAGTCATTTCAGAATCTTCTGTCTCTGCCATCAAATCATCAACCATCAGTCAGTAAGCATTGACATGCTTACTATGTGCCAGGCACTGTGCTGAGCCTTAGAGACACAAAGAAAGACAAAAATGCAGTTCCTTCCTTCATAATCTTACATGCTAACGGGGGAGGAAACAGACAAACAACTACATACTGACAGTAGACCAAATAGATCAAAAGTAACGCCAGACGGAAGGCACCTATGGGGAAAAGGAGAGACTGAGAAAGGCCTTCTGTGGATGGTGGGATTTGAGCTGAGTCAAATTAAGCAGAGAAGCCAGGAGCTAGAGACAAGAAGGGAGAGTGTCCCAGACAAATGGTAGAGCCATTGAAAACATGGAGTCAGGAGAGGGAATATGGTGTGCACGGAACAACAAAGAGGTGGGTATTGCTGGATTATCACATACATAAAGGGGAATAAAGTATAAGAAGATTGGAAAGCTGGGAAGGGCCCGGACTGCAAATGGCTTTAAATGTCAGACAGAAGATTTTGTACTTGATCCAAGAAGCAATATGGAACCACTGAAGTTTATTGAGTTGGAGAGATGGGGTGGGGGCAAGGGGCAATGGGCAATGATTATACCTGAACTTTAGGAAAAGTGCAGGTGGATAGAAGGAGGGAGATATTTGAGGCTGGGAGACCAACCGGAAGGCCATCCATAATAAATTAGAAGAAAGGATAAAAGCAATTTCCCTGGTAGATAAGTGGTCAGACATTTCTCAAATTGCCAACTATTAATAAGTGCATGAAGTAATGCTCCAGATCAGTAATAATAAGAAATCTGCAGATCAAGGCAGCCCTGAGGTTTTACTTCACACCCTGCAAATTTGCAAAGGTGACAACAGATGAGAACAGTCGATACTGGAGGGACTGTGGGAAGATAATCACTCCAGCTGCCTTCTCTAACCATGGTTGGTGAAGCTGTGAATCAGTACAACCATTTTGGGAAACCATTTGGAATTATACGAATAAAGTAAATTAAATGTCCATACTCTCTGACCCAGAGATTCCACTACTTTTGGGCTTATACCCCAAGAAGGCCATTGATAAGAAGAAAGTCCCCATAAACACCAAAATATTTATAGCAGCAATTCTGTGATGATAAAGCATCAGAAACAAAGTAGATATGCCTTGATTGGGGAATGGCTAAATAAAATGGTGGTACCTGAATGTAGTGAAGTATTACCGTTCCGTAAGAAATGATGAATGTGATGATTACAGAGAAGCACAGAAAGATCTATATGAATTGATACAGAGTGAAGTAAGCACAACCATGAAATCAATATACACAATGACTGCAACAATGTAAATGGGGAGGAGAACATTCCAAAAATCAAAAGTGAATGTTGCAGAAATGACACAGAGGAGACACAAGAAGGCACCCCCACCACACCCCTTGCAGGAGTAGGAAGACCACCACCATAGTGCATTATACACATTTTCAATGTTTTCATCAGTTTTATTGATTTGTCTTCTCTTTCTTATTTAAAAACATTTGTCATGTGGGGTGGCTCTTTGGGAGGGGGAAGGGGAAATTTCAGTAATGTAAAAAAGATGAATCAATTACATTTTTTATGAAAAGAGAATAGGACAAGGAATGCTCTCTGAGGAGTAGAAGGGAGAGGGGTATATTTGGAAACAAACATGATATGAAAACCAAAGATATCAAAAAGAAAATAAAGACCAAGAAACTGCTAAATACTGCATTTTTAAAAACTGGTACTATAAATGGTTTAGTATCATTAATTTAAAAATTAAAAGAAGGAACAATGATATGAAAAGATACTATATAATTACAGCAGCTTGAACCCAACCCATTTAAACAACCAGTTGACTACAAAGCATGAGAATTGGACAAAACTCATAGCAACCCAAAGTGCTCATCAGTGTCACTGAGGCTACCATGTATGTAATTAAAGTATAAACCCGAAAGATTCCGCAGAAACAGACAGATAAGAAAGGAAAACCTCCAGCACATCAAATGGGTTTTCTGTGGTAGATTTATGAAAAGACATGGGCAAAGATTAGAGAGACTGAGAAGGACTGGATGAGTGGCCATGTACACTAGAAGGGATCACCTTCCACCCTCCCACCCCCTTGACATCTTGACTCCAGTGAAGCATTGAAGTATGGTAGCTGATAAAGGAGAAAAACCCATCCTCTGTTTCTCTTTGGCTTATCCCATTAATATCCTGAGTAGATGTCAGTTCTTAAAGATTTCCTCTGAATCCTAGAAATCCTTTCCCTATGGACACACCTCAAAGAAAAAGAAGTCCTCCCATACACAGTGAAGTTGGGAGTCTCAACCCCTTAGTTTAAGAAGCGCTGAAGAGGTCTCAAGTGGAAAAAGTTTAAGAAGCCCTGGTCAAGAGTACCCTGCTTATAATCTTCTCTCGAAAAGAATGCAAGCCCTGTGAATGCAGGGACTGTGGAGTTTTGTATCCCCAGTGCCTGGTATCTATCAGGTGCTTAAGTATCTGTTGAGTTAAATCTACATAAAGCAGTCCTGGTTTGAGACCAAAACTGGCCCGTCCATTTAGCCAGATATTGATCCTAACGATCTCTGAGCTACTTTGTAGAAAGGAAGAACCACGTATTTGTAATACAGCAATCAGAAAGATACCCTCTGTAAACAAGTATTTTAGCCATTAGTCTTGGGGATGCTGGACTTTCTTGAGCAGATGACCCTGTTTCTGAAGTTTGTGTTTCTGTGTACCCTCAGCTGAAGCTTTACTTCAAAAACTCGCTTTGTTTATTTCAGGTGATGAAGTGTCAGTGCACTATGACCCCATGATTGCAAAACTCGTTGTCTGGGCTTCCGACCGCCAAGCAGCATTGAAGAAACTTCAGTACAGCCTTCACCAATACAATGTAAGTGGTCGGGAAGCTCCATGTAACCAACTCTGAGATTAGTGTAGTGGTTTACAAGACAGTGGCATGAGACTTTTCTCTCTGTTAACTTAGGTCATTGTCTAAGCTACATCCACAGCCTCATTTGTGTCATGAGTCACAGACAGGATATTTCTCTACAGCAAAATGGAGTCTCACTATGTCCAGATTTCAATTAGGAGAGAAAAGTTCTAGAAATAAGGATCTCATATAGCATGGGAATTGTATGCTGATTGCCTGCTTTAATAAGGTGACTTAACGAAATTCTAAGCTATGGGGATCATTTGCATCCAAAGGAGCTGGTTTCCTGAAAGGGTTTCTTTTTAGACTACTGATTGGAAAAGCACCATAAGATTAGTATTGGTTTGATTTGCCCTGGCAATTAGAACTGTAGCCCAAATGTCCAACAGCCACTTCCCCCGCCCTACCCCCTGGGATCTGTGTCGTGGTATCATGGATCTGTTGCTGGAAAGGGCCTCAAAGGCCATCTGTCACTGATGTATTGGGGTGACATTATGGACAAGTCACTGAGCTTTTTCATCCCATGCTTCAAGAAGCAAAGCAATGGTCTCGGATTTTTTAAAATATTATAACAGAACTTAGAAGCAAGGGCAGGTAATAAATACAAAAGCAGTATGACCTGCAAATGCACAGAATTAGGAGAAACTGATGTTGACCACTAAAGATGAAGAAATGGCATTTTAAAAATCTGTGTTGGGGAGAAGAAGAAGATTGAACGAGGCGATAGAAGCACGGCCAATTAACTTCCACTAATGGGCACCTAAGCCCGAGAGCCTCAGGCATGGCAGCTCTGCCTCAAAGCCACCTGTCCTCCAGCCCCAGGTGCAAAGCACCCAGAGGAGGATGTCCACGCCACCAAAGTCTGTAGCATTGTCCAAGGGCTCACCATCAGAAATGGATATGGGTTTATCAGTAGAAATGACATGAAAGAAGACACATTCCTGCACCAAAGGACCCTGGGTCCTTTTCTTCTAGCTGCTGTTGACATCTCTGTGGGTTGTCGCCCCCATTTCCATGTGAGCTCCCTTAGAGTGCTGACTGTCTGACTTTTCCTTTTGTTTCCCCAGCATTTAGCACGGTGCTGTGCTCATAGCAAGCACTTAAATGCTTTTTCATTCTTCCATTCATTTCTCCATTCACTTCTGTCTCATAGACTCCATAATTTCCTTCAGGACATGCTCAAGCACCACCTTATGACCAAGGGTTTCCTGATGCCAGTTGCTAGTGACCTCTTTCCCTCTCTGCCACCTAGCTTGTATTTATCTACTTTTCATGTATCTGTGTATACTTGGATGCAGTTTAATGATGGTTAGAGATCTGGCCTCAAAGCGAGAGATTCCGGTTCAAGGCCCTATTCTGATATGTGCAGGCTGTGTTCCCCTTGTGACTCAAGGGAACAAGATGTCCAAGACAACTCTCTTCAGTCACAGAGCAGTGCCAGACTGCACTGGCAAAGGGAGTTTCCTCACCAGGAGTTGTGTACACCAATGACATCATGGATCCAGGCCCATTTATGTGGGCACCTGTTGTCTCCCTTGAGAGACTGTAAGCTCCTTGAGAGCAGGGGGTAGTTGGTTTTTGTCTCTGTATCTCCAGTGCCTGGCATAGTGCCGGGCATGTGGTAGACATTTGATAAATGCTAGTTGAACACATCGGTTGTGGCTAATTTTCCCCATCTGTGGTTTTCCCGGGCTCTGCTTTGCCCAGGCCCTTAAAAGCATTTGGGCTTTGAGCCTCATTGAAAGCTTGCCTGCCTTTCCCTAGATCACAGGATTGAGCACCAACATCGACTTCTTACTGAGTCTTTCCAGACACCCCGAGTTTGAAGCTGGCAACGTGCATACAGATTTTATCCCACAACACTACCATGACTTGCTCCCCTCTCCGGGTGCCACGGCCAAAGAGGTTTTATGTCAAGCCGCTCTGGGACTCCTCCTCCAGGAGAAAGTTGTGACCGACGCTTTCAGAGTTCAGACAGAGGGTAAGGATTATTTTTCTCCTTCCAGTTATCAGGTTTTTATGAAGCCAAATCTGAGGAAGCTTACTTTTTTCTTTTTTTTCTTCCCCTATTAATATAGGTGTTTTTCAGAATTGTGCTGAGAGGCCTAGCCTTCCACACTTGATAGGTACTAATAGCACTCATTCATCAGCTAGAATCATGAAATAATAGAATCCCAGAGTCAGAAAGACTTGAGGGGTTGTGTGGCCTGGCCCCCTTCTGCCTCTCACAGTTGTCATGCGGAAAGTGCCTTGAGAACTATAAGGTGCCACCTAAATATGAGCTCTGGGGCAGCTGGCAGCACAGTGAATAGAGTGCTGAGCCTAGAGTCGGAAAGACCTTAATTCAGATCTGGCCTCAGACACTTGCTACCTGTGTGACCCTGGGCAAGTCACTTAACCCTTTCACCTAATTTCCTAATCTGTAAAATGAGCTGGAGAAGAAATGGCAAACCACTCCATCATCTTTGCCAAGAAAACCCCAAATGGGTCACAAAGTGTCAGACACGACTGAAACAATTGAACAACCAAAAATATGAGCTAAAAACCTTTCTGATAAATGGTCATTGAGCCTCTGTTCAAATCCCTCCAGAAACAGCAAATTTCCCTAACTCGTGGAGCAGCCAGCACCATTTTGAGACAATCTTCATTCTTTACACTGATACACAATCCACCTCCCCGTCATTTCCCTCTGCTAGGCCTCGTTCTGACCTCTACACCTAAGCTGAACAAGCAATCACTCTTTCCCATGACCCCCCCTTTTCAATATTTGAAGACAGCTTTCACAGCCTTCCAAGTTTTCTCTTTTCCAAGCTAGATATCTCCAGTTCCTTCATGTTCCCGATAGCCATGTGATGTGGTTTGGAGTCCCCTTCCCATCTCTGTTGCTCCTCACTGGGCATGCTGCGGCTGGCAGCATCTTTTTTAAAAGCCAGAGCCCAAAGCTGAATCCAATGCTTCGGCTACTCTGTAGCCAGCACCGTCTGTGTCCTTTGCTCTGGACTCTGTCCTTTGCTGAATGAAGCCTAAAAGCACAGTGGCTTTAGATGGCATCCATGTCACACTGTTAGCTCATGTTGAGTTCCGCAGGCAGCTGATCCTAACTCCTTAGTCACTAACAGAATTGCATTAATATGCTACATCTGAGCCACTCTCTGGGCAAGTCTGAATGGGTTCAATTGGGTTTGTTCCTTGTTAAATGAATGAATGAATGAGTGAATGAGTGAGTGAATGAATGGATGAGTGAATGAATGAATGGGGTCTCCTCCAGCTCTGATATTTTAGGACTGTACTAAGCTCCCATGATATTGTCATTAGTGCCTTGCTGGTATTTAGATGGGCTTGTTTTCATCATTTCTATAATCTTTTCATCTAATCATTTTGTCCCCAAAGCCTGTTGGCTGCTGGTGATCACTGCTTCCTTCTGTAGGCCCTCTCCTACCATCCCTTCAGTCAGTCCTTTTAGAATTTTGCTGAGAAGAGACATTACGTTTGTTGTTACACAATCCACCTTCTTCCTCATTTTCAAAACTGGACCATTTGTCCCCTTCCAGTCCTCTGGCACCTTTCCCAATCTCCACAGCCAGCAGCATGTTCTTTAAGAACCCAGTTCGAGCGGCCAAGTGGCGTCTGTCCTATTAGCAAGAGGAGAATGTTGATTTTCCCCTTTCCATTGTGTAGTTCACTGACAGAAAAGGTGGAAGCAGCATTGAAGTAGCCTACTTTCACTTCCCCCCTGCCATCATTGCACCATACTCCCAAATAGCCTGGGGACGTAGGAAAAAAGCCTCACCCCACTTTTTGTGCTTAACGCTTTTGGTGAGCCTGGGCTCATTATGTACTTTGGCCACTGTCACACTTGGGATCTGGATTCCCAGCTCTCCTGCTGCTGGCCGTGGGTTAAGTCACCTGGGCCTCTGTGGGCCTCGCTTTCCTCATCTCCAAATGAGGGGGCCAGACTCTGTGACCCTCCAAGTCCCTTTTGGCTCTAGGTTCTCTGGTCCCCATAGATGAGGGATGAAGGCAGGGAGACCAGAGAAGGGCCAGGTGGCTCTTGGCTTTCTTTCACAAGGGTCTTCAGTGCCATGGCTTTCAGGACGCCAAATGCCACTGTTGACCTAGCCCTTCCTCTTGCTGGGCGGCATCTTCACAACACAAAGAGAAGGGCTTGGTATCATTTCTGGAACTGATTTCTTGGCAATCTCATTTGTTTTCTGTACCTGTTTAAGGACTTTCTGCTCTTTAATTTGTGACTTTTTGCAATTTTCCAGATCAGTTCTCACCTTTTGCATCCAATAGTGGAAGAAGACTGAATTTCTCTTACACCAGAAACCTGACTCTTCAGGACGGGAAAAATAGTAAGTAACAGGGACAGGCAAAGCCTGAGCTTATGCGACCTTCTGAGCGAAGGAGAAGAGTCACCATTGTTAGCACCCTTCCAAGCAGAAATGCTCTGCTCATTTAGTGCTTCAGGTGTTCACCACTAAGAATGCTGAAAAGCAGCTAAGCTACAGTCCAGGCCTGTCAAAAGGCTGCTCTTCACCAGTGACCTCGGAGGGGCAGAGCTGTGCAAGGAGAAGAGGGCTAGTCTGGGAATGGGGGGACCTGAGTTCAAGTCACAGCTCTGCTGCCTTGGGCCAGACTCCTCACTTCCCTCACCTTGGCTGCATCTGTAAAAGGCCCAGGGTCACTCAACGGCCTCCATGGTTCATTCCTGCTGTAAATCTTACAAGCTGTGATTCAGATTATGTAGTGTGAGAAACTTTCCACACCACAGCTCTATGAGGTGGGTAGTGTAAGTACAAGCGTTTTACAGATGAGGAAACTGAGGCATGGTAAGTAACCTGCCTGCGGCCTCCCAGACTGTAGCTGAGCCCTTCAGCCAAGTACCAGCTTCTCTGGGCTCATCACCCTCCAGCTCCTGCCTCTCCTCTTCCTCGTTGTCCTCAGCATGTGTCCTGAGCCTCAGCTCTCTGCACCGCAGCCTCTGGAGTTACTTTTGTATGCTTTTGTTCCTCGTACCCTCCCTCTTATATTCCACCTTGGTTCCCTTCATTCCATGTTGGGTCTGTGTCCTTTAAAATCTGAGTAGATCAGAGCCCTCTCTGCAGCTTCTTCAGGTCCTTAGAGGCTGCCCCTTTTTCTTCCTCATTGGGAGCAGGAGCAGGAGCTACTGAAAAGAAGACTCCATAGGACCTGGGTAGTGATTAGCTGCAGGTCTTGACTGATTGATTGGTAATGCCCATGTGACTGGGAGAATAGTGGTTCTGTGGTCTGGCAGAGAACACAGAAAGTTTGGTTCTGGACATATGGAACTTGAGGCACCTGTCCATATCAGGTGGCAGTGTCCTGCCAACGATTGGAGAAATCTATTTGAGAGTCCCCTACATATGGTTACTAGGTCATAGCAGGGTGATCTAGAGCTGCTCAGGACGTCAGCGGCCATCTAATCCAACCACCTCATCTTACAGATGAGGGAATTGAGGCCCATACTAGGAATGCCTCACCCTAGGTCACCCAGAGAGTGACCGACCCCAAGTCCAGTGTTCTTTCCAGCTGTTGCTCCTCAGGGGAAATGTATGCCCCCTTTACCTTCTCTGTAGCCCACAAAGTGCATGACTCATTGAAATACAGACTGGAAAGCACATTAAGGATCAGCTCTCCTCAGTTTACATGGAACAAACTGAAGCCTAGAGAAAGTGCCCCAGAGCTGCCCAGTGAGTGAGTAGCGGATGTTGACACAATCCCTGTCATCAATACTTTAATCGATGTGTTTTCTTTCATCAGAAGAAAAATATCTAGAAAAATCCCCCGATCCAATTCACCCTTTGAACAAAGAACGTCAAAGAGACTTTTCACTGCCCAGTGAAGAGAGCACTAGACGAGGGGCCAGGGAGTCAGGATTGATAGCCAACTAATACCACTCCCTCACCTTCGGGCTTTGGGCAAAGCCAGAGGTGAATTTTCTGGGTCTCAGTTTCCTCATCTGTGACATCCCAAGAAGGATTTCTAGAGTCCCTTCCTCCCCAGACTCTGACTTGACCATGCCAGTGTACTCTGTTGACATGTAGGAGAAACCCCGATCTCAGGCTTTATCCACCAGGAATAAGGAAGAGGCATCCATGCCCTCATGAGAAATAGCACTTTATTTCAATGGAGAGACTTTTGCTTCTTTGTCATTAAATGAATGAATTCCTTTTAGAAATGACTTTTCTCATTTTTTCTTCTTGTTCCTAGAGGTGACCATAGCTGTCAAGTACAACCGGGATGGGTCCTACACCATGCAGGTACGTCGCCTGGTTTTGTCAGAAGGATCTTCTGATGGATTGAGCGTGCATCTGACTAACCCGAGTCATTGCTTCCCTGAGCCACTGCCCAGGCGTTCTTATTCCAGGCCAGCTTCTGGAAATTAGTTCTATATCATTTGATTCTTTCTTTTGTGTGTCCAGATTAGCTGTCACTCTTTCGTAATGGAAATTGAGCAAAGCCACATGCTCGGATTTGAGATAATCTTCTAAGCCTAACACATAAAGGGCACTGCCGTATGTCTCTGAGGATGATGGCTGCACCGTTGTTGGTATTTTGGGAGAAGCACATCTTTTCCCGTTGTAAATAGGCAGCAGGAGAGGTCTGCTCATCTCTGACCAAGATTGGTCAAGGCAAAAGGAAAAATTTAACAAAATATGCGTAAATTCAAATTTAGAGAAAAGAATCAAACAAGAAGGCCCAGTAAGAGAATCTTCTTCTGGCGAGAGCTGTCCCTCTGTCACATGCTTAAACAGCACCCACCATCCTTCCAGGTGCACAACTTATCTAGGAACCTTGGCACAGATTGAATTACCTTCTCTAAGAGTGAGAAATTAGGAAGATCAACCTCATGTAGACAGAGTGAATGTTAAAGCTGTGCACAGTCTCTCCTCGGTTTCCTCATAGTTCTTTCCATAATGTATTTGAGCAGGGGGATGGGAGGATTGCAGACTTCTGCCAATCTGCCTATAAAGACGCTCTCATCGTTTGTCACTTGTATCTCCACTTGTGAGCTTGGACAGACTTGGGAAGGTAGTGGAGGACAGAAGGGCCTAGCCTGCTATGGTCTGTGGGGTCACTTTCCAGTCTGGTGTCACTTACTATTACATAAATACTCACATGGTTGGTTAATTGGGAAGAAGAGAAAAATGCCCCCAGACTGGCATTATGTTTCATCAAGAGGGTGTTGGGATATCGGTAAATTAGATCAGGGATGAGCAGACCTCTCTTCACATGCCCTACATTCCAGCCAGGCAGGTCTGCAAGCTGTTCCCCAAACTCACCCTGCTGCTGTTCCTTTCTGGCCTCAAAAGTATGCTTTCTTCCCTTCCTTGTCTTAGAATCACTTACTTCTTTCAGGGCTTAGGCCAGTGCCGTCCCCTCCAGGAAGCCTCTCCTCCTCCACCCAGTTGCATGTGTGTTCTCCATCTTGAGATCATTTTGTGTTTCTTCTCTGTGCCTGTGGTCTCCCTTCAGTGGAATCTAGGGTCTCTGAGGGAAGGAACTTTCATTTCTGTCTTTGTACCTCTAGCAAGGGCACTTGAAAAATGTCTGTTAAATTGGATTGAATTGGATTAACAACATATGACAGGCCTTTATTGCAAAACCACTGGACAGCCCTGCCCTAAAATCATGGTACCACTCAGCTAGAGGAACTAAACTCATCAATGTTGTGCAACGATGCCCCCTGCCATGGCAGACATAACCTTCAACCCTCACAAGGCACCTTTTTAGGCCTAGAGATGGTGATAGATGAGTGGGCAAGCAGTGCAGTCATCGAAGGCATGGAAGAAGGCTATGGCATCCACTTTAGGCAGTGATGAGCTCCTCAGACAGTGATGCCCATCTTGCTGCCACCACCCTGGAAGGCAGGGAATGTCTTATTTCTCTCTTTCTATCCTCAATAACTAGCACATTACCAGGCACAAATGCTTGTTGATGGATTGATTGGAGTGGTTGGTCGATATTCCATGGCAGACAGTCTCTTCACAGCCACATGTTGAAGTGAAAGCACATTGTTTGTGGAGCACAAATGAATGACTTGCCTTGGGAGCAGTTTGAGACTCTCCTCCAAGGAGGCATGTCTTTGCTTGTTTACAAGGTTCTTTGATCATTGCACCCACAGTGGTCACCTTGTTTCATGATCCTCTGATGGCTACTGTCAGAGGAAGCAAAACATGGGACAGTGTTGGCTTGCCAAAGAGTTTTGCCACCAGCTTGGAGGTGGACTTGCACAGAGTGAAAATGGAGGAGGAATTCTTTATAGATGGTGAGGTCCTTCAGATGCTCCCAGAGACAGTGGTGGTGTGGTGGGTACAGCACCAGGCCTGGAGTCAGGAAAAGCTTTGTTCAAACCCCAGCCTCAGACACTTAACTAGCTATGTGACCCTGGGCAAGTCACTTGACCTGTTTGTCTCAGTTTCCTGAGCTGTAAGGTGAGATCATAATAGTATCTACCTCCCAATGTTGTTTTGAGGATGAAATGAGATCATATTTGTAAAGTGTTTTACAAACATAAAAGCATTAAATACTGCTATTATAATTAATATAATCATCATTATTACCACTAATGATTGTATTAAATACATTAATTATAATAGCAGTATTTATATAATACTCTCCTCTGATGCCCCATTATAGCACAGAGGTGATCCTCCCCTCTTCTCTAAGGCTGTGTCAGTGGAACACAAGCTCCTTCTAATATCCTTCCTAATATCCTGACTATCCCAATATTTTGCATAAAGTCCTTAGTTTCAGAAAATTTGAACTGGAGCTATATCTCTGGAAAAATATGAGCGTACATAGTTCTGTTTTAGTATCTTTGTTTTTTAATAGAGTTGTTAAAAGCTTTGGGGAGACAATAAATAGTCAAATGATATGAACAGGCAGTTTTCAGATGAAGAAGTTAAAGCTATCTATAGTCATATGAAAAAATGTTCTAAATCATTATTAACTAGAGAGATGCAAATTAAAACAACTTTGAGGTACCACCTCACACCTATCAGATTGGCTAGTATGACAGAAAAGGAAAATGGTAAATGTTGGAGAAGATGCGGGAAAATTGGGACACTGATGCTTTGTTGGTGGAGTTGTGAACTGACCCAACCATTCTGGAGGGCAATTTAGAAATATACCCAAAGGGCGATAAAACTGTGCATACCCTTTGATCTAGCAATACATCTACTAGAGCTATGTCCCAAAGAGATTATGAAAAAGGGGAAAGCACCCACATGTAAAAAAAAAATTATAGCAGCTCTTTTTGTGGTGGCAAAGAATTGGAAATTGAGATTTTGCCCATCAACTGGGGAATGGCCGAACAAGTTGTGGTATATAAATGTAATGGAATACTGTTGTGCTATAAGAAATGATGAGCAGGCAGACTTCAGAAAAACCTGAAAAGACTTATATGAGCTGATGCTGACTGAAGTGAGCAGAACCAGGAGAACATTGTACACAGTAATAGCAACACTGTGCAAAGATCAACTTTGATAGACTTGGCTCTTCTCAGCAATACAATGACAAATTGTATATCAAGGCAATTCCAAAAGACTCATGATAGAAATGCAATCCACATCCAGAGAAAGAACTGTGGAGTCTGACTGCATATTGAAGCATACTATTTTCACCTTTTTTTGTTTGTTTTTTCTTTCTTACGGTTTTTCCCTTTTGTTCTGATTCTTCTTTCACAACATGACTAATGTGGAAATGTGTTTAATAAAATTGTACATGTATAGTCTAAATCAGATTGCATACTGTCTTGAGGAGGGGAGAGGAGGGAGAAAAAAAATTTGGAACTCAAAGTCTTATGAAAGTGAATGTTGAAAACTACTTTTACATGCAGTTGAAAGAAATAAAATGCTATTAAGTGAAAAAATAAAGTTTTGGGGAGAAAACAAGCCATGTAGGATTCTAATGCCAACATTATTATTATAACAACAATGTTATAGATGTTTTGTTAATAAAAAATTTCTGTTGTGTTTCAGATTGAAGATAAAACTTTCGAAGTCCTCGGTGACCTTTGTAATGATGGAGACTGCACATACCTGAAATGTTCCATTAATGGTGTTGTTAGTAAACCTAAACTGATTATCTCAAAGAACACCATTTACCTGTTTTCCATGGTAATGTTTCTTTTTTACAGTCCCATGCTTGGGTTTAGAACACTGTCATGACCATAGCCTTCTGCTGGGAGAAAGGAACTAGCTTTCTATATTTGCATTTCCTCTACGTACTCCTGTTTCATTCATTTCTTTTGTCCGCACATTTATACTCAGATATACGTCCTTTTATATAAGCTGACCTACTTGTCTTATATTTACTCCCCAAACTGTCTCTGTCTTTCTGATAGAGTCTCTCCTGTAGCCCAGTTGTACATATGCCTTCTTTCCCATTCATGCATACATACACACACCTACTTCAGCTACTTCCCTGTAATTGCCCGTGGTTTCCAAGACGGCTGTGAGGAGAATCTGGAAGATGAGCTTAGAGAGTAGTATTTCTTGTGCCCAGGGAACAGGGGCTTAGTAACTGCCAGCAGAAGAGCTGACTAATGTTGGTATCTTTCGCATAGAGAGCCAGGGAGAAGTAGGAATGAAAGAAAGGGGGTTTTCAATGGAAAATGGTTTGGTTTTTCATTTAGGGACTAACCTTTCAATACAGCTTTCATTTCTATCATTTTATATACCCAGAGGAATGGACATGCTACTTAGAGGCTAGTCTACTTCCATGACTTGCCTTAGAATCAACTATAAGGGAGATATTTCTTCTATTTGATATTTCTTAAAAGAAGAGAGAGGAGTGGGTTTTCTTATCTCATCAAAGGGCTACTTTTCATAGTCAAATAGAAGGCTTCCTCTATTGTGTATGTTAGTTTTAAATAAATATGACCCATGAGCTAAGAATGGTTTTTACACATTTAAATAAGGCCTTATTGTATTTAAAAAATAGAAAACAAAACAACACTCTGACCTCATGGCAATCCAAAAACATGTAGCCAGCATGATTTGGCCTTTGGCCAGAGTACTTTGACAACCCCTGTTTTAGCCAAAAAAAATCATCGCCTATGACAAGATTAGTGATGAGCTGAACCAAGTGGGTTAGAATTAGCCTCCTACATGGCTCATTTTCTCCTCAAAGCTTTTGACAACTATGCTAAAATACAAAGATATTCCAAAAGAACTATATAACTTCATATTTTTCCTAGAGATACAATTCTGGTTCAAATTTTCTGAAACTAAGAATTATATGCAAAATGTTAGAAGGATAATTAGGAAAAAAAAATCATGATTCCTCATCAGACCCATACTCCAGTTTGGAAAGCTTGGTAGGGCTGAGCAGAGCTTGTATTCCATTGGCATAGCCTTGGAGAAGATGGGAGGGTCCCCTTTGTGCCTCCCTGAGTTATTAGAGGAGGACTCTTTTAACAGAGATCCAATGTGTAGTGTACATTAAAAATTACTCATGTTTGAGTAGTACTGTGAAAATTGTGGACCAGAAATCAGCTACCTTGCATGCATTAGTAAAGGTGAAATAACCAAATCTGAAATGGTTTTAAGGCATTGACTTTGGTTTGGGTTGGTTTGTTTGTAGGAAGGCAACGCTCAGATTGGCATCCCAATGCCTAAATATTTATCTTCAGCAAGTACTGAAGGAGTACGGGGGAGTACCCTGGCACCAATGACTGGGACAATTGAGAAGGTAATAAAGCAAAGTGTGGGGGTGGAAAACAAGACCTAGCTAGACCCTTTCTGTTTATCAAGGTGTATTCATAATGCTGGCCCTCTTCTGCCCTCTCAGATCAGCCTGGGGAACTCTGAAAGCGAAGCCAGCAAATAGTGGGATTAATGCTATTTTCTGAATATGGGGATTTCATTTCAGATGATAAACAAGCTAAACTTGTTTTAAAGCAGTAAAAGATAGAAAATACCTAGAATTTTCCCAAAGAGTTCATTTTTTCTTTTGATTGCTTTTTTTTTACTTTTTAATTTTTGTGGCTATCTTTTTTTTAATAACACTTTCACCAAATATATCCCATCCCCTGTATCCTACCTGGGAAACCATCCTGTGTAATAAAGAATCAAAAAAAAGGGTGGAAAGGTTCAGCAAAACTAATCAACGCCTAGTAGTATATGCAGTATCATATACCCATAGTCCTTCTCTTCTGAAAAGAAAGAAGAAAGATGGACCTTCTTATCTCTTCAAAGGACTACTTTTCATAGTCAAGTCAAATAAGAAAAGGTTTCCTCCAACATGTAGGATTTAAATAATTTTTAACACTTTTAAAATAATTTTTAAAATATTACTACAACCGAAGGTCATGTAAATTATGTCTTGATATCATTGTATCATTAAGGCTGAATGTACGTTAACATCGCTTTCAAACGTGGCCGCTGCCAAGTCCCCGTTTTTGAGTCCTGACTATTCTGAGGGAGTCTCTCATAATTTTTGAGCACATTGAGCAAGATGCTTTTTGTAGTGTTTGCAGAAGAGAGAGTAGTGGAGATTTGTGTCTAGGCTTGCCAGAAAAGTCAGTTTTGCCTGCAGGAGGCTTCCCCATGGACAGATCTCAGATGAGGAAAGCCCAGAGAATCCCCCAGAGAAACCAGCCTCTGAGCTCCTGAAGTTCTTTGTCTTTGGATCATGCCTGCACACCCCAGACTGTTGGCAAAGGGCTGTTACATTCAGCTGTAGGCACTGTTTGTGAGGCTCCCCGAGCACACCTGCACCCCCTTTGAGGCTGTATACCTGCAGCTCAGTGGGCATCAACTTGGGCTTGAATGGCACCTACTACAGAGGGCACACCAGTAATTCTCCAGGCTATACAAACTAACCCACACCCACCCCTTAATTAGGAGGGGGATAATTGGATGTCATCATATCCTGCAACTTGTCTGCATGTTTACTCTGCATCAGATTTGGATGTCCAAAATAATCTTTGGGGTTGATTTAGTTGAGGGCAGATATGAGGAGCAGTGCTAGGGACTACAGTGGGAGGGGGGACTCCTGGAGTACTCAGCGGCACCCCACCCCCCGGCAGAATTCTCAGTCTTCCCCTCTGCACGTACATACGTATCCAAATCTGCACAAAGACAGGCAGTCACTCCTCTGCAGAGACTCCTATTGTGTGGCTGGGGGACACACAGGGCTGTCCAGAAATGTGGGGGCTTAGGGCTCAGTATTGTGCTTGCACGGGATTCTCCCAATTTGATTGTACCTACTTAAATTCTAGCTGTTTGTGAAAGCTGGAGACAGAGTAAAGACTGGAGACATCTTGATGGTTATGATTGCCATGAAAATGGAGGTGAGTAAAAGGAAGTGGCCACCTACTCAAGAAGGTGAAGGATGTTGGCTCTGCTCTGGTGTCAGAGGATCCAGATTCAGAGCTGTCTCCTTCTCTGTAAAATGAGGGGGGTGGATTCTAGCACCTCCAGGGTCCCTTCCAGCTCCAACCTACAGTTAGGGACAGTATAACATAGCCGTCCTTGAAGCTAGCAAGACCTGGATTCAAGTGCTCCCCTTGACACATCATGTCCCTAGGACCCTGGACAGACCACTGACGCTCTCAGTGCTCCTTCTGGGCAGCACCCTCACCTGACCAGTCCCTCACCCAGGAGTGTCCCAATAACATCACAGGACCAGTGCTACTCGGCTCGGCACCAAACCAGATTTTTCTAAACTATTTTTGCCTTGTTTTACCTTTCAGTAGAATCTTAAATACTGCAAGCCATCCATCACTTGAAGAGTCCACTTGAGAAAACAAAGCAGCATAAATGGTTGATCTTAGTATGTTGGCATTTTCATTTGTTAAAATTCATTCATCACCTCAGCTTCTGAAATGACTAAAGTTATTACTAGTTTGTAGATGGGCAAAGGCCTGGCAGATTTTTTCCTCCCTGGTTTCCATATTTGAATGACTTTCAAAACAAACAAGGTTTATGCCAAACTGAGGATGCCCAAGCAAAGGCGAAAGAGAACCATCAAGTCCATTTTTGAAATAGCCATAGGTATGAGGGTGTTTGATATCATGTAGACAAAACGTCCAAATGACTGGCTAGTTTTTCATGTGAGTGTTCTGGCCCAGCGTAGACACAACCCTCCCTTGAGCTGTGACTACCTGGGGCTGGGGGAGGTACCAAAGTGTGACCCTGATGGTGTGGTCTTCTTTCTCTGCAGCATACAATTAAGTCCCCAAAGGACGGCACGATCAAGAAAGTTTTCTTCAAAGAAGGTTCTCAGGCCAACAGACATGCGGCATTAATTGAGTTTGTGGAGGAAGAATCAGATGAAACTGAATCCAAATTGAATCCAGGCAGGAGATCTGATGCTAAATAATTTCTTACTTGTCTGCACCAAATACAAAGTGCCTTCCTACTTCCCTAGGAGCCATGACAAGCAGGACTTTTATTCATCAGTATTTTGGTTTCCGTTGCTCTTTTATAGTGAAAATCATGCACTTGAGCCCTCAACATTATAAAATGTCAAAAATATTTTAAATTTATAAAAATTAAGCTAAATTTGTATAACCAGAAAGGGAAACAGCTTCACATTTTTCATTTTGTAGACTTTTGAGTGAGGGAGGCAGGTCAAAATGGAAAGAAACTGAATGAGAATAAAGTGCTGTCCTTCAAAATTGTCAGACCACTTCAGATCCTTCCAAACGACGTTAGCCAGCTTCTATGTGGCTTGCTCAGGGTCATGTTCTCTCCATCAGATAGCTGCTTATTTACATTAAAAATAGGATGATTTCTTTTCTCTCTTTGTGATTTGCAGCCTTCCATTCAGACATCTTACCTTTCCCTTACTCATTGTACTTCCTGTGTTTCTTAAAATACAAATACATTTGAACCGATTTTGGATCTGAGTGAACAGCTGCCAGACAAGGTCACAAACCCTGGCCGTCGCCCCATTCCCCAATAATTCTTCCACTTTACAATCTCATGTTTTATTTTGGAGTATTTCAAAACAGGAAAAATGGTAAAATATTATTTCTAATGTAATGATTATTTAATCAGCAACTATTGAAAATACGTATTTCTCTTAAGGAAGGATCTGGGAAATACTAGATTAGGAGACTGGAGATCTGGTCTAGTCCTGACTCTGCCACTACTATCTCACTGATTTCTCTGAGTCTTAGTCCTATCTCCAAATTGAAAGGGCCAGATTAATGATTTCTGATGTTCCCCCAATGCTAATCTCCCTTCATTTTTGTCCTTTGCCTCTTTATAAATGGTCTCGTTTTGTCTGCATCATTGGCCAAAGTGACCTTTCTGTTTTTCTGATTCCTGGGCATTTTACACATGTCATTCTCTGTATCTGTCCTGTAGTAATTTTCTAAGAAGTTGACTGAGTCTTGGGGAGAAAATGGTAAGCTATTAAATGTTGCAAATATCGTTGTCCTTTTGAGTTGTGATTCAGAACACCATCTTAAAAGAAAATGATAGCCAATAAAATTTTCAAATGGAAGAAATGCTTATATTTAAAGAAAAAATGTGACTGCTTAAAAAGGAAAATATATCACCTGCCTTCATGAATAAGTTTATAAAAGGCAATACCCCACCCCACCATACACCCAAATGTTTTGTCCTAGGGCAGGGGAAAAAAATTTAAACAATTTTATGGTGCCAAGAGTAGTAGTTTAAAATTTTTCCTCTAGTACTTGTATCAAAAATTTTCCCCTTAGTCACACTAAGTGATCTTGACCCCTGCATCTGCATGCATTTGGTGGATCTTCATTAAACAGCTATTAGTACATCACATTGTGTGTACCCCCCACCCCCAGGGGGAGAGGTTGAGGACAATCCCTGCCTCTGCCCTTGAGAAGCAGATCGCTACAGAATCAATATCTCGGAATCATAGAGTCTGAGTCGGAAGGGATCTACTCATGCTATGTCCTCCAGCCTGTACCAATGGCATGATATACAGCAGTATTTTAGGAACATTGATTATTATTACAACTCCTGGAATCAGGAAGGGCTGGTATACTCCCACCTGCAAAATTAGCAGACTACCACCTGATGGTGGGAGGGGGGATTAGAGATGAGGAGACAAGTTAGACAAGGAAGAGATGATGAGGAGAGAACAGCAATACTTGGATTCTCCCTTTCTTCCTTGCTGGTTCTCGGAGGAAGGCAGAAGCATCTGAGTTAGAATCTTGTCTCTGGCTCTTCTCTGTGACCAGTGGCATGTCACTTAACCTTTCTTGAAGCTTCCTCATCTATAAAGTAGAAACAATACAATCCATGGTACCTGCAGAAGCAGCTGGGTGGTGTAATACCTAGAGTGCTGCCCTTGGAATCCAGAAGGCCTGGGTTCAAATCCAGCCTCAGATACTTAGCTGAGCAACTCAGCCTCTTACTTCCACATTGATAATATGGGGATAATGCTAGCACCTACCTCACAGGGTGGGTGTGACTGTCAAATGAGATAATGTGCAAAACACTTTGAAAACCATTAAGTACTATATAAATACTATTGTTATTAGTTCACAAGGTTTTTATAAGGTTCATGTAAGGCTCTATACATATATATCTGTAATACATATATAATACATATTTATATAATATGATATAACAATATATGATATATAATATGCAATACATTATATATTAAATATATAACATTGTTCTATATGATCTATATTAAATATATTGTATAAAACATTTTGCAAACCTTAAAGCATGTAGTTCTCAAAATTTTACCTGTGGACCCCTGGGGTTCCCCAAGACCCTTTCAGGGAGTCCCTAAGGTCAAAACTATTTCCATAATAATACTAAGGTGTTATTTGCCTATCAAAATATTCCTCCCTTTTCCCACCGCATATCTGTGTGAGGCCAGATTTTATTTATAAACTTCAACCAAAACAACATATCACAGCAGACTGAATGCCAAGGCGGATAGGAGAATCCGGCTGTCTCTAAGAGTCTAAAGGGGTCCTGAGGCCAAATAGTTTGTGAATTCCTGCCTTAAAGCATTATGTCAGTTATGATCATATCTCAAAATTAGCAAGTCAAAAATCAGAAATGTGTTAGGAAATGAAGTCTGCCTGAGATCCTTTGTCCAAAGCTGTCTTCTTGACTCCTGTTGTAGTTTTTTATACGTGTTCGAACACTAACTGCTGTTTCCTACATTTGTGACGTAGAGCGTATCACTTAACCATCTATTTCCTCATCTGTAAAATTAGGAGATCATACCTCCCAGATTTCTTCTCAAGATAAAGCTATGATCCCCAGGAGAAAATCCAGTCAGTCGTGGGAGATAGAACCTAACAGCTGAGAGGTCGAGTTCATTACCTAAAAGAGGAATCCTTAGTTCTTCTCTTCGGTCCCTGAAATTTTCTCCTCTTCCTTACTCACTTTCTCCCTCGTCCTCTAGTGTCAATCAGCTAAAAGTCTGGCAGGTCAGTGAAATCAAAGCCACCCTGTGACCTGCCTGCTGGCAAGCTGTGCAGAGGAAGCCAACTGCTCAGTGAAGCAAACCAGTGGTGGGTGGAGACTCTCCTCCTTCGGTACCTGTTAGCCGCTGACCCCAAACTCGAAGACTTTGATCCTTGGGCATGCATTTGTACTGGCATTTGGGAAGATTGCCCAGTACAAGTGTATCAGTTATATCCTGAGTTTCTTCTGCTGACTCACCTGAACCTATGATCTGTTTGCCCCTCCATGATTGAATAATAACCAAGTCACCCAATCAAAAAGCAGTAACTAATTGGTTACCATGTACCAGGAACTATGCTAAACACTGGCGATACCCTATATCCTTCCCTCTCTCCCTCTGATTGTCTTTCTCAGAAATAGTTAAAAGTATTCAGCTAAAAAGTGTGCAGTCTTTGTATAGCCATAACACTTTTTCTGCTGCTATTAAAATATTTACAATGTCACTAGTAATACTTTGCACTTTCTGTTACAGCTTTCATCTAAAGATCCCCCAGACAGCTCTCTGAATATTAATTCCCTAAACTCCTAAGAAGAGAATTCGATTCATTCTCTAAATAAACTGGAGACAAACAAACTGTCTCTTTCTTGCTCATTTTAAATGAAAAACACACTCAACCACCCCAACCTGGTCACTGCCTCCTCCCTTGACTTCTGGGATGCTGCTTTTGTCTTGGTTCTCTTCTTCCAACCATTTTTTTGGTAGTTGAGTTTACCAAATTTTCTCCCTACTTACTATATGTAGGTGTCCCCCAAGGCTCTGTCATAGGCTTTACTTTCTATCCTTTTTTTCTTCATTACTTCACCAGCTCCTTTGGGGCCCGTTATTATCTCCATCCAGATGACTCCCAACTCTGTATAAGCAGGCCTTATCACTGTCCTGGGCCATCTTCTCTCCTTGATCCCACCCACCCAACTTCTTATATATACTCCATTCTCCCCACCCCCACAGTGTCATCCTAGTTCAGGCTCCCCTGTGGCAATAGTTTGCTAAATGGTCTTTCATTTCCTCTAGTCTTTCCCTTTCCTTTCCAATCCACCCTCCACAGAGCTGCCATGTTAATGTTTTGACCATGGCTCCCTTCCTTCTCACTCAGGAATCTTCTCTAAGATAACATCGAAAATCCTTAACCAAGCACTGGCCATTCCCCAAACTTGGCTCTGGCCAACCTTTCCAATCTTATTTCCTATCACTCTCCTCAGTCTCCCATCCTGGTACCCTGGGCATTGGATTGATGAGCATTTATTTCCCTTATCTGACCCAGACCTAGACCCATCACACAACTTCCCAGTCCTCCTTGGGTTGTGCTGCCCCACCCCACCCCTTTCCACCTCCTGCTGTGAGAATAGGAAACCAAATCAATGTCACCATTTCCAGAAAGGTCATGTCAACTCCAATCACCATCCCTCTGACTTCCCTGTCCAAAACAAAGAAGCAAGCTCTTTGAAAGCAGCAACTATCTTGCTTGCTCTGTTTGTATCCCTGGAGCTTAGCTATCATAGCACCTGGCACATAGTAAGTGCTTGATAAATGGCTTTTTATTCAGTCAACCTTAATTCCAGCCCAACGGGCCTGCCAGCTCTTTCCCTGCACATGTTTTTTGAGTCAGTCAATATACACATTAAGCACCCACTGTGTGTCAAGCACTGAGCTAATACACAAACGTAGACCGAAAGTGGGAGAGGCAGGCATGATGTAGAAGTGCAGAGTCCAACCAGATGGCAAATAAAGATATGGCTGACCCGGATAAGCTCCTTCCTTGGAGGATGTAGAAAGAACTCTCTTCCCTCCTATCAGAGGGAAGGAGGAGGCCCAGGGACAGAGGGCGCTGATTGATGAGGTGTGAGTTCCAGGGCTGAAATTATCTTAAAAGATGACAATGTTCCAGGGAGGTGCAGCTGCAGGGGAAGTGAAGAGATGGCTAGCTGTCTCTCCCAACTTTGTACAAGTGGTACCTCATGTCCAGAATGCTCTCCCTTTTTGCTCCATCCTTTAAAGCATAGCTCAGGTGTCACCTCCTGAAGGAAGTCTTCTCAGATCCCTCAGTAATTTGCATGCTGTCCTTGAAATTACTTAGCATATCCTTACATGTGAATAAGCTGTACCTCTCCAGTAGAATGTGTGTTCCTTAAGGACACAAATTACTTCATTTTGCCTTTGTATCCCTGATGCCTTATACCATGCTTGGCACATATTAGTCACTATATACATACATATATACATATATGTGTGTGTATTTGTTGATCAAATTGAATGTTCAGTCATTTAGCAAATATTTCTTTCACACCTACTATGTGCAATCCAATGCCTTCATGTATCCCTAGAGAGTATATAAACTTGAACTATTGGAACTGTTCTAAATTTGTCCTTTTCTAGATCAACATTTTCTTCAAAGAGAAAGTAAACATTTTTGTAGGAAAGAACTAACTAGTCTACCATATCCTGAGTGATCACCAACCCACTCTCTAAAATCCCTCATATCTGCTCACCTTTCCTTCTATACCTCTTATATATCTATTTGCTAATAATATCTGTCCTGCATAAGGTTTAGTTTGGTTTTTCCAACCAGAAAGGTAATATTGGCTAAAATAATAACCATACTTATAATCTTTAGAATCTATTTCTTGAATTCCCCAAATAATCATTTTTAATGCCCAGGGAGATAGCTTGGAGCAGCGGAGAGACTGCTGTGCTGTAGGAGTCAGGAAGAAAACAGTTTGAATCTTGTCTCAGACATTGACTAGCTCTGTGACCCTGGACAAGAAGACACTTCACAGGGCTTGGGACTCAATGCCATTTGACATCATCCCTTCCCAGTCTCCATCTGTGATCCTCTAAGAATGGGATCTGAAGGGATATTGCAGGGAGAGGCTATTTTTTGGTCTCTTCCTCCCTCCCCTTTTTGTCTGACAAGCATCACCTCACCCACGCTATTCTGTATCAGAAAGAGAGGTCAAGAAAAGGAATCACAACTCGAGGTCCCCTTAGCTCTAATGTTAGAGTTTCCCACATTGCCTTTAGAAGGAAGCTCAATGCCCCACAAAAGGGCCTCTCTGTTCCTGCATAGCACCAGTGGAGTCACAGGATACTTTCATTTCTTTCTTCAATTTTCTGAGCCTATTGAGGATTGGAACTCATTGTAATGACATTTGGAACATCTCAAGCTTAGAAAATAACAAGGGAGCTATTGTGCCATTAATTTAGCCATTGTTTTATAATCTTGAGTCATTTTCACTTGGCAACTGATAGAATAAAGAAAGAGCTTTGTTTCTTACCAATAGCACAAATGAAAGATTTATGGAGCACCTCCTAAGGAAACAACAATAACCAACAACATTTATATAATGCCTACTATGTGCCAAGCACTGTGCTAAGCACTTTACAAATATCATTTCATTTGGTCCTCACAACAACCTTGGGAGGTAGGGGCTAGTATTACCCACACTTTATAGATGAGGTAACTAAAGCAAAGAGAGGTTAAGTGACTTACTAAAGTCATAGAGCTGGGAAGTGTCTAGGGCTAGATTTGAACTCAGATCTTCCTGATTCTAGGCTGGGCTCTCTATCCCCGATGCCTTTGCTCAATGGTGAGGATCTCAAATGCAGCATTGAGTGACTGGACTTTAAACACAGAAAATAATGCCAAGAATTTTGATATAAGAAATTAGATCTGATTATAATATCAGCTTTTAAAAAATCAAGTCCTACTATGCCAGAAAGCTGGAAAGGAGACTGATTACAAATCTAGTGACAGGCTCTAGGTCTGGTATTCAGGGACTGGCCTGGTCAAGGGCAGAGAGAATCAGAAACCAAAAGATTGATTACTAGGTGCCAATTTTGCATTTTTCTTAAAATTCTTTTTTTCCTTTTTTTATTTTATTTTATTATCAAAATTCTTGCTAAAGAAGTTAATGAAGATTCTAATCTTCTGTGGTATGGAGCATTTGTAGTCATATAGGTGGGAAGGATCTGGGATCTTTCTCACCACTGAAATCGCATTGAAATAACAACTGTATCATACATTATTACAGTTTTTAAAACACTTGTATAGACATCATCCCATTTGATCTTCACAACAACTGAGGCAGGCAGGTTAAGGATTAGATACATTGACACATGATGAAGAAGAGACTCACAGACAATAAATGAAATTATCCAAGGTTATACAACTAGTAAATAGTGAAGTCAAGTCTAGAATCCAAGTTTTTGTGACCCAGAGCTCACTGCTCTTTATATGTCCATATTGTATATCAACATTCAAAACCAGCCTGTGAGAAATTCACAAGCATCTTCTTGAAAGGCTCATAATATTGACTTGTACTATCAGAAATGGTAGGTCCCTGGATTCTCTGGCTCGGGCTAGCAGTTTAGGCTGCATTCACTCTCTGGAGAAATCAGCTAGCAAATTAATTTGATCTAAGCAACATTTATTTAGTGACTTCCTTGTGCCGGGCAACAGTCCCTGACCTCTGGTTTTTTTTTTAGGCAATCGGGATTAAGCTGAGGGTCACACAGCTAGTAAGTGTCTGAGGTCACATTTGAACTCAGCTCCTCCTGACTCCAGGGCTGGTGCTCTATCTACTACACCACCTTGCTGCCCTTGTTTTTGTGTTTTGAAGTCTGTATGCAGTTACAGATACATGGTGACGACTGAAATGAAAGGGTGGATTTTTCTTAAGGTGAAGAGAAATAAAATGTTTTGAAAACAGAACTTAATGACAGAATTTTTTTTAACAACTTCATCATATAGTTTCTTCAAATCATAGGCATTTGTAACTCAGCAGGTACTAAGAACATGTATTGTCTACTCCTGGGGGGGGGGGGGAACGCGGCGTAACGCTGGCTGCCCATTGGCTATTCCTGCAGAGTGTAGGAAGGGGCTACTGCGTGAGAAAGGCTTCAAGTATAGTCTCAGAATTTTCCTGTTGTCAGAGAACTAACCCAGTTCATTAGAGAGGGTCAGCACTAATAGGTTGAACAATAGGTGATTAATTCTTTGACCATGGCAGTCCATGAAACAAGTACATAAAATAATCTTTAATCCTGTGCATCTGCCTTTCACTTCCCTGGGGATAGTAGTGGCCTGGCAGAAGAGAGGACAGAGGACAAGCATCCCTGGTTCTGAGACCATGTAGTGCAGTAGGAAAAGTATGAGATTTAGACTCAGAGGACCTGAGTTCGAACCCTGACTCTGCCATCTACTTCTTGTGAGTTTGGGCAAGTTACTCTCTGGTTTTAAGTTTCTTTTTTTGTTAAATGGAGGATTTACACTGGATAACATCCCAGGTCTCTTCTAGCTCCTGATCTAGAATGATTAACATAACTCTTGGGTCTTTAAATGTGAGCTTTCTAATACCTAATAAATTGACAAACAAAAGGAAAAATTTGTTATTCTTGAGAAACCAAAAGACAAAAGAAGCTGCAGCTGGGGATGGCTCACAGGTTCTCCTTGGAGAGACAGAATGGATCTGGGTACACGAAAGCAGCACTTCATGAGACACGTGGTTATCTTGTCACGTAGTATCGATGATAAGCATAATCTAAAAGACCACCATGAAGATAATTTCAGCTTAGTCATCAACATCTGTAGCAAAGATTCCAACACCAAGTCTACATACATTTTAATATACAGTGACTTTAATGGAAAGGTAGGTATAGGGGATGATGGTCAAGAATATGTGGGAATATATGGGTTAGGTTTAAGAAGGAAAAGAAATTATATAACTATGAACTACCCAGAAGCTTCATGTGTGTATATATGCATACATACATACATGTACACACATATGTATGTTTATACACCTAAACATACATACATACATACATTGTATATTTTCTTCCAGAAAAAGGTCAGAATAAACTGGATATGATGAACACCCAACAGAATCACAAAACATGAAAACACACTGAGACACTAACCCCTTAGTCCCTAATGTATTTTACAAGAAAGTTGGAATGATACTTTAGAAGACAAAGTTAGAAAGCAAGGCTGTACTAAGCCAAGAATACAATAAGGAAATTCATGTAGAGGCAATATCATTTTTTTTACAAGGTATTTCAGGGAAGAGAAGAGATGATTTCTACAAGCTGTCTTGGATAAGGGAAAATGCCAACAGAATGGGAAAAATTACAGATGATATTATTACCCCCAAGAGGCAAAAAAAAGAACTTCAATAAGTACCAATCCTTATTTCTACTTTCTCATCTTTATAAAATCTTCATGAGAATAAACTTTGTATATGTAACATGAGGGAAAAAAAAGCAAGAGGTTTGCAAAAGATTATCCATATCAGACCTCATCTTCACATTCACACAATTGACTGAAAAGGATCAGGAATACAAGGTTCTGCTGTTTATTTTTTGTGGATTATAATATATGTATATATATACATATATGTATATATATATATATATGGATAGATAGATAGAGTGGTTGGATTGTTAAAGCAAAATAGCCTCAAAGTCTCCCCTCCAACAAAGAGTGTCTCCTCTAAATGTTAGCATCCTACAAGATGCCTTGATAAATGTAGCCGTAAATTTGTTCAATAACCCTGTGATTATTCATGTCAACCAAAGCACAAAGCAAGAAGATGTATGCTCACCAAATGTTTCCTCCAGTAATGTAAGCTGTCTGTGTTACCTTGTATTAATTTTGTACATGTTTTGTAGCTAGCCTCTGTTAAAATGTAAGCTCTCCAGAACCAGGAGAATGATTTCTACATTAACAACAATGTTGTTAAAATGAGTATCTCTGGAAGACCATAGACTTCTGATTGATGCAGTGACCAACCACTATTGCAGAGAATTCATGATGAAACATGCTGGCAACCTCTTAACAGAGAGGAAATGGACTCAGGATGTAGAACGAGTTCAGACATGACTAATGGGAAAATTTGTTTTAAGTGTTTTCTTTCTCTTTTTCAGTGAGGGGGTGGTAGGAAATAGAGATTTTTTTTGGTTGATTAAATTTTTACAAAAATAAGCTCATTAAGGACATTGAATTTTAATTCTGTCTTTGCCCACTGTGTCTAGTACAGTGCCTGGCACATAATGAGTACTTAATAAATGTTTGATTGATTGATTATCCTGTGCGAGTTCCAGATGGAAGAATTCCCTATAGACAGTGAAGACCCAAAAATTCCTGCTTGTGACCAATATTAGGGCAATTATATCGTGCTTCAGAACTTTATAGGTCAGGTTCCCTACCTGTCATAGGTCCTCTTCAAAGATTTTCATGCTTACTCAAATGAGATTGGTCTACCAATACATATAAGAAAAACAAGGTGGATGAAAAAATGACTATTGTCCAGGCTTCAACATACACTTAGCAGAACAGTAGGTTTAGTTAATACCTAAAGGTGTGTGTGTGTGTGTGTGTGTGCGCGCGCACACACACACATATAGTAGAGGCACTGGAAGAGTGACAATTAGTTGGACTTAGAATTGAGTATTTTGAGTGATCCCAGGCTGCTTCCTGGCACACATTAAAAAACATTTTTTAACACAAATGTTCTCCCAGTGATTCTATACTCTGTGAGGAGTGGTTGTGAAGAGATCTGTGATGGGCATAACTCGACTGCAGAATATTGTCATCAATCAATGATATGGATCTCATCAATTTGGGTATTCCATCCAAAAAAGCAGATCATGACCCATCTGCTTTTTATCCTGTATGATTCTTCTCTATATTCTCTACCCTCACCCCTGAAAATATTTCACAGGGGATCCATGTGTTCCATGACTCACAGCAGTACATCAGAAAAAATGTTATAATTTAAAAAGATGAACCTTTGTTTGAAAGGGAAACTTAGGGTCCTTAAAAGCACTACACAATTTCCCAAAGGCAATCCAGGCTGCCCTCCTCCTATTGTTTATTTCTCATCCACAATGCCTGTTTGAAATATAGGTATTAATAGGTCAACTCCATGGATTATTTATTCAGCTGCAGGTCGTTGTGTAGACAAAAGACATTCTTATCCATTTAGTTTTTCCTGTGTGGATAGTTAATTTGAGCTTTTCTGAATGATTATGGATGTAATTTAGGAGGTTCTCTGCTATTCTAGGACTTTGTGAAGTTAGTACATCATCCTTAAGTAGGAACTTTTGGAGAATATAACCATCTATAGTAAAACCCTCTTCCATTTTGTCTTTGCTCTGGCAGTGCTCCTTGACAATAGCAAACATCTTTGGCTAGAATACATCTCCCTGTTGGTGCCTTGCTTGATATTGATAATTAGCAAATTGTTGAACAAAGTTATCCTTTTTTGTCACATCTTTCAAGGAAACTTGTATGATTTCTACATAAGCATAAGCATCTCCTTGTTTGAGGAGAGCCTTTTAGGAAAAATTTTTTTCTACCAAATCAAATTCTTTTTTATAATCAGTAAACAATAAATTCAGTTGGCTCTTTTATACTGATATCTTTCAGTCTAGTGTGTGCAATGTGTGATCTTAAAAGGATGTATCCTGTTCATGTCTTGAGAATAAGAGGATACCCATGAAATGGAAGACCTCCAGCACATTGGATGGATCCCCTACGTAGGAACTCTGGGACACCTGAGACAAGAATCACCCAGGAGGAGAAATAGCTTCATATTACCTCTAGCAACAAATATAAATGCCTCTTTGGTATTTAAAGCTCTTCAAAACCTGGCCTCTTACTGTCTTTCTAATCTCCTTACAGATCCCTCCCTTCCACACATTCTATAATCCATCCACAATGGTCTACTTATTCCTAGTACACAACACTCCATCCATCTTTCTTTGCACTGACGATACCCCATGACTGGAGCAATGAACTCCCTCTTTATCTCCACAACTTAGAATCTTTTTGTTTTTGTTGTTCAGTAATTTTTCAGTCATGTGCAGTTCTTCATGACTCCATTTAGGGTTTTCTTGGCAGAGATACTGAAATGGTTTACCATTTCCTTCTCCAGCTCATTTTACAGATGAGGAAACTGAGGCAAACAGGGTTAAGTGACTTGCCCAGGGTTATCCAGCTAGTACATTCTGAAGTCAGATCTGAACTCAAGAAGATAAGTCTTCCTGATTCCAGGCCAGTCACTCTATCCAATGTGCCACCTAGGCTTCTTTCAATGCTCACAGAAGGCCTTCTACAGTCTCCTCTGCCCTCCAGCTGCTGGTCTTAAGTTTACCTGGATTTGAAATCAGATGACCTGGGTTCAGATCCTGACTCTTCTACTTGTTATCTATGTGACCTTGGATAGGTAACCTCACCTTTCTGGTGAAACTTATAGATAAGTTTCTTTATAAAATAAGAGACTAGATACTTCTAAGGTCCTTTATAGCTCTAAATCTATGATCTTGCTTCATGTATCTTGTAAATATCCATTTGTACAGGCATTGATTCACCCATTAGAGAATAAGCTCCTCATGGGCAGAGATTGGTTTTGCTTTTCTTTTCTTTTCTTTTTTGTTATCTACAGAACTTAGCACATAGTTAGGGCATAGTAAATGCTTACTTATTGAATAATTATAACCTGCCCCTGTGAAAGATCACCTACATAAAAAAATCACAGACCATTTGAAATATAAGGAATTGTAGCAGAATGCAAAGATTAACAGACTTTTTCTCAACATTTTGGACTTATGAGGGTACTACAGTATGGTACATGTGCAATTGGAATTTCCTCTAGCATACATAAGCAGTTAACTTTTCCAAATATAGCTCATCTTTTTATAGTTAGAATCTTCTGTTTAAAAAAATTGGGAAGACTTAAACGAATTGATGCAAAGTGAAATGAGTAGAACCAGGAGAACATTGTACACAGTAGCAACAATACTGTAAGATGATCAATGATGAATGGCATAGCTATTATCAGCAATACAGTGATCCAAGACAACTCTACAGAACTTATGATGAAAAATGCTATTCATCCCCAGAGAAAGAACTGATGGAGTCTGAATACAGATTGAAGCATACTTTTTTAACTTTATTTTTCTTGGGTTTTTTGTCTGTTTTCTTGTATAATATGACTAACATAGGAGTATGTTTTGCATGACTACACATGTATAACCTATATCAAATTTCTTGCCTTCTCAATGTGGGGGGGAGGTAGGGAAGGAGAGAATTTGGAACTCAAAATTTTAAAAATGAATGTTAAAAATTGTTTTTACATGTAATTGAGGAATAATTTTTTAAAAAAAGAATCCTCTGTAAGCTTTCTTAAATTGTACTTTTTAATAAAAAGCAAATCAAACATTAGCTCCTAGAGACTAGAGATTTTAATTTACTTGTTTGTTTTTGCCTTTCTATCTCCAGAGCCCAGCACAGTGGCTAGCATATAGGAGGCACTTAATAAATGTTTGTAGAATTGACATAAGTTGAAATAGGCATAGGACTCCAGTTATTCAAAGGTCCCTTTCTGCTCTAGCAATCTGGTTCTTTCTAATCCCCATTCTCCAAAATTCCAAGCTTTGATCTCCTTTGCCTCCTGCCACATCTTAGAATCTGTCCTGCTTTGTGTGAGGGAACCTATCAGGGAAGAAGGAAATGTTTACAAGGAGAGCTAGTCATAATGAAGGTCTAGCTTGCCTTTAAAACCAGGCCATGAGGAGTTTGGAGATAAAAACAGAACTGAGCCCCTGTAATAGGTTTATATGAGCATTTCCACAGGACTGGTAGCTCTCTAATTCTTTGGAATGAAATTATCCATTTGGAGCTATAATCAAAATGACTGGCACCAGGCAGAGTCTATCAAAGGACTCTGGAACAGGCGGCATTGCAAACAGCTACCTCTCTCTGCCAACATCTCTATTTCTGTTCTCGTTTTAGTTTGCCTGGCATTTGGCTGTGTTGCTTCCTGAACAGTAACTACTGTTAACAGGTAGACTGATCTCAAGCTAGATATCCATGGAAAAGTAGGTGAGGAATAAAATTTTTTTGAATTCTATTTCATTTCCCCAAATAATGAAATTGGGAGTGTTTGGTTTCTTCCCTTCCCATTCCCACTTTCCAATCCAAGATACCCAGGAAATTGCTTTGATTCTGGTTTCTTTTGATAGTACCAAACCATTTCAATGACATACATACTTGTGATTACATGATAATGAGGGAAAGCACGACATAGTAGAAGGAATGTTGGACTTGGCCTCAGGAGTTCCAACCCCAACACTGACTACTTGAGTGACCTTGGGGAAAAAAGTACCTCTCCAATTCTCAGTTTCTTCATTGGCAAAATGAGTATATATCAAGGTACCATACGAACAAAGAAAAGGCCTTGGTGGGCATAAGAGTGCTACAGAAATGTGAGGTAATAGTTGTACTTTGTATTTGTTGAAATTAAGGTTGTCATTTGGGGAAGTAATTGGGAATTATGCAAATGAAGTGACCCAAAGGTCCATAGCCTTTGCTCCACCAATGTCAGTATTAAATAAAATGCCTTAAGATCTAAATTCATAAAGGAAAAAGTAGTTGAAGCATAAGAAGACAATACATAGAGGCAAGTCTTCAACATCTCTGTTTTGGACAAGTCTAAGAGGAAAATAAACAAAGGGAGAAATATAGAATTGAACAAATACCCAGAGAAATTAGTGCTGCAAGACCAATGCAATCTTACAAATGGAGCTGCTGAAGAATAGCAGCACTATATGAAACTTTTACAAAAATTGACAATGTAGTAGGGCACAGAAATGTTAAAAACAAATGTAAAAAAGGCAGAAGTAGTAATCATATACTTTACAAACCAGAATGTTAAAAATAGTAATTCATCCAGGGATCACAAACAAAAGACACAGACACAAAGGGAGACTTTGCAATGAAATCTTAAACAGTGAATGGATCAAAGAATAAATCATAGAAATGATGGATAATTATGTGGAAGAAAATGATAACGATGAAAGAACATAGCAAAATTCCCATGGTGCAGCTAAAGCAGTCCTCTGGGTAAAAATCATGTCCCCACAAACATAAAGAAAATAGAAAAGGAGAGAATTAATGAACTGAATATGTACTTTTTAAAAGTGGGAAAGCAAACAAATAAACCCCAAATAAGCACAAAAGAGAAGACAACAAAAATTATAGAAGCAAACTAGAAACTAAAAAACGCCTAACAGAAATGAGAAATAAAACTAAAAGCTGGTTCTTTAAAAAAAAAAAAAACTAATGAAATTGAGCCAATCTTATTTAAAAGAAGAGGGGGAAAAATCAAAGCAGCAAAATAGCAAATGAACAAGAAGAAATCACAAGAAAACCAGAAGAAGTAAATCTAATCACAACAAACATTCATTAAGTGCCTACTACCTGCTAGGCAAAATTTTCAGAGCCTGCTATGCACAAGTATGTGCTAACAAACATGAGAAAACAGAGGAAATAGAATACTTTCAAAAGTAGAAAATACTAGGGGTGGGGGGCAGAGCCAAGATGGCGACTGGAAAGCAGGGACTTGTTTAAGCTCTCCCCCAGGTCCCTCCAAACACCTATAAAAATGACTCTGAACAAATTCGAGAGCTGCAGAACCCAAGAAAGAGCAGAGGGAAGCAGGGCTCCAGTCCAGGACAGCCTAGATGGTCACTGGGAAGGGTCTATCACACGGAGCTGGGAGCAGAATGCAGCACAGCCCAGCATGGGCCACACCAGGACCAACCAGACTGGGAGCCAGGCAGAACAGGCTGTTGGGCCCTGAATCATTGAGCTGTGGCAGTTACCAGACTTCCCAACCCACAAATGCGAAAGACAACAGAGCGGGTTAGTGGAAAAACTTCTAGATCAGAGTGAAAGGAGTGCATGGGCCACCGCCCCGGGGGTGGTGGAGGTGGTGCAGCTCAGAGGCTGCTTCCAGAGCTACAGCTGCAGTTGCTTCAGGCCCCAGGCCCACTTTATGGGAGGAATCAAGTGGTGAATTAGAGCAGGAGTGTAAAGCCTGCTTTGCTCTGCCTGGATCTGAGCCACAATCCTGGTTGGCGGTTCGTGGGGGAGAAGGAGTGCTGGTGTGGCAGAGCTTGCTGTGTAGAAGTAGCTCTGAAAACAGCAGAACAGCCCCTCAAGCTTGGGACAAAGTACTCTCTACTCTACAAGCAGTCATACCCCCACGAAAAACTCAAGGGTCAAGTAGTTGGCTGGGAACATGGCCAGGCAGCAAAAACGGACTCAGATTCAGTCTCAGACTTTGGTATCTTTTTTTGGTGACAAAGGAGACCAAAACATACAGCCAGAAAAAGTCAACAAAGTCAAAGAATGTACATCAAAAGCCTCCAAGAAAAATATGAATTGGTCTCAGGCCATGGAAGAGCTCAAAAAGGAGTTGGAAAAGCAAATAAGAGAAGTAGAGGAAAAATTGGGAGAGAAATAAGAGTGATGCAAGAAAATCACAAAAAACAAGTCAATTACTTGCTAAAGGAGACCCAAAAAATACTGAAGAAAATAACACCTTAAAAAATAGATTAAATCAAGTGACAAAAGAGCTCCAAAAAGCCAATGAGGAGAAGAATGCCTTGAAAGGCAGAATTAGCCAAATGGAAAAGGAGGTCCAAAAGACCACTGAAGAAAATACAACCTTAAAAATTAGATTGGAGCAAGTAGAAGCTAGTGACTTTATGAGAAATCAAGCTATTACAAAACAGAACCAAAGGAATGAAAAAAAAAGGGAGACAATGTGAAATATCTCATTGGAAAAACCACTGACCTAGAAAATAGATCCAGGAGAGATAATTTAAAAATTATTGGACTACTTGAAAGCCATGATCAAAAAAAGAGCCTAGATATCATCTTTCAAGAAATTATCAAGGAGAACTGCCCTGATATTCTAGAGCCACGGGGCAAAATAGAAATTGAAAGAATCCATCGATTGCCTCCTCAAATAGATCCCAAAAAGAAATCTCCTAGGAATATTGTTGCCAAATTCCAGGGCTCCCAGATCAAGGAGAAAATACTACAAGCAGCCAGAAAGAAACAATTTGAGTATTGTGGAAACACAATCAGAATAATCCAAGATCTGGCAGCTTCTACATTAAGAGATCGAAGGGCTTGGAATACGATATTCTGGAGGTCAATGGAGCTAGAATTAAAACCAAGAATCACCTACCCAGCAAAACTGAGTATCATGTTCCAAGGCAAAATGTGGCTTTTCAACAAAATAGAGGACTTTCAAGCTTTCTCAGTGAAAAGACCAGAGCTGAATAGAAAATTTGACTTTCAAACACAAGAATCAAGAGAAGCATGAAAAAGTAAACAAGAAAGAGAAATCATAAGGGACTTTCTAAAGTTGAACTGTTTTGTTTACATTCCTACATGGAAAGATGATGTGTGTAATTCATGAGACCTCAGTATTAGGGTAGCTGAAGGGAATATATATATATATGTATATATATATACACACACACACACACACATATATATATATATATACACACATACAGAGAGAGAGACAGAGACAGAGGGAACAGGGTGAGTTGAATATGAAGGGATGATATCTAAAAAAATAAAATAAAATCAAATTAAGGGATGAGAGAGGAATATATTGACAGAGGAATAAGGGGACAGATAGAGTGGGGTAAATTATCTCACATAAAAGTGGCAAGGAAAAGCAGTTCGTTGGAAGAGAAGAGAGGACAGGTGAGGGGGAATGAGTGAATCTTGCTCTCATGGGATTTGACTTGAGGAGGGGATAACATACACACTCAATTGGGTATCTTACCCCACAGGAAAGAAGGAGGAAGGAGATAAAAAAGGGGGGGATGACAGAAGGGAGGGCAGATGGGGGAGGAGGTAATCAAAAGCAAACACTTTTGAAAAGGGACGTGGTCAAGGGAGAAAACTGAATAAAGGGGGACAGGATAGGAGGGAGCAAAATATAGTTAGTCTTTCACAGCATGAGTATTGTGGAAGGGTTTTGCATAATGATACATGTATGGCCTATGTAGAATTGCTTGTCTTCTTAGGGAGAGTGATTGGGAAGGGAAGAGGGGAGAGAATTTGGAACTCAAAATTTTAAAAACAGATGTTCAAAAAAAAGTTGTTTTTGCATGCAGCTCGGAAATAAGATATATAGGCAATGGGGCATAGAAATCTATCTTGCCCTACAAGAAAGTAAGGGAAAAGAGGATCGGGGGGAGTGGGGTGACAGAAGGGAGGGCTAACTGGGGAATGGGGCAATCCGAATATATGCCATCTTGGAGTGGGGGGAGGGTAGAAATGGGGAGAAAATTTGTAATTCAAAATCTTGTTGAAATCAATGCTGAAAACTAAAAATGTTAAATAAATAATAAAATATAAATTTAAAAATATATATACTTAAAATGCCCAAACTAACTGAAAACCAAAGAGAGATCTTAAATAATCCAATCTAAGAATAAGAAATAGTACCAACTGTGAAAGAAAAACTCCTGGATGCATAGAAGAATTTTACTAAACTTCCAAAGAACAATTAATACCAATCCCACACCCACCAGGCAGGTCAAACCTGGTGCCACCATATTGACTATCATCTCTCCTCAGATCTTGATGGAGACAGCCCCAGACCCTGAACCCAAAACCTTTGGAACAACACTATTTCCAACCCAATATTAGCAGCTCAGCCTAAGAAACAACCCTTGTGAAGATGCTGCAGCCATACTGAAGGCTCAGAAAAGAAAGTTCTCATCACCAAAGCCCTTGACATGTTCAACAGCTCAACATCAGAAACTGATATGATTTTATCAGTGGAAATGAAATGAAAGAAGAATTGCCATCTGTTTTGCCACTGTATCCTAAGGATCATGGGACTTTTCCATCTGATTTCCATCGGAAACCTTCCATAGGTGTTGTCTCTCCCATTAGAAGGTGATGTCCTTGAGGGCAGGAAATTTTCTATTTGTATCCCAGCCCTTATCACAGTTCTTTGCACATAGTAAGCACTTAAGATATAAATTCATATATTCATACATATTTATTTTCAAAAATCAAGAAAGCATCCTATCTGAATCCTTTTATCTAACAAATATAATCCCAATACCTAAACCAGGGAAGCATAAAGGACAGAAGTAGAACTATAGACCAATATAATTAATGACTATTAATTCAAAAATTTAAAATAAAATCTTGTCAAACAGACCTCAGAGAATCATCCAAGAAATAGTTCATCATGAACAAATTAGATTTATACTAGGAATGCAAGGATGGTCCAACAACAGGAAAACAACATAATCATATTAAAAACAAAACATCCCCCAAACCACATGGTTATCTTAATAAATGCAGAAAAAGCCTCTAAAAAGTTGCTCATTTATGCTCAAAAAAAATCCAACAAAGATGGACCTTTTTAATATCATGAAAAGTATCATCTAAAACCAAAAGTAAGCATTGTATCCAATGTGGATACACTAGAAACTTTCCCAGTAGGAGGAAGCTGGGTGGCACAGTGGACAGAGTACTACACCTTCAGTCAAGAAAACCAGAGTTTGAATCTGGCTTCAGATATATTTACGAGCTGATAGACCCTGGCCAAGTGACTTAAACTCTGACTGTCCTAATTTTCTTACCTATAAAATGGGGATAGCACCTACCTCACAGGGTTATTGTGTGGATCAAATAAGGTAATATTTGTAAAGTGCTTAGCACAGTGTTTGGCACATAGTAGGTACTTAATAAATGCTTGTTTCTTTCCCTTCCCCAACAAATATAGGAGTAAAGCAAGAATGCCCACTGTCCCCATTACCATTTGATATAGTTCTAGAAATGCTAGCATTAGAAATAAGACAAGAGAAAGAAATTAAAGGCATAAAGATTGGTAAAGAGATAAAACTATCCCTATTTGTTAATGATGTGATGATTTACTTAGAAAATCCTAGGGAATCAGCAAAAATACCAATTTAGAAAATAACTTCAGCAAAGTTGCAGCCATTTCTGTACAAAAATAATGAAATGCAACAGGCAATAATAGAAGGAAAAATGCCTTTCCATATCATTTAACCCAGAGTTTCCACTACTAGGGTTATACTCCAAGGAGGTCATTGGAAAAAAAGAAAGTCTCCATTTATGCTAAAATATTTATAGCATCACTTGATGTGATAGCAACAAATTGGAAATGAAGTAGATGCTTATTGATTGGCTAAAGAAATTGTGGCACATGAATGTATTACAAAATTACTATACTGTAAGAAATGATGAATATGATGAAAACAGAGAAGCATGCAAAGATTTACATGAACTGATACGGAGCTAAGTAACCAGATCACTTCCCCCCAAAAAAACCCCCACATATACACAGTGACTAGCATGATAGAAATGGAAAGAACCACAGTCAAAAGTACATGTTACAAAATTATAAGGAATAAGAATGGCCCCAAAGAAGAGAAATGAGATGGTACTTCTCCCCAATTCCTTTGGAGGTAGGAGGAAGATGAGTATGGTATATTGTATATATTTTCAAACTTTTTTGAGGTATTGACTTTGATTTTGCTTCATTTTTTTCCTTTAAAAATATTAGTTGTTATTTGGAATAGCTCTCTGGGAAGTGAAAGAGGAAAAGATACTGGGAGAAATTCCGATGATGTAAAAAACAAAAGGTATCAATAAAAATGTATTTTAAAAAAGAAATTAAAAATTAGTACTAATTGATCTCTAACATCCTTTCTAGCTCTAATATTTTATTATGAGCTACCCCTTTGGAACCTCTATAAGATCTGCATGGATTTCAGCTTCAGTAAATTGCCCCTTACTCCTGTTGATACGTTTTTACTTAAGATGTTTTCATTCCATTTCTTTGCTTGATGCCATGTACCAATAATAAGGTAAAGGGTTTTGATGCAGAATATGCGAAAATATTTGGATGATGGAGCATGGACTAAATGTGTATGTGATTTGATTTAAGAACTTTAGATCATGCATATTGGGGTCTATGTATAAGGATGGATGTTGACTGAACCAATCAATAAATTATCCTACCCCCACTTAAAGTGTCAAGACGCTACATCATAATACCTTAACTAGGCGAGGACACTTCTCCATTGAATCAATCAATCGGACTTTAGATTAAGTGCCAAAATGTCCTTGATCACTTTAGAGTCCTTAAAGGCCACTGGATGAACTGGAGTGACATTATATAGGAAGTGCATTTAGACTAAATGAGGACATTTGATCACACCTGGTGGTCATCTATAAAATAGAAAACCAGTTTAGAACCTGGGGATTCAAACATCTAGCAGATGGGTAGTGGAATCCTCCAATAAAGCCACTGGGAAGGATCCTCTCAACTGATAAGAAGAGAGTGCCTCATCTTCCTCCCACTTTCTCTCCCTTGACCTCTGTTTGACCTCATGAAGTTTATAGGGTTAGAGGATTTAGAGGTTTCCTAGTCCTAACAGCAGACTTGCAACTGCTGGCATGGAGTCTACATCTGGAGCCAAGCACCAGCTAGGCACACAGAGGAAAGGCAGATTCAAAACTTTACAAGAAGCACAGCAAAAAGCTACCACCATACCTAAAATACCCCATGAAAGGTAGAAAAAGGACTTCCAGCAAGAGTTTTAAGTCACCTATTTGCCACAGGTACTGTCTAAGCTTCATGTTGCTTTCTCCTGGACTCTCCACACTGATGAGAGACCGTATCACAGACTTTGAGGGGATTATTTTGTAGCAATTATACCACTTTAATAAATATTCCCTTTCTAAAAGCTGAATCTGTCTGGCTCACTAATTGTATCAATGGATAGTCTATAAGAACACGTATCGGTGGGACTCATGAGTTATAATATTAGTGAAAAATATCTCCTAATTCTTCTAACTTACCCCTAGAACCTGGAGAGAGAGAGGAAGCCTCTGTTCTCTAGGGACCTGTGTTGACAGTACAAATGGGTTGGAAAAGTAAGAGCAAAATGTCTCCTATACATGTGCAGTAAAATTATTTTTTCTCCTTGTCAGGCTTGTCACTTTAGTATGATCCTTCAGTAGGAAATACTTCCTTGGCTCTTTTTTCTTCTGTTTATACCTTCTCCCTTGGTAATCTCATCTACTCATATAGCCTCAACTGTAACTTCAATTCACATGATTCTCAATTTATAGTTACAGCTCTGTTCTTCTCCTAACCTCCCTCTAACAGACATCTCCAATGTTACCATCAGAACTTAAACCCAATATGTCTAAAACAGAACTCGTCTTTCTCTCCCAAATTTCTCTTTTTGTGTGTGATATCACCATCTTTCCAGCCACCCACAATCAAGACCTCAGAATTTATCTGTAAGGTGCCTTGGTATGTTCCTTTCATACAGTTTGTGTGTGCCCACCTGGACCTTGTCTAGATGTGGCTCAGAAGGAATCATGAATAGAAATCTCTACAGTCTCTTCCACTAACTCTTAACCAAGAGAGACTTTAATTCCTGCCTGGGAAGGAAGGGAAATGCTCCAAATGTGCATGTGACACACATACATATACATATATACAGATGTGTATATATGTATACATGTGTGTATATTCTCCAAGACTGTCCTTCTCCCCAAATGCCAGTTCCACCATTAACACATGTAATAAATAGCAAATAGACCCATTTATCCAATAAGATAATAGCAAACAGAAATAAAAGAATGTATGCAGATGAGAATGTATTTTATATATTTACAGAGTGAATGCGATCTTCCATTGGGAGCCAGATAGGGCAGCTCAACCAAGAGAGAGTGTCCCTGTGGTATGCTAAGGATATGCACAAGATCAAGGTGTCAGTTCCTTTATATATTGGCTTCTTCACAGTCATTCTTTCCCTTCAGGGACCTGAAGAGAGTCTGAAACCATGTATCTTTTCTCTCAGAGCTGGAAGGCAGAAGATCAGGACCTCTTTTTCCTCAAGCTCTCACCAACTCTGCCCCCATTCAGGCATAAGAGAGCATTAAATAATCAAATTCCACTAATGAGGATAATTCCATGCAAATGGGCTTTGAGGCTCAGATTTCAAATCTTTGGTCCCTCCCTGCTCTTCATTTCATGCATTCCATAAGTACCAAGTAAGACCCGTCTATTTTGTCTTCATAATGTCTTCTGCATCTGACTCCTCCTTATAACCTCTCTAATTCTCCAGTTCAGATCCTTATCACCATTCACATGATCTAACACAATATTTTGCTACCAAGCATTACCTCTGGTCTCTTCCCCATCCAATCTCTTTACAACCCATCCAAGTTGTTCTTCTTGATTCACAGGTCATTCTACTGCTAAAAATAAATAAATGAATAAATAGATAGATAGACAGACAGACAAATATATGAATGAATGAATGAATGACTTCCACTGTTGATACAACAAAGACCAAACTCTAGCCTCTATATCTGGATGCAATCTTTCTTTCCAGCCTTATCTCTCCATATTCCTTAATCCTCTTTCTTTTACACTTTTGCCAAATTGTTTTATTTGCTGTCCCCCGAACATGTTCCTGAATTCCTGTCTCCACTTCTTTACTGATCTTTTTCCCTAGGCCTATAATTCCTTTCCTCAAGCTCCACCTTTCCATTCTTCAAAATCCTGCTTACATATCACCTCCTCCATGAAAACTTCCTGTTTTCCTCCAGTTGCAACTTTAGGCTTTATGTTCCTTTTATGCGTTCATATGATGGCTCTTAATTCTCATTTTTGTACCACTTTGTAAGGGCATGGATCACGTCTCATTTATTTTTGCATCTCTCCCACCTAGTACCTAAACCAATGCCTTGCACTTAGCAGGTCCTTAATAAAGTCTTAAGTAAGCCCTTAACTAATACTTGTTGAATTCAATGTATAATACTAGGATACTTTTTTATTCTAGAGATCTCATTATTCCTTCTAATTCTGTTGTATACTAATAATTATTATATAATTGAATCTTTGCTTTTCATTCTCATCCATTCTTTTTCTTTGGGTGTCCACTTTTCCTAAAGTTTTCCACTTTCTCTTCTAAGTCACCAATTCTCCAATTTTCCTCATGAGCTCAAATTCTCCTACTTGGTACTTTCTTCAGCTTTTATGGGATCTTCCAACCATTTGTTGGAGGTTCCTGTGGCCATTCTGTTCCCTCTTCTGGGTTCCAGTTCTGATGGGTGCAGAATTATTCTTGTCAGCTGGAGGTTTCTGCTGCCAGTCCTTTACTTACTAATATTTCTTCATTGTCTAAAACCCTTTTATTTGCTGGCTCCTTTTCTCAGTCTCTTTGATTTTTGTCACTCTCAGCTGGTTTTTCTGTGGTGATTTCTTGCCCCCATTTAGTTGTCATACTTTTAACTTATTTGACACATTTCTAGCAATTTAAGGTGCTAAGGGGGAGTTAAGTATAGGCCTGTACAATGTCTCCTTCAACCATCCTTCTGGAAGTCTAGATATCCCTCTTCTAAACAGCTTGATCAAACACTTTGACCATGCCATCTCCCTTATGGAATTTCTCAGAAAAACATCCTTTTGCCATTCATACATTTCAAATTCAAAACCCTCCCTTATGATTTTGAAAATGTGCCCCTTCTGTTTCTTCCTTCTTCGCTGTTCATTTTCTCCAAGCAGGCCTTCTGAATGCAGACTTTTTAAAATTTTTTTTTAAATTTATTTAATATATTTAGTTTTCAGTATTGATTTTCACAAAAGTTTGAATTACAAATTTTTTCCCCATTTCTACCCTCCCCCCACTCCAAGATGGAGTATATTCTGGTTGCCCCGTTCCCCAGTCAGCCTTCCCATCTGTCACCCCACTCCCCTCCCATCCCCCTTTCCCTTCTTCTCTTGTAGGGCAAGATAAATTTCTGTGCCCCATTGCCTGTGTATCTTATTTCCTAGTTGCATGCAAAAACTTTTTGTTGTTGTTGTTGTTTTTGAACGTCTGTTTTTAAAACTTTGAGTTCCAATTTCTCTCCCCTGTTCCCTCCCCACCCACCCTCCCTAAGAAGGCAAGCAATTCAACATAGGCACATGCGTATCATTATGTAAAACCCTTCCACAATACTCACTGTTGTGAAAGATTAACTATGTTTTGCTCCTTCCTAACCTATCCCCCTTTATTGAATTTTCTCCCTTGACCCTGTCCCTTTTCAAAAGTGTTTGTTTTTGATTACCTCCTCCCCCCTTCTGCCCTCCCTTCTATCATCCCCCCTTTTTTATCTTCTTCCTCCTTCTTTCCTGTGGGGTAAGATACCCAATTGAGTGTGTATGGTATTCCCTCCTCAGGTCAAATCTAATGAGAGCAAGATTTACTCATTCCCCCTCACCTGCCCCCTCTTCCCTTCCTACAGAACCACTTTTTCTTGCCACTTTCATGTGAGATAATTTACCCCCTTCTATCTTTCCCTTTCTCCCTCTCTCAATATATTCCTCTCTTATCCCTTAAATTGATTTTTTTGTAGATATCATCCCTTCATATTCAACTCACGCTGTGCCCTTTGTGTGTGTGTGTGTGTGTGTACATATATATATATATACCTACATATATACATATGTAGACACACACATATGTATATATATGTGTATACACACACACACACACATATATATATATATATGCATATTCCTTTCAGCTACTATGATATTTAGGTCTCATGAATCATACACATCATCTTTCTATGTAGGAATGTAAACAAAACAGTTCAACTTTAGTAAGTCCCTTATGATTTCTCTTTCTTGTTTACCTTTTCATGCTTCTCTTGATTCTTGTGTTTGAAAGTCAAATTTTCTATTCAGCTCTGGTCTTTTCACTGAGAAAGCTTGAAAGTCCTCTATTTTATTGAAAATCCATATTTTGCCTTGGAGCATGATACTCAGTTTTGCTGGGTAGGTGATTCTTGGTTTTAATTCTAGCTTCATTGACCTCCAAAATATTGTACTCCAAGCCCTTCTGTCCCTTAATGTGGAAGCTGCCAGATCGTGTGTTATCCTGATTGTTTTTCCACAATATTCAAATTGTTTCTTTCTGGCTGCTTGCAGTATTTTCTCCTTGATCTGGGAGTTCTGGAATTTGGCAACAATGTTCCTAAGAGTTTTCTTTTGGGTATCTATTTGAGGAGGCGATCTGTGAATTCTTTCAATTTCTATTTTACCCTCTGGCTCTAGAATATCAGGGCAATTCTCCTTGATAATTTCTTGAAAGATGATATCTAGGCTCTTTTTTTGATCTTGGCTTTCAGGTAGTCCAATAATTCTTAAATTATCTCTCCTGGATCTATTTTCTAGGTCAGTGGTTTTTCCAATGAGATATTTGACATTGTCTTCCATTTTTTCATTCCTTTGGTTCTGTTTTATAATATCTTGATTTCTCATCAAGTCACTAGATTCCACTTGCTCCAATCTCATTTTTAAGGTAGTATTTTCTTCAGTGGTCTTTTGGACCTCCTTTTCCATTTGGCTAATACTGCCTTTCAAGGTATTCTTCTCCTCATTGGCTTTTTGGAGCTCTTTTGCCATTTGAGTTAGTCTATTTTTTAAAGTGTTGTTTTCTTCAATATTTTTTTCAGTATTTTTTGGGGTCTCCTTTAGCAAGTCATTGACTTGCTTTTCATGGTTCTCTTGCATCCTTCTCATTTCTTTTCCCAATTTTTCCTCTACTTCTCTAACTTGCTTTTCCAACTCCTTTTTGAGCTCTTCCATGGCCTGAGACCAGTTCATGTTTTTCTTGGAGGCTTTTGGTGTAGGCTCTTGCACTTTGTTGACTTCTTCTGGCTGTGTATGTTTTGGTCTTCTTTGTCACCAAAGAAAGATTCCAAAGTCTGAGACCGAATCTGGGTGCATTTTCGCTGCCTGGCCATGTTCCCAGCCAACTTACTTGACCCTTGAGTTTTTCATCGGGGTATGACTGCTTGTAGAGCAAAGAGTACTTTGTTCCAAGCTTGAGGGGATGCACTGTTGATTTCAGAGCTATTTCTATATAGCCAGCTCTGCCACCCCAGCACTCCTCCTTCCTCAAGAACCATCAACCCGGACCTGACGCAAATCTTCAGCAGGCTCTTCACTCCTGCTCTGATCCGCCACTTAAGTCCTCCCACCATGTGGGCCTGGGGCCAGAAGTAACTGCAGCTGTAGTTCTGTAGCTGCACCTCCCCCGATGCCCCTGGGGTGGTGGCCAAACCACGAACTCTGTCCCCCGCAGCTTTTCCCACCAACCTTCTCTGCTGTCTTTGGTGTTTGTAGGTTGAGAAGTCTGGTAACTGCCACGGTTCACTGATTCAGAGAGCTAGGGCCTGTTCTGCCTGGCTCCTGGTCTGGCTGGTCCTGCTGCCTCCCATGCTGAGCTCCAGTCCCCTCCACTCTGTGCACAATAGACCTCATCCAGCGACCATCCAGGCTGTCCTGGGCTGGATCCCTGCTTCCCTCTGCTATTTTGTGGGTTCTGCAGTTCTAGAATTTGTTCAGAGCCATTTTTATAGGTTTTTGGAGGGACATGGTGGGGAGCTCATGCAAGTCCCTGCTTTTCAGCTGCCATCTTGGCTCTACCCCTGGAAAGCAGCTGAATGCAGACTTTCATTGCTCACCAGATCATTCCACTCTAGCCTCAGATACTTCTCAGCTAATTTGGAATTCAACAAGAATTCCTTTATTAGGCACCTAATGTGTGCTGAGTATCCTACTAGACACCACAACTAGGTGTTCTACAGATAAAAGTGAAGCAATTCGTTACCTTCAAAAAATGTACATTCTATTGAGAGTGGGAGAATAAATGAAAAATAATTTGTAGGGAGAGGAGGTTACTCCATCCAAATTCAAGCACAATCTGCTATCCACCTTTCATCTTTTTAATAATTTGTGACTCCAGAAGAAGCTTTCCCTGAATAACTTCAAGGGGAGATTTTGTTTCCTTTAATACCTCCCTGCAGCTCTGGGAAATTCACAGATGAAGCATTTTGTTGCTAATATAAAACACATAAGTGCTTAACTTTATGTTTATGGATTTATTTTGTATTGGGGAAGGGGGAGCAAAGTACTTTTAAATTAAATTTATTTATTTTTCATTTTCAACATTCACTTTTATAAGATTTTGAGTTCAATTTCTGCCCTCTTCTTCCTCTCCCCTTTCCCACCTCCCCAAGATGGCATGCAATCTGATACATGATAGATATGTACACATATCTGATACATATGTACAATCACATTAAACATATTTCCACATTAGTCATGTTGAAAAAAGAGAGTAAATAGTATGTTTTGATTTGCATGCAGACTCCATAATTCTTTCTCTGGTTATGGATAGTATTTTCCATCATGAGTCTTTTGGAATTGTCTTATATTCTTGCATGGCTGAGAAAAGCTAAGTCTATCTATTGGTCATTGAACAATGTTGCTGTACAATATTCTCCTGGTTCTGCTCATTTCACTTTGCATCAGTTCATACATGTCTTTCCAGGTTTTTCTGAAATCCACCTGCTCATTGTTCCTTATTGCACAATAGTATTCCATTACATTCACATACCATAACTTGTTCAGCCACTTCGCAGTTGATGGGCATCCTCTCAATTTCCAATTCTTTGCTTCCACAAAAAGAGTGAGCAGGGTGTTTTTAGTCTCTTTCTTCTTTTCTTAGATTTGCCTCAGTGTCTCTAATCTTAATGCCATAACATCCAAGTGACTTGGATTCCCTCCAAGGCATGGAGGCACCTCTCAATGGCTTAGTCTGACTCACAGAGAGTTACAAATGAAATGTGCATGACTGTAGGCTTTTGCATTTACTTTTTGAATTATCTTGAGAGGCAGAATAGGTAGAGAATGGATTTGGAGTAAGGCAAACCTGAGTTTGAATTGAGCCTCTGAGGTTAACTAGATTTACTATGAGTGGGGACAAACCAATTACCCTCTGTTTACCTTAAGCAACTCTTTAAGACTTTTATCTACCAAGTCATAAAAGGGTTACCATCCACATTGGTAAAGGGAATTCCTACACTAGGAATTCCTCTGCCAACAGAATCACAGGTCTTTTGTGTATTTTTTCCCCAGAGGAGATGGCTGAATAAGGTATTTCCAATGCTAGAGTAAAATTTGTAAAGTAAAAATTTGTAAAAAAAACAAAACAAAACAAAAAACTGTAAAGTAAAAAAAAAAAAGATTTCCCTAAAACAGTTGTACCTGTGGGTGTATTTCGTCTGCAGACTTACCTCTTGTCCTCAGACAGTCTCTACTGTCTGTCTGGTCTAGGCATATACAAAAATAGACAAGGGTAAATGAAAGCCTAGCAATTCAGGCTGTATCTCAGTGCCCTCCTCCAAGGAGGATAGGACCTGCAGAGAGGAGCCCTGGCCGCTGAAGGCACAGCAGAGAAGGAGGTGTCCTCTCCCCTTCATGCTTCTCTCTTGTGGCAGTGGAGTGGAAGGAAAAGGCTCCATGGGTGACTTGCTGGGTACCACCATAATCTTTTATTCAAGCAACAGATTGGGTTTGACTTCCAGCAACATGTTGGCCTAGAAGTACCCTAACTGGCTCTAAAGTCCAAGTGCTGCCAAGAGATAACTTTCCTTTAATGTTGGAGCCACCTGGGTGTTGAACTTGACCTGGATGAGGGAAGAGCCCGATGTTTCCCCACAATAGGTACATCTCAACCTTCTGATATGGGCAGTTTGGATTAGTAATATGTAAAACTCTATTTTAGAGCTAGGATCATGGATCACTTAACCTCTCAGAAATTCAGTTTCTTTCTCTGTTAAGTGTGGATAACAATACCTGTAAGTGTCTACCTTACAGGGTTATTATGAGGCTCAAAAGAGAGATGTGTAAAGTACCTTGGAAAGCTTAATGTTCTACAGAAATGCCAGCTATTGCTATTGCTATAGGGCATTGAGTCTGTTCTCATTTTACAGATGAGGAAACTGAGTTAAGTGACTTGCCTAGGGTCATATAGCTTACTAGTGTCTGAGGTCACATTTGAACTCAGGAAGATAAGTCTTTCTGCTTCCAGGCTGAGCACTCTATGCACTATGGTGCCAGCCATCCCTAGCTGAAGGTACCTTAGAGGTCATGTAATCTTTTTCCCACATGAGGAAGCTGAAGCCCAAGGAGATTGAGTGAAATGTCCGGGGTCATCCAGCTAGTTAGTGGCCCTAGAACATGAATCTCCAGGGCTCTTTCTGCTATATTGCACTGTCTAAAAAGTGAAAACAAACTTTCACTTCAACTGACATCAGAAATTCTGTGATCTAGAAGTTATCAGATAATTGATGAAATATTTTAAAAGAAAGAGCAATTCCAAGAAATCTGGGTTTTAAGAAAGTTGAAAAAGTGCAATTACAAAAGAACAGTTTCTTGATGAAGAAACCAAAACTATATATAGTCATATGAAGAAATATTCTAAATAATTATTGATTAGAGAAATGCAAATTAAAACAACTTTGAGATATCATCTTACACCTATCAGTTTGGCTAAAATGACAGATGCTCTTCAACTGTGGAATGGCTAAACAAGCCATTGTTTTTGATTGTGATGGAATATAACTGCTATAAAAAAAATAACGAGCTGTCTAGGTTTAGAAAAACATGGAAAGACTTCCATGAAATAATGAAAAGTAAAATGAGCAGTACCAAGTGAACATTGTACATAGTAACAAAATGTTTGTCTTAAGAACAACTTCGAATGACTAATCCATCTTGAGTATCATAAATCAATTATCAAACCAATTAGGAAGGACTTATGAAAGAAGACCCTATCCACCTCCAGAGAAAGAATTGATAAATAGAAGGGTGTATAGTATGGTGTTATGTTATATGTGTGTATGTATGCATTTATACATACGCGCGCGCGCACACACACTCACACACACACATATATTTGTGTTTAATTGTAGCCTTCTCTAGGGCTAAGTGGGGAAGAAAGGGAAAAAAGTGCACAATAGACAACAAAAGAAACTTTGAAGGAAGCACAGAAAAACAGGGTGGCTTTGAAAACAATGTACAGTATTTATTACATAGTTCGTTATTTAAGGTGAACAGTCAAAATAGAAATTCATGTATATATTGAATCCTCTATGTTGTGCTGTGTACATGGAAATGTTCTCTCTTTTAGCCTTCTTGTATTAAGTTCAAAATGAATAAAAATAAAATAAAATAATGCTTCACTTAAAAACATTTTAAAAAAGAAATTAAGATAATTGATTATGTACAAATTTTACAACGTATTTCAACTTTTATTAATGGCTTGCAAAAATTCTCCAGTTACTGAGTTAGAAGCTCGTCTTAGAGCTTTCTCTGTTGTGAAAAAAACAAAACAAATAAACAGATGCCTGTCTAAGTAGCTGGTGGCTTCATGCCTCATACTTCACGTGTACATGGCTCTATCAAATGGGTACTTCCTAAGTCAGGGCGTTGCTTATACATTTCACAGCTATGTTGTTATGCTGGTGAGTAGCATCCTATTGATCAGGGAAAACAATAATTACTCTGCCTCTCTACCTTCACCTCCAGCATTTCTTTCTAGCTAGACCTGATTTGTCAATTTACCTCTTCACTATTTCTTCCCTTAGTCTCAGAGCTGTCACCTCTGGAGCATGTAACCATAGGTCATCTCTCTCTTTAAAAAAAATTAAGTGTTTTATTAGAAACTCAACATTAAATATTAACAAAAGTAACTATACTTGCTTAATTATCACTTCCAGTTAAATTAATTAATATCAGTGCATAGGAGAGGCAGCTTGGTATGGTGGAGAGAGAACCAATCTCCAGGACAAGAAGATGGGGATTCAAGTTTGGCTTCAAACACATGCTGTCCACATGACCCATGTCCTTAACCTCCCAGTGCTGTGGGCAGTGTCCTAAGACTTGAAGTTTTAGAGCAGGAAACAACATACATTGGTAGAGGGATTTTCCCTCTACTAGTGATGGCCTAGGGATAGCCCCTCTCTCCTTAATTTTAATGCATACCACACTTTAACAGTTCTTCCCCTGAATCCCCATCATTGTTCTTTCTTTAGTCATTCTCATTTACCTTGCCTCCTACATTCATAGTATGTATTCCAGTCTGCTGGTTCTGGGGTTTTTTTTTTTTTTTGCTTTATATTATTTCAGAGGTCATTGCAGATTTCTGTATAAAATAAACACTCTTCTCTCAGGCTTGGAGCAGCTAAGTGATGCAGTAGATAAAGCGTCAGGTCTGGAGTCAGAAAAACCTGAGTTCAAATCTGGCTTCAGACACTTCCTAGCCATGTGTCCCTGGACAAGTCACTTAATCCTGTTTCTCTGGATTCTGGAGAAAACAAGGGAGTTTCAGAAAAACATTTGCTTCTGCTTCATTGGCTACACTAAGGCCTTTGACTGTGTGGGTCACAACAAAGCGTGGCAAGTCTTCAAAGAGATGGAATACCAGATCAACTGACTTGTCTCCTGAGAAACCTATATGTGGCTCAAGAAGCAATGATTAGAACCAAACATGGAACTGATTGGTTTAAGACTGGAAACGGAGTACGACAAGGCTGTGTATTGTCACCTTATTCATTTAGCTTATGTGCAGAGCATGTGAAATGCCAGACTAGAAAAATCAAAAGCCAGAATTAAGGGTTGCTGGAAGAAATATCAACAATCTCAAATATGCTGCTGATACCACTCCAATGACAGAAAGTGAAGAGGAATTAAGAAGCCTCTTGATGAGGGTGAAAGAGGAGTGCAAAAGCTGGTTTCAAACTTAACATAAAAAAAAAAGCCATCCAAAATCTTGGCAACTGGTCCTATCACTTCCTGGCAAATAGAGGGAGAAGAAATGGAAACAGTGTCAGATTTTATATTCTTGGACTCAAAGATCACTGCAGATGGCAACTATAGTTTTGAAATTAAAAGTTACTTGCTCCTTGGAAGGAAAGCTGTGGCAAATCTGGACAGATACTAAAATGTAGAGATATCACCTTGCCGTACAGTCCATGAAGTCCGTATAATCAAAACTATGCTTTTTCTGGAAGCAATGGATGGCTGTGAGTGTTGGACTGTAAGGAAAGCTGAATGCTGCCAAACTGATGCTTTCAAAATGTGATGCTGGAGAAAACTTTTGAGAGTCCCTCGGCCAGCGAGGAGATCAGATCAGTGAATATTTAAAGGAATTAATTCAGGCGATTCCCTGGAAGGTCAAATACTAAAGCTGAAGCTGAAATGTTTTGTCCACATAATGAGAAGGTAGGACTCACTGGAAAAGATCCTGATGCTGGGAAAGATTGAAAGCAAAAGGAAAAGGAGACAGCAGAGGAAGAGAAGGATAGATCATGGAAGCAAGGAACATGAACTTGGACAGACTTCAAGAGATAGTGGAAGATAGAAGGGACTGCTGTGCTATGGTCCATGGGGTCAGAAGAGTTGGATATGAATGAACAACAACTCTGGTTACTTTTTTTTGGACTGGATCTGTCCTTTCCCTCCACCATTGAAGACTGTCATCTTCTGTGAAACAGTCTGAAAGGGGTACCTGGGAGCATTAAGAGAGCAAATGATTCATTCAAAGTCATACAGTCAGCATCTGTCAGAGGCATGCCTCTAACTCCGGTCTTCTGACTGAAACCTGCTTTCTACCCACTGCTCCAAGCTATCTATGCTGTTTGGCTTTTAAAGCCTCACACAATCTGGTTCCTGCCTACCTTTTCAGGCACATTACTTTCCATTACACATACTGGGTTCCAGCCAAATGGACCTCCTCAGTATTCTCCATAGATGACAATCCACCTTTGGTCTCCATGCCTTCACAATACTATCCTCCAAGCCTGGAAGGGCCTCCCTCCCCAATTCCACTACTTAGAATTCCTGCCTTCCCTCAAATTTCAGCTCAAGGGACACCTCTTTTTCAGGAAGCCCAGCTCAACCCTTTTTCACCTTTTGCTAGCACCTTCATCCTGGAATTTATTTTAGATCTAGCTTGTATTTAATTTGCTATGTAGATATTGTTTTTTCTCCTCAGAATGTAAACTCCTTGAGGACAGGAACTTTTTCTTTTGGTCTTTTTATCTCCAGTGGGTAGCACAGGGTAGACCTGTAATAAATGCCTGCTGCACAAAAGAATGAACTTGCAAGACACTTTGAGGGGGACACAAGGAGAAATGAGACATAATGCCTGCCTTCGTGGAGCTTACAATCTAGTAGGCAGCGAACTGAGCTATACAAATCACCTTCATCTAAATTAAGATAGAAATGCCCAAGAGAGGTACAAACAAAGTGCTAAGTAGTCTCAGAGGGCAGGGGAGATCTCTGCTTTTTTCCTTTCTCTGTCTCTCTTGCAGATCTATGGATCCTCTGCGACTTCTCTCAGCCCCATCTCTTTGTTTGGAATTGTTACATCGGTCTGCCATTGGGGTCATTCTTTACATCTGCACTCCCTCTCTTCTTTCGCTTTCCCTTCTCTCACTTTTATACTCCATTCAAAATGCTTTAGGTAAAGTCTGCCTGGCTCACTTTACAATCCTTCGGTAACATCATCACCTTACTGAAATCTCTTACCTGGCTTTCCATTGTTTCTCACAGCAAACTAAACCTTGGTGGCTTCCCTCTCAAGCCTTTTTCCTGCTTTCTCTTTTCTAGGATGCTGCCGTCCTATCCATTTATTCTGCAATGGTATGCACATAGTCTCCCTGACTCCTTGCCTTTAATCTTTTAACTCTGCTGTGTAGGTAGAATAGTCTTCTCTAACCTGACCACAATGCTAACTTCATTTCTGTCTTCATATAAACCTTTAAACTCCTGCTCTCCCACCAAACCCTTCCCCATTTCCCTCTCCCAAATAATTTCTCTGGACCAAAAGGACTTAGGGATGGCCAGCCATTAGAGGTACAATGAAGAAAACAGCACTGGGCCATTTACTACACCTTGACAGAAACCACTTCCGGCTGGTGAGTGCCTGAGGAACTTGTTTTCAAGTTTGTCTTACTGAGATTGTAACTCCTGGTGCAGGTATTGCCTTTGTTGTGAGGATATTTTCAATCTTTTTTTTTATTGTTGTTCAGCAATCATTTATAAATGTGTATTAAACATAGTACTGGGGGAGGGTTCTATTTTAAATCAATACTGTACATTGGATATAGAACATTTAACACCCATGGATATGTAAATTTCAAGTATCACTCATTGCTTGCCTGCCTGCCTACCTTCCCAGGTTTCTTTCTGTCTGATCGTTAGCTCCCAAATGAATGTTCACTTCAGCTGGACTTATGTGTGTTTGCTATAGATAGACAGACAGACAGACAGATAGATTGATAGAGTTCATATTTACTTTGGCCTTAGTTTCCTGGAAATATTTGTTCTTGTTTAAGACAAAACTCTTTTTTCGTCTTCTCTCTTATTTAAAATACCATCAAAGAGTCACCAGAGAGGAAATACTAGTGTGTTTTCCCTGTCATCAAAGGAAAAGCCTTGTGTTAAGGTTACCTCCAGACTATCCAGAGAAGACCATGCAGGATGACTGAGAAACTGCCAACCTGTTACTTAGTGGAGCTGATTCAGAGATCTCAGATACAGGAAACTCTTTGGCTTTGACCCAAGCCATGAATGTCCCTGCTCCTCCAATCATCATTCAGTGGGACATTATGACATCATCAGTGATGACCTGGCATGGTCTCCAGTTCCTAGAGCTCCCTCCAGTCCTAGCCTTTATTGCAAGTACATTCCTCTACCATGAGTGTGGAGCACCTAAAAACAACCGATCCACATGTATCTTGAGGTGACAGACTGGCTCTGGTGATTATTTCCATTTTCATGTTTAGTTGGCTCACCCACTTCAATAGGGCTCTGGCTGTCTCATTTCCTAAGACTGGCCTGGCCTTGATTTCTTGAGGCTGTCCTTGATATTTATTCTCTTTGTCCTTTGTTGCAGTTTAATTTTGGAATTCTGCCCAGACTGTGAGAAACAGCTGTAGGCAGTCAGTCAGGCCCCTGGTCCATTGGCCAGGAACAAGGAGCAGAGCTTAGGGTCTAGTTCCCCCAACTCCGCAGTTTGCTCCCTGCAATCAGGAAGCTATTTTGAACTTTGAGAGCAATATTGGTCTTGCCACTGCTCCTCTATTGCTGCCTATTGGTATGCTTAATCCCTTCTTTTCCTCATCCTACCTACCCCTTCTATAGTTTTATCCTAATATATTTCTGGCCTAACTAGCCCTGGATATTAGAATTTGATACCTGGGGTAAGTTACATGAATTAATTTCATTGTATTTTTGAATATTTGTAACGAGGACCTTGTGAATTTTAGCTATATAGACAAATTCATGTAAATAAAGCAGTCAAATTGGGCACTCAGATTAAAGGCAGAAAAACCTGTGCCTTTGTGCCCCAGAGTGCTTTTAAATGCAATTATGCATTTTAAAACTGTCCCTCGGTGTATCTGAAAGGTTTCTCTACTCTGCTTGTTTAACTCTAGCTGGATAGCTTCACAGAGACGCATGCATATTGGCAGTCTAACTCCAATTTGTTCTTTCTTTTACAAGCTTTGTGTGAAAGATAGATTGCAAAGGTGTACAATTCTCAGTTTTCTGTGTTTCTTTATACAGTACTTGACAGCAAACATAGGACTTTGCAAATATTTAAATGGAGAACACAGTTTGTCTTAAAAATGGACTTTTTAAGCATTTGCAGCAACACTATTATTTTCAAGTGGTTGGATTGATTTGATGGATTTGCCTTGAAAAATGGTAATCTTCTTTACTATTTACAAATGCTCATTAGTGCTTACTGGTCAATGTAGATAGATATGTACATATTTGCATTATTATTTTGAAATGTTTCCAACAGGATTCGCTTTTCCTTTCCTCTTACCTCTGTTGTTAATGCAGAAGAGTGTCCCTGGGAGAATAACTTGATCAGGATGACAAATATTTACCTTTGCCAAAATTTGTCACCCAGTTCTAAGCACAGTATTTTTGATTTGGGGTTTTCTGGTCTAGACCTTGAGATTTCATTTGTGCGGGAGGGGAGACTCCCACCAATGCAGACAATCATTTCCAGTCTGAAAAGATTCCCCTGGGACACTGGCTGAGTCACTTGTACCCATGGTCACACTGATGATATGTTTTGGAAGCAGGTTGACCTTCAATCTATTTTGCCCCACTGACTTTCAGTGCAGGGTTGTTGTCTTTTTTTTTTTAGCCCAAAACTATGAGGAGGAAATTTTTAATGTTTTCCTCATTCAATTATGACAATTGGAACAATTAGCCAGTCTTTCCCACTTAGTGGCAGAACTTGTAGTTTGAAAAGTGGTCTAGTTCAGAGCCTACCATGTTTGCCCTAGATATACCTCTTCCCAAGGGAAGCAAGCCCTGGGCACATATGCATGATAAACCATGATGACTACACTGGGAACAGTCAGAGAGGGAAAGTCATTCATCAGGAGACCAATGATGGGCATCCACCTAAAATAAATAAGTAAATAAAAACAAGCCTCTAGCAGAAATAAAACGGTTGTTTTTGTAAGCAGAGTAAAGCGTGTCAAGATCCCAAATGCCTAGCCAAAGTAATGTTGGAAAACATCAGTAAATATTTACCACTAGACAAAACACAAAGTGCATGAGGGCAAAGGCCTGGAAGTACTCTATCCAACACTCCTCCTAACACTAGCTAGAGCTTCTACTTTGTAATAGGTATAGGGAAGCCTGGTGGTGATTTAATGGGTTCTGGGAATCGCATTTGGTCTTGAAGAGACCAGGGAGGCTTAGTCTGGTCCTAGGTAAAGTCTAATCTAGGACTATGAATTACTTTCAGAAAAAATATGGACTTACTAATGTCTGTGTATGTATATATGTGAAGACAGAGCCAGGGAAGCCTAGGTGTATCCCAGATCCTCTGGGCCAATTGTAGGCTTGACTTGACCTGCACCTGGACTTTTAGGTCATCCAGACACATATCCAAGTCCCTTAGAATGATTTAGCTTTTAATGATATAAAAGCACAAAATGTCAGCCATGAAAGGAGTTTGTATACATAAGCCATCCCACTCAAGACTTAGACTGAGGCCCAGGGAGGTCGTAACTAGTTCAAGGACACAGTGTATTATTATTATTGTTCCTTTGATATTTCATGTGAGATATCTTCCCTCCTGAACAGTAATCTCCTTTGGGCTTGCGAACAGGTCAATTTTTTTTGTTCTCCCTTAGTACAGTTTACTTCAAAGTTGCTCAATTAACACTTATTGCTTGAGTTAGGTTGGTTATCTTAAAATAGACTAATGCTCCTAAAACAGGGATGGAATTGGTCTATCCTTCAAGGTTTAGGGCAAAAACAACAAAGTCCTAAGTTTACTTTCTTGATCTAGTTTTAAAGGAATCCTGATAAAATGAGGGAGCCGGACTAGATGCCTTCAAATGTTGCTTCCAGCTCTGTCTATGATACTATAATCCTCTTTATGGTGGGGCCAGCTGGTCATGCAATACTCCTATAGTGGAAGACTGACTACCCACGGTGGAATTCTCAGGCACTTTTCCTGCTCCCTCCCACCCCAATCCCTCTCATCTGGCATGGGGGTAGGATTTTCCTAGGGCAGGAGAAATCTGGAAAGAGGTTGGTTTCAGCCCTCCTCCCAAAGCATTGAGGCTAATACATGGCTAGGTTTCCATTGACAGATTTAATTAGGATACCAGCGTCCATCCATCCATCCAAATCCAAATTGGATTTGGGGTCAGAAGAGAACTGGCTTCCATCTGGGTTTTGTGTTGTGGTGTTGGGTAAGCTATTCAACATCGCCATTCCTTCATCTGTACAGGGAAGGGGCTGGACTAGATAATAACTTAACAATCCTTCTCCCACTAACATTTTGTTATTCCAGTAACTTAGACGTCCAGATAATTTACAGGAAGCAATTTGCGAGGAGGGGGAAGACTCGAAGGCAAAGCCCATGGTCCCACCCTCGGCTTGGCTGCATCTAAAGCTGAGGTCAGCTCTCTCTTCCCTTGGCAGGTGGCAAGCCAGTCCCAAGACGACGTCAGGTTAGACTAGGCAAATCTCTTTTGTTTCCCTGGGGTTCTGGTGGCACCTCTCTTTGGTATCTGCCTCCCAACTCCCCTATCTGCCTCCCAACTCCCCATAAGCTGCCTGAGGACAGGGGCTGCTTTCTATCCCTACGCGAGCCAAGTAGCGTTTAATGAGTCACAGGATGTCGGGACGGGAAGGAAGCCAGCTTAAGGAGCCCTTAGTCCAGTGTCCTTACTGTGTGTGTGTGTTGGGAAGTCTGGTGAAGCCGGAATCCATAAAATAGAAGAATATGAAGGTAATCACTGAGAAAGGAAACAGGCTCCTAGGGAAGGGGCTTGTTCAACGTCATGTATGTAGACTGCTCAGGCTGCATTCGAACTCCGGCCCAGTGATTCCAAACCGGGGCCCCTCCAGTCCACCGTGCAGACGTTGGGGATGCTGAGCGTGGAGAGTGTTCCCTATCACCACCCATCTGGGCCGGGGAAGCCAGGTGAGGGGGCAGCCCCCACTCCCTGTGCCACCTCTCCCCCTTCAGCCTCCAGTCCCTTCCCCTCTTCCAGTTCTCCCCCCACCCCGCTACTCTCCCCATTCAGCGCCTCTCCCCCTCCAGCTCCTCCCTCTTCCAGCTCTTCCCCCTCCTCTTCTCTCAGCCTCCCTCTCCTTCCCCCTCCCCCACCTCAATCCCCCAGCCTCCTGTTTCTCCCCCCTCCCCCACTTCTCCCCCCAGCCTCCTGCTCCTCCCCCTCCCATACCTCTCTCCCCGCCCCCTCATCAGCCTCCGGCTCCTCTCCGCCCCAGCCTTCCCTCCCCCCGCCCCGGTCCTCCGATTCCCCCCCCCCCCCCCCCCCCCCGCCATCCCCCCACCCCGCTGGCCGCAGCCTCCGCCGCCTCTTCCTCCGCCCCGTGGCGGCGGGCGCCAGGCCGGGCCGGCGGGCTCTCACTGCGCATGAGCGGGAGCCGGAAGTGCCGTGAGAGCAGCCGCCGCCGCCGCCGCCGAGGCCGCCGCCGCCGCCGCCGCCGTCCATTCGCTGCGGAGCCGGGAGGAGGCGGAGGCGGCGGGGAGGAGGAGGAGGAGGAGGCGGAGGAGGGGAGGAGGAGAGGAGGAGGAGGAGAGGAGAGGCCTGGAGGACACCAACATGGTGAGGAGGCGCCGCGCCTGTCCGCCCGCCCCCAGCCCGGCCCGGCTTCGCTCCCCGCCCGCCGCCGCCGCCACTCGAGGCCCGAGGAGGCGTTGGGCCTAGTCCGGAGGCCCGGTTCGGGCCGAGGCTGCGGGAGCGGGGCCTGGGCCCCGGGGAGCTGCTCCGCGGGGCCGGGCCGGGCTATTGTGTGCGCGCCCGGGGGAGGGGGGGGAGCGAGGCCCGCCCGGAGCCCGCCCTGAGTGGCGCTGTGCCCGGGACCGGGGGCTCGCGCCGGCCGGAGCGCGGGCAGGGCCGGAGACTGCGGGGTGTCTCGCTGCGCGTGGGGGATCCGGGCGGGAGTGGGCGCGGGCGGGGGAGGGGACGTTTGACATTGTCATGCCGCGAGGGTGAGTGTGCGCGCGTGTGTGTGGGAGGCCGAGTGCGCGTGTGCGACGCGGAGCGCCCCGCACTTGTCCGGGCCTTCTGGGCAGACAATGCCCGGACGAATGCCGGTCAGCGGGCCCGGAGGCACCCTCCCCGGACCCCCGCGCCCCCGGGGGGGGTTCCTCCTCGGAGAGGGGCCGTGCCCACCCGGGGGTCGCCCCTCGGTCGCGGACCCGCCGTCCGACGCGCGGCAAAGTTTGTGTCTCCCGATTCATTCCTCGTGTCAGCGTCGGGAGCCTGTGAACAGAAGGGCCGATTGTGCGTTGTCACACACTGGCGTGCATTGTCCTGGGGAGACTTCTGACATGTGGGTGGGTCGGGAAGTGGGGTCCCGGGCGTGCAGAAGGGGCATGGGGGGAGACCCCACTCCTCCGCGCGTGGGGACCCCGCGCAGTGTCCCGCGCCGGGCTGGGCTGACCGTGGGGCCGGAGCGCGCGTGTGCGGGTGAGATGGACCGGGCACACACACATCTGTGTCTGTCACCGATAGAATGGTGTGTGAATGGATGCGTGAGGAGTTGGAGGGTATATTACTATATGTACTGTGTTAGCACGTAATGTGTGTGATGTATTATCGTATGACCTACAGTATACAATTGTAAAATGTATGCTACATAAATAGATAATATGTACTATATTAGCATATGACATACTATACCGATCTATAACACATACCAACATGTAACACTCACTGTACAAGTATAATATGTACCCTATATTACTGTATAGCATAGACTATGTGTGTATAAAGATATGCTCTGTAAGTACAGTATTAATGCATAATACATTCTATACAAGCGCATGCTCCATATTATATTAGTAGGTAATATATGCTGTACATTATAATGCATTAGTATATAAATACTGCATGTTACTATACTATGTACTATATTATAGTATTATATACATTATACCATAGTATATGTTACTATATGTTAGTATGTAACATGCTATTTATTACTCTACTAAAATTATTACTATACGGCTTATGTATGTGTATATAAAAATATATCCGCACGCATATATACAGGTACTCTATACTGTTGGTGACAACAAATTATTAATTAAAAACTTTTTTTTGGATGATTAAATCCAGACCACTAGAGCCTTTTAGTATATACTACATAGGGTTGCTATGTTGTTTTTGCTAAGCTATTAATATAGCATAGGTACTAATGGATATTATTAAATAAAGATCTTAAATGTAACGCTACCTCCTTCCTAAATAGTATCTGTGTGCATTTGGATATCACCATTATGCTTTAAAATATCTGAATGCTTAATATTAAAGAACAGAAAATGCTTATTCATTTATCATCCTGTCAAGGTAATATTAAGGTAATTCCAGTACTTTTTTCCCTATCAATAATAAAACCTGTAAAGCAAATTATAGTAAGTGATATAGTTTTATGGTTAGAAAGTGTGTAATACTATTTTATTTGACTCTCACACCAGTCTTTTGAGTGATGGTAGAAGAAATACCCCTATTTTACAGAAGAATTTGAAACTCAGAGGTTTCGATTCATCCAGGGTCACAAGTCAGTGCTGGAACTCTAGAAAACTAGTTTTTTTTTGTTGTTTTTTTTTTTTTTAAATTATACATCTCTAGTGCTCTGTATGTTATGCTGTACACTGCCTGCCCACTTCTCTTTGGTAGCAATAGCCTTCAAAACATGTAGCTTTAGTTCCTACATCTTCCTGTTGAAATTTCAAATGATGCCAACACAGAGCAAGTGCTAAAATACCTAAGGAAAACAATACAATGCGTTTTCATGACTTTATTGTGGTTTTTTTGTTTATTGTGAATATGAAGGATAGGCAGGCATGAATAGGTCTGGATGAGATCACAGATCCATTCAAGCAAGATGATACTTCCTCTGCTAAAGTCCTCTGGTCTTCGTCAGAGAGTATGGGGAGATGGCCTCAGGTTCCCGAAGGCTGTGCCAGCAGAATCCTATCTCGGTGGTTCTACCACTTTGGAAAAGCTTGCAGGATGGGGGATGGACTACATTACATAGTGGTTGTGCCACTAGCTGAGTTCAGAAGAGGCTAATCCCCACTAGATTGACAGCAAGTGCAGTACAATTTTTTGGCTGTAACAACTTTTAGTCAACACGCATTTATTAAGTGCTTGCTGTATGCCAGGCACTATGCTAATAATAATCACTGGGCATACAAAGAAAGGCAAGCCCAGGTAAAGAGTTCCTAAGGGGCTCTTTGGTCTCCCACAATGAGCAGGTAACAGATTTTGAAGTATAGAGGCTTCTCAAGTTTATTGATGCCAAAATATGTATTTTTGGAAAAGGAACAGTCTTGCACTCTGAAGAATACATTAATTAAAGTTTATACAGTTGTTTTATAAACTGGGGTAGTTAATTCTGATAAGTTTCAAATTGTGGCAGGTTTACAAATGTGAAGTTTTACTTTCAAAATAGTGATAATTTGGTGTAGTGGAAAGAGGACTGACCTAAGAATGAGAAGACCTAGAGTCTGGTCTCAGTTCTACCACTAACCTGACCCGGGAGTTCACTTACCTTCCTTAGGTCTCTTTCTTTGGCTATAAAAATGAGGGGAATCAGATGATATCTCAGGTCCTTTTCAGCTCTCAAATTCTTTAACCCTATCTGTAAGTCTGAATTTTACACTAACTGTTATAGCTGAAGTTGATATTCCTGTCATAATTAAATCTTTTTACTAGCTTTAGATCTAAAGATTTGGTAGGAAAATGAGATTGGAAAATTAAAGTATTAGTACTTGTTTTAATCTAAATCCTTTTTTTATTTAAAGAAACCAAATAATGATCTGAGTTAAATAATTCAAATACTATTATATTGATGAATCATGTGATTATAAATTAAGGGTGAGATATCACACTTTCGAATTATTTAGTTTTAATGTCTTGGTTTTAAAAATCAGTATAAGATGAAACATGGATTTTTAAATTACCAGAAATTATATATCCAAATGTGTACCATCCTGTCCAAAACTATAACCATAGGAGGTTATAAACCTCTATCAGGGATGAGATTTTTCGCTGTTGATGCTATTCAGAAGGGATGTGTTGTAGGTTTTTGGAAAGTGGTTTCAAAGGAGCCATTCCAAAAGTGTTTTGAACTACTTTGAATGTATATATTGATATATTTATTAAAAAGCAGTCTCATTCCTGCACAAAAGTATGCCTTATACAGGTGATAGGACCAGCCTGGTATAGTGAAGAGTTAGCTTGATAGGATGGAAAGAGCATTGGATTTGGAACCAGAAGACCTGGTTTGAAGTTCTAACTGAGACTTATTACTTGTATGGACTTTAGGGAAGTGTTTTGACCTGTAGTCCTCAGTTTTCTCATCTGTAAAATGAGGAACCTCTTTGGCCTTGTTCAGTTCTAAATTGGTCTTTGTTCTGCCTTCTCATTGTTATGTTATAAAGTTTGAAAAATTATAAAGAGAAACCCAAAATTAGTCTGTTCTGTTAGTCTACACAAAGCCTCTGTTGGAATAATCATTCCTTACTACTAACAATTTAGTCATATACTCACTAACTAACTGTAAGGCTACAATAAAATATGTTGCATTTGACTTAATAGCTGTATGGTGGATCTCCACTAAAGACCTACTTTTCATGCTGCATTATGAAGTAGATGTGACCCTAAGCCCCCAAAGGATATTGCATTGGAAGGCAAGTCCAGGCAGGTGCGTCGAAACAGAAGAGACCAAGTGTGGCTGCAACGATGGGTTCTGTTTTGGTCACATACGGGCGTGGTGGTGGAGGGTAGATACCAGTTTAGCCAAGTTTGAAGACGCTTATAAGGCACAAGAAAAGTTTGCTCTCCACTAAAGGAAATTTTCCAGCCACAAGAATTCATGAAGATAGATTGCACTAAATCCTAGCAGGGTTGAGATGTGAATGAAGATGGAGTGGAGATGGAGAGTAACTAACTATATGGGTGAAATCATGAGTCCTTGAAATATTTGAACATATACAGTAGTGAAGTAATATTTAAAAAAAAATAGATCTTAAATTATAAGTCACTTTGTATAGAGAAAAATTTTAGGTAACAAGATTCTTGGCACATTTTAAACTACATTTTGGATTTTTTTTAAAAAAAGGTTTTATTCTCAATGGTTCACATTCTTTTTGAAAATGGACACCTAAGTTATACCTTTCTTGCTACCACTTTGGGACAGTGAGTTAAATCTCACTTAAGTAGATAAAACCTGCTGTTCTACCAAAAAAAAAGTACTTTCGGGCAGGTTTTTTTTAAAAATAAAATCCTTAGTTGTTTATGCTCTTATTAAAATCTGTGCTCAGGAAAGTTGACTTTTTATGCAAATACTCTTCCTATAGAGGTGGTCTTTTCGATTGATTTCTGTGTAATTTCTTGCCATGTTGAATGGTGGCCTAATTATACTTTCATAACAAGCCAAAATACTTTGGGGAAAATATTTTACTTATCCGCAAAAAACCCAACCCTCTCCCAATTATTTTTTTTAGTGCATGTAGTTGTAAAATATAAGCTAAATTAATGTAGTATTTTTTTTTTATTCTAAATGGACAGGCCTTAGCATTGAGTGGTTATTTTCAGGTTATATTATATTCATCATATACATTGACCCAAGTAGGATGAAAATGTAAAGCTCCATTTTTCAAACTGGATATGTGTTTCTCTTTGTGACAGGATTAGGTATGAAATTTGATGAAGACATATATAGTTCCAAGTAGGATTTGGTTGCTGCGTGGACACAAACAATTGCTTGAGTAGAACTAAGTAGCGTATTTACTTAGATGTACTTCAGTTTTTTAGGTTGTTGTTTTTTTTCAGCCTCCCCCCCAAAAAAAAGGTTGAAGTCGTATTATATAATGAATACTAATTACTGAAAGTTATTACTTTCAAGTTATTCTCCACTAAATAGCTAGTATAATTTTAAAAGAATTTTCTTTGTAATTTTTCTGTGTTAAATAATGTGACTTTATTATTTTTAAAAATTACTCAGCACTGACCTCAGAGATTAGTGGTTCAATTAAATGTTCGTTGTATATGGCATTTCTAATATTTTTATGTTTCAATTCAACTTAATTGAACAAGCATTTTAAAATTAAGCTTCTGTTGGGCACTGGGGTTACAAAGGCAAAAACTGAAGGAGTCCCTACACTCAAGGAACTTAGTTTCTACTGGGAATAGGGGTGGGGAAGAGAAACAACATGTGCACAGATGATTAATATACAGTATGTTGAAAATAAAAACAAAGTGATTTAGGATATCTGAGTTGCAAATTGACTGTACCCCAAATCTTTCAATATAAACAATTGTCATTTTCTAGGAGCTGATTGTACAGATTGTAAAACAAACTGGTCTGTTAACTTCTCTTCCTTTCTTCCTTTTGTTAATTAAAACCTTAGATAGAGAGCATGGTCATAGCCAAACTTGTCAGCTAATTTTACCACTTGTTAGAAGCTTTGCTGGAGAATTTATTGTGGGGAGACAATTGAAAATAATTGTAGAATTTTCAAACTTGAGAGGGGAATTTACATATTCTTTAGTTCAATTCCCTGTTTCTACATCTGAGGAAACTGAAAGTTAAAAGAAGTTTTCTTTCTTTTGCTCTTGGCCTTTTGCTGGTTCACATATTTCTCATTCACTTATATGAAGGTATAGATGGTATGCTTAGCATATTGGAGATGATATAGACCTGTCCCACACAGAACCCACACACAGGCTTGACAGTCTGGATCCCCAAAGATCTCAGCAGGTTAAAACAATGACATTTAGTAGGACTAAATGGAAAAACCTGCCTGGGTTTGAAACATCCATCTACCCAAGTACAGTTGGAGGAGGCATGACTAGCAGCTAGGTTATATGAAAAACATTTGAAGTTTTTAGTGACGTGATCATAGTGCAACATGGGAACAGTGTTCAGAATAGGGGGGTGCTCATTTAACTGTTTCTTACTACATTTTAGGATGTACATGGACAAGCTGGCACGTACGAGAGGAAGGATGCTGGCATGATAAGGGGCCTAGTTTGTTATATCAGAAGAAAAAGTGGGTGTTTAGGTTGCAGAAGACTTGAAGAATGTATTAACTGCATTCAAGTATTTAAAAAGTTGTCATGATAAAGAGAGTTTTGGTGTGTTCTGTTTGACGCTGGTCATCAGACATAAAAGAGTGGTTTGAAATTGTGAAAAGGAGAATTGACTTTAAGGAAAAACTTGTTAGTATTTAAAGCTGACTCAAAGCAGAATGGGATACTTCAGGATCTATTCCTCTTTACTGGAGGTTTACAGGTGGAGAATGAATGATTACTATAAGAAATTATAATTTTTGGTTTTATATCATCAGAGTTTCGCACTTTTTCCCTCCCTCTTTACTCCCAGAGAGTCAACTGTTATTACAAAGAATAAAAAAGAAAAAATAAACAATTCAGAAGAGCTAAGCAATACATTGGAAAAAGTCTTGCATTGTATTGTTATTCCGTTGTTTTTCAGTCCTGTCTGACTCTTGTGATTCCTTTTGGGATTTTCTTGGCCAAGATACTAGAGTGGTTTGCCATTTTCGTTCTCCAGCCCATTTTTACAGATGAAACTGAGGCAAACAGGGTTAAGTGATTTGCTGGGGTCACCCAACTAGTAAGTGTCTGAGGCCAGATTTGAACCTAGGAAGATGAGTCTTCCTTACTCCCGACCCTGCATTCTAGCCACTGTGACAGCAAAACCTTTAGTGTCCTATTCCTCCCACCCTCCAAAGAAAGTGGTCAGTGCCTTTTCATGTCTCTTCTTTGCGATCCAGCTTGCTCATCATAATTTCACAGCAATCAGTTTTGATTCTTTTGTTTTGTCATTCACTTCACTTATATTGTTGTCATCATTGTGTAAATTATCTTCTAAATGCTGGTGTACAGAGTATTCCTGTACAGGTTTGGTTTGGACTATTAGATGGCCTTTCAAGCCCCTTCCAATCTTGAGGTTCTGCTGAGTCTGGGTATTTTAAGTTACCATTGCTTATTATGTAGAATAAAAGATATCATTGAGAAGTGTGACAGGATGGGAAAATGGGTTGGTCCAAAAGTGAGGGTAAGGGATAAGTGGTCCAGAGCCAGGGTGCATTGTGAATACACTCACATTCACAAGAGAGCTCAAGGAATGCCTCCAGGACTTGTATGGTGGCCTTGGGGGGTACATGTATGGGAAGACGTAGACAGGAGTTCCTAGGTTGTGTTAAGCCTCGTTGGAGAGAGCTCCTAAATCTGTGAGATCCTAGATCTATTTGCAGATGCCTCCATTACTTACCTCCATTACTACAGATAATCCAAAATTAGGGAGAATGTCATGGCTATGTTTTTACAGCTAGGACTTGAACTTTTTCATAGCAAAGCCAATATTCAGTTTCCAGTGCTGAGCATTTTGAATAAACACTACGTACCACATAAGAGTGCTCTTTGTTGTTGTTGTTAAGCAGTGCTTGTCTTAAATTTGATTATTCCATATATGAAATTATCAACATGAAAGTGGAAAGTGAAAGATAAGTCCCTAGTACTTAAAGTTGAGCCTTTGGGCAATCTGATAAACAAATAACCAAGTTTGTGTGTAGTGTAACATTTTTTAAAGGGTGCAGAGTAAATTCGTAAGTGCATTGTAGAAAGTTGAAAATATCTTTTCTTTGTTGAGTGAAATACTTTTTTGAGGTATATTGCTACTATACTTTATAACTTTGTGTGCGGTAATTACATTGTGTATGTATTCCTTTTTTGATTCTTAGTAATAGTTCAGCACTTTGAAAAAAGTTCATTTCAACTATCAGTTGCAAATGTGGGCTATAGAAAACTTCTGAATGAATTCAGCCTGTGCTGAACATTATTAGGGTAATTATTAAATTAAAATAATTATTTAATTTTTTTCTAAGTCTTTTATATCTAAAACCGAAACTTTTTGTTTCTCCAGTACATATTTCCCTTCCATTTTGCTTTCTACCTGTGGTTTCATCTGTAAAATAAAGGGTTTGGACTTTAGGGCTGCAAAAGGCTCTTTCAGCTCTAGAGTCTATATCATCTTGTGATCCACTGATTTTCTGTTTTCTCGGAGTCACAAGCCCCTTTATCTTCCCTGTTAAGCTTTGGCTTTTCTATCTCTGAACATATAAAAACACAAATTGTAACCACTTATTTTTTTGCCAACGGTTTTTAAAATGGGCTTATGACAGGCCTGTAAACACATTTTCTCTTCTACAGTTTTGCATTCATCTATGAAATATTAAATTTTTTGTAGGAACTTACAGTTTCACTTCTAAGCGATCCCTCTAGGTAGTCATAGTTAAGGAATGGCTACTTTTTTCTCTTGTAAGTTAAATATTGAAAATTGCACATGTTTGTATTTACCTTTTTATAGCACTTGGAAGGATTTCCTCTGTATAGTTTTGTTGGCCTCCTTTTCCTTCTTTCCCTTGTTTTTTCCCCCTACTCTTTTTTTTTAAGGCTTCTTTGAAGGTAGCAGAGGAGGGAATACCTTTCAACTGTGTTCTTACTTTGCCCTTTCTAGAATGGTAGCTTTGAAAACAAACTTTTGAAGGTTTAGAAATAGGCAGCAGTTTTCTCCTTTGGCCTTAGCCCTCAACATCTTTGAGAAGACTTCAGATAGGTGATTGATTTTTGATGAAACAAGACTGAATTTGATACTTGACTACCTAAGTGATCTCTGTATGTCAAAGATAAGATTCCAGGGCTTATCTTTACTCATTTTATTTGAAATAGTAAATATTTTGTTAGTATCAGAATAAATATGCACGTTTTCCTGTGGTCACTGAAGGTTTCTAAGAAATTATTACAGATTTTGGTGGGGGGATGGGAGTGGGGTATGTACTAATGTCATTTGAATCTGGAAGTAATTGGAATAAAGTTAGAAAATTAATTCCTTTTAAAAAAAACTTTTTAGGTCTGGGCATCTTTATTTCCTTCTGGTGGTTCTAAAAAAGAAAGATGAAGCAGAGCAGGGTGAGCAGCTGTAAATTTGTAGTCACAAAATTTAGAAATAATGCTTAAGATTGGTGTTAGGGTGTGTTTTATTTTTACAAGTATCATGTATTGGCATCTTTAAAATTAATTCTTGCTTGAAAATGTTAGGCTTTAGTTTATTGGGAGCCTTAATCTTTTGTGAATATGAGTGCATGCATACATGTGCATGTTAGAATGAAATCTAGGTAAGAAATTAGTAAATACTAAGAAGAGTAAGATACTGTATAATTATTTCTATCCTTCATAAAATAAATTTGGTCAATTTGGTGGCAATAATATGTTTGTCATATCTAAAGTGTTTTTCACTTCTTCACCTTCATCTTTTACTCTTTTATGTGATGTTTATGTTGCTTTAAATAGAAATGTTAAAATTTGGTATGATTAAATATTAATTAAAATGTACGAATGGCCTTTCTGGCTTTTAGAAGTTAATAGATGACTGTCATTCCAAGTTATTGTATTGTTCATTACTTTGTTAGTCTTTGGTAGAGTTGAAATCAGAGCTATGTAACAATTAACAAAGTATCCCATATGTTCTTGACAAGACAGTAAAAAAAAAAACCATGATCAGAACAGGTGTTATATACATTTGTATCTTTGCTATTGTATCATATATTTGGATAATCTTAACTAATTTTAGTACCAAAAGTTGTATTTTCTAATTTGGTGATTACTCAAGCATATTCACAAAAAAGTTTCTAGATTAATGGCACATAATTGGGCTGTGCTAAATTTTAATAGCTGTGATACTCTTTGTTGTTAATAGTTTGATTATGCCAGACTTGAGATTTAAAAAAAAAAATAAAGAAGGTGTTTACCTATCCCTCAGCACCTCTTTCCTGCCTCAAGAAATGCCTTCTCTGGCCAGCCCCTCCTCCCATTTCCCAGCCTTAATTTATAGAGGAGTGCCAGATTCCCCTTGCCCCTTTATCCTTGACTCAGGGAGAAAAGGGTGCTTTCTGTTAGATTCTCAGATTTTTCTCGGTGACTCTGGAAGTGAGTGTATAAATTTTGTCCATGAATTTTGAAGGTAAAAGAGAGGGCACGTTCTGTGCCCAACCCAAAATTTATTACATTGACTTGACTGCAAAGTTGAATTTACCTGTTCTATCTACTATACAAATGTTAAAAAATTTTGTTCCGGGTTCTGGGAATCATCTGGGAAATGGAATGGGGGAGCTATGAATAACATCTTTGCCGAGTGAGGATAGTCATTTGGCTTTCTAAGAACCCACTCTTCCTGATCCAGTGCCTTGCTAATCAATAGCTATTGGAGAAGAAGAATAAAGCCTTTTTATTCAATACTGGCCATATGTTTTTACACCTAAACATTTTAATATAAAGTATTACAATTGCCCACCCCCCCAAAAAAAAAACAACAACCCTTAAGAAATTTACATTTGGACAAATTAAAACATTGAAATATAATGTAATGGAATTGGAATTTAATGTAATGTAATCTCTTCAAATACTTTGAATTGTTTGTGTTTAATTATTCATTTTTATGATTTAAAAAATCTTTATAGGTAAGATTTTTGTCAGCTCTTCTTTTATTCCCCAAATCCTCAAATATTTTGCTGTCTGGGAAGTCATTAATAGATTCAACAGCTCCATTTTGTCATGCAAAGTCAATCATCTAATACCCGCTATGATCCAGGTACTGGGCTAAGTGCTGGGGATACCAAGGCAAACTGAAGTAGTCTGTGCCCTCAGAGTGCTTTTGTTCTGTCAGGGGAGACAGCATGTACATACATAAGTTTGTGTAGAATATATACAAAGTAAACACAGAGTAGTTTTGGGAGGGAGGCCATCAACAACCTGGGGGATCAAGAAAGGCTTCATGTAGGAGGCTTGTTCTTGAGCTGAATCTTGAAGGAAATTAACAATTTCAAGAAATAGAAATGAGGAAGGAGTGTAGTCCAGGCTTGAAGAGATGGTCAGTCAGTCAATAAATGTGTATTAAATGCCTACCATGTGTCAGGCACTTTTACAGGTACTGAGATATAAGAAAGGCAAAAAATAATCCTTGCCCTTAAGGACTTCACATTTTGTTGGGGCAGACAACATGAAAATGACCATGTACACACAAGCTCTATAGAGGAAGGATAGATTGAAGGGCAGAGAGATGGAACAAAGATTAATGAATACTGAGATGGGCTTCTTGCAGAAGGTGGGACTTTAGTTGCAACTTTGAGATTTTAGTAAAGCCAAGGAAGGCAGGGAATAGACATGAAAGAGTTCCAGACTTGGGGGACAGCCAGGGAAAAAACTTGAAATTGGAAGCTGGATTGTCTTCCTCAAGGAACAGCGAAGAGGTCAGTGTCACTGGACCATAGGGTGTATGCAGGAGAGTAAGGTGTAGGGAGACTTGAAAGGTAGGAAGGAGCCAGATGATGAAGTTCTCTAAAAGTCAAACAGAGGATTTTATATTTGATTCTTGAGGTAATAGGGAGATACTGGCATTTACTGAATTAGGGAGGGAGGTGTTGACATAGATCTGTGTTTAATGAAGATTAATAGCAGAGTGGAGGATGGAATGGGGGGGTGGAGGGGGAGGACTTGAGGCAGAGAGACCAGCAAGCTATTGCAATAGTCTGGTGCAAGGGATGAGGGCCTGCACCAGGGTAGGGGCAGTGGTAGTGGAGAGAAAGGCACATGTATGAAAAAATTGAAAATGGAAATAATAGGCCCTGGCAACAGCTTGAATATGGAAGAAGAGGAGACGGGAGAGAGTGAGGAGTTGAGGACAGTGGTGCTTTCCCCAGTAATGGGGAAGTTAGGACAAGGTTGTGGAGGAGACTTCGGGGATCAGTTTAGTTTTTCACATGTCAAATTTAAGATGTTTCCAGATAGAATGTAATTTGTGGGTATAAGCAAGAAGGCCAGTTTGGCTGCATTGTAACAGATTACTAGGAGAGCAGTGCATAGACATTATCACCATACAGGGTATATTGGACTAGTCTAGACAGGTAGATTGTCAAACAACAGGTTATCCTAGAGATGGGGGAGGGGAGCTGCTGGGGCATACTGAGTAATCTCCCTATGCCTCACTTTACTCATGTCTAAAACGAAGGGCTTGGATTCGGTGACCAGAGGTCTCTTGCACCTCTACATCTATTATAAATAGGAGAATAATGTGGTCAGACCTGAGCTTTAGGAAAGTTTCTTTAGCAGCTGTGAAGAATGGATTGAAGTGGGGAGGTACTTGGTAGGAAAACACTTAATAGACTATTTCAGTAGTGAGAGTGAGAATCGATGAGCACCTTCACTAAGTAGCGGCTTTTAGAGAGAGAGGAGCTGGACACAATGTTGTGGGGGCAGAAACAAGATTTGGCCACTGACCATAAGAAAGTGACTTAAACTGTGCTTTCCTTCTTTCCTCCAGCAAGGGGGATCAAAAGCTATAAAGTACAAAGAATAGGATTTAGTAAATATTTTAAAACCTTTTTCTGTATGGATTTACAACTAACCTTTAAGAAACAAATGACGATCAAACGAGTAAGAATGGATTATGTATGTATTTACAGACACACACGCATAGAGAGATACATATCTCTGTAAATACATATACGTATCTCTGTGTGTATATATATTATACATATATGTGTATGTATATATCAGAGATATTTTTAAAAGAAAGTCAAGCCAACCAAAGTCTTCTACTTTGGTACTGGGATACCATGAAATATCCTCCTACACATTACCTAGTGATGACTTAAAGCCATACTACAGTTTATGAGAAAAAAAGCCCTGGAGTTTTAGTGGACTACTTACTTACCATGAGTTAACAGTGTCATATGGTAGTTAAAAAGAAATCCATAGAAAACTAATATGCTCTCTGGGTGCATTAATAAGAGTAGAGTGGCCGGAACAAGGGATATTATAGTTCCCACAACATATACTCTTTGCTGGTCTTATCTCATCTTAAATATGTATTTTTCAATTTCTTAAAATATAAGCTCTACATTTTAAAAAGACCATTGTAAAATTACCAGCATGTTGAGGAGACTTGAAGCCATGTCCTATCAGTTACTTAGCCTATACAAGGGACGTTGTCTTAGGGGAGATAAGATAACTGTCTTCAAGTGTTTAGAAGACTGTCATGTGGACAAGGAATTAGGTTTATTTTACTTCTCAGAAGGGCAAAATGAGGAGGAGTAAATCAAAATTGCAAAGAAAGGTTTCAGTTCAATATTTTTTTGAAAAAGGTCTTTCTAACACTTCTGGAGATGTCTCAAAGTGGAGTGGGCCACCTTGGGAAGTTGGGAGGGTTTAAGTAGAGGCCAGGAGACTGTTTATTGGGGGTGATGTTGTAACAACCAATTCCTATTCAAGTAGAGGTTGAAACAGAACCTGAAGTTTTTCCCCAACTTTAAGATATTATAATTCCAAGTTAATAAAGCAGGAATTTAAAAGAAAAACAATCCTAGTTATGGTCTGGGAAGAATTTGCAATTTGTTTTAATCTTCTGCAAAATTCTGTATCAAAAAATGTTTAAAATATTTTCAGTATACTTGTCTTAGGGACAAATGTACACTAATACATTTTATGAATGTATCAGTTTCCCATTTTCTGCTATAAAGATTGAAACAAAAAAAGTTTTCTTGCTTAATTCTCTGAATTAAGTAGAAAATTTAACTGAAACGTGTTCTTGCCCTTCCCAACTCCCTGTGACCCCTTCTCCTTCCCTCCCTCCCCCCATAACATTTTAGTGTAATGAATATGAAACTCTTAAAATTCTGGGGAGAAGGTGCTTTATCAAAATCTAGAAAACTTCAGAGAGGTATGTTGAGATGTTGGATGTGTAAGTGATATTCTATGGGTCCATATATGGATACACATTGAACTCGTTTTAAAACTGCTTTCTGTCATTTTTAGAACAAGTTAGGAGGGTAGCTAATGGTCACTGCTGGCATGTTGCTTGTCTCTGAAGTAACCTCTCCATAAAGTACTTGAGGAGGGGATTGGTAATTTTACCCCAAATGAGAAGCTCCCTCCCCTTCTATTTTCAGCAATATCAAACAACCCCTTCAAAGGTAGGGTTGCTATTGAAATTTAATTTAGAAATTAATAATTATACAACAGGACCATCACTTTTTAAGAAGAGAGGTCCATTTCAAGCTTAGTCATAAGCAATAATGGTTTTGAGGGGAAAAATGTATAATTAAACCTGGTTTGAGACATATTTGTTCCATGTTAGTTACATATATTTAATGTTAGCATTGGTTTTTATCTATTTGATTGTGGGAAGCCCTTTGGCTTTTCATGTTTTATGAAAATGTTTTGAACTTTGACATTTTATTGAAAAGTTCAAAATGCTTTATAAATATTTATCCACAGGGAACAGCATAGTTTAGTGGAAAGATCTCTGGACTGGGATTCAGACCTGGATTCTAATCCTGGTTCACTATCACTACTTAGCTGTGTGACCTTGGGCAATGAGAAAGAAGACCTTTGGTCTTAAGAGACCAATATGGATTCCCAGGGAGCTCTCCAACCAACTTAAATTTTAAAAAGACATGTTCAGAAGATGGAAACAAGGGCAGGTAACCAAGTGTGGACAGGGTCAAGATTCAAAAATATGTCAGTTGATTACACCATTTGGCCATTTGAAAGCTGGAATTGAAAAAAAAATAAATGTAAGGTCTTGCACATGATTTACAGAAATCATCTTGAGAGAGGCAAGACTGTATTCAACTGAAGATTTGTGGATAATAGTGGGCTTTAAGCACAATCTGTGTGAACAGTGTGATGTGATAGCCAAAAAATTAACATGATTTTAGACTGTATTCAATAGCATGATGCCCAGGACAAGCAGTGTGGTACATAGAGGATTAGCTTTGGAGTCAGGAAGACCTGTGTTCAAGGCCTCCCAGACACATATCAGCTACATGACAAAGGACAGGTCACTTAACCTGCAGGACTCCAGGCACCTATGTATGATGAAATTTCAGCTGCTCTGTATTAGCAGGGGGTGTTTATACACTCATGAAATCACAGGCCTAGACCAAAAAGGATGTCCAGGACTAGAGTACCAAGACAGTCCAGCTGTGCTCTGCCCTTGTTAGAAGATATTTGGAGTATTGTGTTTGGTTCTGGGAGGCAATTTTAAGAAGGACAGATCTTAGATGTAGAATTTTAAGTTAGAAGCAGTAAACTAGTTCACAGAGTCCACACCCCTTGTTTTAGGGGAGAAGAAACAGGCTTAGAGATCCTTGCCCATGGTCACATTATTAGTAGCAGAGACTCAACTAGGATCCATAGTTCTTGTCTAGTATGTTTTCCACTACCCCAGAACTACTTCCTGACTGTTCTTTGGGAGAGTTCAGCCAGTGTTTCCTATGGACTGACACCCCCCTCCCCCGCCCCCCAAGTCCCCTGTGTCCTGGCAGAGAACTCCCTTTCACTCTTCACTCTCTTTCCAACTCTTACCTCTTAATTTCTCTCTTTTTTTTTTGGAGGGGGAAGGCAAGGGCAATCGGGGTTAAGTGACTTGCCCAAGGTCACACAGCTAGTAAGTGTGTCAAGTGTCTGAGGCAGGATTTGAACTCAGGTCCTCCTGACTCCAGGGCCGGTGCTCTACTCACTGTGTCACCTAGCTGCCCCTACTTCTTAATTTCTATCCCTACCTCTAATCACTAGGCTTTGTGCCTCAGCGTCTCTCATCTCTCACTGCACTAAGAGATGTTGGTGGTGTCTCCTTGTAGTCGAAGGACATGTGCAGGTTTCTGTTAGGCCCTTTCCCCCACCGCAGTGGGAAGTGAAACCCACGTAATTTTGCCTCTGCTCCATCCTTTAAATTGCCCATCCTGTGGAAGGGGGATTAGAGGTATTCTCTTTGACTCTAGAGAGAACTAGGGACACTGCAGTTCTTGCAAGGCAAATTCAGGTTAAGGTAAAGAAAAATGTACTGTCAGAGCCATCCAAAATTGAGTTGGACTGCCTTGGGACATGGAGGCTCTCTTTCACCAGAGATGAAAGACAAACAAATCTTTGAACTTTTCTTAAGTCTTGATTTCCTCTATGGTAAATGAATGGATTGGACTAGATGATTGTTGGGTTCCTTCTAGCTTTAAAATTCTATGTTCCCTGATTTAAATAAATCATAGCGATTCTGGGCCATAGTTCAGGTACAGGCATCCTAATGGAGTTTGTTGTAGCAGGTACCGACAGTGGAGGGTGGGGGAGAGGAGAATAGTAGTAGATCAGCTGATTGGGGGAAGCTTTGAGAATTAAACCTGAAGTGTTAGTTAGAGGGAAGCAAATGATGGTAGACAAGGCTTACAGCCTTGTTCTCTGTTGCTTTTCTCTGGGTCAGAAGAGATGAGAAATTGTCTGGGCCAGGCAGTAATGCTTCTCTGTTGAAGAAGAGTGGTTAAAAATTTTTGTATTGGGGCTAGTGATTGGAGGTCAAGGGAAAAAGGTACCCAAGGTGAAAAAGAAGAGAATCTGGTAGGAGTCTCTTGGATTCTTGAGCAAATTCTGTATTTCTTCCTAGATGAGTGAAAAGTATGAGAAGATAAAAAAGGGAACCCAAAATAAAATTGATAGATTATATGCTTCTGTTTTCTTTCCCAAAATACAGATAAGTAATCATGTTTATTTCATATTAAGAAAACTTATGATGAATACTGTTTGATCAAAAGTATATCATTAAAATGTCATAGTTTTTAGTGAGAACAAAGTAGAAATCATATTTAATAGGCTACAATGGAAAAATCCAGTCTTGTAGGTTGTTACATATATCTTTTCCACTTTCTTTTCTCATTCCAATAGAACAAGTTGAAATCATCGCAGAAGGATAAAGTTCGTCAGTTTATGATCTTCACACAATCTAGTGAAAAAACAGCTGTGAGTTGTCTGTCTCAAAATGACTGGAAGTTAGATGTTGCAACAGACAATTTTTTTCAAAATCCTGAACTTTATATACGAGAAAGTGTTAAAGGATCATTAGACAGAAAGAAGTTAGAACAGCTATACAATAGATACAAAGGTGAGTGCTTTAATTCTCCTGTCATTTCTAGTTTAAATGACTAACATGTATAACACATCTCAATAAATATATTATCAACTGAAGTTACCCAGACCAAGCTCTTGTGGAAAGCTGTACTCACAAGGAAGCCTTCTCTGTGGTCCTCACGTTTAGCAGAATGGTAAGTAATGAAAAAAGACTGGACTTGGAGTCTGGACCTGGCATTACCAGGACCTTTGATCTTGGCTCTTCCATTTTAGGCAAGTCTCTTCACCTCTTTGGCCCTCAGTTTCCTGATCTGTAAAATGAGAATTGGACAAGATGACCTCTAAAGGCCCATTATATTTATCATCCTGTGACTGTGTTTTACTGAATAATATGGAACAGGTTTTTTTTTTTCTTGGTTTGTCTATTTTTTTTCTCTTTTAAAGTATTGATCTTTTTGAGGTATAATTTCTGTCTCTTTCCTGGGAGAGTTTTGAGAAAATGTTGGTATCAATTTATAATATATTCAACACACTTTTAAAGTGACTTTGGCCATAACTTTTACCAGTAAGCTTGGAGACTCCTTGTTGACTTAAGCTTAGTTTGGATAGAAGTATTCCGTGGGACTCTTATGTACCTTGGAATTCTTACCTTAGGAAAATCAAGGGGCTGAGTTCATTCTTTCTACTGAAAGAAATTCTTTCACTTTCCATTTCCTAGTTTAAAAATAGTGGGGGAGTCCATTTTCTTTCCTTTGATTCAACCAACAAAATTTTTGAGAAATGACATAAAGAAATTTTGGGGATTGTCAGGCAAGTAGCTTTTCTTTAAATTGGACAGATTTCTTGCCAGTACCATTGGGTTGAATGGCACAGTTTATAACTTTTGTTTTATTTAATTTATTTAATATTTTTAGTTTTCAGTATTGATTTTCACAAGAGTTTGAATTACAAATTTTCTCCCCATTTCTACCCTCCTCAGCACTCCAAGATGGCATATATTCTGGTTGCCCTGTTCCCAAGTCAGCCCTCCCTTCTGTTACCCCACTCCCCCTCTCCATCCTCTATTCCCTTACTTTCTTGTAGGGCAAGATAAATTTTTATGCCCCATTGCCTGTATATCTTGTTTCCTAGTTGAATGCAAAAACTTTTTTTTTTGAACATCTGTTTTTAAAACTTTGAATTCCAAATTCTCTCCCCTCTTCCCTCCCCACCCGCCCTCCCTAAGAAGGCAAGCAATTAATCATAGGCCACATGTGTATCATTATGTAAAACCCTTCCACAATACTCATGTTGTGAAAGACTAACTATATTTTGCTCTTTCTTATCCTGTCTCCCTTTATTCAGTTTTCTCCCTTGACCCTGTCCCTTTTCAAAAGTGTTTGTTTTTGATTACCTCCTTCCCCTATCTGCCCACCCTTCTATTGTCCCCCCTTTTTTATCTCCTCCCTCCTTCTGTCCTGTGGGGTAAGATGCCCAATTGAGTGTGTATGTTATTCTCTCCTCAGGTCAAATCCGATGAGAGCAAGATTCACTCATTCCCCCTCACCTGCCCCCTCTTCCCTTCCTACAGTAGAACTGCTTTTTCTTGCCACTTTTATGTGAGATAATTCACCCCATTCTATCTCTCCCTCTCTCAATATATTCCTCTCTCATCCCTTAATTTTTTTTTTTTAGATATCCCTTCGTATTCAACTCCCCCTGTGCTCCCTCTGTCTGTCTGTCTGTCTGTCTGTCTGTCTCTCTCTCTCTCTCTATATATATATATATCTATATATCTATATCTATATATGTATATGTATATCACAGTTTATAACTATTGTTGGTGATTTCTTCAAATTAAGAATGTAATGTTCTTCTGTGGTCAAGCTGTTCATAAGAGAAAAGGGATTTCATTCTGTTGTGATCATCATTTAGAGAATGACTAAACAAAACATGACTTTTAATACTTCTTTCAGAAGTTACATTCCTGTTTAAAGGTGACTGATTTTCTGAATGTGTGTGAGTATGGAAGAGTGTCCCAAGGACAAGCAAAACTCTGTTGTATACATGACTTTGCTTTGGCTGGAGGTGGGGATGAGGGGTATCTACATGTTGGTTTAAAAATATTGTGAGGAAAATGTTTTATTGGTGTTTTAACTTTGGCTAAATTGTGAAGAGCACAATTTTAAAATGCGACCCTAAAAGCACTGTTGTTTCTCATGAAGGCATTGTTTTAAAAAGCATGGAAGCAGTGATGTGTAATAAAGTCATAGAACTCAATTGCTTTTCTTTTGCTATATCAACTTGTTCTTATTTTCCTAAGATCCTCAAGATGAAAATAAAATTGGTATAGATGGTATACAGCAATTTTGTGATGACCTGGCACTTGACCCAGCCAGTATTAGTGTACTAATCATTGCTTGGAAGTTCAGAGCAGCAACACAGTGTGAATTCTCAAAGCAGGAGTTCATGGATGGCATGACCGAATTAGGGTGAGTATACAGCAGGGAGGAGAAGCTAAGTACATGATCGTAAGAGTTTCAAGTTGCTCTGATTTGTGGAAGCTGTTAACTTTAAAATTTTGACTATAATCCATATGTAAAACTTTTTCTTTTTAATATGGATTGAAATAGGAGGCATTTTTTAGAAAGGTTCTTATTTGTGTAGTTTAGTAGTCTTTATTTCTAATTTCACAGTCTTGTCACCAACTTGTGAAAATTTATGAAATATTTTTTACCAAGCTCTTTATCCTTGTTTCCTCATGTGTAAAAAATTAAAATGAATATTCTTTAAAATTTTCCATAGATTAATGATATATAAGCAAATCTGCAATTTTTTTTCATTTACCAGAGAGAAGTGGTGTCAGCCTCTTAGGTTTGCGATGTTCTGACCTACAAAAAAGAGGCAAATTTCACTAACTAGGTTATGTCTAATGTTGCTGCCAGCTTTAGTTTGTGAATTTTGTTTAGAACATTGAAATCTTAGGAATCACAGCATTTTTGAGGTGGTAGATTGCTTAAATTTGACCAGTTCATTAGCCCTGAATTCACTTTCTGCTATATATAGCTTTGGGTAAGTAGACTAGTACAAGTCATGGATGGAACTAGTTGTATATCTTCCCAGAATATGATAATTTGTTGGGTTTCCTAGTAATTCAGTTTGGATGGTGAATAGAGCTGATCCTTCTGCTTTTTGGGCACCACGTGAAATTTTCTATAGTAGTGTTACTGTTTTGCTGAGGTGGATTCATTAGAATTTCCAGATTATTTGTTTTTCCTTTTTCCTAGCCAAATTTGAAGTCACAATATAACTTAGTGTACTTCGAAATCAAATTTCAAAATAAAGTATTAATACCTTGGAAGATGATGTAGATGGGTTTAAAAAATTGTAGACTCCTATCTTATTTAATATGTTAAAAAATCTACATGTTTGTTCTTTTTTTAGTCATGAATTATGTATAGATATAACACACTTTGAACTTAAAAGTAAAATGCTTTGTAAATAATATAGTCACTTAAGTGATTTTTATTTCACTAATTATGTGGTCACAGAGTGACTTTTTATTTTAAAAAGGGGGTGAGCGGCAGGCTAAAATGTGTAACTACTTAAATAAGAAGAAAATTATGAAGGGAGTTTTTGCCTACCTTTCTTTTTTTTAAGTCCATACCTATGATTTCATTGGTATAGGGAGCTCTTAGCTAAAGAACTTCCTCCAAAAATGCATATTGGCTACTACTCTTCAACTTGTAATCATAGAAGTATTTTTGAGCTTTTGTAGCATCTGTTTACTTATCAAAACTGTTACTGCCCTGAAATTGTCTAATATTGCTTTGGTGGATACTTTCTTTGTCATATAAATTACAGATCATTTTATCATTTTTTTTTAATCTAGCCATTAAAGTGAATTTCTACTGGGAAGCACTTTGTTAGTTCATTTCAAACTTTTAAATATTCACCAATTTAGTTTTTTTAGTTATTTTAAGAAACTCAGATTTCTTTAGATTTAAAAAAAAATTGCATGTCTCATAAGCATTAGTGTAGTTTTACTGAATATATTAAATCTAAGGGATAAAATTTTAATTTCTGAAATTGTTTAAAAAGTTGTGTAAGTTTTATAAAATAAGGATGAATGTTTATTAATAAGTTAAATTAAATATAATAAAAAATAACTTCTGAATTAACTTTAAAATATAGATGTGACAGCATAGAAAAGCTAAAGGCCCAGATACCCAAGATGGAACAAGAGTTGAAAGAGCCAGGACGATTTAAGGATTTTTACCAGTTTACTTTCAATTTTGCAAAGAATCCAGGACAAAAAGGATTAGGTGTGTATTTTTTTGTTAATGCCTTTTAAAGTTACATCTTTTGATAATTTCTTTACATTTAGAAAGTTGTATGTCTCACAAACATTAAATCTCTCTGAGAGTGCTCTAGCCATCACAGAGCCATGAGCTGAGTCTGTCAAGCATTGTTGGGGATACTGGGGTAAACTGAGTCACCATGTATGTACTCTCTGTGAATCCCTACTCTTAAAATAAGGAGCACACAGCAAAATGTACTTAACACTAAAACTCTGTTCATCACAGGATTCGAAGGCCGTTCAAAATTTTTTTGAGTTCTCTAGTCATCATTATAAATTGTTCTATATTATCTTAGAAGTTCCAGCTAGTAGATATTTCTGGACAAGAGAATGTGTGGATAAACAATTTTCTCTGAATATTCTTTTGACAAATAGGTGTCATGCCTGTGTCATACTGAGTGATATTTAAATAGATGTGTATACATGTATTCAGTCATGGGTGTGTTTTTATCTTCATGGGTATTCTGGGGGAACATAGATGTGGGAGGCAGCATGATGTGGTAGAGAGAACACTGGATTTGGAGTCAAGAGGATCTGGCTGTGCTCCTTACAACATGCATGACTTTAGGTATATCATTTACTCCTCTGGGACTTAGTTTCCCCATCTGTAAAATGAGGGAATTAGCCAGTCTAGGTCACCCTCCGAAGTTCAGCTTTCAGTCTTTGATCCTATTATCTTATTCTAAAGAAGTTTCAGACCAGGAAACCATAATGAGTCTTTCAAGTCTATAAATTCTCCGAATTGTATTAAAGTGCTGTGTTGTGTAGTATGGGGAAATCAAGGGGGGCTGGCTGGAAGAGTTGTGAAAATGTTGCTGGAGGGGCTGAGACTTGGGCTGGGTCTAGAAGCATGGATAGAATGGGGATAGCTTAGGGACAGAGCAGGAAGGGACCAACTTGAATTGATGGTGAGGAAGAGGAGGGGCCTGATTAAAGAAGTTTGTGTTGGGAAGGAGTGAGATAAAAAGATATGTAGATGAGATAGTTTTAAAGTTTAGATAAGAAATAAAAATCTCTTGAAGTTTTTTGGGTAAGTGATATCTTCACGTTTAAGGATAGTTAGCTTGACAGACAACTGGTTGACTTGAAATGGAACGAGTCTGCTGATGATGGTTTTCAAAGCCTTTTCTCATTTGTGATGATAGTAGATATACCACATTTAGGTTCCACCCAGTGTTCTAAGTGAGGAATTTTTGGTGGTAATGAAAAAGTTGGGGAAAGTGGCTGGACCTAGCCAAATATTTCCATACAAAACTATCCAGGCTGGAGGTGACACAGTTTTAAAGATTCTCAAGGATGGGTTTTCAAGACCTTGGAAAGGAGAAGATTCCGAATGAATAGAAAAGATGATCATACCATTACTAAATTAGAGTCAGCCAAGAAGACGACAGCACCCATCAACCCCACAGACCTGCTTTTCTCCACTATAAAAATATTTGTGAATGTTTTATGTGTACAGTCAGGATACCCTTGACTTTTTTAGAAAATGTAGGAACTAGGCAATATTTTGGCTTCTGCAGGTCACATCTTTGTCACTCAGTTGACTGAGAGGTGCAGGATCTAAGAATTGGCTTCTCTTCAGTAGCAGTAATGTGGTCATTCAGCCTTTCTTTGAAGTAAGGGGAAACACACCAACTCCCATGGCAGCCCATTCCATTTTGGGGCAGTTCTGGTGTTCGCAACTTTACCTGTTGTTCCTGATTTTCCTTGTAGAGCCTCGCAGAACAAATCTGGTCCTTCTCTCACATGACAGACCTTCACATACTCTAAGGGCTATCATTTCTTCCCTGAGTCTTCTCAATGGTTTAAACATCCCCAGTTCCTTTCATCTTTTTTCATATGGCACAACCATTCTTCCATTATCCTAAATGAATAACTTTGGCACTTATCTTTAATCCTTCAGTCTCACATAGCCAAATCAGCTGCCACATCTTGCCCTTTCTGTCTTCACATCATCTCCTACACCTGACTCTTCTCTCTTTAGACAGCCACTATCTTCATTCGTGTCCTCATTGCCTCTCACCTAGATTGCTGCTGAGCCTCCTAATTGATATGCCTACCTCAAATCTCTCCCCATTCCAGCTCACCCGAAACATTACTGACAAAGCAATTTTTCCTTAAGCCCACATCTGACCAGGTCATCCCCTACTCATTCAACTGCATTGGTTCTCTGTTGTCTCCACGATCAAATATAAACTTCCCTTTCTAGCTTTTTAAGTCCCTATACACAGCCTGGCTCCAACTTAACTTTCCATCCTCGTGCATGACTGCCCTTCCCATCCTCTGACATAGCCTTTTTCTGTTCTTTACATATGACTCCATCCATCTCTGTGCTTCTCTGCTGGCTATTCTCCCTCTTGGCACTGTACTTCTCTTTACCTCTGCCTCCTAGACACAGTGGAAGCACCATCTACCACCTGAGGCTTTTCTTGATCTCCCAGCCCCCCAAGGCTCCTATTTGTATTTTACTATTTTATATTTATTCTTTTATGTTTATTCTGCTTATATTTTTATTTTTTTTATCTCCTGTTAAAATACCATTTTTTCTTGTTGAAAATAAATTTTTATCAATGTCTTCTGTTTCTTACATCATCATTGTTGAACTCCTCCCAAAGAACAGAGGAATAAAAATCAGCATAACTGATTGATATGTTGAAAAAAAAATCTGAAATCCTGTGCCATGTGTAACACCTGTGGACCTCCCACTACCGAAGGAGATTGGGTGGGGGGTGTCCTCTTGTATTGCTTCATTCAAGACCTGCTTGATCTTTGTCATTTCATCACATTTACTTTTGATTTGTTGGTGTGGTTGCCTCCATTTACATTGTTGTCTCTGTGCATATTGTTTTCTTGTCTCTGCTTACTTCACTTACCTCAGTCTTTGTAGCTCTTTCCATGCTTCTCTGTATTTATCATACACATCATTTTTACAGCACACATTCATTTGCCACAGTTTGTTTAGCCCTGGGTGCTTTCCTATTATATCGCTTCCACCATGCGTTTCTTCAGTGGGCACTTGGACTGTGCAGCTCCTCAGTCCAGCTTCATCTCCTTTAGTTTCTATTAGGGCCCCTCGCTGATGGTTTTCACTATCACTGATGATGAAAGCAGATTGTTTTGGAACCACGTGTAAACATCTGTTTGCTTTTCTTGTTTCATCCACAAATGGTACCAGTATGTTGTGGTACAGGCGGCTCTTATGCGGAGCTTTTTATCAATTACATTTACTTTGTGAGGTTTTATAAGGAGATGCTCCTCAGGATCTTCCACTGCCTTCTGGTAGGGTTCAGTGGAAGATTTTCTCCTCTAGACTAAATCCCTCCAGAAGCCGGAAGACTAAAGCCCAGACTGAAGTTCTCTTCTGCAGTGGTGGTTTCCTTAGGCCTCTTGCCTTTTCACTCTCCTTAGATTGCTTCTGCTCATTGTCTTGGGATCTGCAGGATTGAGGCTTTCTTGCCAACCTCCCCTGCAGAATAGTAGACCCCTGCATCTTGTCTACCTTTATTTGACCTTCCAAAGCTGTTGTCTGCAAATCAAGGTGTCCCTTCAGCGTGCCCAGCTTGTATCAATTCGGTCACGAATGGCTCGATGGAGGGACCATACTTGCTTAGCGGCCAGTTTTCTCCTTGGAGTGCAGAATCAAATCCAGAAAAGCAATGCCTCTTGTCACTTTCTCCACCTTTGAAGGATGAAATTTATCAAGGCCCATTTCTAATTTATCAGCAATTCTGTTTTTAAAAGAGACATCTACAAAGGTGTCTGCATGTAGTCCTGCCTCACTACAGAATCAAGCCTCTGTGTCAGATTTGTGTGAATTTTTTTTTGAACTTCTTGGCTGATTCCTTCTCTCCGGAGGGTATATAATATATTCCATTGAAAAAAGTCATTTTTTTTTTTCCCAGTTCATCCTCACATACTCAACACCTTTTTCTTACTTTGTTTCTTGAATTTCATCATATTATTATGTCTTCTTACTATACGGCTCCACCATCCCTTTTATTTTTTTTCTTACTACATTATCCACTTTCAGAATTATATTCCACGAGTCCAGTCCCACCAAGTCTTGGTGATGCTTGTTTTGACACATTTATCTCCTTGCATTTAGGAACTCTGCTTTTTTTTTATTTTCTATAGTTGATACATTTGTATATAGACATATGGGTTTTAGTGCTTAGTTGTCTTCCTGGCTACCATTCCTGTGAATTCCTGGTCATATCTTCTGCCATCCTTTCTCTCTTTCTTCTCTGCTATTCCATAGGTATGTATTATCTTTTCCATTAGAATATAAGCTCATATCCTTAAAGTCTAGCACAGTACTTGGCACATAGTAAGCACTTAATAAATACTTATTGATTGATACCAAGCTTGATGAATTTTTGTGGGTCTTTTTTTCTCTCTACTCTTTTCCCTCTTAAAAAAAAAGTGTCTTGATGCTTTTTGTTTACTACATCTCTATCATTGCCAAATATTGTACTCCCGCTCCTCCTGGGGGCCCTCCATTGTAACAAAGATAAGGGGTTCTGCAAAACCTATGAACACAATGATCACATCTGACGGTATATGCAGCACTTCATACCTGGGTTCTCACCACTAAGAAGAAGGAGGCGCATTTTGTCATTTCATGTACAGGGCCAGGATTGGTCATTACACTTACTCTTTGCTCATTTTAGCGTCTTTTCCATTTGTATGATTGTAGTCATTGTGTATCTTATTCTCTTGGTTATACTTCACTTGCATCAATTCACATGAGGCACTAGTACCTAGAAGGATCAGGGCAGACTTCATATAGGAGGTGACATATGAGTTCAACTTCAAAGGAAATCTTGGCTTCTTAGAAGCTGAGGTGAGGAGAGATTGCATTCTAGGGGTGAGAGCTGGGGAGGGAGGTAACTGGAGATAGAATGGTATTTTTGAATAATAGCAAGAAGCCCAGAGTGTGTGAAAAGGCTAGAAAGGTAAATTAGGGCCAGTTTGTGAAGGGCTTTAAATACCAAACAGAGGATGTTGTATTTGATTCTGGAAGTAACAGGGAACCCCTGAAGCTTTTTGGATAGCAGAGTAGCATGGTCAGATTTTTTCCTTTAGGAATATAATTTTGCCAGCTTTGTGAAGGATAGGTTAGAAGGATGAGAATCTTGAGGGAAGGAAACCAATTAGCAAGCTGTCGCAGTAGAACAGGCAAGAGATGACAAGGGCCCAAACTAAGGTCATAGGTATGTGAGTAGAGAGAAGGGGGTAAATACTAAAAAAGTGTTTTGGAAGTAGAAATCAGAATATTTGAAAATTAGATCTATGAAGTCAAAGAAGATGAGGGGGCAAGGATGACCCTGAGGTTGTGAACCTGGGTGACTAGAAGGAGTATGATGCCTTCAACAAAAATGGGCAGGTTCAGAAGAAGAGGAGGCTTGGGGGGAAAATAATGTGTTTTGTTTTGGATATAATGAATCTGACCTGCCTGTGGGATATCCCATTTGAAGTGTTCAGTATACAGTTAATGATGTGGGACTGGAGTTTAGGAGAGAGCATAGGGCTATGTTTATAGATCTGGGAGTCACCTGCATAGAGATAAGTAAACCCTGAGAAGAGAGAGAAAGGAGCCCGGGCCAAATCTGGGGGGGAACACCCACAGGTAGGCGATAGAAGAGTGATGAACCAGCAGAGGTAGCTGAAGAGGAATGGTTAGGTAGGTAGTAGGAGAACCAAGGTGGAGCAGTGCCACAAGAACCAAGAGAGGAAAGAGGATCTAGGAAGAGAAGATGACCAGCAGCTTGAAGGCTGCAGAAGATGGAGGAAAAGCCAGAAGATCTGGCAGTTTTGGTGGAATGTTTTGGTGGAATGATGAAATTGGAAGGCAGATTTCAGGGGATTTGACAAGTGAGTGAAAAGAGAGGAAGTGGAGCCATGTGGCACAGATAACTTTTTGTAGGAGTTTATAAAAGTAAGGAGAGAGATTAAGTGAAAGGTTAAGAAGACATTTCAAACCAGGATTTTCTAAGTTTCAAGGAGAGGTGGGTATGTTTTGCAGGTAGAAAAGAGTGGACCAATAGAAAAGGAGAGATTGAAGATTAGAGAGGGTGGGGAAAGGGCTGTGGGGGCTGCCTGCCAGAGAAGACAAGAACAAATGGAATCAAGGGTATAAGTATAGAATTTGATTTTGTCAGGAAGGTGCCTTCTTCAGAAGTGACTAGAGTAAAGGAGGAATGAGTATTCACATACAGTGATTTTAATGGAGTGTAGGGGAAAAAGAGATTTGGCAAATAGCCTCTTTTTTTCCTCAGTGAAGTAGGAAGTAAAGCCCTCCACTGAAGAGGTTGGGATGATAATGGAGCAATATTGTAGTGAGTTGGAGGGAAAATGCATAAATTGTTTATAAAACAAAATTATGGTCATTAAATCATCTTTTCCATTATTTATATTGGGAGTACATTCTTATAGGAAAAAATATTTCAAGGGTTGAATAAAGCTGGAACAGCTAGGTTTAATCCTTTTTCTTTCTCTGTGTCCCTGTTTTCATTGGGTTGGTTTCTGAATTTCTGATAAGTGAAACAGGGTCAAGATCTTTGAACTTATTATGTTCATGTACAATAATTTGAAATATTAGGGCAACTTTTAAATCATTCAGAATGGATGACAATGTGAATGAAATATTTTCCTGAGGGGCAGTGTCAGTACCTTGGTTAATTTCCATTTCTAAGTTTTTTCTGATGTAAAGAGCAAAAAGGGTTTTTGTCAGGTTTTTTTTTTCCTTGTGTTTGTTCGTGATATTGAATATTATGTTTGCTGTAGTTGGTGAAGCAAATTCCTTTTTTTTTGGTAATTGAACTTGACAGAAATTGGAAATTTAGTTGGGATTTTGAGAATGAAACATTAGGAAGGACTTTTATTGTTAGTCTCAGACTTCTAGAAATGTGGTACATCTTATTATTAACATTTGTAAGGCTTGACCTTGTAGGGAATATAATGCATCCCAGGCATTTTTCCTGTGTCTTTTTTTTTTATACTAGGGTTCTATATCAGGGATTGTAAAAACCAAAGACCCTATTTTAGAAAGAAACAGCAATTCTTTTGACAGTTATTGCAGATATACACTGAGCCCTCAGCTTATCAAAATTTGGCAAGAGAAAGGTAGAATTTTGAAGATTGAAAAGGGCAAGAGAACCAAAACAAATTGGTGAGGGCAACATGACTATAGTTTTCAACTGTGTGATATTCCCATTCTCTTTTCCCATGATAATTAAAAATTAAACTCATGTTTATTTCCATGACTGGTAATGCCATTTTTGTTGGCATACCTTTTCTCTTTTTATGCATTCATCTCTTTCCTTCTGCCATTCACTTCATTATTTGTCTCCAAGAGTCATAGAATGTAATAAGCCCTTTAGTCCCACCTGTAGTTCAACTCATGAATCTTCTCAACAACATCCCTACCAAGTGGTCATCTAGCCTCTAACCTAACAAAATCCATTATTAGTATCTTTACATTGAGGCAAAGTTATTTTTTAGATGATATGGTTTTCAGACTCTTAGTCATTCTTCTTGCCTTCATGGGCACACACCAGTTTTTCATCAGTAGCTCTCTTCACATGTGGTACCTAGAACTAACCTGTTTATCTCCCTTAATCTCAAAATTGTACTTCTATTCATGTAGCCTTATTGTCATGTACCAGTTGACTTTTGTTCTTGGGTTTTTTGGTTTTTTTTAAACATCTTAGTGATTTTTTGTAAGTTTGCGTTCAAATACAGTCTCTTGTCCTTCACATGAAGTATCATTGAGCTAAATCTCCCCATTCTATTCACATGCAAACAAAGCTAACGTTTTTGTTTTTATTTTAAGTTTAGGAATTTACGTTTTCCCTTGGTTAAATTTCATCTTTTAATTTGCACCAATTGTGTGAGCTTCTCAGATTAATTTTAACCTTGATTCTTTTATCTAGTCCCTGTCTACATGAAGTACACATTCTAATGGGGAATGAAACATTTACAAGTAACAGAAGATATAAAAGATATGGAATAAACGCATAAGGGAAAGACAGACCATACCATAGTAGTAATCCAAGGAGCCTCAGGGGCTCTGTAGTCCAACTCAGACTTGCACCTGCAACATTTCAATAAATGGTACTCCAGCCTTTGCCTGAAGACACCTTGTGAAAGGGAACCTGCTACATTTTTCCACTTAAATTCTGCCTTTGAATCACTTCTCCTTATATACCAAGGCTAAATCTGCTAGTGCCACTGCTACTCATTTTTCCTCATCTTTTGAGGCTGAGCAAAAACGATCATATTTTTTTTCATCTATCTGCCTTTCAAATGCTTGAAGATAATTGCCATGTACTCTTGATTCTTTTCTGACCCAGCTTATTCTCAGTTATCGTTGATCCTGATCATCTTCTGAATACTCTGCCACCATATGCTTCACTCTACATCTGGTCAGATGTGGTTTGACCAGCACAAAGCACAGCAAGCTGGCACCTTCCTTAATTTTTTAATTTTCTATTTATTTATTTATTTTTCTGCTTTATTTAATATATTTAGTTTTCAGCATTGATTTTCACAAGAGTTTGAATTACGAATTTTCTCCCCATTTCTACCCGCCCGCCCACTCCAAGATGGCATATATTCTGGTTGCCCCGTTCCCCAGTCAGCCCTCCCTTCTGTCACCCCACTCCTGTCCCATCCCATTTTCCCTTCTTCTCTTGGGGGGCAAGATAAATTTCTACGCCCCATTGCCTGTGTATCTTATTTCCTAGTTGCATGCAAAAGCTTTTTTTTGTTTGTTTTTAAACGTCTGTTTTTAAAACTTTGAGTTCCAAATTCTCTCCCCTCTTCCCTCCCCCAACCCTCCCAAAGAAGTCAAGCAATTCAACATAGGCCACATGCATATCATTATGTAAAACCCTTCCACAATACTCATGTTGTGAAAGACTAACTATGTTTTGCTCCTTCCTAACCTATCCCCCTTTATTGAATTTTCTCCCTTGACCCTGTCCCTTTTTGAAAGCATTTGTTTTTGACTACCTCCTTCCCCTATCTGCCCTCCCTACTATCGTCCCTCCTTTTTTATCTTCTTCCTCCACTTTCCTTTCTTAATGTAGCCTAAGTTTATGCATTAAACGTTTTGCCTCTTCTGTCATATTATTGACTCTGATTGAACTTGAGTCATTTTAAATCAACAGGTCAAATGTTTTTCATTCTTACTGCTGTCTAGCTATTCCTCCCCATAATTGTACTTTTAAATAGTAATTTTAAAAAACATTTATCTGTATTACATTTTTTTATTTAAGCTAGCCCAGCATTCTGCCCTGTCAGAATCCTTGTGGGTCTTCACTCCCTTATCCATTGTGTTATCTGTTCTTAGTTTTATTTTATTTCAAAATTTGATAAGCATTCCCATACATGCCTTTTTTCAGATCATTTTGTTAGAAATAGTAAACATCATAGCATTAATAACAGATCTCTAGGGTACTTCACTAGAGCCCTCCTCACAGCTAGACTTTGAACCTTTAGTGATCTATCCAAAAGAAAATGAAATTAATCTAGCAGCATTTTTAATGAAGCTATGCTGGCTCTTGGTGATCACTGTTTTCTCACTAAATTTACTTATATGTCTTAGAATTTTGCCAGGAATTAGTCAAACTTACTGGCCAATATGCAGATTCTACTCTCCTCTATTTTCTGCAAATAAAATTTACCTTTCTCCAGTTCTGTCATATATCTCATGTTTTCCACAGTCCCTCAAGGGTCACCAGTAGTGGCCTAGCAATAACATTCACTAGTTCTTACATCCTAGGACTTTTGACTTGAACTAAGAGTCTGTTAGATACTCTCTTACTATCTTCATCTTGAGTTTCATCTTTCTAATAGTCATGTCTGTTCTTTTCATTGCAAAGAATGTTCTCCTTTGCAGAAAAAACAAAATATATTGAGTTCTACCTTCTCTCTACCGTATGTTTTCAAACAAAACAAAAAACTTAGATACCTCCATACCATAGCATAGAACACTTTCTTAATAACAAAGGAAAAGTAAAGCAATACATTTCTTGACAATTTATCTAGTATAATTCAGTATTTTATTTCCAAAATAGTTAAACCAATTTACAGCTCAACCAACCAAGCATTAATGAGCCTATCCTTAGCTTGAGCTGCCAGTAGGGACATCCTGGTTGTGATTTCCCATATGTAGTTTAAGATGTAGTTCTGGAGCCCAGAATAAAACGTATGCTTGGGAACCTAGATTTTGAAGTCATTTGGGTCTCCAGAGTTCCTCATTGAATCTAGATGATATGTAGGGTCCTGGAAAGTGCTGTTGACTATTATCTCATAGATAATAGAATGAGAATGAGGTAGCCTTGGGAAGAGAGAAGACGAATCTGTTGGGTTAGTAATCCTGTCAAAAACTAAATGAAAATAGTTTGGCACCATTTATTCCTAATGAACTAATGCTAGTTACTAGTGATTGTATTTTTATTTTATTTTTTTGGAGGGGGGAAGGCAGGGCAATTGAATTAAGTGACTTGCCCAAGGTCACACAGCTAGAAAGTGTGTGTCAAGTGTCTGAGGCTGGATTTGAACTCAGGTCCTCTTGACTCCAGGGCCAGTGCTCTACTCACTGCGCCACCTGGCTGCCCGTATACTTTTATTTTTTAAGAGCTCATAATCATCTTTTTTTTGGGCATTATTTTCAGACTTACACTCTGTTTTGGAAAATTTAAAAAAAAATCATATGCCTGTTCTTATTCTTACTGTGATTAGCTTAGTGTCCTACTGGGCAGAAAGATGACCTCAGAGACAAAAAATTCAGGCTGAAGTCCTGCCTCTGACACATTTGTGTGTGACCCTGGGTGAGTCACTAAGACTTGTCAGTCAGTGTCCCAGTTCCCCCTCAGAGGCTGTAAATTGCAGAGAAGGTTGTGAGTGACCTGCATCGCCAGAGGAAGCTCTTCACCAGGAGCTCCCAGCACAAAGGAAATCACAGGTTTGGTCCAGAACCCTCTAGCATTCTTCTAGTACTTTTCGAGCTCTCTCTAATGTCTGAGATCACTGATATTGCCTTTGCACTCACATTGACCAGCTGTTTGTTTTCTCAGTCTGAAACTCTGAATTTCCTAAAGTGGGGGTGTTCTTTTCCCTCCCTTCCATTACACTCCAATTCCATTTTGATTCTTTTGCGTTTTCCAAGTTAAAGACACTTTGCATCAATGCAGATGATGGAAACAAAACAGGGATTAGATCACAGATCATAGGATCATAGATTTATATCTAGAAGGGCCCTCAGAGGAGACCTCACCCAACCTCATTTTATCCACAAGGGATGCTCAGGCCAGAGATGAGTTAAAGCCAGGGTGGTAAGCAGCAGGATGGGGGTGTTGTTTGAGCCCAGGTCTCTGGCTCCAAATCTAGTGCTTGTTCCTGTTCTGTTTTCTCATTGTCATCCATGGGCCTACATTTCTGTTGTTATTCTTGTTCTAGACATTTTTGTTGTCCTCAGTATTTTTTCAACTCTTCCATTCCATCTGGAGTTTGACCTTTCTGTGACACTGTTCTTGGAAGTGTCTTGTCTTGGGACCAGGATGGGAATCAGAATCAGAGTACCTTAAATTCAGCCTAACTGAGTCATTGGGCAATCTAGGTTTTTAGTGGGAGGCTGCTGTTGTTTGCATATCAGTCAATCTATAGGTAAGTTCATCTCGATTAGGAAGTATTTTCCTTTGGGAAGATCTTGAATGTGTGGTTAGGCATTTGGATAGTTAAAAACAAATCCAGCCCTTATAAGTCTCAGAGGTATTATAATACTACAGAGACAGATATTTTAAGTGTGTAATATATTTTAATGTTACAGATCTAGAAATGGCCATTGCCTACTGGAATTTAGTACTTAATGGGAGATTTAAATTCCTAGACTTGTGGAACAAATTTTTGTTGGTAAGTTTACATTTTTTTATTAGCAAGACATGCGTGCGCTTGCGTGTGTGTGTGTGTGATTGAATTTTTTGTTTTAAAAATTGTTTAAAGTGTGCTGAACCCACTTCAGAATATCATGATTCTGTTTGGTGGAATAAAAATTGATGGGAGAAGTTTGACCATTGCAATTGTCATCTAGCATTTTGTCTTGTTCAACATTTTTCATATTTATTTCCCTCAGTTCAGTGACTTGAATTACTTGAATTTCTCTTTTTCAATAGGAACATCATAAACGATCAATACCTAAAGATACCTGGAATCTTCTTTTAGACTTCAGTACAATGATAGCAGATGACATGTCTAATTATGATGAAGAAGGTAACATACACTTTTACCTGACCACTCTATTTATCTCCTCTCTTCTTCTGTTCTATTTCTTTCTCTACTCTAAGGTTTTTCCTTGCAGTTGGACAGCTTGCCAAGCTTTTGTTCATATTCATACATTAGTGTACAAGAGCCCTTTCTGGTCTTCTTTGTCCTTTTCCTCCTCTTGCAGCCCAAGAGACTCCTTCTTTTCCATCCCCCAACTTGCTGGTTCAGTTGAGGAACTCACTTGTCTCTCTAATGTACTCTTGTTATCATAAACTTGTATTTTTGCTTTTTGTCTGTTTATTTGGCAGTTAGATTGTGAGCTGCTTGAGTCTAGGAAGTCTGAAGCCAAAAATGTATTCAAGCAGCCTAGTGGTCCCATGGGACCAATAAACATTTAACTAACTGCCCCTATGCCATGCTTCATCTGTGAAAGTGATCTTCCATGAGCCTTTGGGCTTTGAGTCACAGTTTTCAGAGTGATGGCAGCTTTATATATACTTTGTCAGAATCCCAAAAGATCATGTTTTGTTGGTTAGTTTACTTACCCAAGTCTCGGGGAGAATAGATGTTTTCTCTTCAGTATTTCAACCAGCCCCACAGAGAATTCAGTGGGCTCTGTCCACTGGGGCTAGTAAGTCACAGATGGGGTTTTTTCTTCTTGTCATGAAAGGTTTATTCTATAAAATTTTATTCATTTCTGTTCATATTCAACTTTTTAATTGTCTTAAGTTCAACTAGACAGTTGACATGCTTCTGTGTGTGTGTATATATATATATATATATATATATATGGTTTTATTTGAACATTTTAACAAGTTGAATTTGATTAATATGCTTTGTCTCGTGTTTTATTGATTCATTCTTAAAGAATGCTTAGGAAGGGAGAAACACATTCCACCCTTCCATCAAAAAAAAAATGTCCCTGCCCTCATGGAGTATACATTAGGGAAAGCTATGTGAACACATTTAAATAGATGCAGAATATATGTACAGAGTAAATGCACGGTAATTTCAGGGGAAGCACTCTTAGCACTACTATAAATAACAAAAGTTGAAGCTGCTATTTATCTAACTTTGTGTGCTTTAATTGCATTATTTCACTTGAGCCTCCCGGCAGCTCTGTGTAGATCCTACAGTCAATCAGCTAGCATTTATTAAATACCTTCTGTGTATCACAAGACCCATTTAACGAGTGGATAAGTTAATTGGTCACTACCAGGAAGTGTCAGGGATGAATTTAAACAGGTAAACTTGGTCTGCTGTCCAGAAAATACCAAAGTTTGAGTAGAAAGCATTAAGAATAAAGGGAATACTGGTAGGTGGCTGGGAAAGGTGATTGCAGGCATGGTTGATCTCTGTTCTTAGAAGTGCTGTCTTAGAAGTTTAGAAAGAGTGGCTTTGGTCTCCTTATTTATCAGCTGCTTTCCCCCCACCCTTTTGTTTTTTCTTTCTCTCTTTCTCAGGAGCATGGCCTGTTCTTATTGATGACTTTGTGGAATTTGCACGCCCTCAAATTGCTGGGACAAGAAGTACAACAGTGTAGCACTGAAGGAACCCTCTAGAGTGTACATAGTCTGTACAATAAACACAACGGAAAATTGCACAGTCAATTTCTGCTGGCTGGACTGAACTGAAGACCAATCCTCACACTAAGGGCAGAGGGTTGAGACAAAACATTAAGGATACATCTTGGACCATAGCATATTTCCTTCTTCTAATGGTGGTTTGGGCTTGTCTCCTAGTCTGGGCCGCTCTTGCCAGTTATAATTCCAACGTGGTGGATTTCATCTTATCTCTGTGGACCATCCTAGTTTATTCTCCCTTAAGTCTTAGGAGCTTCATGGTGATTATTTTGAGGTTTCCATTGTTGCATAAAGCACAATGCTGTCTTCATCAGAAAACTGTTTGGCATAAGAATTAAACAGATCAACATCACAAACACTTTATAAAAACTCCTTAAATAGATGCTTTGGGCTAGTTGCAAAGACTATGCTGATAGCACTTCCTAAGAGAATGATATGTGTAAGTGTACTCAATCTGAGACGGTGTTTTGGTTTGTTTTTTCCTGGCAAATCACATGTATCATCCACGTTAGTTGATTATCTGATGAAAACAAATGTAGAAACAACCAATGTAAAAAAATTATTAGAATAACTAGGTGCCTACCTGTAAAAGGTTTGTTGTACTTCAACCCCTTAATTTTCAAACAGTTGAAGGTACCACAGAGCTATTCTGCACTTAATACCATGTTTATGCATAGTTGGTCTGCAAGAGAGCTGTGTTGAGAAAAGCAGTCCGCATAATGTAGGCCTTTATTACTCTCTACATTATGCATTATATAATTGGATTTCATTGCAATTTTGAAATGCTTATCTGCCTGTCTAATAAGTTAAAATATTGAATTTATGTTTTGAATGTTTTAGATTGCTACACAATACAATATCCTAAATTTAGGCACAAGTTTTTCTGTCATCAAGCTTATAGATCAGCAAAGAGATCCCCCTTGTTTATACAGGAAGGTGGTGAGTCTAGTATGAATCTAATTTTGGGGAGTGGTTGTGATGAGCCCTTTAGTTCAGTCTTTACAACACAGGTACTGCTGCTTCAGAAAAAGTCCATTTTGAGCACTTCTCATTTTGTTGAACTTTGCTTTAATGACAAATCACCACGGTTGCCAAATACTGATTTCAGAAGCGCTTTTAAGCAAGCACAGATTAGATGCAAATTACCACACTAGCTCCTTTTGTTTCCTTAAATTATTTCGTTTGTTCCACCATTACTTTTATTTGCCACAACTAAATTAGGACTGTTTTCACATCCAAGCAGAATTTTAGCTTGTTTGTTTCACATTATAGATCCCTGACTGCTTTCATGCAGAAACTGATCATTTCACTTTCATTCCCTGACTTATGGCGAAGAGGTTATTACTGTCTTCTTAAAATAAACACTTCCATAAAGCAAGTTAAACCTGTCAGACTTTAGATGTTCAACACCCATTGTCTTTACTAGGGATAAGTGTCTCTGCTGGGTGTACCTGAGTACTTGCTTGGCAAGGTCAGAGTGAGGATTGAAATCAGTAAGTGGAGAGTGCTTTGGAACAGCGGCACATTTTTATGCAGATGCTGAAATGATTTTAGGAAAAAATGAAATATTAAACTGCTTATTTTTAACTTTATGCTTGGAAGTTAAGAGGCTTTTCCCATAAGCAACAGTACTGCTTTTAAAAATTGTTCAGTCACACTTTTATTTCAAGAATACAGTCCTACCAACCAAATGAAAAAGTTAACATTTCTATTCAAGCTATTGGAATTGGCTGTTCAGAAAAAACAAAAACAAAACTATTTTTGCTGCTTTTAGTATTTCCTTTTTCCTTTTTTTTGTAACTTGAATTATGAGAACTTTTAAAAGGTCTATGAAGCGTGCTGTTTTGTTAATTGTCTTAAAGGTTTTTGAGTTTTGGTACCGTTCCATATCAATGAATTAATTCAAGTGTGCTGTGTTTGGAAATAAGATCTCCTTAACTTTGACTCCAATATCAATTCTGTCTTTACTCAAAGTCTGATATTGGTTAGCGGCCTTGTGCCTTGGTATCTTAAAGATTATTCCTTTTTGAATGCAAGATCTTTTCAACAAAATAGTGTTTGTCATCAGTTTGGTACTAAACATTTATAATTACTGTGTAATTATAAACAAAAATACATAAAGCTTTGAATAATTATGTAGCATAAACGTTAAGGCTGTTCACTTTGTGATGGCATCTCAGAATTTAACAAAACTATTACTAAGGTTGAAAAAAAAGATTGATTTAACGTGGTGTGGTTATGCTATGGAGAAATGCTTGGTTACAGGGAATATTTTGTACTGAAAAGTGCTCACCCGTGTGGCCATGTGTTAACTCTGTGTGTGCGTGTGTGAATGTGTGTGCGTTAAAACTTGGATTGCTTTCATTCATAAGTGCTTCAGTCCTCAGTCTGATAATAAACTCCCCATGATGAGTCTTGGTTTTTAAACTGTTCCACAGGTTCAGTTTTCTTTTTTGCCAAATGTCAAAAAAAGGTACACACTTTAAATTGTATTGCTGTTTAGTACTAAAATGTATAAAATTAGAAGTGCCCACATATAAAAAAAACAAAAAACAAAAAACTTGAGATCAAGATTATTTTTAGTGAATATCATCATCTGCATATCTCTGTAAGTTCACTTGTGATTTCTTACAATCCCTGTCATATTACCAACAGAGGCAATAAAGCTTCAGTGGAATTGCCATGATGAAATCTCACATTAATTATTTTGGTGTATTATTTAAAAAAAAATTAAAACTAAAATTTTCTGGATGACTTTAAAATATGGAATGACTCCTCCTGGAAAATGCTCTTATGGCAAATTTGGGGGAGAAAAGTTATACTCAGTCTTGTTTACTACATTTAAAGTGTTTACAACTATAATCCGGGCTGCTCTCATTTTTATTAAACTATGCTGGAGTTGTGTAACATGGTGTCCTAATTATCTGCCATTGATTTAAATGACATATTTTTTTAGAAAAGGGAAAAATGATTGGTTATTCAATAAAATAACATATAATTGCTTTAAAATTATTTTATAATGAACTTCTTATTGGGGAATTCTGTTTAAATGAGGTATGCTTTTTAATAAATCAGTCACTGATTTGGCTGTCCAATTCAATCCAACAATCATTTGTTGAGAGCCTAGTATGTGCAAAGCACTGTGCATAAGTGCTGTAGGCATAAAGATAAAATGAACAGTCTCTGTTCTCGAGGAGCTTTTGTTCTGCTTAAGTTGATAATGAGAAAATTACTTAAATTTCATAACTTAATTTGGACTTAGGCTTTTAAACATGCCAGTTTTAGACAATTTTTAAAACTGTTGTATCCCTAAGACAGAAGGGTAAATCTCCCAAAAGAATTAAAGAATTTTTTTTAAAACACCAAGTAGCAATTAATGTATGACTCAACCCAGAAAGTATTTGTGAAAGAAGTCCGCAAATTAATATAAATTTAAGTGGTAACTTTTGTCTGGTTATTATAAAATATTCAACAACCCATCAGTTTTTGTGATTGTTATATATTTTATGTTTTATAATGAATATGTATATGTTCTTAAGTGAAATGTATCCAATATGGCAACTATACTGTGTGTAAAGTAATAGAACCTGTGAAAAAGCTCTTTATTAGCTAAGGATAAAATGCCTGGGTTATGACTTTTCCTCCTAACAGGGAATTGTGAGAGACAGAGGTTTGAATTCTGATTCATCACTATTTTAATTGTAAACTGGGGTGGTGGTCCTGAATTTCTCCTTGCCTCTGATATCTATGGAAGAGGGAATAATTCCTTTCCTTTATAACGGGAATGTTGTAACATTCCTATATCAAAAAACATGACATGCACAAGTTGTGACTTATGTAGGTAACATATATTTTAGTGACTTATTTAGTTTTCACTTAAAACAGTACAAGCCATTTTAGTTAAGTATATCAATGTACTATATGTATATATGTATACTATATATATACACATGTACATGTACACATATCTTTGTACATGTATGTACATATGTATAATTTTAGTTAAGTACAAATTGTGGTTTTTATTTGTACCTGATTATGGAGGCAAGATATTCCTATTTAAAACAAAAGATTCTCTAGCACAAAACAATTGTTTATTCTATATCTTCCTTGTTTTTTACTTGGCCTGATCGTAAATGGTATTTCCTGCTTGATCACTCATGTTTTTCAGGTTTTCTTTAGGCTGTATAAGATGTCCTTGGACATTTTAACAATTGAGTATTCTCCTATTCTCTCAAATTTTTTTTAAGTGTGATGTACTATAAAGCTAGATTTTTATTGGTATAGTCATTATGTTCTTGAAAAGCTAGCTATAAGTCAGATCTCAGTAAGTCCCTTCACCCCATCAGGGCCTTTGGTTCCTCATCTGTAAATACTAAGGGGTTGGACTAGAAGATCATGAAGTTCCCTTTCAGTGTTAAAGTGTGATCCCAGGAACCTGTAAACATCATATCTAAAGGCATCATTTGGCAAATCCTTTTATGTGCATTTACCATCCTGCAATGTGTCTTTTGTTCTGTGTGGTTTTGTTTTATTTTTAAAATATTGGGTTTTCATTAAAGGGCGGCACACTTAAACTTCCCTTTCCTGAAAACTGTTCCTCGGCCGGAGTGTTTGCTGCTTCATTTCTTTTGTTGTCCTGGAGATCATGATGCATCTCTTGGTTTGAAGGGAACTTTTTCTGCTGCTTTGTACACCACTGGTCTTTAATATGTGGTGCAGCAGGCCAGACACAAAGGCAGCATTACAATGAGAAGATTCTACTTGCTGTCAGGAAAGGGTCTTGAATAAGGCGAGACATCGCTTAAAAGAACTAGAAAGTTGAAAATAATTAAGACAAAAAGTAAGTTGGCTAGGGACTATGATAGAGAAAACTTGCCCCCACAGTGGGTAAGGACCGCATTTCTTTTTAAATCACAAATTAAGCAAAACTGAACCTGTTAACAGTGTAATTGGGGAGCTGAGTGTTTTCTTATTTCAGGTAATGAAATGATCTTGCTGCTGCAAGGGAAGAGGTTCAGAAAAGGCACCCTGATAAATTTAATAAGTAATAATAAAAGAGGCAAGATCTGCACCAGATGATATTTGCCCCTCCTGAGTCTACATGACACATGTTAGACTCTGAAAGAGAGTAATAGTGTCTTAATTATCTTTGTATTTCCCCTTAGGATCCCAGAGGTCAGAAAAGCCAGGCTGAGTGAAAGAAGTGATAGCTGACAGAGGTCATGGAAGGTAGGTGTTTTCATTGTCCCTGTCTGTTGGCTGTGATGGGTTAACTCCCCCAAAGACCCTTGGACTTCAGGTGACATGTAGAGGTCAGCCCCTGGCCAGGCAGAGTAAGTGTGGAGGGATGACTCAGAAGTTACTTTTGTTGTGCCATTCACTGTTTCAATCACTGGAGATGCAAGGGCAAAAACCAAGATAGTCCCTGCCCTCAAGGAGCATGCATTTTACCAGAGGGATAAAACATGCAACAAATAAGTATAAGGTATATAGAAAATACATGCAAAGTAGGAAGGCATTACCAATGGGTAACCAGGGCAGATCTGTTGAAGGAAGTAGAGGTCCAAGAGTTGGAGATGGGAGAAGAGCATTTTCGCCATGGGGGACAGTTTGGACAGAGGCTTTCGTATCCAAGGAGCAGTGAATAGGCCAGTTTGGCTAGAGGCTAGAATAAGGGGATGGAGGAGCAGAGTAATGTAACCAGCCCTGAAAGATATGTTGTAAAATTATGAAAGGCTGCCATTGCCACCTTGAGGAGACTGTTGGAGAAAAGGCCACTGGGTTTATCAATTACTAGATCACTGTGACCTTGGAGTGAGGAGTGTCAATTGAGTGGGGACAGAGGCAAGATTCTAGGAGGATTCAGTGGGGAGGTGAGGAAATGGAGTCAAAGAATATAGACAGTAATTTCTAAGAATTTGCCTATAAAAGGGAGGAGAAATATAAGATGGTAACTGGACGGGGCGGGTTAAGGATGAGAGAGATCTATGTGAATCACAGGGAAAGAGCAAGAGAGAATGATCCTGGGGACGAGCTGGAAGAGATGGGAGGGGAGGGGGATTAACTCTGAAATGGAAGGCCTCTCTCACCTGAAACTCACATGAGCCTTCACTCTCCTCTCCTCATGACCATCTTGTCTGCCATTTGTAGAAAAGGCATTGACTTCCCCTCTGTCATCACCCCCTCCCCACCCCCACCCCAGTCACTGTCCTAGAAAACAGTGTTTTATGTCTCTTACATTAGCGCTCAGGGCCCAGGCAGGCGGGTGCAGAGAGAAGGGCTGCTCGCATGACCGCCGAGGCACCTGCTTGGCCTGTAACATAAGTGCACTGACCAGCCCGTCCGTGCCCACGTCTTCACAGTTTCGTGGCCTTCAGCACCGCAGTCTCCCGGGAGCATCTGTGATCGTGTCACCCTGGAGCATCCTGCCGCCGTGCCAGCCTTCTCCTAGTGTGGAGTTCTTCAGGGGGCCCCAGCTCTGAGTATGGTGTGCCCATGAGGATACTTCCCCCTGGAGCAGCTAGGTGGTGCTGCTGCAATGTGGAGAGCGAGTGCCTGCAGGCAGGAAGTGCTGAGTTCAAATCCAGGCTCAGACTCTTCCTACCTGTGTAATTCTGGGCAAGTCATTTTACCTCTCTGCCTCACTTTCTTCAATTGTAAAATGGGGATAATAATGACACCTACCTCCCGGGGGGGGGGGTTGAAGATCAAATGAGGCAGTATTTGTACAGTGCCCGGTGCAATGCCTGGCACACAGTAGGTACTATATAAATGTTGGTTTCCTTTTTGTGTGTTTTCCTGCCTCCTTCACCCCCACCCATATTACAACGTAAGAAGCTCGAGAGCAGAGACTGCCTTTTTCTTGTATTTTGTATCCCCAGTGCTTAGCACATGTTAAGCATCTAATGAATGCTTGTTGCTTGCTGGTTTGGCCTTGATGGCTGCCTTGGCCTTTTCTAGGGTTTTGGTGGAGAGTCACAGTAGAACAAAGAGGCCATGTGTAATACCTAGAATGAAAGCTGAGCTTCCCCTGTCATTATCATCAACTTTCCCAGGCCCTCTCAAGGCTTGGGATGCAGGGGGTGGGGTATAGTGACTCTGGGCCCTCTGTTCCCATCTGTGAGCTGCTGAGTACTCCTCACAACACTCACCTCCAGTCTCAATCCCTGCAATTCTACTCTCCCATTCCAGTCGAGGCTAATCCTAGTTCTCCTTCACTTAACCTCCTTGTGAAATGGCTTCTCATCCCACCACTACACTGAAACTTTTATCACAAATGGTATTGGTGGGCTCTGCATTCTCAGTTCTAATCCTATCAGAACTCTGCAGTTTTTAACACTATTGAATTCACCTTTTCCTTTGATATTTTCTCATCTCTTGGAGATACTGCTTTCTTCTGGTTCTTCTATTTTTTTTTTCATTTCACACTGTTTACTTTTTTTGAAAAACTATGTAATAAATACTAGATAGCATTTTCAAAGCAACACTACTTTTCTGTGCTTTCTTCTAAGTTTTCTCTGCTGTGCACTTTATATTTTTTTCTCCCCACCCTGCACTAGAGAAGGTTATCATTAGGGGTGTGTGTGTGTCTATAAAACAATACTATACATAGTTCTGTTTTTCAGTTCTTTCTCTGGATGTGAATAGCACCTTACTTCATAGGTCCTTTGTAGTTAATTTGAGTATAGTTCTAAAAATAATAATCTTAGAAAAAATGCTGTTACTGTGTATAACGTTATCTTGGTTCTGCCCATTTCACTCTTCATTGATTCATGCAAGTCTTTCCATGTTTTTCTAAATCCACCAGCCCATCATTTCTTGTCGCACGATAGTATTTCATCACAATCATATATCATAATTTGCTTAGCCATTCCCCAAATGATGGGTATCCCCCCAATTTCCAGTTCTTTGTCACTACAAAGAGAGCTGCTATAAATATTTTAGAGCATATAGGTTCTTTTCCTTCTTCCCTGATCACCTTGGAAAGCAGACCTAATAGTGGTATTTATGGGTCAAAGAATATATGCAGTTTTATAATTCTTTGTACATAATTCAAATTGTTCTCCAAGATGGTTGGATCAGTTCACAGTTCCAGCAACAATGAATTGGTGTCTGAGTTTTTCCATATCCCTTCCAATTTGTCGCATTATCTTCTATCTTTAGCTAATCTGATAGGTATAAGGTACCTCAAAGTTGTTTTTAATTTGCCTTTCTAATCAGTAGTGATTTAGAGCACTTCTTCATAAGACCATGTATAGTTTGGATTTCTCCATCAAAAAACTCCCTGTTCACATCAATTGGGGAATGACTTGTATTCTTATAAATTTGACAAAGTTGTTTATTTGAGATATGAAACCTTTATCTTAGGAACTGTCTATAAAAATTTTCTCCCAATTTTCTATTTTCCTTCTAATCTTGGCTACATTGGTTTTATTTGTGCAAAACTTTTTAATTTAGTGTAATCAAAATTATCTGTTTTATACCTCACAGTGCTCTCTATTTCTTGTTTATTCATAAATTGTTCTCCTATCCAAAAGTCTGATAGATAATGTGTTCCATGTTCTAATTTTCTTATGCTGTCTCCCTTTATATCTAAGTCATGTATCCATTTTTACTGTATCTTGGTAAATGGTGTAAGATATTGATTGGCCTATGCCCAATTTCTGCCAGACTGCTTTCCAGTTTTCCCAACAGTTTTTGCCAAATAATGAATTCTTATCCCAAAAGCTTAACTCTTTACATTTGTCGAACACAAGGTTACTATAATCATTTGCTACCTGTATCTCTACTCCTGCTCAGTGTCCTTTCTCGTATACCTTAGGATTGTTGTCCCCAAATACAATGCTGTGGGCTAATTTCATCTATTTTTGTGCTATTCAAATGACTCCAAAATCTATATATCCTTCCTTAATTTCTTTCCAGAACACAATTCTGCATTATAACTGTCTGGATGTCCTGTCAGCAATGAAATTCAGCATGTCTAAAATGGGATTTATCATCTCCTTTGCCATCCACCACCTCTTGCCCCTAAATCTGTTCTTCCTCTCAACTTATTTTTGTTCAGGGAAATACCATTTTGGTTACTTGGTTCATAACTAGAGAGTCATCTTTTGTTCTTCTTTCTTCCCCCCGTCTAATCATGTTGTATCCATAGCCACGCCATGCTGGTCCTACCTCTTTTTCTTATAAAAATAAATGAATTTCTTTGTCTGTAAATTTTCATTTCTATTATTTGAACTTTAAGGTCTTTTCTGGCTCCAAATTTATGGTCTTTTGAATGAAAAGAACAAGAACCAAAAGTGTTTTTACTCAGGGTTTTACCAAGTCTGTTTAGAATTTTTTGCCTCTTAACTTTATTTTCTGTATGCTCTTGTAGTTGGTGTTTATGTGGTTCTGCTTAGGTGTATTGGGAATCAAGATGGGCTCTTAGCACTTATTCAACCAAGTGCCCTTGAAGAGTTTGGTCTCTTGTTTCCTTGATTAAATTAGGAGTCTTGGATAACCTCCTTACCTCAAGGGAAAAGCCTAGTTTACATGGGTTTGAGTGACATGTTTGTAACATCAGAGGCTTTTAGACCATGTGGGTTTAAGTCTCATTTTTGTGACAATTTTAGGTCATGTGGGTGAGTCACACTATATAAAACCAGAGGTTGGCTTTCTTTTTTGGTAGCTCTGAGCTGCAGCAGTAGAGACGCATGACTCTGAGCCAGCCATTGTCGAGCTCTCGGCTGAACTCAGATGTTGGTAACTATGAATTGTATTTGGTCTGTTTATAAATGTATGTTTGTAATTTGTTTGTATTTGCTCTGAAGTTCAGGGTGCTGGCTTTTTCCCCTGAGCTAAGTGAATGATGTTTGTGTGCTGGATTAAAGTGAGATTGTTAACCCCCTAACATTGCTTCCCTTAGTAAAGCAGATCAAAAGAACCTGGGCTTGCAGCGTTCTGTGTGCTGGTTATTGTTGGTTTTACACCCCCACAGCAGCTGCTAGCTGAATTGTTGAAACATTAGGCTGGTCTCATATTTCATTTAATTCTTTACATATTTTTATTAATGTATATTTTTCTATGGCCATAAGGTTTTGCTACATTCATCTGCAATAATTTATTGGGTCATTAAAGTTAATAACTCATTTATGCAGAGATCTAAAAACTCCCCACATTCCAGTGATGAAAATAGTAATGTTTGGCCGTATTTACACCTGAAGAAACAAGGCTAGGAGAGGTTTGGGATGTGTTGAGGGCTACATGACTTGGGAGCACCCAAAGCAGATTTGAACCCAGGCTTCTGAGTACAGGTCCAGTATAGGCCTGTTCCATGCCACCATTCCCTGAGTTGTACGTGTACACACACACACACACACACACTCAGTCTCTCTCTCTCTCTCTCTCTCTCTCTCTCTCTCTCTCTCTCTCTCTCTCGTTTTTCATTATCATTGAAATAGGTGGGTTCTGCTATGACCTTGCAAGAGAATCTGACTCAAAAGGTGTGATCAGTTTTGTGATACTTTTTGTATATATTCTGTGTGTGTGTGCGTGTGTCTATATAAACGTTGTATTGGAATATTTGTTTCCCCTTAGCCTCGTCAATTTTGTACTTTTTGAATTTTGACCGTTCTAGTTTTCCTAAACCAAACAGCATCTTAATTGGTCTCCCTTCTTCCAGTCTCTCCCCTTCTTCAATCAGTCCTCCTTTGAGTTGCCAGAATATTTCTACGAAATACAATGTCCAGTTACTTCTAGGGTAAAATACAGATTGTTCAACCTGGCATCTAAGCTGTACACAATCCATCTCTAATCTTCCTGGCCTGATTTCATAGTACTCCTTTATCCCCTACCAATGCCCTGCCAATCACATCTGCCAAAATGGTTTTCCCAAAGTACAAGTCTCAGCATATTCTTCCACTCTTTATGTTGGTGGCTCCCTATTACTTCCAAAATCAAATATTGACTTATTTGTCATTTAAAGCTTTATATCACCTGACCTCAACCTACCTTTCCATCCGTTTTACCCATTAATTTCTTAGATCTTAGAAGGCAAAGTGACCTTCCTGTTATTCATCCGCACCCCCATGTCCCTTTGCACTGGCTGTCCCCTAGGCCTCAAATGCCTTCTTGTTCCACTTCCATTGCCAGGGTCCCTAGTTTCTTTCAAGGCTTTGTTTAAATGCCACTTTTTACTTGAAGCCTTTCCTGATTTCCTCCAATTGCTAGTACTTTCCCCAAAAAATTTTTAAAAAATTTTGTACCTGTCCATTTACATTCTTCATTTCATCTCCCTTTATGAGACTAAGTTCTTGAGGGCAGAGGCTTTCAGTTTTGCCTTTGTATCTCCAGCAACCAGCAAAGTTCCTGGCACACTGAGGATTAAATAAATGTTTGATTGGTATGCTAAATATAAAATTTCAGGCCAGTGATTAATTAATGGACAGTCCATTGAGTTGGGTATTTATTGACCCAGATACTCAACTAGAAACTCTCTTGCACCTCCACCTACTGCCTTTACCCCCAGCTTCCGGTGTGTAGAGCATCCAGCTTAGACAGTCACTCCTCCCTCCTCTCGTCCATTCTCCTCACACTGATCTCCAGCTACCCAAGCTCTTCCCCTTCTCAGGACCAGGAAGAGGAGTCCAGTATCTTTTGTTCTCTAATTTATTTCTGGGCCCTCCTCCGACAATCACTCTGGGGTCTCTCTTTGGATATTCACTTCGTCTCTTCATGGCTCAGTTGCTTGTGTTCACATCAACCTTTCTCAAGGCGGTCAGGTTTTCCTTTCCTTCTCCCCCATCTTCTCCCTTCTTTTTTTTTTCTTTCCTCAAACTTGAGGACTCTAGGATACCTATTGGGGTTTTTTAGGTACATTCTTGGTTCCCAGTTAATCAGACTTCTCAGTGTACACGATCTTCATCATCCTTACTCTACTTCAGCCATTCTCTGTGGTTTTCATATCTTAATTCTCACTGTCACCTCAACTGCCACATCCATTCTGAACTCTGAAATTCCCCTCTTTGATCATAATTTTCTGTCCTTTCATCCTGTTTCTTGCCTTGCTCTTTAAGCCTATTACCCTCACAATAAAGGTGTTTCTCTGTGGAACTTTGGAACTGGGCCTTGAAGGATAGGCAGGATGTTCACGGATAGAGCTGAGAGAGAGGGATAGAGTGAACGGCACGAAAGAAGGAAGGTATTTAGCCTGGTCCTAAGGACATTGGTGAAGCACTTGCTGTGTGCTGGGCACCATGCTTAGTGCTTGTACAAGTATTATCTTATATGATCTCCACAACAACCCTGAGAAGGGTAGATGCTTTTATTATTACTATTCACAATTGAGGAAACTGAAGAAGAATTTCTTGTCTGATCTTAGTATATGCAGAGGAAGCCAGGTGGCCCAGTACATAACACGCTGGGCCTAGGAGTCAGAAGACCTGAGTTCAAACCAGTTTGACATTTACTGGCTGTGTGACCCTGGTCAAGTGCTCAACTTTTGTCTCTTCAGTTTCCTCAATAGTTTTAGTAAATGATCCTCTGATTATCCACAAGGATATAAAATAAGAAGATAATTGGCTAGGAGGCTGAGCGTAGGCTGGGTCTCCTTTGGGAGACTGCTTTGGATCTTCAGTAGTCTTAAACCGCTCTCTACCATGAAATTCATCTTAATAGCAGTATTTTCCTAGTGATGCTATGTGGCTTATATTCATGGAACACCACAGATTTAGAGTCCTCATTGTCTCTGCTGTAAAGGGCAGTGGGGAAAGTATCCACAGTGGGTGGGATGCTTGACTTGGAGCTGGGAAGATCGAGGTTCACATCCAGCCTCTGATGCTCAGTAGCCTTAGCACAGACCCTTGGTCAACCTCACCTCTCAGAGCCACAGTTTTCTAACCAGGAAGTGAGGGATTTGGACTGGATGGCCTTTGAAGTGGTTTTGAACTCAGCATGAAGCCGTATTGTCTTACCAGTGATGAAGCAAATCCAGGAAGTGGCATGATAAGGCACTATGGAGGACATGAGTGACCAGGTGACCCCAAAAATAGGTAGGTCATGAATCAAGAATAAGATAAAAAACTTATATTGTACTATTATCCACAAAATATTAAAAGACCCGGAGGAGGACTCTGTTGAGTGGAACCTTTCTGAAGGATTTATCAAAGGATGTGTACAACAATCTCTCAGGAGGGAAAGGTGTGGATCCTTTGCAATGGACACTGTTGTGTAGGAGAGCCTGCCCTAAGGCATCCCCATCACAGCTGCCAAAATCACCTTCCTGAAGCACCAGACTGGCCCAGGCACATTCTCTCTCATAGAATGGTCTCCTTATCGCTGCTGGGACAAAACACCAACTGGTCTTTGGTCTGGACCCCTCCATAATCTCTATCTTCCTTTTCCAGGCTTTCACATTTCTTTCCTTAGCATAATATGTTCTTAAGCCAAACTGGCCTACTCTCTCCTCGTCTCCACCTATCAGAATTTCTAGCTTCTTTGAAAGTTCAGCTCATCTCTTGTGACCTCTTTGTAGCATTTGACACTGTTAGTGATCATCTCCTCCCGTACACTCTCTTTTCTCTGGGTGTTTGTGATATTCTCTCATGGTTGTGCTATCTTTGTGGCCACTCCTTTGCTGCATCGTCATCATCGTAGGCTGTGTCCCTACACTCTGACTTGGGCCCTCTCTTCTTTCTTTAGCCCCTTGGTGATCTCATCATGACGTCTGTGTAGATGACCTCCAGATCGACATATTCAGTCACTTCACTCTTCACCTCTCACCTCCAGCAGTGAACTCAAACCCAGTGTGTCAGAAAACCAAGCTAATTCTCTTCAACCTCTCCCCTCTTCATAACTTCCTTTTTCTGTCTAGAGTACCACCATCCTTCCGGTTCACAACCTCACTCATAGCTCTCAAGTTTTTTATGATTTTACTTCAAAACATCTTTCACCTGTGTCCCCTTCTCTAGACTTCAGACAGCAACATCCCCTAGGGGAGGCCTCTTAAGTGGTCTCACCTTCAGTCTCTCCCCTCTCCAGTCCATCCTCCACACAGCTGCCACAATGATTTTCCTAACACACAGATCTCACTAAGTGTATAGTTTGTCTATTTGGATATGTGTTGTTTTACATGACAGAATGTAAACTTCCTAAAGTCAAGAACTGCTTCATTTTGTTGTCATATGCTTGGCATACGGATGCTTAATAAATGCTTTGATTGATCTCCTAGGAGAAGCCTTTCTTGACTTCCTTCCTCCCTAGTATTTTTCCCTCTTCTTGTGTATAGGCTTATGTTGACATTTTATATCCCTGCAGAAGAAGCTGGGCCTTTTCCTGAGTTGATGATTAAAGAATGTTTGTTTGACTGGGTTGGATCAGATCGATGTCATTGAGCTTGAGGATCACTGAAACCCACAAGTTTGATTTGTTTTGTGTAGCCAAGTCTGCCCCATTCCACCTTGGCAGAGCTGCCTGTTTAAAAGCTAAATTTGTTTTTTGTTGTTTCGTTTTAACCCGTCCCCATAGGTCCAGCTTGTCAAGATATTTTTGGATTCCATTATGAGGACTGGATTAATACTGGTTTGTCAAAGGTGATTCCCCAAGTCCACAAAAATCAGGAGAGCCGCTGTGTTTTGCCAGTTGCCTTTTTTCTCTGTATTTTTTGTCACAAGGGATGGGCTTGTTGGGTGTGTGGGAGAGAAAAAAGATATATTTGCAAAAGGTAAAGGTGATGTGAAAGATGAATAAAAACTTTTTACAAACTTTGACGTTCTTCTCTGCTGAAGATCTTTTGGTCCCACAGCAAAGCCAGTTCACGGGGAAAGTGCTGGACCTAGGAGTCCGTTGTCCTGGGTTCAGATATTTGCTTCGTTGCTTAATAGTTGTGTTACCCTGAGCAAATCATTACATCTCTGAGCGTTATTCCCCTTTCTAAAGTATCTTCTGGGCTTCCAATAATCCAGTCTAATGCACATTTAACTCGCTACGTGGTGTAATAACTTGTACTGTTCTGTGTAGGATGTTTTGTTAGGTTTGCGAATACAAAGGCCTGTTTGGTATTTCAGCACATATCCCGTGGGCATCAAAGATCAAATGAAAGGCCTCGCATATACCAAAAGATAATTACACTTTTTGTAGTAGCGAAGGACCGGATATAAAGTAACTAACTGCCCACCAGCTAGGGAGTGAGCAAGGTAAGTGTGGTAAGTGTGAAGGATACAGAGAAGCCTGGGAAAAAAGATTTCTGTAATGGGATGCAAAGCGAAGGGAGCTGAACCAGGAGAACAAGACACACCAGGGATGGCAACAGGAAGTAAAAGAACAAGAAAGTCAACCCCAGATACTGTGCAATTATAGTGACAAAGCTTGTCCCAGGAGAAAAGATGAGAAAATGTACCTCCTTTCTCCCTTCTGTTCTTTTACAAGTGGGGGAACCACATTGTTTGTACAGTCAGACCAGATGGCTGGATTTCTTGAACTGTTTAGTTTACTGGTAGGGGAGGCTAAGGAGGATTTATTAGAAGTAAAGGTGAAAGTAAAAACAAAATACATCAGCATTTAAAAAAAAAATAAATCTCCAAAACAGGTTTTAAAAAAAATTTCACAAATATAAGCTAGGAGCAGCATGAATGGAGAACAGTTCATCCGAAAAAGATCTGGGTTCCTTTTTTTTTTTTTTAAGTGGATTGTAAATTCATTCTGATCAAAAGTGTGATGTGGCGACCAGGAAAGGCATGGTTTTAGGCTGTGTTAAGAATGCCATCTAGAAGTTGGGAGATGGAAGTGCTACTGTACCTCACTTTGATCTAGGACATTATATTCAGTTCTGGGTGCTGCGCTTTAGGAAACTGTCCAGACGAATGATAAAAGCTGTTAACTTCATGCCATGTTATTGAGGCAACTAGATGTCCCAGGGGGCAGAGACTGTGGCACACCTGAGCTAAAAGACATTTCCTTGTCGTGTTGCCTTGGGCAAGTCACTTGGGCTTTGTTAACCTCAGTTTCCTCCTCTCCATAATGAGAATAGTAATCACAATCTACCTCCGAGGGTCATTGAGGGGATCAGATGATTGTCAAGTTCTAACCAAGCCCGGTGTCTAGCACATAGTGCTTTCTAAATGTGAGCTGCTATTATTATCTATTAGGATCCATTGAAGGACCTGGGGAAGTTTAGCCTGAAGGTAAGATTCAGAGAGGAGTGCATTGTAGTTGTCTTTGAGAAGCCGGCAGGGAAGGTAGTACCACGAGCAGTAGGCACACTACACTTGTTTAATGGAGTTGTGGATTAATCATAGAAAGCACATTTACAAAGAGACAAACTTGTTGACAGAGGTATCTAAAAGTGTTCTGCCTTAGGAACTAGTGACAGCTTGAGCTTGTTCTCTGCAGCAGGAAAATCCCACTTGGACCTGTTCTACTCATCATCTTTTGAATCCTTTTATTCCTTTTGATTGAAGGGAGGGTCTGGCTCATTCTGAAACTTCTTAACAATTTTTGTCCAGAAATGGAATACGCTGCCTTGTGAAAGAGCAGCTTCCCAGACCAGTCCCATGTCCAATAGTGATTTCTGAATGTTGATGGTAAAGCATGCTTCCTATCCCTTGGTAGAGAGGGGGTAGACTACGGGCATCAAAAGAGGTCTGCTTTTGGCTCTTTTTGTGGTGGCAAAGAATTGGAAATCAAGGGGATGCCCATCAGTTGGGGAATGGCTAAACAAGTTGTGGTATATGAATGTAATAGTATACTATTGTGCTATAAGAGATGGGGAACAGACGCACTTCATACGAACCTGGAGAGTCTTATATGATCTGATGATGGGTGAAGGGAGCAGAACCAGGAAAACATTCTGCACAACCACACACACATTGCTTCTGTGATGACTGATAGATTTGGCTCTTCTCAACAATGCAAGGTTCTAAGACAGCTCCAAAAGACTCATGATGGAAAAGGCTATCCACATTCGGAGAAAGAATTATGGAGTCTGAATGCAGATTGAAGCAAACTGTTTGCTCTCTCTTTTTTAAATTTAGTTTAATTTTTGGTTTTGTTTCATCTTTCTCATGGTTTGTATCATTGGTTATAATTCTTTTTTACAACTTGATTATTGGGAAAGTAAGTTTAATGTGAAGGTATATGTAGAAACTATACCAGATTACATGCTGTCTTGGGTGGGGAGGGGGGAAGAGGAGGGGGAGAAAATTTGGAACTTAAAAACTTGTGGAACTGAGTGTTGTAAACTAAAAAAAAATTATATTTATTTATTTATTTAAAAAAAAAGTCTGCTTTAACAGATACGGCTGGCCAGTGGGTTAATGTTTTTTGCTTGACTGTGGTTGTTTCAAAGAAGGGTTCTATTGAGTCAGAGAATCCTTGGTGGTGTGAGCCAGGATACTGGTAGAACTTGGAAAGTATGAGTTAAACAATGTTAGCAGCACTAGTAAGCAAGGAAGTTCACCTTGAGCTTCCATATTTGACAAGAACTATGGAGAACACTTGCTGGAGAAGGAAATGGCAAACTGCTCTAGTATCTTTGCCATGAGAACCCCACTGTCCACGGGGTCACGAAGAGTCAGATGTGACTGAACAACTGAACGCTGAAAAGCACTTTGGTGGATATCAGGTTTAGACCAACAGCTTGTACTATATACCACAATGAACTCAAAATAGATATGCAACCTGAATATTTCAAGATGCCACCATTAAAAAATTAGATCAGATAAAGAATAATGTAATTAGAAAATTAAAGGTTAGATATCTTTGCCTAGGGGAGAAGTTCTTAACCATAGAGGACATTGTTAGAGATTGGGCAAGGTATTCCCAACACCCTGAGAAGTCCCCTTGGTCTGCTTCTTTGCGAGCAGCAAAATCTGTCTTCCTGAACTTTTTAATGCCTTGGGAAATGTTTTAAATGGGTATTTGAATATATTTTTTTATTAAATGAATTGTTTGTTTGAATCCTTGGGCTCTGAGTGATCCTTTGCATCAGAAATGGAGCCTCTATTGGGACAGTTGTGAAGTGTAATGGTATAAAGAAAAAAGGAGCATTAATAGAACATTGAAAAGGGAGAAAACTAGACAGTGGTTGTTTTCCTAGTGCTGGGGAAATCTCTGAGTGGAGTCTCTGGGGCCATGTGTCTATGTTGTGGTCAGGATTCCTAGTCAAGTCCATTCTGTCTAAACTTTCGTGCTCATTTCCAAGTTTTTAAATCCTCCAAGTGCCAAACGCATCTTCTGGGTTCTGTATAGGAATTCTGGCACCTCTGTCATAGTCACTTATAGGGGTGGGTGAAAAGGGACAGAGACCCTAGAAAAGCATGAAGCCAGCCAGGAGTCGGTCCCCAGTTCCCGTGGTTTATGGGCAGGCTTCAGCTGTGCCAGGTAGTTGGGAGAAGGCAGTCCTGGGAAGGTGACAGGATCCTCGAAGACTCTCCTACACCACCTAGGGATGTCCACTTTCTCAATGTTAGCTTCTTCCCCAATGCTGCAGGTGGGAGTGGTCTCTGTTCCTCCCTCACCCGACCTGAGCAAAGCACCCATGCTGTCAGGACAATCCCTTCTCACTCCTTCCCACATACTTCCTTTTTCTTGCTTCAGACCCAGATGGACAGGAGGCTGAAGTCTTACTGAACATACCTAACTGGCTTAGGCCCACCTGCCTGTCCAGGGAATGACTTTGTTAGCTATGTAATTATTTCATTGGCTTACCTTTTTTAAATGGTTAACTGATACACGACACAGGAACTTAATAAATTATATCAACTGACTCAGTTTTAAAATTCATGCTAAATTGTTCTGACTTGGAGATTGAAATAAATTCTTTTCCCGTGGCCAGGATGAATCTACAGGCTAGCCTCAGTGGGTACTGTGGTAGAATTGAGGGGAATAATTGTTGTAGATTTAAATGCTAATAAGAATGGAACTTACCCCTTGAGAAGGAATTTATGATTTCATATTAATCGGTATGATATGTGTGATGATATACTCTTTATTCCCAAATGCTGTATAATTCTAACTTTGTTTTTCCTTCAAGACTTTGGAAGTTTTGATATTGAATGTGGCTAAGAAGTTAAATGATGTATTATGACTATGGAAGCAAAGCATCCTGTTAAATCACAAGAGCTGCTTTAGAGTGTAAAGGGACCTTGGAAGCCGTGTCTCACGTCCTCATTTTACAGCTGAGGAAACTGAGAGAAGCCAGCTGATTGAGCCAAGGGAGTCTGTAAGAGAGGCAAACTTTGGGCCCAGATCCTCTGATTTCGGAGCTAGTGCTTGTACCATGCTGCCTTCATTTCTCTAACTCATGTAAAAACTGCCCAATCTGGGATTATTGTATCCAGTTCCAGGGGTGCTGTTTTACCAGACCACTGGCACACTGTAGGGAATCCAGGGGAGGGAAGTGAGCATGGGGAGGGGTCTGGAAACTGCCTTATGAGGAATGATTGAGGGGGTGGCAATGTTTAGCTTCCAAGAAGACGGGGGTTGGGGCATGGGGGATGCAGGGCTCCCTTCAACAGCTTAAAGGGCTGTGGTTATCACATGAAGGAAAAGGCAGACTTGTTCTGAGTGGCTCTGCAGGTCAGGATCAGGACTAATGGGTGTGGATTGGACAGGGAGGCAGATTTTTTTTTTTGGAGGGGGGAAGGCAGGGCAATTGGGGTTAAGTGACTTGCCCAAGGTCACACAGCTAGTTAAGTGTTTCAAGTGTCTGAGGTCAGATTTGAATTCAGGTCCTCCTGACTCCAGTGCTCCTGTACTCTACTCAACTGTGCCACCTAGCTGCCCCTGGGAGGCAGATTTTTGACTCGGCGTTGGAGTTTGCTAGCAGTTAGAGGTGTATGGTAATGGATGCATTTCCCTCAATGTTAGTTACTGAGCGTGTGTGGTTCAGCTTCAGGTGCTGAGGTTTTGGTCACCATCTTTCTTTGCTCCCAGTCATTATCTTTGTTCATTCTTTCATCCTGGCTTTGTCACAGCTTGGATTTCGCTGATTTGGAATTTCTAGGATCTTTTATATGCCTTATTCTAGTAGTATTCTTTTTGAAGATTTTTGTTATAACTAACCCATTTTATCTCTCTATTCTTGTCCCTCTTTATGACCTAAAGATGGCATGTTTTAAAATAACACATTCTGAACAAGAAACTGGCTGCATTTGAACCGAGACCAATCATTTCTTGACTCTGCCTTTGACCAGGCTTTGTCCTTTGGCCACTGGAGCAATATGAAGATCTTTTGAAGAAACTGTGCTGGTTAGCTTAGAGACAAGCAGACTTGGGGAAACAAGATAGCTGTTTTCAAAGAGGGATTTAAAGATTTAAAGCTGTCTTTAAAGAGGGATTAGATTTGTTCTGCTTGGTCTCCCAGTAGACATAATTAGGAGCAATGGGTAGAAGTTGGAGGTTTAAGTTTAATATTTGGAAAAACTTCCTAACAAGACTTGTGGGTCAGCCGTTTCATTAGCTCCCTGGTACTCTTTCCAACCCGCTACATGTTTACATCAGTAAAATCAAACCCCTAGCCTCCAAACCTCCAATTTGTGAGAAGGCCCACCCTCACTGCTCATTTTCCACTAATGGTTCACCCTTTGGTATGCCTGACCTCCATGTCAGCTGCCCAGCTTCTTGCAGCGATGATAACCTTCCTAGGCTTATTCCTCAATAATCACCATACTCCCATCCCATCACATCCTCCCCATCCCAGTGATTGTCAACTCCTGGATGTCATTGTCCAAACCCCATTCCCCAACCGCCACTGCTCTACCACCTTGTTCCTATGCCCCCTCAATCTTCACACCCACCCACTCCCCATTCCACTCAAGATCTACCCAGCCCTTCCACTGTGCCCTCTAGAATGCCTACCCCTTAGGTAACACATTTGCTTTCACCTTAAAACATTTCCTTCCTCATTTCTTCCATCTCCTTGCAGTCATTGAGACCTGGCTTGAACATAACTCCCTGATCATGAAAGGGGTCAGAATTCTTGCCTCCCCATCATCCCTTCCAGACTTTCCCCTGCTACCATTACTGAGTAACTTTTCTTCTGAGGTTCATTCAATCCTTATTTATCACCCAATCAAAATTCTGAGATCTGGGACTTACCTGACCTCTAGGACACTCTTCTTCCTCAATGACTTTAATGCCTGACTCACATTCTTTCTTTCCTAACCCCTGCCCTCATACTAGGGGACTTCCACATACATATTGATGCTTCTTCAAACACCCTAATTTCCTAGTGCCTCAGCAGACCCATTTCCTATGACCTGCTCCTCCACCCCACCTTAGCTACACACAGAGATGATCATACCCTTGATCTTGACCCACAAGGTCATGTTCACTAGTCTTTTGTCATAATCTTTCCTTCTGCCTTAACATCCCCTAACCCTGTTCTTTGTTCTTACTGTGACCTCCAATCCTTCCAACCCTCTGTTCTTCCTTAGGCCATTACCCTTCAGTGACTATATTCTTCTCCCTTTCCCATATGACCTGTCAGTGAGCCACCTCTTTGTTCCCAGACATTGTCTCTCTTAATGTAGCCCAAGGTCATGTGGGCTTCCTAGGCTGCCATGCAACCCTGGCAACTCAGATCGAGCTTTGTGGTCTGCTGAAAGAGGCCAGCAGCTCTTTTTAAGATAAACTACTTCCTATCTACTCGTGTGTCCTCCATCTTGTACTTGGGAAGTTAATTTTTTTTCTTAGTCCAAGTATCAGACAACATTTAACTCTCACATTTCATCTGACTAGATTTGCCCAAATGTCCTGACTACCTTCCAGGATCCTTTTGTATTTTGACCTTCATCCAGTGTGTTAGCTAGACTTCTCAGTTTCATATCATTCCTAAGTTTGAGGAGAATACCATTTATGCTATCATCCAAATCGTTGATAAAAATGTCCAACAGCACAGATTCCTAGGGTTCTATGTTGGAGACTTTCTAAGTAGGTTGAACAGTACTGTTCTGTTGTCTAACTACCATTTTCCCATACTTTCCATAAGAAGAGATTTTATCAAATGTTTTTCTAAAATCTAGATAAACTATATCAAATCCCACCTTAGTTACTGTATCTGTGACCTTAGGCAAATCACTTAACTTCTCTTTGCCTCACTTGCTTCAACTATAAAATTGGGATAATAATAGCACCTATCTCTCAGGGTTGTTGTGAAAATCAAATGAGGTGTTTGGTTTTTTAAAAATTCTTTTTGAATATTTTCCCCAATGACATATAAAAATAATTTAAACATTTTTTTTCAAATTTTGAGTTCCAGAGCTCTCCTTCCTGCCTGCTTTTCTTTCCCCCCCTCCCCATTGAGAAGGCAGGCAATTTGACCTAGGTTATACATGTGTAGTCATGCACAACACATTTCTGTGTAAGCCATGCTGTGAAAAAGAACTCAAACCCCACCCCCAACCCTCAATAAAAAAGTAAAGAAAAAGTCTTTGATCTGCATTCAGGCTCCACCAGTTCCACAGTCTCCAGAGATGGATAGCACCTTTTATCCTAAGTCCTTCAGGATTGGATCGTCGTATTGCTGAGAATAGCTAAGTCATCCACAGTTGAGCATTGTACAGTATTGCTGTTACAGTGTACAATATTCTCCTGGTTCTGCTCATTTCACTTTGCATCAGTTCACGTAAGTCCCTCCAGGTTTTTCTGAGAGCATCACCCTCATCATTTCTTATAGCACAATAGGGGAGAGATGTGATCACAATCATATACCACAACTTGTTCAGCCATTCCCCAATTGATGGATATCCCCTCAATTTCCACTTCTTTGCCACCACAAAAGGAGCTGCTATAAATATTTTTGTTTTCTGTCTCTGAGGTGCAGATCTAGTAGTGATATTGCTGGGTCAAAGGGTATGCACAGTTTTATAGCCCTTTGGGTATAGTTCCAAATGAGAGAATATTTGTAAAACTCTTAGTACAGTGCCTGGCACATGATAAGCTCTATATAAATGCTAGCTGTTATCACTGTTGTTAATCAGCAGCATCCATTACCATAATCACAGAATTTGAGAACTGGAAGGGACCTCAACATGAAGACCAACCTTACCCAAAGAAATCCCCAGATCTACCATTCTATCTCTACTTTAGCCAAAAAACAGTCAAGTTTAGTCTGGCATGACCTGAGCTATTTTAAAAAAAAAGTCTTATTGATGCCTTTTAAAAAAAAACAAACATTTGTTTCTGGGAAGACTGCCCTCCAGCCCCTCTTTTGCCAACCCCAACTGGACCTGCCCTTAGGACACGGAAAAACAAAAATTCTCCCCTAAAGCAGAGGCCAGACCATGTCACCGCCCCCCAACCCCGGTGGATCCCTGTTCCCCATAGATTCCAATATAAATTCCTTTGGTGGCCCCTCCACACACACTGGCCCCCCCACCCTGGCCTCCTCTTGGAAGGAAGGGTTGACAGTGATTGTGAGGTCACTGAATTAATATGGCAGACTGTCATGTCCTCAAGGGCGGTGACTGATCTTTGTTTTGTGTCCCCAGTACCCAGCACAGTGAAAGGTACACAATAAGTTTTTAATAAATGCTTGTTGGTTGGTTGGTGGTCTCCTGGACAGAAGTGGAAGGCATGGCTGCTGTTGGGGTGGGCATAAGAACCTCCTTCCCCAGGCTCTCAGGGACGGACCTCCTTGAGAGCTACAGAAGTCCTTTGGACTTCTCCGGAGGAGTGGAAGAGAAAGATGTCGCTGTTCTCAAGGTATTTGCTGTTAAGTGCTCTGTGCTTCAGGCCCTAGTTCCTACAAAGCTGCTCTCAAATCACAGGTTCTGAAAACCAGCGGATGATTCAGTTGGATTTTCTTTTTCACAGAATCACAGAACTTGAGGTTTGGAAAGAGCCTCTCCCTTCATGGGCTTTGCCTTCCCTTACCCCCCAGGACTCTGGTCATCACCCCTGCTCTGGCTTTTCCCTTTCTTCTCTTCTCACTCGACCCCAAAGTTAACCAGTTCAACTTCATACAGTCTCCTCCTTAGACTCCCTTAATGCTTTGGTCTTTGTCCACATATGCCTTGCCAGTAATCCATTCTTGGATTAATCCCACCTTCCTCTGCTCTGCCTCCTGTGGCACCAGCTGTGCCTTGTTGGCTAGGAGGTGAACCTCCCCTGGCCTCCCATACCACCTTGCCCTGCACAGCTGAGGATCTGTTTATATTTGACCAAGAGGCCACCTGTTGTGAGCTCTTCCCTCTTCTACTCTGCATCATAAAACCCCTTGAACGAGGTCCTAACCTCTCCTTTAGCCTCTGATGGAGACAGCAGCCCTTTATGCCAAGGCCACCTTGCTACTTGTGCCCTAGACCCCTTTCCTTCTTGGCTTCTCTGGGCGATTGCCCCTTGTCTTCTTTTCTAATTTCACCTCTCCCTTATTTGCTGTCTCATTTTCTGCTACCAAAGACCCAAGCTGTTTACCCCACATTGGGTTTCCACTTCCCCATCCCTTCTAAGCCCTCTGCAGTCTGGCTTCTGATCTCTCACTAAGGTTTCCAAACTAATGTGATCTGGGGCTGTATGAAGAGGGAGGAGCAGAGGTTCCAGGAGTAGGGAGGTGGTAGTCCCATGATGCTTTGCCCTCATCATAAGCCTTTTGTAGTAGTGGGTTCAGTTCTGGGCACCACAGCTTAGGAAGGACACTCACAAACTAGAGAGTGTTGAGGGCAGGCAGGGTGATGAAAGGCAGCACGAGGCTTGAAGGAACTGGGGGTGTTTGGCCTGGAGGAGATTTGGGGAATGGGGGAAGGTGATGGGCATGAGTGTCTCCAGGGCCTCCCATGGACAGAAGGGATTTGACTTATTCTCTTCAGCCTCCAAGGGCAAAACAAGAGCCAGCGAGTGGGAAGGGTGAAGAGACAAAGTGACCCAACTCAGTGTAATGGGCTATTTTGGGAGAGGGTGGTGGCCCCACCTTGGAGGTTGTCTGGCAGAGGCTGGAGGACTAGTCCTGCTGTGTATGGGTCACAATAGGCAGAAGATGGCCAGCTCTCCTATTCTCAGTTAAGTGAGCTCTCCATTGCCAGATGGGATGATCTTTTTCAGTCTGCATCCTTCTTGACTTCTCTGGAGCACTGGATCTCCTTTCACATCCTGTTCCCTTCCTGTGAGGGTCCCTCAAGACTGTCCCAAGCCCATTTTAGTCTCTCCCTGCACTTTTTTGGTGACCTCATTGGCTCTTAGGGATTTGATTATTAGATTCATAGAGCTTCTCTGGCATCACCACTTGCCTCTTGGACAACTTGACCTGGATGTCCCACGAGGCAACTTGGATTTACTGCGTGTCCAAAACAAGTCATACTTTCTCCCCATAACCCACCTTCTCAACTTCCCTGTTCCTGTGGAAGGTAGCATTGGCTCTCCCAAACTTGAAACTTTGGAGTCATCCTTGACTCTTCACTTACCCCATGTCCCATCAATCCGCTGCCAGATCATGTTGACTCTGCTTGCCTTGGTTGGGAGGTTTCTCCTCTAGGAGCTTCTTGGACCAATGAAATCATGTCTACTTTCTCTACCCGTCTAAGTAGATGGGTCGCTTTTCCCAATGGAATGGAAGTTCGTAGGCAGAGAGTATCTCATTTGTCTATAGTGTCCAGCAGAGGGCCTGGCAGACAGCTGGGGCTTTAATCAACATTTGTTGGGTGATTGATCTTATGCTTCTCAACGCAGATTGAGTTTGTGGTCCATTTTGTCTTTGGGAAGCTAATTTTCTGAACCCAAGTGTTCTTAACGTAGCCTTGGTTATCTTATTATTCTCACCTCTGGAAACAACCCAAGGCAAAGATCTTAAGAGCTTAGTAGCTGTAGTTGACAAAGTATCTTCCAACTTACATTGCACTCTTTGAATTTCTTCAGGTGTGATACATAGTAATTTCTTTATGTAATAATGGATTTGGATTCAGAAAACTTGAGTTTTATCTCAGGTCCGCTACTTATATGACCTTGGCAAGCCATGGCCTTTGAGCCTGAAGAAATGAAGGGGCTCACCTTTGACCTCTAAGAAATGCCATTGTGTAAAAAGGGGTGAACTTTCCAGTGGGAGCTCAGCGTAAACCACGAGCACAGGGTCCTCAGATGCTCCAGGCTTCTGTCCGAGCTTTGGCTGGACTACAATAAAAAGGATTCCTTGTTTTGGAAGTTTTTTTCGTGTGTCTTAAGAGTCACATTACAACTTTAATTTAGAGTCTTATTCTTTTGAACATACTGAATTTTAGGTTCATCTGATGCTCTTTGGTCTGGCTGCAAAGTTCTAAAGAAATGGCCCGTCTGAAGAACAGGTTTCTCCAAGTATGTGTTAGCATTTGACCTCAGCCCAAATGGGAAAGCAGCAAATACAGAAGTGGGCATTGGCCACCACCTCCAGTGGTGAGTGTACCAGGCACAAGTTTTTCTGCCGGTTTACACACTGTGCTTCCTCTTTCCTTTTAATTGAAAAGCAACCACTGTGTTCAAAATTTTTTAAAAACAGTTTTCATTTTTTTCTATTGTAGTAAATATGAAAACTTTTGGGGAACATAAAAACTTGAGTTGCATCTGACTTCCGCCTCCCTTCCCCCACCCTAGCAGTTTAATTAAAGAAAGCCACCTTGTTCATCTCCTGCCCCCTCCCCCCCCAAGGAAGGCTCCTGCTGATGTGATCACTATCTGCCCTCTCTTCCTGTGGACTTATTGGAACTAGAGGAGAGCGGCAAAGCCTCTTGCCACTGCCTGCACAGGCCCAACAGAACACACACACACCAGGGCTTTATTCAGTCCCATTTCTCAATGTCTATAACCAATATTTCCATCAACAGATGTGCTATTATTATGCTAGCCAGCTAAATGGAGCATTTCTATCAATCAGTGCTCTTCTTGAAGGGGATAGTATGACTAAGTCTGAGGAAGATGGGTATTCCAGAGATTACAGCATTTGTCAGTTGAAGGCATATTCAATTGTATACTGCAAATGAATTCTCACTGTATGATCCCAGGCAAGTTACTTAGTCTCTGAGGTCCGAATCCTCATCCTTAAAACGGGGATAAGAATAACCTTGATAAGTTCCTGGAAGAAGAGGAAGGTGCTTCATTAACCAAAAAGTACTACACGAGCAGGAACTTTTGTTATTATAAACTCAGTGGTTTTAGATGTCAAGAGCACAGAATTCCTGCTAGATGGTTATCACTGCCACCCACAAAACTTCCCACTGCAGCCTGAACCAGATTAAAATGTAATTGGGAAATGTCTAATGAAATAAAACATAAACATTACTTTGTGGTTTTCCAAGTCACTATGGGGCCAGCAAGGGATCCATTCTGTTTGATTTTAACACCACTGGTTCAGCAGATAAAGTGAGGGAGCTCGAGTCAGGAAGACTGGCCTTTGAACCCTGCCTCAGGCTCACTAGCCTTGTGACCATGGGTGTCAGACTCCCTCAGCCTCCGTTTCTTGGTCTGTTTATGGATACAATAAGAGCACCCCCCTCATAGGAAAAATGTGTTAAGATCCCTTGTAAATCTTAGTGTTATCTAGGATTGTAGCTCTCATAGATGCTATCTAATATTTAAGCTGTTCAAAAAATGAAAAGAAACATTTTAGCTAAGTGGGAAAGTTTTATTCAATAAATATAATCTGGCAAACTTCTAAAAAACATTTACGGACAGCTGTACAGTAAGCAAGCTGCATTTATTGACAACGTACAGAAAATTTTAAAAAGGATTTCATTACATAACCACAGTGTCTGAGGTCCACCATTTGAACTACGTATTGCTACAATGTCCAGCTGCTAATGCCCCTTAAAAGCAAACATTCATCATCATAATAAACATGTCATTTAGATATCATTTTATAGGATTATCCTTTCAAGTTTTCTCAAAATAAACCATACTCTGCTAATGTGTTTTTTTCTTATGAAAATAAAGGATCACCACCTCATTTCAAGATGTAAATAAAATATGTACAAATGGGACCAAAATTAAACATGATTCAAATCTCTTTGGTGTCTGTTTCATGGATGCCTTATTCTTGAATTGATCCTCACTCACTTTCTCCCTGGCTGCTTGAATATTCATTAACAACTGTCATAAGCTTTAGGGAAAAGCATCTCCAGCTGAAACTGGAGCTTTTATTTTTTAAATCAATTATCTTGTTTTTCTATCACTTAATTCCCAATATATCCCTCTCCAACTTAAAGGGACTTTCCCTAACAATGATTTTTAAAAAGAAAAAAAAGTAACACAACCCAAACCACCCAGCACATTAATTATCCTGAACAGTGCGTGTGACATTTTAAACGGTATCCCCCATCTCTGCAAAGTCAGAGGAACTTGTGAAATTCTTTTGTCTGTAGCGATGCTTCTTACTGACTTTTGACTGTGTTCTCTGCTCCTTTTAGACTCATCAAATCCAACGGGTTTACGTGCCAGAAACAGCACAAGCTTGTGGCAGGTCAGTGAGCTCTACTCAGCCTTCCTACATAACGAGTAGTAATGTGCCCTGATGAGCGGCAGAGGCTTGGGGATCTCCCGGACGACCGTGATGCAGTCAGCTACAAGAGGGAGACAGCTCTGGGGAGGCTGATCAGTTTGAGGGCATCAGGAGGAACTTTTGGGAGACTGCTTTTTTTTTGGCCTTGCCCTGATCAGAGCTGAGGCCATATTCTGCACCTAAAAGCAGTTGCTGAGATTCTTTCATAAAGTGCAGCAAACTGACTTGTTCACTAGCTGATGGGAAAATACCAGATGGCAGGTGGGCAGGCCATTGCTGTAAACAAGCTAATTCCAAGTAAGAGACTGAAGAAAGATGGACACTATGTATTTTACTTTGTTGGCAGAAACATCTGGATTAATTATTTGTAGTACCCTATTTTCAAAAGAGTACACAGCATAGATAGTTAATGGAAACATTTCCATAAATTATCTTGGTTATGTTGAGTTCTGTAATAGACGTTCGGCACTAGAAAACAGATTTTCCTAAAGGTAAGTCATGTCAGTTCATGCTCAGCAGACTATCATACTACATCATCCTAAATTTTAAAACTTTTTATTTTCACCTTAGTCTAGCTTTAGTATATGGTAGGCTTTTTAAGAAAACACATGGAACACCAACAAAGATCTTAAATGTTCTTTTACAAAGTAACAGTTCACTGGCTGACACCATGATTTGCTTCACTTACATTTCAAAAAGCAAACCCATAAAATCTTATTTTTTCATTTCACCTCTGAACATCAAATCAAATGAGGATATCACTGCAGGGAGCCCTGAGTGGGTCATCGTTCTGAGGGCTCGTGGTCCAGCCACAGAGGCAGAGACCCCTACCGTCTCTAGGTGGCAGCCTTCCACCCCAAGGCGGATGTAGTAACTCTCTAGCATGTCCTTTGGTTATATCACTCTACTGGATAGTATTGCAGTGTGCCTCACCCCCTTTGCGAAATGCAGGTACTCACACTTCTGTTTGTATATTGTCTGTCCTTCCTATGACAGCATTTTCAGAATAATATTCCTCTTCTACAAGAGGTTTAGTACACCTGGAGATTTGATAGGAAAATTTTCAAAAGTTAAGGTAAAATTTAGAATGCAATGATCTTACTACTGAAACACAAATATGTTCCATTAATCAGAAAATTTCACCAGGACATAAAGTTCTTGTTTGTACTCCCTACCTTCAAATCTCTATAGCCTCACATAAATGAAACTGCTTACTGGCTCAAATGGGACAATAACTACTATCTCAAGTTAGATTTTTGGATGGTCTCATTACTGGGCTAACACAGTCATATGTAGGGGTGACCATTACATGCTTAAGGTTGGGTTTTTTTCCCTAATCTTCATAAGACAATGAACACTTTCACATCTTGTAAATAAGAATTCACTTCAAAGAAGTTAATTAAACAACAATCAATCAAATTGATTAAAACCAATTACAACCTTGAAAATTTGGACTAAAAATCGCTTTTGAGGATTGAAGCTGAGTAAGTTAACCAGAGTCAGAAATAACCAATTAACTTTGCATCTTAACTTCCATTTGCTACCCCTGATCCAGAAAAATCTAGCATTCTCATTAGGCAATAGAATTCATTTAATGTCTACTGCAATATCTCAGGTACTATTTCATTGGGGGGGACAGGGGAGACCAAAGCCAAGACTGAATGTTTATTTAAAAAGAAACAAGGGCCGGATTTCGTTTCTTCATACAACTTGTTGAATCTGGTGGCAGTTCAGTAGAATCAAGAAAGTGGCCCTGGTGAAGGAGTTTTCCCAGAGGAACCACAGAGATGGACATGAACCCCAAGGGCAGGCTTCATGCTGGAGGGCTGGCTCATGTAAAAGGCACAGACAAACTCCAGGTGGCCACAGCAAAGCCCCTCCTCTAGAAGCCCAGCCAAACTCAAGCGTAGCTATGCTTGCCCACAATACTTGAATCTGTGTCATGAAAAGTACCTAAAAGTATTTATAATACTGTCCAAACAATTCATGTTCTTTTATTTCATACATCTGTATGTACAACATTGTCACAAAATAGATGATCAATAGTCTTTAGATTAATGAAGGGTAGAGAAAAGGCTTAAGTTCTTAAAATACAGCAAGACCAAATTGAAATACATTAACTGGATTAAAACATGCAAAAAAAATCCATCAATGATAAAGTTATAAACAATGCCTATGCTAATGAAATGGTCCTTTTCTTCATAAAAGCTCCCTAGTAAATGGTTAAAAATGAAAGAAATAGCTCTGGCTTTTGTTTTAATTGGAACAAGAATTACACCTCTCTGGTCTTAGACATGAACTTTCCTGGTTCTGTTGCCACCCGTTTATACGAGGCTGCATGGGCACAGCTGTACCGTCTGCACAGAGGCAACCCTTAAAAACCCTGTCCCAGGAACTTTACAGAAATCTATAAAGTGGTAACATGGATCATGGGGAGGAGGGGGAGGGGACCTTTACTCAAATGCAGCTAACACTTCTGCCACAAGAAGCTTCAATAGAATAAAAAATATAGACTAAAAAAATAGAGTTTTTAAGGCAAACTTTTCAGCACAATTTACAGAAGCAGCTTTAAATAGCAGTGGGCCCTAGCTGATTACTGAACATTTTAACATGTAAACAGGAGCTCCCTCTCCCTTTCCCACCTTGTTAGCAAAACCGTGTCCTCAGCAACAGCTAAATGGCATTTGGTTCTTAGGATTGCAATTACCCTGTGAGGCAGCAACCTAAACCAGGAGAGGGATGTTTTCAATTTATGTACAACGTATAATTTGTTTGGGGTTGGAATAAAGAAAAACCATATATGGAAGGCATTTACTCCTCTAAAAGATTTTTTTCTTTACTCTTGAACTTGAGTAAGTGCCCTATTTCACTGGTTTCAGGAAGAAGTTTGGCTCAACTAATGGTCACTAACCGAAGAATCCCACTGAACTTTCGGGAAAAGCCTGACATGGCTGCCCACAAAGTGCTACTGTTCCTTTAACAAGCAGATGAGTCCATTGTGGAGAGGGTCAGGATGCTCCTGTCGTTGGTACAGAAGGGGTCCGATGAGCTCCATGATCTACAGTAACAATAAGAGACAAGTTTGGCTGACTGGGAACCTCAGTTTTGAAAAGAAAAAAACCGATTAAAGCCTAAGTTTACGTTGCAAGCAGACTGAATTTTGGCTTATTCTGAGTTTTATCCTGCCCTGCAAAGGCATACTAGAACATGGGATCAGGAAGGAGATCAGAGAAGGGGAACCTCAGCTGGAACAGCAAGGGCTCTTGTCAGGGATGCCAGGAGTGAGCCAGGATCCTCCCCCTACTTCAGGCCGCTGGCCTCACCAAAGATTCCACGATACAAAGTGACCTACATGTGGCTCTCCAGCTGTCTGGAAGTTAATGCAATGCTGAAAACACAGCTACTTACTTACATTTCATCAACAGGATCCAGCCCTAAAGAGCAGGGTGGCGTGTTTGTGGCTATTAGCAGGTGCACAATTTAAACCATATTTTAAAAAATCCAGAAAAACCTTTCTTTTCCTTTTAAAACAACTTCTAAGGCAAATGGAGACAAAGTGACACGGTGGGCAAAGGGCTAAGCTTTGAGTCAGAAAGACCTGAGTTCTAGTCTTGCCTCTGAGACATGGCAGTGTGACCTCTCAGTGATGCAGACAAACGTCTCTACCCTGCAATCTTGGGACAGACTGACACAAAACAGGGCAGGAAGTCTTCCGGGCTCAGATAAGGGGCGTGGGGCATGTGGCTTCTCTAGCCCCCAGCTAGGATAAGGACTCCTAATGGAAATGAAAGCTACTTTTTCCTTTATGTAGAATAGCATTTAGCACTCACTACAGGTGAGCATCAAAATATTCTGTAACTTTTGTCTTTAAACATTTATCCTCTATGAAAACCTGAAAAACAGGACACATTGTTTGACAAAATATGAAGACAAACACTAGCACAGTCTGATCAATCCCTTGTTGTGGCTGGCACCCCCAATCATCTCCACAGCATCAGGGCATGGTAAAGCAGCCCTTTCACTATGGCATGTTCCTTGGATGACCAGAGACTGAATCAACTGCCAAGAGAATATTTAGGTTGCAGTGGCAAAGGTTTACTCTGATCCATAATGGATTTGGGAAATCATAGGACCTCTGTGTAATGGCAGCGTTCCCTGTTCTACTGAATACATTCAAGAAACAAAGGCCTCCCCCCACCTCTTGACCGCCAAGTTCTACAGGAAGTAAAAATACTGAACACAGGAATCTGGAATCAGATGGAGAAGCCAAGTCTATATTTTAACTAGCACTGTTTTACTCTAATCATTCAAATTAAACAGTTCAACTAAACTGAGGAAGATTTAAGTATCCTGCAAACTGACCGATGGCATTCTCTGCAATAGCCCTTTGAATAGCACCAGAAAGGTTTGCATATTGTTTTTCTTGACCTACTCATCAAAATCCAGAGTTCCAACAGATCTCTTAAGATTTTAAAATTATTCAGCAAGTTTTGGCTCCAGTAGGGAAGGATAAAGAGACAGGACTATGGCAGCAGTAATACAAGTAACCTGAGAAACTGGACAAAATCAGGAAAGTGCTTAAATATTCTGTCAAATATTATTTTAATTACCCAATACTGGATCTTAGACTTAGGAAAATGGAGAACAAGATGCTCCACAGAGGAAAAAAAGAGCTTGCAATAGGATTCTGATTGCCTAAGAGTAAAGTCGGGATGAACCACCTTCCCTTAGGAGACCATTCACAACCGAAGCCAACATTTTCCCTGAAGCTGTTATCAAACACTTATCCAGGTATAAAATGTACAAAGCAACATAAAAAATAAATTATTTAAAGGTTCCTTTTTCTATATCCATGAAAAACTGCTTACGTGTTAGAAAGGATATCAAGAAAAATGGAAGTATACACAATGCAAACACTAGAAATGTGCATTTCTGGCTCAGTCAATGTTCATTCCAGATTTAAAAGTTGACTAAAAACATGTATTTTCATACTATCTGTTTTCCGAGGAGCCAAAACTTTGGGGAAAATGTCACCCAAAGGTTCCACTAAAATGCTGGCTTTGAGGTCTACACTGCAGGGTGTGTGAAGGAGTAACATCACACCGCGAATCCAACCCTTCACGCCAGGGGCCAAGTGGTACCATTGTCCTTGGCAGAGCCTCCACACACATGCTCCTCTGCTCCCGTAAACACCTTGTGGAGGGGGTGAAATCACCATTCGCATAACTATATCCTAGCACTATGAAAATGTTATCAACCACATTGTATAAGCAGGCAAGAACATGGTGACTGGGAGCACAGACATCGTGTTAACCCAAGAAGAGTTTGTACTGCATCCCAAAGCAACGTCTAAAAGATCAAGTGTGAACTGATGAAAGTGTGTTAGGGAAAGCAGACCAGATCTCATGAGGTGTAAATGATGTCAGTCCCATTGTCCTTCAGAACGGAAAATTAGCCTGAATATTAAACAAATTCATTTAGCAGTCTCAACAAAGCTCTTCCCTTATGCCCTGAGGTTTAGAAAGGCTTAGGGAATTATGACATCATTCACATAAAGAGAACCACAATGTACAAAAGGTTATTTCAATTCCCCCAATCAATAGATGTGACTTTTAGTGAAATGCATGAATTTTTAAAAAACTACCAAAAACATGCTTTAATTCATTTCACTCAAATATTTTCTTAAAGGCCTTATTTTTTGTTGAATATTTCCCCACAAGGAAGCACTCTATAATTTAAGAAATTATCAGGTATTTTAATAATTTAATCATGGCACAAGCACCTTGAGAGTTCTAATACAGATTTTTAAACTTGGCAAAATGTGTTAGAAGTGCTAAATTCAAAAAACAAATTCAAATGTTATATAACTTAAGAAGGAAATGGGGGTAGGGAAAAGAAATACTGCCTTTTGTATTATAAAAGAATAAGTCAAGGTCCAGTCCCCAATAACACACCTAAAAAGATACATTAAGAATAGAAAAGTGAGGCTTTCTGACTTGACAAATTAGATTACTATTTTGTCAAACCAAAAAGCTAAAACCGGGAAACGAAAGATTACAGCAGATGTAAATGAAAAAGAGACGTACAAATCAAGAGACTATATCTACACAAGATCCCATACACAGTATATCAGAAAAATTGTAAAAGAAAGTTCAATAGGTAGAAGTCTTTCCAAAGTTATGTTCTCTCCCTCGTGGTGGCCTCTGGCCCCCACCCCAGTCAGCACAGGCTGCTGCAATGGGCCCACGAGGCCCAGAGTGGTCACTGGAGAGCTAGCGTGGCAGCTCGTCCCGGTTTATAGGAGACTCCTCTGCAGCAAAGGCTACCATGAGACATGTCACACCTGTTAACCTGGGCTGGGCTACAGCTCCCCATCACTCGGTCCAGCATCCTTCCAAAAGATGCACACGCTGCTTGCCCCTCTGAGAAACAGCATACGGAGTCCAAGCACTTGACCCCGGGATTTGTTTCAGTAAGCTGTAAGTTGAAATAGAAAGAAAAAGAAGGTTAACATTCTTTAATATTGGTTGGCAAATGTTTTCCTACATCACAACAACCACAAGTGTACTTTAAAAAGGAAAATATAAAAGTTTTTCACTTAATGAGATAATTAAAAGATTTACATGATAGTTTGAATATGTTGTTATGAATGAGACATGAAATAAAGTACAACTGGGAGGTATGTAATTTTGCCAAACCATTTCCACGAACCGGCTCCTCGATACAAAACGGTCATTTCCTGACTGCTGTCGTATTTCAGATGAAAGACATTTGGGATTCTGAACAAAATCCAGTTAACAAAAGAGACTAAATAAGCTTTACATGATCATACATGATAATGCAGAGTTTGAACCATTCCAAATAACAAAGAACTGCCTGAGAGAATTGTAGAGTTAATCCAAAGCTCATTTAAAGACTCTGATTCAATACCAAGAAAATAAGTGTAATAACACCTTTCCCTAGGTGGTTCAACTATTCTCGATCACATGGGGAAGAGTTTCATTACAGCATGAAATACCACCTGTGTTCTGGACATAACCAACCTTTTTTTTTTACTAATCACATGATAAACAGAGTCAAAATCGGAGTTACCTGTTAAGAAGTTCTATTAAAATAATAACATTCACTTTTAGTGGCTGATAGTAATATTATAGGGGGATACCTTCAACAATCATTACTGGGTTAGGGTCACTGAGAGAATCCCAGTTCTTGTTTCACCAAGGACAATGGATGATCTTAAGAAAGTGTCATTCTCAGAAATTTTTAAAAAAATTAAAATTCATTTTAATCAAAAGAAATTAGTTGTATGCCCATAGATATATGGTATAATTATATCTTCATAGGCATACAATCTTTTGAAATTAAAAGGAGGAAAAAGGAAAAAAAATACATATTTAGGGAGGGAGGGGAGAAAACAGTTTTTAAAACATGATGTTGCAAATGTCTAAAAAGTTGGGGAGTGCAGATGGCAGCCGTAGAAAAGAATCAGAAAGTCCAGATTTAGTGCTGGGAATCTGTGGGACTGGCAATACACCAAGAGGACTCAAAGTCCTATGGAGAGCCACAAGGCATTCCCTGATCCATGAATCTTCTTCTCTTGTGCCCCTGCCCTTTTTGTCTGACAAGAGACCTGTCAAAAGTTCCATGTTGACATCATGGATCCATCCCCAGCCCTCTGCCCTTTGCCGCTTTCACTGCTGAGACATAAGAACAACTCCTAGATCCTGGGAAACTCTCAAACTGAATCCAGGCCTTTAGAAATGCGTACCGGGTTTGGAGATTTCAGGACAACACTCATGGCCTCCTAAGTAAGCTCTCTGCTCTGCCTGTGAGTCTCTGCTAATCCATCTTACAGACTGATGCCAGATTAATCTTCCTAGGACAATGTTTTCATTGCATGCCTTCCCCTAAATCTTAACACTACTTTCTCATCAAACTTTTAAAGACTGATGAACTCACTCCTTCATCCTGGCATGGGAGGCCTCCTGGCACCAGCCTTCCCTACATTCCCTTAAGAGTCAACTCTCCAGGTTCCTGGGGCCATGACCAGCAACTCTGGCACTTAGGTAAATGGCACAAAACAAACACTTAATCCAACTTTTTAAGACATATTCAGTTTGGGAATGGGGAAAAGGGGTTTGAGAAACTTTGGAAAACTGCCCCTCTTGGGAAATAAGACATTTGGGTGGAGAGACCCAGGTTGACTGGAAAGGAGGGAAGGGATGCACATAATGTGGCCACCTGGGATGGACATATGCCAACTGGCAGCTTCTCATTTTAACTAATTACTCTTGGTAACTAGGAACTTAAGTTCAGCTGTTTTTGCTGAAGGAGTAAAAACGCTGCCATTGCCCTCAAAATTTGTGTCTGTAGACAAAGCCTGTTGGTCTGCCCTCATTGTGGCTTAGATGTTTTTCTAACTTTGCTTGTGGTATTTCCCCCTGAGCTTCAGTTCCACTTGCCCTGTGAAGGCTCCCTGACCATCTACTCCAATCCTCTTCTGAACTGTCATTCAATTCACCCTAGTACAGAGCCCTGCCCTCTTTTGAGATTTTTCCCCCCAACATCTTTGTTCTCTGCCCATAACTTTTTTTTCTCAGACATTTCTGTATCAGCCACAATACTCAATCTAGAATAGATACTGAAGAAAGACTATGAGCATTGACAGGCCTAAAAATTAAATTATGAAAGTTCTTTGCATGTAAGAAAATGTTCCCCTGGACACTCCCTCCCACCCCTGCCCAAGAAAATCATCACCCCCATGGACTCCAAAACCAGTGAGGTGCTCACACCACACATAATAACCTCATCCTGTAGTTCTGAATTATAGGAGAATTCTCAGCTTTGAGATGGGAGCTGGTGGCTCATCACATTTCATTAGGTCAGATTTCTTGGCAGGATGATTTCATCGGAGGATATTTTAAAATGCTTCCCATGTTAAATAGGAGCAGTAGGCATAAGTGCAGCTGAAGCAGCCTGGCCATGATGCTGCTGTCGCCAGAGCCCAGAAAGGATGACCCAACTGCTTCAATTTCTGCTCTTAAAACAACTGCATTTCTGTTTTAGTCCTGTGCTTATAAATTCACTACTTCATATAATTAAAAGATGCCCTTGTTCAACTTCAGTGACTATGTGGCCAAGAAGGTCCAGGAAGAGACCTGGGCTGGTGGCTGGGGGCACGTGCAATCGAGGGGTCTGTGAAAGCTGGACCTCTCAAGTCTCATGGAGTTTGGAAATGACAAGACAGATCATCATAGATGGAGGAGATGCTAGTGTGGCAGGGATAAGAGCTGAGGTGGTTTGACAGCTGCTGACTCTCAGGTCTTGCCTTGACAAAAACCAAACCAAACCAGGGGCTTTTTGCTGGCAGCAGATGTTGTGAGAAGGAAAAATCGGAAAGCAGAAATGATGCCACAAACCTTCTTTCCTTGATTTTTTTTTCTTAACGTGTGCTAGAGGTGAAAAGATATTTTATATATATGTATATATAAACATATATATGATATATATGTAGCAAAAATACACAAGTAAATATGAGAAACAGATGAGAATACTATAAAAGGACCAACACTACACCACGGGATTCAGAGATGATAGATGGCCATACGCCTGCAGAATGGACCCTGATGCCTCACTCACAATCATAATGAGAAATGAGAAAGCAAAGTCATCACCCTCTCTTGAAGACAACTCATACTAAGGCTAAGGAAATTTAACAGGCACACTCGGAGGCCCTGGTTTTAAGTGCTTAGTTCTCATAAAGGGTAGATGCAAAAACCAGTAGTCTGCCTTATAAAATGCACTGCTGGGCTCAGGCTTCTCAGAGATTTCACGAAGAAGGCCACAATTTTATAAGCAGCCAACTACACAAACAGCTATGTGGGAACTCTTGGCTTTGTAGACTGATCACAATATCGCTTTCATATTGAGGTCCGCCTCTTTCCAGTGGCTGCTATGGTCCTCTGCAACCTTAGACCAACTGGCTAGTGTATATGAACTCTTGGAATATAAACTAACACTCACATTAACCTAGATCAACATAAGATAAGTCATCTATAAAAATAATCATGTAACAAGAATTCTAAGGCTTTTAACAATTACAAAGGAAATAAACATAAGATAAAACAACAGGTCCCATTTTGTATGATCTTACTTTTAATGGGCCTGGTTTCAGGGAGGCCCTCTGAAGAGTAACAAAGGCACTGAGAGGAGTCAGCTTACACAAAATATAGATGCCAGTGAAAGTATGGCTGGGAAACTTAACTTGTCTTCAATTAATTTTATCGTAAATCATTTCATTCTTTAATAGGGCTAAGAGTCTATAATATTTTAAAGATTAATCATAACCATAAGTATGGACATTAAAAAAAGAAAATATACTTGTAAGTGGCCAGAATAGTAACTTTCCTTTCCATAAGATATTTCTGCTGATAATCATATCAATACTTTCCCACAGTTCAATAAGGCTGAGGATTTGTTTGGTTTTGCTTATACAGTGGGGTGGACTTGGCATTCATTATCTTATAGAACTTTTAAAGAATCAAATTTTGTTTCTCCTTACAAAGGCAGAATGAAAATTGCCTCAAAAATGAAAGATTTAGATGACAGGTTTTGACAGTACTGGTGATCAGAGAATTGCCTGGTTCCATGCACAGATCTTCCTGCATTCATTCATGAGAATTTACCTTATACGCCATTTTTAAAAAAGTGCTTTAGCAGTGTGTCCTCCATGTACACACAGCTACCATTCTAAGAGAAAACAAAGACTTCAAAAGTATTAGAAATTATTTGACAAATTATCTGCGACTAATAAGTGTCATTTCATGAATACCATAAATCCAGGTCATAAGGGTATTTTTCTGCCCTTAAATTTGAAGTCACTGTGGTGCAAGTTGTTTTCTTATTTTTTTGAACATAAATAAGATAGAGAAATAAGAATATTACTTAAAAAAAAAAACCAAACCACAAAACCCTAAATCAGAACGGTGAATTAACAAGAATGATGAGATTATAAATGAAATGTGAGTTTCAACCAAGACACGTGGTGATGAGCAGATGAATCCATGACTGACTACACAGCGAGGTCCAGTGGTAGGAGATACTACCTAGTGTATGCAAGCTCTGCTCTGCTGCTACCTGGATCAGCTAGCAGTTGCCTACTGTCCTCCCCTCTGTGCTTGCTTTCAGCAAATTCATATGCTGAGCTGACTGAGCCCTTATCTTCTTCCATCTAGAAGGATAGAAAAGCAACAGGTCTCATATTACAGAGAGCAACACTTTCACCATCATACAGGTAAATCAGAGCAGCAGGCTGCTTTGAAACAATATAAGATGCAGTAATGATCGTCACACAACAGGGCACAGTTACTTTCACAAAGGAGGGCTGATGATAAGCTTTTCTGTGTAGACAAATCACACAAAATAAATTTATGATTTACAACTACACAAAAATGTTATAATACACACAGCAACTGATAGAGAAACATTAGTTTCTCTTAATGATAAATTTTCTTTACTAAACAAGGGTTCCAATCCTAAAGTTATTTTCGTGTTTTCCTCTTACCCTCCTTTGTCATTAAGAGGATTTTTTTCCAGCCTAAATCAATTTGAAAATGGTTGCACCTGGTTTTCCATCTCTTTTTATGGTGGCCAGAGAAGAAAGAGTTCAATGGTACCACCAACACCATTCACAACTAAATTTGGTTCTCCACCTCCAATTACTAGAAAACCTTTATCTTGAAATAATTCACTTTTTAAAAGAAAAGTGACTACTGAAAGCCTCCATTTTGGTCTCCTCTACACTTCTACACAAATTAAGTTTCCTAGAAAAATACTTTTATCATGAAAAATGTCAGTATCTTTTTAAAATGATCTATTTAAGGGGATGGCCTTTTAAAGTAAAAAAAAAACAACAAACAACAGTAACAACAAAGCATACCAAAACCAATTTTGACCTCATCATTCTGTGGCTTGCCTCTTGTAGTTGTGAGCAGTACTAACTGAAAACTGTTCGTGAAAATAATGCTTTAGTTAATAAGTGTCTCACATTAAAAAAGAGAGAGAGAAAAATCAAGTGGGCTACATTGCCCAGCTTGAAGACATGCCTGTCGAGCAGTTGGGGAGCAAGAATCCTCAAGATGAATTCTGGGTTCCAATGAAAATGGATATGGTCATTTTACATTAAAAATTCTTTAAGAAACTACATAACTGAACAAGGCTGATTTGGAAATGCTTTCGTGGATGTTTGAACTTCATAAATATTTTCTTTTTGTGATACTGCACTCTCTGAAAAATGTCTACAAATATTCAATACTATTGTATACATCATTTTAGAAACCAGGGATGGCTTTCCTCCATTCCCCTTCCCATACATCATAAGGAGAGCTTTGGGAGGTAAGCAGGCCATGGTCTGTCCTCCCTCCTGTGGGGCTCTGGGGGATGCTCTTTTTACTGGCTTAGTTGACAGATATTGGCAAAGTGTCCTTTCTGCCTCCCTGCCTTCAAGGGTGGGGACAAAGAGAGGGGTGGAGGCTCACTCTTCTGCTAAAGTGTAAGTGACCACTGAAGAAGGTGGGCAGTAGGGAAGCAATGGGAAAAAGGAAGTTGAGGCAGTCAGGAGAAGGTAAGGAAGCCCACACTCAACTAGCATCTCCCCTCTCTGGCCACCTTGCAGGGAGCTACTACTTAGGTTACAGTGAGAATTTGGCCCTGGGGAGTCTGGGCTTCCTCTGCCTGAGGCTCTCCATTGCTCCAGGCTGCTATGGTTGGGCACTATGTACACATACAAACGTGCCTTGATTTCAGCAAATCTAATTTGTAAAAGAGTAATTTTATAAAAATCAACACAGTAATCAATGTTACAAAAGGGACTTCTGGTTTACTAAAACTCTTGCCAAAGGCTTCTTTTATACAGCCAATATGTTCAGTATATATAAAATGATTCAATTTACAAAAAATTTAAGGGACATGTTTTCAGGCCACTCAACTTGGAGGAAAGACAAATCTTCGAGGACTCGTTTTTATGACAGAATACAACTTTGCTTATCATTAATAATTCAACTTCATAATCATTAACTTCAAGGTATTGAAAAACCAAATCAACTGGGAAAGAAAGATTATTAAAGATACTACTGTTGTTCAAATTCTAGAAATGCTTCCAAACCCTATACTTAGAGTCAAGCCAGAGAGTCACCTTTTGCCCAAAGGATACCAAGACTGACTTGACAAAACAGGTGTAGACAGGTTAGTGGCTGTTTTTGTCTGAAATTTTTTAAAAAGACAATGCAAAGCCAATAAATTCTACTGTGTTTAAAACTCAGAATTCTTAATTGGATTACTTTTGTTTCCAAACCACAGAAGCTTCAATTTATGATTCAATAGTATGTTAATCTCAAAAGTGTCCTGATTTATTCTTTTTTTTTTCTTTCCACCACATATTTCTACATCATTGATTTGTGTGTGTGTATGTGCATGTGTGTGCGTGTGTGCATGTGTAAAAAGCAGGGAGTAGGCTATCTGTGGAGATAAAAGTATGTATGACATATTAAAGACATAATGTTCAGTTCATAGATGTGCTTACTCAACGGCAGCAAGGACTGTCTATGACTCAGCAGCCACAGAGAGGACACACTTATGCACACACATGCATATGGATTTGCAACAGAGATGAAGGCAAGAGAAAAAATGAGTAACTCTCATGTCCAAATAACTGCATTAAGTTTGGGAGCGGTTTGTCTGTAATGACTTCTCGCAGGCTTTAACATGCAGAAGCACTAGGGAACCTGGTAGCGCCACAAACAACAGCCTTAATGATGCTGCAGTGGTAGAGGGTATAATGAGGCCCTGATGGCCGCTGCGGCCCACATGCACTCGCTCATGCCTCTTCCGCCCTCTCTCTGGGCTGTACATGGACGTTCAGCGTGCAAAGGGGGAGGCCGGGCTGCCTACTCTACCTAAGTCTGCTCAGCTGAGTCCTGGCCCTGGGCAATGGCTGCAGTGCGATGAATTCGTCACTTAAAGCAACTGGGCTGGCGTACATCTATAAGGGACAAAGAAGGGGGGACAGACAAGTCAGTAAGGAGTCAGGATCACCTCAGAGACAGACACAGGACACGCGATCAGATGAGAGGAGGGCAGAGTATACAGAGTATACACATGGCACACATACACAACTCATAGGGGCAGGCCTATCAGTGTTATTTATTCTTCACACTTGGACTGAAAGCTCAGAAAACAACCTCAGAATAAAGGCTTTCAGTTCTGGACATTGTTTCTTGTTACTTTTGCTTAAACAGCAAACTTGCTGACATTCTCATTTGGGCTGGACTGTTTTATTTAGTGCATTTTCTTCTTCTCTTGATGATGCTAGAAGCCATTCATATCTATGGCAAAGAAATAAGGTCCCACAAAGGACTATCATTTCATTACAGGATTTTGTTAAAAAACAGACAATCAGAAAACAAGGTAACCCAAGGAGGCCATGTTTAGTAGATCTCTCTAGAGTACACCAAACAAACATGGTCAATTCAGTGTAAAAAGGACTGGTTAAACCAGGTGTTGGTAAATACATATTATAGAACCAGTCTACTGAAGTAAATATGCCTACTTCTGAATCAATAATTTGGAGATCCTATAGAAACTGAGTCAAAAGTCTGTCTCACTTTCTCAAAAAACTCAAGCTCAGGTAACACTACACTAAAGTATAGTCACTGACTTCATTCCTGCTAAATGCACATAAAGCACCACATATTTTCTGAGCCAACCTTTTAACAGATAACTAATTAATGTCCCCAGTCTTCACTCCATTGCGTGACCTCTTTCCCTCACGTACAACTTCTAGTTGTAGCAATAAATAACTAATTCTAGTCACAATGATGTCCCATAAAGGATTTGTTTTTATAACTATATATGTAGGGCATATACAATCTAGCACTTCAGAGGGAGAAAAAAGTAGTTTTTGAAGACCTGTATGAGAGCTTACAATGCACTATCAAACTACCTGAAGCTTACATATGTTTTACAATTAGCTGAAGACCGAAACATTTCCCCTATTTTTAGATCTAAACGCCTACATAATATATACTGGAAAGGCTCGTCAACATTAATATAAACACCAGAGTGGAAAAATTTCTGTGGCCAATTTGGATTGTACAACTTCTTTATTCCTATTTGGAAATATTTTATCAGCATCACATCACAATAAACCAGACCATGGGCTTTAGTTTAAGCTCCAGCTCTCCAGGGTTAATGAACCAACATACACTAAAGAAATGTTTTGTCAAAGACTGCCATGTCTATTAACAAAAACAAAAGGATTGTGTGGGAAGCCTAGTGCCTTCTACGTATGAGACACTTCTGTTTGCAATCCGAAAACTCAGTGTTTAGATGAGAAGCTTGGTCTCCTAGAAATGCTACCTACTGGCCAATATCCTGCAGTCATTGTCTCAGTTTCACTGGTACACAGTGGTTATTAAGAAGTCACTCTAGCTAGTCAGTAGTAATATAAGTAAATGTTCACTGCTAGCACAGTACACACAATTAGAAGTGAATGTTGGTTATTACCAAGCACATGGGGACATACTCTCCTAAGATTCTGCTACAAGACACAGTGTTCTATCAAGATGGACAGTTTTCCAATTTTATGAGTAAGTCATAATCACATACATAGCACAGAATCCAATTCCTGTGTTACATGCTACCAAACCTCTACTCCTGTAATGAGTATCTATCAAAAATGACCAAGAGAATAAAGATTTCCCATAAAAACACAGCTAAGTAAAAGCTGTGCAGCCCAAAGAGCTTTTTATCCTATGTGCCATCAGAAAAGTGTCAAGCACTCATATTAAGATACTGAAAATATACCATAGATTATAGAATTATCTAACAACATTATTCTTAAAATGTATTTATTACAATCTGGTAAACTAGTGTTTTAATATCTAGAACCACCCTGATAAATATAAATTATTTTAATTTATGAAAGAATATTGTTCAATTTATTTACCAAGAAGCCTAAAAGTTACAAATACATTAAGAAATGTTTACATTAAAACATTAAAGTAAAATGTAATTTTAAAATCACATTTTAAATGTATACATAGCAATAGATTAAAAATAAGCATTTCACATTGAAAAAGATAGTACCACATATTTTGACAGAAAATACATGTAATACAGCCACTTCCCTACAAGGCTTCTAAGAGTTCATAGATGCCTCTTGAAACATGAAAGGGCTTCCTGTGCAAACATGTTACCTGGGCCTTCTCAGTACTCGTTGGATGTAGCTGTCGATCAAACACTTTCTTCACAACATCAAGAAATAGGCAAGTAACCACTATAAGGATTATGGCAAACCAAGCAGAACCGCTTGACAGAAGTTGAATGAATACAAAGTATATATCCAGAAATGGCCTGTGAAATTAAAAAACAAAGTGTCCTTAAGGGTGCAACCTAAAAAGCTGACATCAAATCACAAAGCAAAAAGAATGTTCTGCAGTAGGGTGCCTTGATTGGAGAGACCATCCCATCAAAGTGATATGGATTTGAAATCAATACCATCTAACAAACTGAAGGACAAAACAAATAAAAAAGAACTCGGTTGTGAAGAGGAAATCCAATTAAACCGCTCCTTAGTGAACCTGCCCAATGCTTTCATGGTCTTGATTAGAACCGTCATGGCAAGAGGCCTTGCAGGACAACAATCCTGACTCCCACTGATCCACAGAAGTTGTTAGTATAGATGTACCCATGTAGTACGGCCCTCTCTTCCTAGCACGTGATCAAATATATCACCTTGATACACTGAAGCACCAAGCAGTATCGAGAGATGTTTCTAAGTAGTGACTGAGGTCAGTTTCCCCAACCTCTAGAAGGATGAAATCATGTTCATGGCTTTACTCTAAAAACATTCTCCATGACAGACTTCATAATAAATAAAATATTGGTTTTGCACAACAGGCTGTGTTCTATTTTATTGAGTGAACAACAGCTTTTGAGAGGCAACTGATTTACTGGTTGCTTGAACTACATTAGAATCAGCGTTATCCAACGTGGTGGACATCTGAACAAGAAAATCTACAAAAAGATATTTGCAGGAAGGTGGGGAAGGAGACACGCAAAAAAAGCACTGTAGAAACAAAAGGGCTGTTTCAAGAAACGCTTTGGGAAAAGCAGCAGCTCTTTGGAATGAATTTGAAGGCTGGAGCTTAGATAGCACCTCCCTTCCAAGGCTCACTCTCACAAACTTAACTCTGCCAGTTCTGTCAGTGCCAACCTAACATGAACAGTCTAAGGGGTTTAGGTTGCCTGTTCCTTTAAAGTGTCAATCACTCCAGTACTGATGTTCATTTGTTCTCTACCAGAATTAGAGAGAAAAATGAATGTACCTGGCTAAAATAAGTGGCCCCCTATGCTATACAGAACAGGTACTCAAATCTCTTCAGACAAATGTACTGTAAAACAAGACTTATTTCATGACTTAGGACTTAAGTAATTAGAATATAACTTGGCATCCTCTATAGTAAACTGAAACGGACATTGTGGTCTATTCGATAGTACAACTAGGTCCAAAGACTATAAAGAGAACGGAATCTAAATATAACACAGAGTGTTAAATACGTACTTAGTATTTAATTATTATAACACAGATGATCTAGATACAATCACTCACCAGAAAATTCCTCCATAAAACAAAGAGAATGCAAAATAAAATACAATGGATCCCCAGGTAACAACATGATTTATCCAGGTCCAGAAATGAGTCTCCAAAGCCATCTAAAATATCAAACATAACACACTGAGAAACACATTCACATAAAAATATATTTGCCAAATTTAATGCAGAAAATTAGTCAAAACTACTGTTATGATTGCTTAGAATTTAATATATTTCACACATGGTTTGAGACACATGGCCATCCTTTAGGTAATCATGTGTGCGGGGAAGTTTAAACTCAATAAATGTTCTTTTGGCCTCTGTATACCTTGCCATTAGCTCTGTATTAATATAATTTATTATTAATGTAAAAACAGAAACTAGAGACGAGAAAGCTCCTGGGGAAGAATGAATCAAAATGTGAAAGAGTGAAAAGGAGAGAAGGAAGGACTTGGAGAGAAAGAGAGAAGGGGAAAGAGGGAAGGAGGGAAGGAGAGAAGGGAGAGGAAAAAAGGAAAGCAAGGAGAGAAAAGAAACAGGGAGAAAGGGGGGTACTGGGAAGAGAACTAGAGGGGAGGAGAGTGGGCACAGAATAGAAAAGTCTCATACAATCAGCCTTAACCAATTAGCTGTCTCTAACCCAAAGGGGAAGATAATGCTTCCTTGGTCAGATCTTCAGAAGTGGACCCCATCACTGCAAACGTGCATCTTCCCAGACCAGGCATATGCCTGTGCAGCTAAGTGTAAGGCCTCCCTCCCACACACCTCCCCCCGCCCCAGGCAATCTCTTGATTTGTGGTCTCTGAGGGTCACAGGACCATGGTCCCCTCAGTCTGTGTTACTAAGAGCCAGGAACTGGCTCCACAACAGTGTTTGCTGTCAAAAGGCAACACAACTTCACGAAACTTACATGAAAACCAGGCTTATCAGAAGAGAAATGAACATGCATGTGGAGCCCAAAGAGTTCACAATCCATACAGAAGTCTGCATTTATGACAGTACAACAAAAGGAGAAGACACTCTGGGACCCCCCTCCCTCCTCCTCACTGCTATGCCCTAAGTGCATCCTCCCAGGGGATTTCTCTGAATACACACTATCTTTGCTCTGCCAGAGAAGCTGACTGACTGAGGCTTATGGGACTAATGAACTTAGAGAAGATTCTTGAATAAGTGGAGCATTTACAATAAAAATGTAGATTAAAAAGATCCATGGTCAAACATTTGGTGCTGGGAAAAGGGGAAAGCAAAATAAAAACATCTAAGGATTTTGCTGAAGAAACCAAAAATACTGACATTGGCTACGCTGGATTACAAATACATGTAAGTTTCTACGCACTTCTAGGTGTGGGTTGCTTACCTTTACTGTGACTGTAATAACCATTACTGTGAAGACTAATGTACCAAATGTCCAATTTCCAAACATCTAAACAGAAAGGATGAGTTATTGCATTACTACTAATCAAAATAAGTTAATAAATTTCCCAAATAATCTTATAAATCTTCTATACTCTTTAAAGATTGTTTCCATATGTGTGTGTGTTTATAAATACAGATGCAGATATAGTATGGGTGGTATAGACTCATATCCTTTTTGTAAAATGATTTAAGAAAGGGACAGGTAAGGGCAAATAACTGAGGTTATACTGTCTGCCTTTTACTTTTTACTGGTCCTAAGTTGTAGCATTTAAATAACAAATAATCCATATTAAGAACATTGCATAGCTGCCTTTTAATCTGAAACCAGATATTAACAACTTAAATTTCTTTTGATATTTACAACTTTTACTCTAATTCCACTTCATTATAAAGTGAAACATTTAAAACTGTAACAAAAATACTAAAAATATTTTAAGAGAACCATTATTTGAGGTATTTCTTTTACCTGGCCATTTCCAAGCAGAGATATGTCTTTCCATATTAGAAAATAGCATCCAAAAAAGAAAATGAAGGCATGACTGAAACCAAGGATTGTCCAATAAAGAAATTTTTTAATGCTCAAGTGACTATTTTTACTTATGTCCCTGTAAATTGACAAAGAAAAAGCAGCTTTAGAAACCATACCCACTATGCTATGAAATATTATTTGTAATGCATTTAGCAATTGCTTGGCACATAACAAGTGCTTAATGTTTGTTCCTACCCCTCCATTCCCTCCCCGCTTCATATTAAATAGCTATGAAATAAAAGAAACCAAAACCAACTTATTTTCATTGGAAATGATTAAATGATTACAGCTTTCTAAGAGAAGCCAGACTATTGAGGCAGATAACTTTACTTCAATTCAAATTATTAGTTTTATTTGCATTTGATTCCAAGTACAACCCAAAGGTGCCTTTGGCGGAATGTAAGCAAACAAACCAAACTGAAGAACAGGAGAGGTTCAGCCAGAAACATGGCCTTTTTAGAGTAGAACCTCTTTACTTGCGCCTGTCACTGAATTGGTTCTCCACTCCTAGGAGCTGGTTGGTTTTCATAGAGTTGTTATCGAGAGCAGAGTCTAGCCAAACTCTATCTTTAAAAATAATTCAATTTTATTTTATTTTCAGTTCTGAATCCTTCCTTCTTTCCTCTCCCTCAACCCATTGAAAAGGCAAGGAAAAAAAACACATTACAAATGTCTAGTTATGCAAAGCATTCTCAGATTAGCCAAGTCCAAAAAAAGAAAAGAAAAAGAAAGAGAAGAAAATCTGCTTAGATATGTCCTCTGAGTCCGTCACTTCTCCATCTGGAAGTGCATATAGCATGTTTCATCACGAATCCTTCCAGATTGGGTTTGGTCATTGTGCTGATCAGAATTCTAAGTATTTCAAGGTTGCCTCTGCTATATTGTTGTTGTTGTATAAATTGTTCTCCTGGTTCGACTCATTTCACTTTGCATCAGTTCACACAAATTTTCCCAGGTTTGTCTAAAATTAACTCCTTCATTTCTTACAGCACAATAATATTCCATCACATTCATATACCATAACTTGTTCAGTTATTCACGAATTGAAGGGCATATCCTCAGTTTCTAAATCTTTGCCACTACAAAAAGAGCTGCTATAAATATTTTTGTACACATGGGTCCTTTTTTTTCTTTCATTTCTTTGGGATATATTGCTAAGTCAAAGGGTATGCACAGTTTAATAGGTTTTTGGGGCACAGTTGAACTCTAATTTTGAGGGTTCTTAGAATACTATGCCACTCATGGACATCCTCAAAGAGTCTGGGTAGTTCTGGTAAAAGCTTAATACTCACATCCTGGTCCTGGAGAAAAGTGACCCAAATTCCTGCCCTTTCTCTTCAGGACAAGGGACAGGCCAACTTAAACCTAAGAGCCATGTCCTTGCCCTCAAGGAGCTTACATTCTAGCAAGGGGATAAGATGCTGCAGTTGAATTTAGAACAGTTTCAGGCAAATGACAGGGAATGTATCCCCTTTTCATGTCCACCTCTTAAAAGTCCTATCTTCCTCTAAGGTAACAGCCTGCCTTTCCCTATCTCCAGTCCCAAAATTCATCTTTGAAGATAAATGCAATCCTGGTGGTGTTGAATAGTTTTGCATCTTGAAACACAATGTTTAAAGCAGGTAACTCAAAAAGCACACATGGGGTGCAAAACAGATTACAATGAGGAACTGTATGAATTATGTAAGCGATATCACTGCAGAGATGTAGGCTCAGAAAAGGAAGTAGGCTAGTCACGGGGAAAATACAAGGTATAACTGAGAGTTGGTCTATCTATACTGCCTGGAGAGGGGACAGAAATTTCACAGAATGAGAAGACAAGGATGGGTTGTAATCTGTGCTCTTGGAGGCAATGCTGACTTCTGTGAGACCATGAAGAGCACAAAGCAGGTCTATGTGATATTCCCTGCATAGCCTTTATTCTTCAACAGTAATATCATCCAGGAGTTTATCAATCCCTCAATGCCCTTCAAACAGTTCTACCTTTAGCATGGAACACCTGTTTTCACACAGCACTGTGTTTCAGCTGCCTTCCTTGCTTTATGTTTTCTGTCATTCCTATTCACCTTGGCAGCATACTAAGGACTGCAACATATGAGGGTCCAACTTTGTTAACACCACCATCAGTGATGAAGAAAATAGTGTACCACATGTATAACAATAGGAGTCATTCCTCAGGAGACGGTAATTAAAGGATATGAACAGACAATTTTCAAAAGAAGTAATGCAAGTTACTAACAACCACATGAAATATTGCTCAAAAAAATCACCAAAAATGAAAAAAAAAATGCACATTGAAACCGCTCTAGGGTAACCTCATGCTCATCATATTAGAGAAGAGGACAAAATATTACAATGTTTAATTATAGATGGGAAAATACAATTTGGAATTAAATTAAAACAGTACCTGTACATAACCCTTTGATCTAGCAATATCCCAATTAGGCTTTCCCCCCCCAAGAGGTCACAGACCTTAGAAGGGGGGCAGGGTTTGTCATTTGTTTCTATCACTTCCACATTTAAGAAAGGAAATACACTTACCGATATAGGGTAGGTTTGCTCTGTAAGACGTGAGGATGTACATGCTGTTCCAAAAGACTATATATCAGAATAGGTAAGGAAGTGAAACAAATATTGTATAAAGTCAGGTATACGCTGTCATACAGTGTCTAGAAACAAAAACATGGATATTTTTGAGATGTTAAATCACAGAGGTGATATCACATTCATTCATATGTGTAATAACCGAGGGTTATATAGATAGTACAGGGGTTCTTAACCTTTTGTGTGTCATGGACTCCTTGGGCAGTTAAGGTTCAAATACATTCAATAAAACGCATAAGATTAAAAAGGAAAAAATTGTACTGAAAATTATCAAAATATTTTTAAAATATAAATTCAAAGACTCCAATTTAAGAACCTCTGATACAGTGTTTTAAGTTTTATAAAATACTTCATATGCATTATCTCATTTTATCTTTATAATGGTCCTACAATTGTAGAACCATACATTCTGAGATGAAAGGATCATTAGGAGTCATTGAGCCCACTCCCTTAGGCTAGGTTGTCTTTAGAAAATTGCAAATCAATTTTAATGACCCCAAGAATCACACAGAAACAAAGATGCATCTTTTTTTAACACCACTGTCCTATTGGTATTGCTGGTGACATGGAGTACAAGAGTCTCTGAAGAATTAAAGAATGACTCTTACACAGAAAGCAATAAAAAGGCACATACTGGTTGTGTTCAAGCTGTACTACAGAGCCAATGAGGAACTATGAAAAACTGGAATAAAAGATGTCATCAAAAAGATGTTCGACAGGAAGAGAAGATGAACTGGTGAAGGGGGGAGAGCAAAGCATGGCAGACAGACCAGGACTTTTACAATGTTTAGAGTAGACATCACCGAAAGGATACCATATAGAACGAGTCCAGTACAGAGTCCAATACGTTGGGTGGACTCCCTGTGGCAAATGTGTGGGAGGATGTAGGTAAGAATCCCACAGGATGGGTAGGTATGGATGGATTGCAATTTGTATCATTGGAGGGAATGTATCAACTACTGAGATCACAGATGCAGCTGAGTACTGACAATCATAAGTGCTTTGCTGGTTTGCTATCAGAATCAAATGAGATAAGGCATGCAGAGTGTTTTGCACATCTTGAAGCTCTATATAAATGCCAGTTATTATTAAAGAAAGGACAAAACACAACTTATACCTATTTACTTACTTGTTGTGAAAACAAACAATAGAACTGATACAAAAACTGGGGTGTGATGAAACACACATTCTGGAAAACAAGATGAAAAAAGAGCTTTCCATTAGAAATATTTAGTACAAAAACAGAGAATTTTAAGACTACTAGTTATATTTAACAATAATCTATGTATCTTAGTATTTGGAATAGCCTTCTAAAATAAACAAAAATGAAAGCTTCTTAGAACTGGACAGCTGAGGAATGAAATTGTGTGCTCATGACTGGCTGGGAAGGCAGAGAATTTGGCCTGAATAATATGGATAGCGTAATTTCCATCGTATAGGAGGACAAAGTTTGAGAGCCAGAACAAACACAGGAATTCGAATCTCCTTGATTCTTCTATTTTCGCTAGGTGATATCAGAAATTTTGACTTTCTAACCAATATTCTTAATCTTGTGACCACAAAATTTTTTTTTACATAATACACAGCCTTAAGATTACATCTTAACTTTAAAAATGCAAAAAAAAGTTCAATTATACATCTAATAGAATAATCATGCTCAAGAAACTTCCATCACCTCTTTATAGACATATACACGCACATCTCAACTTGAGAAAGTTCCCAAAGGAAGCTTCTCTCAGGCAGCAGCTAAGTTGAGGGTGTCCCTTTTAGTACTCCTTGCCCTGAGATGGTACTCTACATGCAGCAGGCATTTTATATTTGTTGTGCTGCAATGTATTATCAAATGTGAATTTTCCTCTCTAGCAGAATGAGGCTTTCTCTCTTTTCTCCTTCTACTTTTATTTCTTTTTCATCTTTCCAGGTGCTTCTCACCTGGACTAGGACTACAGCACAGTCTGCACTGGCATGAAGTGTTAGGAGAAAACCCAGGGAGTTACAGGAAGCTCTTGACCCTCCTTTCTGGTCTTGCAGAGTCCCTAGAGTACAGAATCCTCTTGTCTCCTCTGGCTCCTCCCCAGTTGCCCTCTAGCCGGTTCTTCACCTCACAAAGAGCATTAGTTTGAGGGACAAAATGGCCAGGCAATCTGAGGAAGCCCGCCAGAGGAATGACAACCTTCCTTCTCCTCACTCCCGCAAGTGCTGCTGGAACCTCCTTCCAAGCTAGAAAGCTACTACGTCAAAGGCACCACTACTGGCCTGAAGCTGGAGACCCCTGTCCTTACTGCCTCCTAGGTAGGGATGATGACAAAGGAGTGGATCCTCTCCAACTACAAGAATGGCAAAGATATATTCCTAACCTATGGAAATGCAATCATGAACATGCTCTTAAAATAATAACAACTGGCTCATTACAGGTTAATTGTTTTTTCTGCATTGACCTAAGAGACTAACCACAAAATATTACAATGTTGTTATAGAAAAATATATTTTAAATTCCAAATGACCAACTTATAAATGAACATTTAGGGAGAAAAAAACAACAAATGTTAAAAATTATTTTTACATATAATTGAGGGGAAAATAAAATACTACTAAAAAATTATTAAGTGAACATTTGGAACACAACCTGCACATAAGTTGGGGGCTGTCTATTATTAATAGAAAATCATAACATCATGCTGTTTGCTATCAAATAAAATCCCACTGCTTGTTCAGGACACAATCATGTGTTCTAAATATATTTCACAAACCCTTACTCTTTATGATAGAAAGTACCTTAGAATGGTCTGTGCTAAAATTAGGCTCCTTCTACATAACTGGGCTCTCTATGCATAATCATGACCCCCCCCCCCCAAACTTTATGAATCATCAACTGTCTTTCTGCTTACCTTATAAAAAAAGTATTGTACAAGGGTTGCTATTCTAATATAATAAAAATGGCCATGGACAAAAAGCAATTTGGAGAGGAATTTAAATCTTGCAATTGCATAGTCGCTGTTTCGAGCAGCCTGTCTTCCTTCTTTTCCCATAATTCCTGTACAGAGGCAAGAAAAAAAAAAAAAGAAAGAATCAGTACAGGCAGTCCTTCATGAGAATAACAAATGCTCTGGTCTTTAAGGGTGCAACAGCTTTAGGCTGGTGTGTTCAACAAAGCCAAAAAGCCCCGTGGCTTGGCTGGAATTCCTCCAGCCCCCATGGAACCCCCCACCCTCCTAACCCCAGGCTACTATCCCACTTAAACGATAGGATTGCTCCTCTCAAAACAGAATGGCTGCTAGAGACAATTTCTGATGCCGCTATCTTATGGACAAAAGCTTTAAACAGGGCCAAAAGAGAATAATGTCGTTACTGCTACATTTTATTACAGGATTAAAATGCTACTTTATGCCCAACATCTGTGCCAGGCAGTGGAGATACAAAGACAAAAATGACAAAGTTTCTGCCCTCAAGGAGCTTACACTTAACTAGCATAATGTCAAGGTAACAGTGATTTACACAACCTGTACACAGAGGGTCTTTAAAAAAACTAGGGAGAGAGGGACTGGAACCGTGTTTTCAAAGGCACAGGGAGCTCTGATGAGAAAGCTCCCTCTCCTTGTCTTACAGAGTGGCCTGCAGCAGAGGTGTCAAACTCCAGCCAGACTTAAGATGCAGTTGGGAAATGGGAAAATGTGACTTAGAAAATGTTCGTGTGTGGCTAAGTCACTCTGCAGCCCAGAGATCCCTGGAGTAGAAAGAGGGGGCCATGCTGCCAGCTGTCATTTTGTGCCTCCTTGACTCATTCACCGTCCTAGTCACCACAGCAGCTTGGCCAAACCTTTTCATTGCTCCAACAATGACCCTCAGCTGCCCCTCCTAATTCTCTCAGCACAGAACCTTGCTCACATTCACCAAGGGCTTCCTCTTGACCCTCACTGTCATCTCACACCACTCAGGGGCCTTCCATTCTGTCTCCCATGATGAGGTGGCCCTTCTCCTTGCCCAGGGAAACCCCTTTACCTGCACAAGTAATGCCCTCCCATCTCCTCTAGCAGACTGTGACCTCTGTCATCACCACTCATCTTCAGTCTCTCCCTAACAGCTCCTTCCCTTCATCCTTAAAAGCCTGCACTTACTACGGCCATCTATAATTGCTGACTCCATATTCTCTCTCTGTTCTTACCAAAGTTACCAATGACGTCTTAATCACCCAATCTCAGACTTTCTTTAATCTCATACTTCTTGACCTCTCTGCAGCCACTGGCACTATTAGTCACCCTCTTCTCCTTAATCCTACTCTCTTCTCTTTTTTGTGACTCAATGTTAGTGTATCTCCAGTTAATTCTGCGTATCTTCTTTGTATATGATTAATAATAATAATAATAATATTACTAGCTAACCACTTATTAAGAGTCTACTATGTGCCAGGTACTCTGCAAACATCACATCGTTTGATCCTCACAACAACCCCGGGAGGCAGGAACTATTATTATTTTCATCTTACAGATGAGGAAACTGAGGCAGAGTTTCGGTGACTTTCCACTACGGCACCATCTAGCTGCTCCATAATACTACTATCACCCTGGCGCAGGCCCTCATCATCTCATGGCTGCCTCAGGACTCTCCCTATCCCAGACTCTGCTCTGCTCAGCTGTCCAAATGATTTTCCTAAAGCTCAGGTCTGACCATGTTGCTCCTTCTGCCCCTTTAATAAACTCCAGTGGCTCTTGACTGCCTCCAGGAAAGCCCTTCAGCACCACCACCTCCTCCACTTCCTCCTCCTCCCAACATTCCAATCTTCTTATGCTTTATACCCAGTGACACCGACCTCCTTGCTGTTCCTCATACCAGATATTCCATCTCCCAGCTCAATAAACTTTCTCTGGCTTCACTGGAATCCTCTCACTCTTCATCTCTACTGCCTGGCTTTGCTGCCTGCCTTTCAGTCACAGCTACACTTCCATCTTCTGCTCTCCCTTGAAGGGGCTGCCCCACCCCCCGCCCGCTAGTGCTCACCTCTGACTTATGCAGCAGGTACCTTGTGTGCCCGTTCTCTCCCATCAGACTGAGAGGGCCTGGAGCGCAAGGCCTGGCCTTCACTTTTCTTGTTAGAGCACTGCCAGGACAGCAGCAGGTGCCTCATCAGTGCTGGGTGACTAGTTCTCAACTACAAAGACAGCTGTATCCACCATGCTAAGCTGCCTCTCGCATAAAACAAAGAGAATAACTTGGTGGGAAGAGGGCTGGCACTGGTAACTGGGAGGTCAGGAAAGTCCCAGGAAGGGGGCCACCAGGAATAAAAACAGAAAGTGTTGGAAATGGGTGGCACTACAGTGGAAGTGCATGTACTGACTAAATCATGGGGCTTATGTACAGAGGCTTGGTGGTACATTGGACTCAGAGGACCTGGATTCCAATCCCATCTCCAATGCTTAATTGTGTGGCGTTAAACTCCCATGTTCTCAATTTCCTCATCTCTAAGACAAAAGTGGAGGACTAGACATAGAGCCCTGAAGGTCCCTTCCATGAGCCTAGGACCACCTGACAGACTGGGGGTTATTTTTAGGTGGGAGAATCATTTTCACACTTCATGTATTTGTACGTGTCAAAAAGTTATGATGAGTATAATTATTGTGGGTGGCAGTACCTGATCTAAAATGGATGATTTAAGTTTAAAAAAAAAAAGAAAAAAGGAAAAAAGAAGAACAAAGTTCATTCTCTTAAAGTGAGAGGGCTGTGTGGTTCTCTTATCTGTATTTCAGTTTCATACCACTTTCTTTCATCTTAAAGCTTTGTGAAACAAACTGCAAAACCTTAAGATTCTGAGAGGATGAATTTATAGCTACTAGTAACTTACAAGGTAGCAGTAAAGAATTCTGAAACATGCCAAATGCTACCCTTGTGGGTAAGGTGTAACTGTTATTTTAGAGGTGGTATGGCAGAGTGGATAGAGCCAGGAAAACCTGGGCCCCAGCCCTGCTGCTGCCACATCACCTGCACTGGGGGCTTCCTCCCAACAGTGCCGTCTGTGCTAATGAAATCACAGATTTAGTCCACATCTCTGTAATTACTATCATGAGTCACCAACTTAATGCACTGTGGTGGCTTGTGTGTTCTATAATTTGGAACAGAATATCTTTAAGAAATAGTGATTATTCAAGGGAAATTCAAAATGAGTATTTTAGCTACAATGTACATCGGAGAAGAAAGCTTTGACATGTGACAAGATTACATGTGTGGCTTCAGTCTTAATCTGCATATTTGGCATTGCAGTCTAAGAGACAAATGGAAAGTTCAAAATATTGACTATATATCAATTTAAAAAGTTAAGAAAAAAGTCAGTCACCTATGCCAACATGTGCTTCTTGTATCATGCTTACATCATTAGCACCATCACCAACAGCCAACGTTATAGGTTTTTCTGGAGAGATTTTTATCAGTCTTATTACCTGAAAAGGGACAATTTTAATTAGTTCTCATAAAATTAGCTCTTAGTAAATGCTTGTTGACTTAATATGGAGGCAAGATATGAATCACTATATGAATCATTTTCTAGAGAAATGTATTAAAATACCCTCCTTCACAGGCTCATCTTTGGCTAGATGGTCAATGTTAAATATTATCAATTCTATAAACCATGAGGTGATTCAAGGAAATACATTTACATGAAACAGCAGGACTTGAGAGAAGCAGCATTAGGGAAATTTTGGACACTCGGATTAGAATAAGTTTGAGAGAGAAAACACGAAGAAGATAGCATTCCCAAAATTCAACTGTTATGTTCTTTTCCAAACACAAATTTAGGTTTATTCAACATCATAAAAATTTAGAAATTAAGAGTAGAATTTGCTCTTATTTCTGCATAGTTGGGTGAGATTTAATTTATGGAAAATAAAGGAAAAGGTGAGGAATTGAAGACTGTCTTTCAAAAATAATGTGAGGAAAAAACTACCATTGTGAAAAAAATCTAAAGTTGATTTAAAAATTTTTTTCCCTGTAAATTAAATATCTTAAATGTCTTCTGTATTTCTCATTTATGAATCCTGTTTTTATAAACAAAAATTCTCCTAATACCCAGCCTCACTGTCATCTCTGAGATCAAGGAGATGCAGAAACTGGGAAACCTGCATTGTGCTACTCAGTACTCTTGGAACATTTCTCTGTAGAGCCTGTTCTTATTCTCTCGCAGTTGAATATATGTCAATTCCAGAATGCAGCCAAACTCTAACCCTTTCTTAGGTAAAAAATGTATCTTAGAGGCAGTTGGTGGCACTGCAGGGAGATAAATTTAAATATTGTTTCAGACACCTACTAGCTGTGACTCTGGATAACTCACTGTCCACCTCAGTTTGCTCATCTGTAGAATGGGCAAAGTAACAGCACCTGCCTCCCAGGCCTGCTGTGAGAATAAAATAGGGTGATATTTACAAAGCCCGCTGGGAACCTGACTTTTATTATTTGCTATTATTATATGTTTATATATGCTATAATCTTATAATAGCTTTAAGGTCCTCTCTTAACTCAGCTCAGTCTCGTCCTCCTTCTACACAGTTTCATCTGCCCACTAAGAAGGTGGACTATAAGTGGCTGTAGATACTTCTTAGACAAACTTCCACTGCCTGTAGCTTAACATTTAAAAGGGAGAATAAAATCACACACAATAAAATCTGAATGCTACCAAATTCTAAACACAGACTAGCTGTGAAGAGCAAAGGCATGAAATGGAGAGTCTCTCCATGATGCTCCTGGGGATTTCAGAAGGTGCCACTAGGATTCTCAGAATCAAAGTGTGGGTGGGCAGTTGTGTTTAGTTTCTCAGTGCAGCAGAGTACTGAGGGCAGTGACAAGCACCTGATCTAGACTCAGGAGCCAGGTGGGCAGGTGCTCCGAGGTGGGCAGTGGCTCTGTGCCTCCTCTTCCCTCTAAGGTCCATGTGCCCCGTGGAGCTCAAGCTCTTTTCACTGCCTCTGAGGCACCGCCAGGACAGCCCCCAAGAAAGACTGTTTTTCCCTCTGGATATTACCAGCTGGCCTTCTTTCTAAATCTGCATTGACACAATTTACTGCCCCTGCCCAAGTCACTGACACTCATCTTCATGCAATTCTCCCTTGCCCCTTAGGTGGCCCTCAATTCTGATTCAGTGAGTTGGTCCACAAGCATTTATTGAGCATGTATCATGTGCCAGGCAGGCAGTGTGAGATGTACCAATGTACCAAGAATACAGAAAAGCTCAGAAACAAGAAAACTCAGTGACTCAGTGGCTCAAGTGTTGGGCTGGAAGTCAGGAAGATCTGAATTCAAATCTGGCCATAGATACTTTGGAGCTGTGTGACCCTAGGCAAGTCCCTTCATTTCAGTTTGCCTCAAGTTTCCCCAGCTGTAAACAGGGATAATAACAGCATCCACCTTGAAGGGTTGTTGTGAGGATTGAATGAGATCACTGTAAAGTGCCAAGCACAGAGCTGGTCCTATATAAATGCTTATCCCCACCCCCCCCCACAGAAGTACCTGCTCTCAAAGGACTCCTGTGCACATACAAGATATGCACAGTGTGAAGAGAAGCTAATCTCCAAGGAAATGCGTGAGCGGCAGAGGAAGATCGGGAGGTTCCATCATTAGCAGTGATAGGGCCTCACAGGACTGCTGTTAAAGATGCGTTTTCACAGCAGGGACTAGCTTGGGATCACTGAAGGGGCTGGATCATTTCCCAAGAACTGCATGATGACGGGCAAAGACTTATTCCTTTATAGACAGCTAGGCTAAGATCCTGTGGGGCCCTGGGACTTGGGACACCTAACTCAGTATCATCAGAAAAGGAGATCACTTGGAGAACCCTCATCTACAAGTAATGCCTCTTCTATGCCTCTCCTACTCCCAGCTGCTGGGATGGGACAAAGAATAGCCTTTGAATCTTGAGTTGTTACAACCTGTTCCAAAGGGCCATGATGAGGAGAGCATTTAGTAAAACCTCTAGGTGCTATCCAAAGGTGAGTTTTTATTATCACTATTTTATCTCGTAATTATTTTCTGCAAACTATTTTAATCACCTTTTTCTAAGTTTTTTAGGGCAATAAGAAAAGCTAGCCAGTGGCACGAGCTCACATCAATTAACATGATTTCTGTCTCAAGGAGGCCAGTTTAAACAAGAGTAAAGCACAGATCTAAAGCATGCAGGAAAGGCTCCAAAGCCACACACCCTGCCAACCGCCCATCAAGAGGGAGCTCTCCACTTTAGTAAGACAGCATCCTCCTGGGGTCCCAAGGCCCTCTCCTCTCCTGAACACCAAGCATTTTTTAGGTGGCTATTACAACTGCAGGCACTGAGAGACACAAGGACATGGGAAACAGTTTCTGGCTCCAGGGAGCTTATGCTCAGATTCTCTCTCTGTACTCTCTCATTTGTGACCTCCTCAGCTCTCATGCTCTAATTATGTAGGAGGCAGTCTTGCAAAGTGGAAAAAGGGCTGTGTCTGCAGTCAGAGAGCATCTGGGCTCAAATTCCTGCTCCACTGCTGACCAGTTGTGTGACTCTGAGCAAGTCCCCTCACTCCTTGGGGCCTGAGTGTCCTCCCCTGGAGGGTGAGGAGGCTGGGCCCTATACCCTCTGCTTGGCCTTCAATGCCCCCTCCCACCTTTCCAGTCTTCCACTTACTGACAGTGGCCTCCTGGCTGTCCCATGAAGAAGACCCTCCATCTCTGGCTGTCCCCAGACCTGGAATGACCTCTGTCCTTTGCTCCAACTACGGACCTTCCTGGTTTCCTTCAAGTCCCAACTAAGACCCCACCTTCTACAGGAAGCCTTCCCCAAACCCTCCTAATTCCAGTGCCTGCTCTCTGTTCATTTTTTCCAATTTATCCTCTATATAACTTGTTGGTCCAAACTGTTTGCTTGTAGCCTCCTCCATTAGACTCCTTGAGGGCAGGGAGTGTCTTTTGCCTCTTTTGGTATCTCGATGCTGAGCACACAGATGCCTGGTACACAGTGGGTACTTAATGTTTACTAACTGATTGGCCTGAGGCCCCTTCCAGTTCTAGACCTATGTATGGCCCTAAGGCACTTGGGTCATCCCAGGGATAACCTGATATCAGATGGAAAGTCCAGGCTCAAGACTGCATAAATATTATGGTAAATTTTTATAAGCAATTTTTCAAAAGTTTTAGGATTAGGAAAACAAATAGAAATGAAAGGCTTTCTGGCCATGCTACTATTTCAAAATACTTTCACTGAACAACTACATGAACACATATAGCTTTATGCGTCCATGACGGATTTTAATCTTTAATGAAGGTTTCAAAACCAAGTGAGAATATATACATACAAAAATTTCACAGTGTGGAATTTTATTACAATCATAATTTTTCAGTGGAACTACCTTGTTAGATAAATTTAAAAAAAAAACACATAAAAATATGAGACTAAAAAAGCCTTGCTCTCCAAGTTCTTATAGCTTCCTCCTTTTTGGCCTTTGTAGCACTCAGCTGTTGACACCTCCCCTCTCTCATGGACACCCTTTACCAAGGGAGGTTCAAACTTCCATTCTCCATGATGGGACACTCCCCAGCCTCTCCAGCCTGAGACCCCATACTCCTCCAGTTAAGCTGAAATACTCTGTCTCTTGAATATTTCTCCTACTTTGCCATGTTAAGGCTCTTGCACACATCTAATGTCTAATGCTGCAGAGATGGATTCCCAGCGACCCTAGCAGAGGCTGCAGGAATTTCAGAAGCTGGAGGGCAGAGTCACCTGAACTTGGCCAGGCTTCTAAACCAGGCCCAGGCCAACTGAGAGAGGCCAAGGCCAGGACCCTGAGGTCTATCAAAAGCTTGGGGACCTCCCTCTACTGGCTTTGTGTGGCCTGATACTTGGCTTCTGACTCTCTCCTCCTTCCTAGTCCTTGCTGTGATGGCCAGTTCTGACTCAGACTCTGCTTTCCTTCTGATCCTTCCTGCTCTTGAGCACCCCGACCATCTGCTCCCACACTTTCCTCCATCACATCACAACCCTTGCCCTGAGACTGTTTGTTACACTGCTTAGTGCTGCTGGCACTTATCGAGCATTAAAGATATCTGGGTGGGTATTGAGCCTCCCTTCTAGACTATCAGCTCCGCAAAGGCAGGAATCAAGCTGTCTTACCTAAGCTCTGTTATCTAACCTTTGTTATCTAACCTTGCTCTCTAGCACAATGTTTGGTATAAAAGTACTTAATAAATGTCTGCTGAATTAAATTGAGCTTACATATGCCTTCCTTGGGACCAAGAAATAAGAACCTCCTTAGTGAGAACGGACTGGTTTAGCTTTTATTCTTTGCTATTTAAAATTTATAGAGCCTGAGAAAGTAAAATGTACATCTAAAAAATATGTGACCCCATGGCCATTGTTACAAAAGGTGCATAAAGGGTGAGCAAAGCCAGTGTAAAACATGAGATCTGATGTTTTATGAATCCATCTCCCATAAGCCCATCACTCTATCGATGAAGTGCTAACTTTGCTCATGAAGCACATCATGGGTAAGTTGAAGCTTCCATCAAGTGTTCTGTGAATTAAAGGAATTGAGGACTCCATCCCATCCCTAGGACCCTTCGAAGGAGGCACAACCTGACCCACAGGCCCGAGGGTGGTACATACTTTTGCCTTCTGCAGTGGGGCCATTCGGCAGCAGAGGACAGCACAGCAGCTTTTACACACATCCATGAATATCTTCTCATGCTCCCTCAGGGCCAGGGAGAGACTGCTCCCATCCACCACCAGCCCGTGCTGGATCACATGGTCTTCAGCGATTCTGGAAAAGAAAGCATTCTGATTTTCAACTGAATGCTTCTGCCTCATTTACTACACTTAAATAACAGTAACAGATCTCCACCCCCCCAAAAAAAATCCTGCAGTTTTTACTTTCTGTTTAGTTATTTATCTTAGTATGGGGTGGCAGTTCCACAGCCATTCTGCTCTCAAAGCCTGATATGCCTGAATCCTTCAAAGTGCCGTGATCCACTGAGGGGCAGCATACTGTCTCCCAAGCTTCCTATGAGGCATTCAAGAGTGGGCAGGTGTAGATTTAAAGCTGGAAGGAGCCTAAGAAGTCAGTGAATTCAACCCCTATTTTATAGATAAGGAAATTCAGGCACAGTGAGTGGAAGTGACAGGCCTGGGGCCACACAATGCCATGTGAGAAGGGGCTTTCCTGAGTCCAATGCCACACTAGGAACAAAAATATTATCACCTCTAGCCAACCTGATACCAAGTCATTCTAAATTAGCTGAGCTGGACTCTGGACAACACAGAGTCTATCGATGGAATTAACTTTCCAGGAAAGTAAGATCTGCTTGGAACCAAACTTCAGTGGAGTAATTTATTCACATTATCTGAAAACTTATACCTAGTCCAACTCTGCTTGACTAGTCCTGGTGCCTGAGGCTACCCAGAATGGTCCCAAGATCCCTGGAGCACCAGGAGGGGAAGGAGGCTGGACATACAACCGAACAGAAATGGACGAGTGGGGTTCCCATTGGTGGAGAGCCCTGGGGCTCCTTTCAGGTTGAGTTGAGGCCCTGGTACTATGGCTGAAAGAAACCATAAGGGACCAAAAGGAACCTCTGGTCCCTCCCAGCAGACTCTAGTAACAAGAGATGAGGCAACGAAAAGAAACAGAGGCTGTAGAGAGAGAGAGTGGAACTTTGGCCATTCCTACTGCTAAATGCACTTTACCTTTACAGAGGCAAACAGACCCACTGTTCTCTACTTCATCAAACTCTACCTACTTAGTGACCCCCTGAAATTGTCTGGTAAGGGATAAAGTTTTTGTTCCATAAGTAGAGAAAATTTAGTCTCTCCAAGTACAGGCTGGGTGAGCATCTGTGAAGATTGCTCTAGATGGACCTCTATACTTGGAGAGGCTGGCGTACAGGGCACTAAAGTCAGGGGACCGGGGCTCAAAGCCTGCCTCTGAGACCTCACTTCCTGGGAGATCCAGGCAAGGCCATTAACCATTCTAGGCCCCACTTTCTTTCTCTGTAAACTAAGAGGCTGCACTCTGCTGCTCTGGATCCAAGAGACTATGAATGTCAACCCTTGTTTCTTCAATAAACTCCAGGATCAGATACAAGATCTTCTAGCTTTTAAAGCCCTTCCTAAGCCAACTTGTTCCTGCCTTCCCAGTTTTTCGCCCCTTTCTTCTCTCTATGCACTTTGGCAATCTAGTGACCTCATCCCCAAGGCTTGGCCTGAAGTCTCCGCTAAATTATTGCCTTCTGCAAGAAGGCCTTCCTGAACTCCCTTTAATACAATCTCCAATTTATCCTGTATATTTCGTTTGTACAGAGTGGACTCCTTGAGAGCAAGGACTGTGCATTAGTACATTAACACACTGCCTGGCACACAGTAAGCACTTAATAAATGCTTGCTGACTGAACTTGAATAAACACAAGGGTGTGTGTGAATAAATGTGTCACACACACACAAGATTTTTTTTCACCTCCCATGTTTTGGACACTATGTCTAAGGATCTAAAACCCTGACAGCTTCTTTGGTCATATCAGTGATGGCTCAATCTGTACGATCTGTGCTTAAAAGCACCAACATATTACAATATACAATCATTACTGAAATCTATTTCCCTGGGAATTTTCAAAGGTCCCACTGGATGGCAGCATTTAAATAGCCAGTACTTAGACTAACTCAATGCAAAGAGCCCCGTTTCCAGAAAGGCTTGAGCTAAGTAAGTCACCCCAACAGTGACACTCCAACAGCCAAGGCCCCCATTTCAAAAAGCCTACATGTGTATCAGTTTCCATCTGAAGAATTTAAATCAATCAATCAGCACATGAGTGTTGGGGGCACATAGGGCTTACATGAGACCAGAAAGGTCTAAGAGGTGACTATACTTGTTACCAGATTAGAATCTGCCCATGTGAGGTTGCCCAAACCATCCAGTGTAAAATTTGCTTCGTTGTGCCTGAAAAAGCCAATGGGTGGGTCATGGCCTCTAGACAATTTATTCCTAGGGCCAGGGTGGCCCCTCCTTGGGGAATCCCAGAGAACTCCCTAGTGCTCCAAGTACCTTCTAGCGAGTCGCCTCAGCTGCTCTGCACACTCACTGTCTGATTTCTGGTTGACCAGTTCAAGGATGTTCATGGTTCTGTGAAAATGTCCACACGATAAACTCACACTGATGGCGGTTTCATGTTTGTCTCCAGTAAGTACCCAGATTTTGATGCCCGCCATGCGCAGGGCTTCAATGGTTTCTCTCACTTTATCTTGAAGCCTGAAATGAGAATCAAAGCATTTGCCACAGGCCCTGTTAGGCTGGTGTTTTACAAACAGCAGAATAATGCACTAACTAAACAGAATGTAAATTCTGAATTTTGTTACATCAGTGTGGTTATGAACCATTAGCGATAAACTGATCAAGTCAAAATCTCTATGTTAGAATTCTAATATCTGAGTTGTGAGAGATACAACTTCAAAGTCTTTTTTCACAGTCAGATGAGCCACCTCGATTCAATAAGAACCCATTTTTGCCAGAAATCTGAAGGGGTAAGGAACACTCTTCTCTCACCTATGATCAAGGACCAAAGGTAACAGAACTCACTGAGAAGATAAATATCTGAAGACATCTGAAGAGCTGATTAAATAGAAATGTAGAGGAAAAAGTACATACTAATGTCCACAGATCCCCAAAGGAAAGTAATAAGAATCACTTAATTCATCGTTGCTGTAAATCTGAGGTGAAAAGCAAGACTTTGACCAGGCATCTAATTTAAATTTTCTAACAGATACTAAGCTTTCCTCTCCTCTTCCTTTAAACCTTGAGGCTCAATATTTTGCAACAGACCTTACGTGTATAGTAAGTACAAAGCAGTGTTCTCGGTGGGAGAGTCCTTGCCTTCAGGAGACTCTCATTCCCCTGGGGATACCAAGATGGCAAGGGGAGGTCTAGAATTATGATGTCACTGGTATTAAGCAAGTCCCAGTGAGGAAATTTCTTCAGTCAATGCAAATTGGCAACTGTTTTCTAACTTCTGGTCTTAAAGATCTGCCTCGAGGAGAGGTATCAAACATGCAGGACCTTGACCCCAGACTGCTCCAGAGTACCCAGAACCAAATTAGATGTCACTGGGAAGTAATTAACTAAGTAAACAGACAGTAAAACATGGATAATACTATATTTAAAACTCAATGTATGCCTGGCCTGTAGGGATCCTTCTATAAGGATTACTGACCTGCCCAGGTCCCTCTTCTTCTGAGGCAGGCTCTAAGAGGTGGCTGACGGCACAGTACGCAAAGCACTGGGCCTGGAGTTAGGAAGACCTGGGCTCCAATCTAGCCTCAGGCTCTTCTAGCTGGGTGACCCTGGGCAAGTCGCTTAGCTTCTGTCTACTCAGTTTTCTCAGCTGTAAAACAGGACTAAGAGCAGCAGCAGCTGTTGCCTCCACAGGCCTATTGTGAAGATCAGGTGAGATATTAATGATAAAGCTCCGAGCATGGTGTCCAGCACACAGGAGGTGCAATAGAAGTACTTTCACCCTCTGTTCGGGCACCAATACAGATGGCAATACAAGGTAGGAGGTAAGGAGGACAAAGGGAAGCTCTAGAAACACTTGACGCCCCACAGAGGGAGTGGCGGTCTTGAAGGAAGATTCAGATTCTCTTTTTTGGGGTGGGGGCGGGGGGTAGAGATTAAGACTCTGGAAGGCAAAGACAAAGGAGGAGCACTCTCCAGGCTTGGTGGAGACGAGATGCACCCTGCTAAGCCTGAAGAGGACCTGCCCCCGGGCATGATTTGTGAAGCCGAACGGAAAGCTGCCCTGCAGAGCCATGAAGAGCCCTGAGCATTCAGCATGCTGACTGAACCCTCTCCCCATTTCTTTTTGGTGAGCGCACAAATCTGTTTTCCTCAACGCAAAGTAAAATGCCACTGTCAGGCTCCATCATGGGAGCCTTGCTCAGCACCAGGAGACAAGAGCCGGTGGCCGTCCTGACTTACCTGTCTTCTACACCCGTTGCCCCAAGTAACAGCAGCTCTCTCTCTATGAAGTGGAATGCCTCTGCTAACTTCTCTTCTCGCTGCTGCAAGGCAGTTCTGGCGGCAAAAAGGCGTCTGTCCACTTCTTCAAACTCTTCAGGCGTGAACTGTCTATATGCCACACACAGAGTTCTTAGCCCTTTCTAGGGCAAAAATGAAGGATAAAAATAGAGGGACTGAGAGGCCAGCTTTAACACCAATCACCTAATAATGTAAGATATATCATATAACAGTATCGCTTTGGTCAGCAACATCTAATTCTCACCTTGGCACATCAACCCAAGCCACAATTTTTAACAAAGAACACCCACTAAAGGCCCCCTCGCATGATTCCTTATGGCCTGCTGACAGCATTCTGTAAAGTGCTGACTCAGGGGGACTCTCCATGTAGAACCGGCACTGGGCGAAGGCATTAGAGGCTCATTACCAGACAACAGACCACAGCAATGCAGGCAGGCCCTTTGGTAGGGTGAGTGAGCTGACACACTGTAACAAGTCTTGAAGGGCAACAGGGATTCCCAAGGGGGATGAGCTCAGAAGAGAGCATTCAAGGCAAGGGGGAGAGCCTGTGCAAAGGCATGATGTCAGAAATGTAACATCACACACAAGGCACAGCAAGGTTAGCTGGGGAGCAATGTATAATCAGTGTGGAAAGGTCGGCTGCAGTCAGATTGTGAAGGGCCTGAAAAGCCCAAAGGGGTAATTTATATTTTATCTTAGAGGCAAAGGGATATGAGAAAACTCCTTGAGCAGGGAAGTGACCAGAGAAAACTTCTACTTTAGGAATGTCAACAGGCCTGCTGTTTGAAGGTTCAACTGGAAGAGATGCAGTCAGAACAACAAGAGAGGTGAGAGGCAATGATGCCCTGGAGAAGGCAGGTGGCCTTTTGAGCAGAGAGAAGGGGAGTTAGGAGAAGAGTTCTAGAGGTAAAATCGACCAAACTCAACAAGTGACTGAATATGGGAGTTGGGGGTTGAAAGAAAAGGAAAGTCACAAATGCCTCTGAGGCTGCAAACCTGGGTGACAGGAAACAGTGCGTCTGAAAGAGGAAGGGATAAGTCATGAACAATGAGCTCTGTTTGGGATGTGGTGAGTCTGACATCCAGGTAGAGAGGCAGGAGAAGGACGCGGATGACAAATAAGGACCAGACATGTAGTTATAGAAATATTCTATGCAGAGGTGACAGCTGCGAGGAGACAGAGGGAAGTAAAGAAAGAGGGGGAGAAGAAAAAAGGCACCAAGAGAGAAGAGCAGAGAGGAAGCGAGGGGAAGAGAAGGGAAGGGGGAGAGAGGAGAGCCAAGGACAAAGGTCTGGGGAAAGAGCTTTCGAGGAGACATGGAGGATGGTCCTGCAAATCAAACTGAGAAGGAGCAGCAGAGAACCATGGCACAAAATCTCAAAGAAAAGCATATCCAAGAGGAGGGAGAGGTTCTAGCGTGAAACACTGCAGAGACATCAAGAAAGATGAGGACTGAGAGCCAAGATGGCAGCTGGAAAGCAGGGACTAGCATGAGCTCCCCGCTGAGCCCCTCCAAAAACCTATAAAAACGGGTCTGAACCAATTCTAGAACTGCAGAACCCACAAAATAGCAGAAGGAAGCAGGGCTCCAGCCCAGGACAGCCTGGATGGTCTCTGGGTGAGGTCTATCCCGCACGGACCTGGGAGCGGAGCAGAGCGGAACGGAACAGAGCCCAGCCGGGGTGGAGTGGACCAACCAGACCAGGAGCTGGGCGGAGCGGGCCCAAGCGCCCTGAATCAGTGAGCTGCAGCAGTTACCAGACTTCTCAACCCACAAACACCAAAGACAACAGAGAAGGTTAGTGGGAAAAGCTGTGGGAGTGGAAGGGATTCCTGGTTCAGCCACCGCCCCAGGGGCAGAGGAAGTGGGGGAGCTATAGAACTTGAGCTGCAGTTGCTTCCAGCCCCAGGCCCACCTGGTGGGAGGAACTAAGTGGCGGATCTGAGCAGGAGTGAAGAGCCTGCTGAAGATCTAAGTCCAGTCCAGGTTGGGGGTTCTTGGGGAAGGAGGAGTGCTGGTGTGGCAGAGCTGGTGCATCCCCCCAGGCTTGGAACATAGGTCTCTTAACTCTACAAGCAGTCATACCCCACTGAAAAACTCAAGGGTCAAGTTAGTTGGCTGGGAATATGGCCAGGCAGCGAAAACGCACCCAGATTCAGTCTCAGACTCCTGAATCTTTCTTTGGTGACAAAGAAGACCAAAACATACACAGCCAGAAGAAGTCAACAAAGTCAAAGAGCCTACATCAAAAGTCTCCAAGAAAAACATGAACTGGTCTCAGGCCATGGAACAGCTCAAAAAGGATTTGGAAAAGCAAGTTAGAGAAGTAGAGGAAAAATTGGGAAGAGAAATGAGAAGGATGCGAGAAAACCATGAAAAACAAGTCAATGACTTGCTAAAGGAGACCCAAAAAAATACTGAAAAATATGCTGAAGAAAACAACACCTTAAAAAATAGACTAACTCAAATGGCAAAAATGCTCCAAAAAGCCAATGAGGAGAAGAATGCCTGGAAAGGCAGAATTAGCCAAATGGAAAAGGAGGCCCAAAAGACCACTGAAGAAAATACTACCTCAAAAATGAGACTGGAGCAAGTGGAAGCTAGTGACTTGATGAGAAATCAAGATATTATAAAACAGAACCAAAGGAATGAAAAAATGGAAGACAATGTGAAATATCTCATTGGAAAAACCACTGACCTGGAAAATAGATCCAGGAGAGATAATTTAAAAATTATTGGACTACCTGAAAGCCATGATTAAAAAAAGAGCCTGGATATCATCTTTCAAGAAATTATCAAGGAGAACTGCCCTGATATTCTAGAGCCACAGGGCAAAATAGAAACTGAAAGAATCCACCGATCGCCTCCTCAAATAGATCCCAAAAAGAAATCTAGGAATATTGTCGCCAAATTCCAGAACTCCCAGATCAAGGAGAAAATACTGCAAGCAGCCAGAAAGAAACAATTTGAGTATTGTGGAAACACAATCAGATCAAAGGGCTTGGAATACGATATTCCGGAGGTCAATGGAGCTAGGATTAAAACCAAGAATCACCTATCATCATGCTCCAAGGCAAAATATGGACTTTTAATAAAATAGAGGACTTTCAAGCTTTCTCAGTGAAAAGACCAGAGCTGAATAGAAAATCTGACTTTCAAACACAAGAATCAAGAGAAGCATGAAAGGGTTAAATTCTCCCGTAATAATGCAATTTGATGACATGCGATGGAATACCTTCTGGGTGCTCTTTGTCTAAGATGATGGAAGAAGGAAGGAAGGAAAGAAGAGAGGGAGGAAGGGAGGAAAGAAAAAGAAAAGAAGAGAGGGAGGGAAGGGTGGAAGATGGAAAGGAAAAAGGAAGGAAAGAAGGAAAGAAAGAAGGAAGGAAGGAAGAAAAGAGAGAAGGAAGGAAAGAAGATTATTGTATTTATATCACTTAAGGAACTTGGTATGATTTTTTTATCAAATGCAAAAAAAAAATACAAATTTGATCTGTTTGCTTTTGTTGTATGAAAAAGAAAAAAAGAAAGATGAGGACTGGGAAGAGACCCCTGGACTGATCAATAAAGAGATCCCTGATGACCTCAGAGCAGTTCAGCGGCAGGGTGGAAGTCAGACTGCAAGCGGAAGGAGTCAATGACTTCAGGCAGTTTTTTCTTGGAGAAAGAACATAGGATGATAGGTTGAGGACATAGTTGAGTCAAGTTTTTATAAGGACAGGGAATTTAAGATATGTCTGAAGGCAGCAGAGAAGGCCCCAGACGATATGAAGAGACCGAAACTTAGAGAGGGACTGACTGAAGGCAAAACCTGGAAAGAGACCAGTTGATTATTTGGCCCCAGCAAGAAAAGGGGATGTGGTTGCTTCACCATAATAGTGTACGTGTAAGCCAAAGTATACTTTAGCAGCATAGCTTAATCCATTATCAGAGAGGTGGAAGACTGGAATTCAAATCCTGCCTGAGATCCTCTATGGCTGCGCAATGCTGGACAAATCACTTTACCTTTTAGCCTTGGTTTCATTATCTATAAAATGGGAATAATAGGACTTACTTCTTAGGATTCTTCAGAGGATCAAATGAGATGGCATGTTGAAAGTGTGATGCTATAAAGGTTAATTATCATTAATCTGAGCTGTTATCAGCTCAATTTCACCAGGCCGGTTCCTCTCCCGGGGTCTTAACACACCCAGCTCACTTCTTCCCTAAGTCTCATTCCTGACAATCTATGTGGGATTGTAATTTCATCTTCTATTCAATTTCCACAGATTCAGTGAAACTGGAATGTCTTTAATAGACTCAGTTCTTGGACACACTTAGGTTGGTTCTCTCTGAACTCTTTCTACCTGGAAGACCTCACTTCTTTCTTTATCTTTACAGTCTTTGATTGAGGGTCAGCTCTGTGGCCACATATCTCCACTAGTATTCTCTAGTCTGCTCTTTTTTCAGGAATGAGACTTTCTTCCATCTCATTTCCAATGTTTCATCCTAGTCTTAGGGGACTTAACTTCAACATGCATGATTTCTGACATTATTATTATCAATAGCTTTTATCTATAAGGTATTAACTTCTTACTTTGTTCTCTGTAGAAGCTACTCCACTTCTGAGTTTCTGTTGAATTTATCTTCTTTCCTTATGTTCCTTAATGTGACGTTTATTCCAATTTAGATTCTTATATGCCATGTGTCAGCAGCCTTGCCCCCCAACTGTATTCTGAAAGTTTGCATTTTGCCTCCTAAATTTAATTAAAGTTTTCAAAAACATCACTGTAAATTTAATTCAGTTTTCAGTACGGCACCTAGCGCATCGCTGGTGTGGAACTGAATAACTGAAAAACGACAACATTTTAACTAGATGGTACAGTATATACAACTCTGGGTTTGGAGTCAGGAAGACCCGAGTTCAAATCCTGCCTCAGACTGTGTGATGCTGGGCAAATCACTTCATCTCTGTTACCCTCAGTTTCCTCATTTGTAAAATGAGGTAATTAAACAGCCACTACCTTACTTGTTGTGAGGCTCAAATGAGACAACACACGCACAGCGCTTTGCAGACACTGAAGTGCTATAGAAATACTAGCTGTTGCTAGATATGATTATTTTTAATGCCTTTCTATTGAGTAGCTTCATTCAGTATTTTAGGAAGCTGTGAAATGACTCCTAGATGCTGGGGCTATGATTTTTGAGGGAGTATGTTGGTGTGAAATTAATCGCTGAAGTAAGAGCACAAAAAGAGTTATCTATCTGTGTGTCTTCCCAAGAGAATCCACCAACATCCTTTCCCCTCCCCCAAAATTAGAATTTGAGAAATACGGATTTAGAAACACACCAATTCCCAGCAGCGTGTAAACTGCAGGAAGTCTCTGACTTACAAACCCTTCCTTTAAAAGCAACCCATGCCTACAGAGGGCTGTGAACACTTCTGTATCCCCTTGCTCACTTGGAAGCTGTGGAAAAAAAAACAACTAGAACTTTTGGAAAATTTTTATTTAGAAGCAGAAGAATGGTGTTTCTGGGGGGATTCTTGCACAGGGAAGAGATGGCCTTTCAGATTCCATAATCGTAATCAACTGGCAGAAGCTGACTCACAGGGGAGAGACCAAGGAAGAGCAAGGAAGCGCTGTCTTGACTATTCAGCGTGCCTAGCCCAAACCCTCGATCTACCCCACAAGCCGTCTTCTGGTCATTGTTCACAGGACTGCTGGCAAAGGGATCCTACCAGCTCCTCAGGCAGCCCCATGTCACTTCTGAAGGGCTCTAATTGTTAGGAAGCTTTTTTCTTATACCAAACTCAACCACTGCCACCCCACCATCTCACCCCTTCCAATTTCCACTGAATGCTCTAGAACAAGTCTAATCTTTCTTCTGCCTGAAAGCTCTTCACATCTGTAAGGATGGCTTTTATGTCCCTTAGCCATCCTCCTCTCCAAGCTAAACATCCTCCATTATTCTCAAGGCCCTTTGCTAAGACACACGATGTACTGGAAAATGTGCTGGATTTGAAGGCAGAGGACCTAGGGTCCAAGCCCAGCTTTTCCACTTACTACTTGTGTGAACATGAGCAAGTACCAGTCACTGCACTTTCATTTCTGCATTTTAGTTTCCTCAACTGTAAAATGGCAGGGGGTGGGGGGGTGTCAGGAGGTTGGACTAGCTGATCTCCGAAGTCACTAGCAGTCCTAAACAAGACACTGTGGTCCTTCACCCAAGGGAGGAAGGCAGCTTGGATGAACAGGAAGTGCTCAGGATAGATGTGGAGCCAGAAAGCTACCCTCAGAACTGGCTTTGTCACATGCTACCCGGGGGAGACCACGTGGCCTCTTTGGGCCTTAGCATTCCTACCTACAGAGGAGCAGAGGACAAGCTACAGGATCTTCAGAAGCCCCTTCCTGCAGCGCTGTCTCAGCATCAAGCTTTCTAAAATGTACCACTGCATCCCAAACTGAAGGCCAAATAACTTTCAAATATGTTCCTAAGTTGCAGACAATCTTTTCTTTAAACAAACAATCCACACAGAAAACCCTCTTAAAATCCTAAGTAAAAACTACGGTATAAAAGCATTTGTTTTAAGTAGTGATGAAGCAAATGTCATGAAAGAACTATATAATATCTGTAAGTTTTTGACGAAGTATGAATAAAAGAAAAAAAAAACAACCAAGGTTTAACATGTGTATTACTGATAATATTTAAATTGTTATTAAAATGTATACTCACCAAAGCAAATTCATCTACATGAATTCTTGTTTTTTCTATTTCACCACCAATACAGTTAGGAAGAATTGAAGACTCTGCTCCTTTAGAAAACAAAAGTTTCTCACCTGGGAGAGAAGAGGAAATCAATACTTCTTTTGAATTGCTGCTGAGAATGTTATAAGTCAAATATTCAAAAATCTAAAGGTCACAATAAGTGGAAGCTGGTGAGGAAGATGGAGGACAAGAAGAATAATTTTTAAAGCTCTATTATGGTCAGAAAAAAAAAAGCTCTATTATGGAAAAAAAGGAGAATCACAGAAGGGACGCAACTCCTAAATCACAGTGGGTGGGATAAACCTCTACTCCTTTTGTTTGTTTTGGTCAAGAAAAATCATCCAAGGAACCTGGATCTAGAGTTGGAAGGGAACTTCAGAGAGCACCCAGTCCGAAGTCCAGGGAAGTCAAAAAACATGCCCAAAGTCCCAGAAGTAACATTAGAGCAGGATCTGAACCCAGTTCTCCAATGTCCCACAGTACCCATTTGAACAGGAAAAGAGCAGAACAAATAAAGTGCTAAAATCCAAGATAAGTAAGGTTATAGATACTAAGAAAGCAAGTCACTACCTGTGACAAAGGCAAGTCAACAGGTCCAGGCAAATCATATGCAAAGAAACACAAAGCACTAGTGGATGTGACTGAGGAACCCCTGGTAGAGATCTCTGAAGACTATGGAAAACAGGAGACATGCCATACTAAAAAGGTTAGAAAGTAATATCAATAAACTATATCCAGTGGACTTAAAATTTTATTCCTAGGAAAAATGAGACCATTAGCAAACATCTCAAAAAGGAAGCAATTATTACAAGGAGTTACCTTGTTCCCTTTTTTTCCTCATGAAAAGACTGTAGATATTATTTATTCAGATTTTAGCAAAGTATCAATCAAGAAGCATTTATTGTGCATCTACTATGTGCCAGGCCCTAAGGATGAAAAGATACAGATGACAGTCTGGCAGTCAGTAAACATGCATTTGTTACTCCATGCCAGGCACTGGGCTTAGTACTGGGGATAAAAAGAAAGGTGAAACCACTCTTTGCCCTCAAGGAGCTTGGAATGTAACTGGAGGAAATTGGGATGAACAATGCTGTGCATACAAGATATAAGCCAGAGCATATGACAAAAAAAATAAACTCCACTAGTATAAAATATGGATGTACTTAAAAATAGCAGTTCGTCTGAAAAATGTTTTGGAGGATTTTAGTGGGGTGCAAGTTTGAGGTGTGATGACATCCAAAAAAAGCTTATGGAATATGGAGCTCTATTCAGGAAGGTGTAGTATCCAGAACCAGAGAGGGGGCTATGCCATCACTGTTCTCTGCAGCTCCAAACAGATCTAAAGCATATCATCCTGGGCGCCACATAACTGGCAAGTCGGACAGCACCCAGAGGAGAGCAAACAGGATGGTAAAAGACTGAAAGATTGTGTCCTAAGGATCAGCTGAAAGAACTGGAGATGTTCAGGAGAAGGTACATGATGAAAACTTCACATTATCTGAAGGGCTTTTGTGTGGAAAAGGGATGAAGTTTACTCTGTTTAGGTGCAGAACAAGGAGTGATGGGGGGGAGGGGAAAGCTGTAAAGAGGCAAATTTAGATTTGGTGAAAGCAAACACTTCCCAACAATCAGGTTATCTGAAAGTACAGTAAGTGGCTTAAAGAGGTGGTGGGTTCTTAAGTCAAAGCTGGATGACATGTTTGTTTGCATGTGTGTAAAAGAGGTTCTTTATCCAGAATGGGACAAATTCTGAGATTTCTTCTAATTAATTCTCAGATTCTGTCTCTTAATCCTGAGATTCTATTATTCTAAATATTTCACAAGTAAAAAATTGCAGGTTATTTGATTACATACCTGAAGGAGATTGTACAATCACACTCATTCGCCTACGATCTGAATCAAACTCCAGAACATGAAGCAATTTGTACCTGGAAAAACAGAAAGAAAACAGGTTAATTAAGGAATTATTCTTTTATAATACAGAAAGCCGGACCATAGCAAGAATAACAGGATGATGGGCTCTGTGGTATTTGTTATCGAGTTGATGTGGAAGTTGATCAAGTGATCCAGAAATTATTGTAGAATTCCATGAAGTCACTGAGCCCGAAGAACACTAGCAAGACCAACAAAGTATTGGGCATTACCAAGAGTACGAAGGACAAAAACACTCCTCAAAACATTACCCTAATGTCACATCAAACTAAGATGCACATTTGGAAGACTTCGAAGATTTAACAACTGGTGAAAGTCTAGGGAAGAAAATCTAAAATGATCAAAAGCAGGGGGGTCTTTCACAAGAAAATTTTTTTTAAAAATGAGGATGTTCTAGTAAAAAGCAAATGATCCTGTGTTATGATAAATTCCTGTATCAGTGAGAGTGCTGCCCCCACAAAGGAAATCTGAAGTTCCTCAGTGACTTGGTAAAAGGCATTAAAATACTTTTTATGGCTGAAAATGGTGTCCCTGTTACACTGCCTCGTGGGTTAGCAACAGACACACAGACTATCACTAGGGGTTTGGTGATACCTGCCACTTCTACTTAGCTGCCAAGCTTCTACTTGGCTTTCCTAACTTTAAAGAATTCATACACACCTTCACACAACGAGACTGAGGAATAATTATAGGTTATGAAATTTTATTCTAGAACTAGAATTAACAGTGATGTTCACCAAATGCTAAAATCTGTAAGTAGGGAACTTCTTCAAAAGTCAATATGGTAATTTTATAACAACAAAAGCAGGGTGATGGGAAGGGGAAGGGAATAAGTATTTATATAAAGCCTACTTTGTGTCAGGAACTGTGCTAAGCACTTTTTACAAATACAATCTCATTTGATCCTCATACCTGAGAGATGGGTGCTATGACCTCCACTTTACAATTAAAGAATCTAAAGCAGACAGGTAAATTGACTTGCCCAGAGTCGAGCAACTAGTCAGTGTCTGAGGCTGCATTTAAACACTGGTCTTCTTAACTCTAAGCCCCTCACTCTATCCCCTGTAATCCTCCTCAGCTGCCTAGACAACTCTTTTATCTCCTCAGTAAAACTCCAACACCTCATCATGGTGGGGTTGGGAACCTTTGGGTCCTGAAGGCTGAGTCAGGGAACCCAAGGAGCAAAGCAGATGAGGGTTGTTGTCAAAAGCCTGGCCAACAGCAACCTATGAAACCACCTGTGGTGGGATCTGAGTCTGTAGGATGTACCCACACAAATAAAATCACATATCCCCAAGTGCCAAAGCACATTTACAATGAGATTTCATTATCTTAGCAAATGGTAAGATAAAAATAGAAATTGGTTCAATATGCACATCAGTTGAATGTACATCAGATTCATGGTAGACTACTTCAGTGGTTCCATGTAGGTAGACCTTCACCCCAAGCAGATTCTAACCCCTCCAGACCTTCTCATTTTAGCCAGCTTGCAATAAGCCTTTCTCAAGGTCTTCTAACAATGCATTAAAGCTGTTCCCATGCATCTCTCCATTGTTCCTTGGTCACCCTTAATTTTGATTCTTAGGAAATTGTGGATATGTCAGATGTTTAGATGCCACACTAGAAGAATATTGATGTTAAGAAAAGAGGTCTTTGTGTGAGGGAGCATGGCTGGCTTATCAAAAGCATGGTGCAACTGACCCAATGAAATGCAATCCCTCTTCTTCCTCCTGTTCATATCAGGGCTTTGCTTATGGGACATGACATGTGAATAAGGTACATGTATTGAAGGCCTGACTAACGGCACGCTGATCATTATCTGAATAATATATATCCTTCATCTAACTGTTTTGTTTCCAGGCGGATTACTAGGCCTGTATTTTCTGAGTGACTTTGCTTTAACACTTCTTGATATCTTATGGAGTCAATAGCTTCGATTGGTCAACTCTAATTTTCAGGGAGTTATTTTCTTGGGTAAGGTTTTTTTGTTTCTCTTAACAATTGTCTGTTTCTTTCTGTCCTTGGGCATTGCAATGCTCCCTGCTGCATGTGCTAAACTGGACAGACCCCATTCTCGGTGCCCACAGGCTTCTTAGTCTGTCTCCCTAAACTGACCTGGGCTCGAAAGATGATATGATGTGATGTTTTTTTTTCCTTAGATTTCCTAATTAGGATTGGTCTAGTGCATTGTGGATGAGGTATGGCAGAAGAGCAAGGCTTTACTTTTTCCTGGTACTTCCCATCTTGACTCTGCCTCTTCTGAGTAACTTTGGATATCATGAAGAAGGCCCTGTACACAGTGTTCTAAGGCCTGTTTAAATCAGAACAAGAGTAATCTTCTGCTCAAAGTAGTATTTGGAGGATCACACCATTTTTGAAGTATCTTCCTTGTATCTGGATTCTATGTAGGACAAAATTTCACAATAGCTGGGGACACATTTGGCAAACATGTTTCACTGTTTATAACTCACTAGAAATTAATAATCAGAGGGTTGAAGAAAATTATCTCTGTGGTTACAGCCACATATACGGCACCTGGCTTCATTCTACATGATGACTAATATGCAATTAATAATTAGAAAATTAGAATGGTTAGACAGTATTACCTTTCAACTTTTCCAAGGGTTTTAATTTCCATAGTTTCTTCAGTACTGCCCATAAACACGACACCAATTCTAAATTTAAAGGGTGGGAAAATTACAATTTTATGGGGTAATGTTTAATGTTTTGTAATGACACATCATCGTAGTTTTGGTTGAATAAAATACCTGAAATACATATCTAAAGTACATTTAAATCTTACATATCTAAAGTACATTTAAATCTCTTCTTTATGTATCTGGTTACTAATACCTGGTTATTTTCAGAACTTGAAAAATTAAATTTTGGAAAGAATTTTGTATCAAAATAATTAGCTAAAAAAACCACTACATTGTATTTGTTTCTTGAGTATGGTTTCAAAAAATGGCATCATATAAGTCTTTCCCCAAAATGAATTTACTCAGAGTTCACCCTAATTGGATTCAAACACAAACATCTTTACAATACAATAAATTCTAAACCTGTATATTAATCAGTAACAGTTTTCAGACTTAGTGAAGCTCACTTTAAATTCTAAATCCACTACCTTGAAAAACCAGGACCTTTACATGTTTATAAATATAATGCACATATATGAAGGACAAATAATTTTGTCAGCATGGGAGAATTCCCGGTATAAGACCTCTTGGAAGTCAAACACATTATAGCCTGTGACTACGTACCTCTTAGACAGCCAAATCTGGAACATAAACAGTTGAGCTAATTTGCCCAGTCAGTGTAAAATGTGAGATTTGAAACCAGCTCTTCTTGCTTCTCAGCCCAGCACTCAATCGCTATCCCTCACTGTCTCATTATGCACGCTATACTTTAACTTTAAATATATTTAATATTTAATAAGCACACATTATGGGCAAAAAAATCTGGCTCAGTCCTAATTTACTAAAAAAAGACTAATGAAGATATGTGGTAAAATGTACTTTTTTTTGCAGGGATCAGAGGGAGGCATGGAGTTAAGAGGCAGAACAGTCCAGTGAGAGCCCTGGGTGCTCATTTCACCTTGGTGCCTAGCCCTCTGGACCTCAGTTGTCTCACAGACAGAAAGAGAAAGGGTTAGCAAGAAAGGGTGGTAGAGGGTCTATAATTCTAGGCTAACATTTTGTTAGATGCACCTAAGTACCTACCACGTGCGGCTGAAGACTCTCTGTATAATTAGGTGCATCCTCTCCCTACTTACCTTGCAGCAGCCTCAACTAAGGCCTTTTCATCTGGGGAAGCAGCATAGTACTCGAACTGTGAAGATGTGGCACTGGGGTGCCAGGGACCATCCCCAAGGCCATCGGATTGGCCACTACTGATCTGCACTGTATGACAGAGACCAACTGCTTTGAAGAAGAGATCTTGTTCTTTGATCTGGAGAAACATAATTCACATTTCTGAGATAAAGAGTAGTCCCAGACAACAGCCCAAAAAGTAAAGGTTTAAAGAGATGCTATGTAACACAAAGTTGCTAAACTGGATTCAGAACAAGACTCCAGAAAATCTGATATTGACTGTAACATCTGGCTGTCAAACAACCTGCTAGATACTGATTAGACAAATAAATAAATTATCAGCCCTTGCTGAAAGACCTTTCCATCCAAGACTGAGGATGCTTAAGAATTTTTTACTGTTCTCACTCTGGTGACTGCTCTTTGGGACCCCACTCCTCCTCTTCTATGGAATACTCTACATGTACCAAACTGCCAGGGGAGGCACGGGGCCAGTTCTGGCACTAGAGAGAAGGCTCCAACAACAAGAGCAGCACTAGGTTCTCCTTCCCAGAACAAGGACTCTAAGGCAGGCTAGACAGCCCAGTGCCTCACACAGATCAGGTGGTATGTTAAACCGATGCCCACCTCTAACCAATGCCGGCTCTGATCCCTAAGCATAGCCCGCAAGTGACCATGGGCTCTCAAAGATTATGACAGTGAGTACAGGTTCTAGCAGATGCCATAAAACTGGAGAAAGTGAGCCCAGCCTAAGGCCAGCTCCATGAGACCTGGCCTCACAAGGCTAAAAAAGCTAATCTATCCCTGGAGGGCTGGCCACCCAGGAGAGCACTTTTTCAGAAACAGCAATTTAGCAAAATCCTAAAGTATTACTACTTCAAGATGTGTGTGTGTGTGTGTGTACGCGAGCGCGCACATGTGTATGTGTTGAGCAGAGGGCAAGAGGCAACGGCAGATAAGGGAGGACCCAGACCAAATAATCACATGCCCTTGAATGAATTAATTGAGTACATGTCAGCACTGCATAAAAGGGTAGGAGTTTAAAAAACACCATTCCTTCTCACCAGCCCCCAAATAAAGTTATTTCCATTTCAAGACGCAAATAAGAATTATCCTGTATATAACAAGGACAAATATTGCTTACTAGTTCTGTTTCATTTTCAGAAGTGATTGCAAGATGGGCTGAGGTGCTGAGATGGGCCAGGCTCCTAAGGTATGCCAAACCTTCTGAAGATTCCGGGGTTGGTCCCTCTGGCACCAGTCTGCCATTAATTTCTTGGTATTTTATGCCATTAATTGAACACTCTCGAAACTGCATCTCATTTTCAGTCAGAGTTCCAGTTTTATCTGTAAACACATATTCCACCTAGGAAAATATGAAATGTTGCAACAAAAATATTCATTAAACAACCTTGTTTTCATAGTGGTAAGCTCAGTCTTGTAAAAATGAAATGAACCAAGCTCAAGAGCTCTTTACTAAGTTGCTATTGATGCTGGAACTTATCTAATAAAAAAATTAAATGATGAAAATAGTAAAAGGGACAACACAGAAAAACAGAAAACAATTTCTGTCATGCATCCTTCAAAACATGTAGCTTCCTAAAGTGTGCAGTACACGCAGTTCACTTCTGGAGATGGTCGGAATATGGTGTTTATACCTCATTTCCAACCAGGGTAGACTTCTGCTGTACTCCAGGACTTCCAAATATCTCTGAAGCAAAAGCAGGAGGATGCCCAGGGGCCTTTGAGAGCATCCAGTGTGTGAAAAACTGGAAAGTGCCAGAAGGATGAAAGCCAAGGCAGGAAGGAGTCAGTAAAAGAGAAATTAAAATGTGAGACAGAGTTCGTTGTTATTGCCAAAAAAAAAGAAAAAGTTTATTTTTACTGCAAAGGTCAAGGAGGGGTCATTGAAAAAAATGTTAATGAGAAGAATTTAAAAAGTGGTTAAGAAAGATTGCTTTGGTACCCGTGGTTAAGAATGATTCTAAGAAAGAAATGCAAGAAGAGAATTCCTGAGAATTTTGTGACAGCTCAGTTGAGGCATAAAACCAGTGTTTGGACTGATGATCTGGTGATGAAGACAGTGATATAAGAAACAAAAGAGACATCAGGATTTGAAAATTCTCAAGAAAGAAGCAGGGATTAGTAGGAAACTGAAGGTAACTCTCATGTTCCTTTCTTGGAGAATATCAGAGATATTTGCAAAGCTCTATGACGAAGGAAAGACGAGTCAGATTGAAGGAACTGAAGGTTCTAAGTTCAACTGAAAATGTGTGTATGAGTATGTGTGTGTGTGCGCGCATGTGTGCACACACACAAACGCAGAGGATATCCTGAACCAAAGAACTGAAAGATGGGAGCACAGGGAAGGCTATCACCAGCACACAGAGTAATGACAGATCTAGAAGCAGATTAGATCACAAGAAATGAGGTCCAAAAGGAAAGACATGAACCAAGTGTCACGAACCATAGTCAGCGACAGAAATGACACCAAATGGAGGGTTGATACTAAAGAAGAAAGCATATGGTAAGACAAATACAAGATCGTGATAAGAAGGTTGTGAAACACCTACCTTAAAGATAAATTAATAAAAAACAAATGAGGACTAAAGTAACAGATGTTGTATGTAACTAGAAAAAGACCAAGGTGCTGGATGGCATGACATGGAGGTTTGGCCAAAGTGCAGCGCCAAATGAAGTAATGGCTTGAGAAAACCACCACCACTTAGGCATTCTGTAGAGATAAGAGACAGGAGTAAGCTTGTACAGAATGAGGAAAAAACCTCCAGAGAACAGTAATGATCTTAAGAAGGATGAAATCAGATGGGGTAAAGGGACATAAGCAGGGAGGAAAAACGTAATCTTGGGTTTTGGTTTTTCTGCTCTTCATTACATGATGCATTTTCTATCACTCAAAACACTTAACAGCAATTGTATAAGCCATGAACTACAGAATAAAAATGCTAGTGGAAATAAAAGGATCATCTTCACCTGTCCCAGTTCTTCATTCAGATCTGAAGTATTGACTTGTGCTTTCTGATCTGTTTCTTCATGATAGAGATCAAGATCCCAGCCAATAAAAAATGAGCCAAGGAATTTCTGCATCTCGACTGTCACATAAAGTGAAATTGGAATGATAAAATTGTAGAGCACCAAAAAAGCAAGAAAGTCAGAAATAAACCTCAGAATCTGTAGGGGGAAAAAAAGGTTCGTATAAGACAAAATGCACAAGAATAAACATCCTTAGAGAAAACTCAGAAAAATGTATGCAAAAGTCAGCTTCTGCCCATTTGGACCATCAGCCTCCTGTTTATGGCTCATCTTTTCATATCTCTGTCTCTGGGCCATCTGATTATTCCTATGAGGGTAGGGGCATGGGGCCTCTTGTGGACAGTTCCTAAAATGGCTGAGATTGAAACTACTCTCAAAACTAGGCTTTGTATCATCCTTGAATTTCAAAGGTTTGCTCCTATCCTCCAGTCTCACAGAGTTAAAAGTTGACTAAATTTTTTTTAAAAAATCATTAACTGATACCTTTGATAATGACATTCAGAACTGAAATACTAAGCAGTATTCCACTTTAACTGCATGAAAGACTAATTCAATATCTATTTGTGGGGAATGGAAAATCCACATTGATGAAATACAACCTGAAAAATACATATACTTCATTATCTGACTAGGTTGTACTTTTTTTTTTTCTGATCACTGGGTTCAATTACTTAAAAGTACCTTATAATATTAATGTTCTGATCTGAGAAGAAGCCTATAATAGCAGATTTCAGGGTTAAAGAGTATGCCTTTATGGTGAAAAGACATAAAATACCTAAGTAGTTGTTTGTTTTTTTTAAAGGAAAATCCCTTCCCTTCTCTGGCCTGTCACTTCATCTGTAAAATGAGGTAAATGTACTAAAGAAACTCCAAAACTCTTCTCAACTCTTCTACTCCCTCATAGGATGAATATTTTGAAGCAATGACTATTATGAGATGCTTAAGCATTAAAAAAGATAAATATATTTATATTTTCATTTAATTTTTGAAAATAATCATTTAATAGTAGAGAAATAATCTATTTGTGCTTTATCAAAGTGTGCTGCACTGAAGGCTCTGTGGAAAGCCAAGTTACCATTAGCACCTCTATGCTGAAATGAGGTATGGCAAGTCCTATGGCCCTCACTTTGGGCCTTACCAATTGGACACCTACATAATGTAGGTAGTTACTGTTCTTTTGCAGGAACTTTTCAGTGGCAGACCTTGGGGTTGTGTCACAGGGGCTGTCATATTCCTAGATTCTCTCTATTAGAGGGAGAATATCTCCCCATTCTAGAAGGGCAGAGATGACAGTACCTTACTGCTATTTCGCTGATGCTCCGTTTTTTGGTTATACCAAGGTTCATCCCATTTTTCTTCTGCTTGCCATGTATATTTCAGGATTGTACTGATGATGGCTTCAGAAATAAGGATTATAAGATATATTATCAAAAAGGTATTCATTGACCTAGAGTGGATGAAAGAGCATATGAAATATTAATTAAGGGATTTGATATTGATTTGTTCAGTAAAAGTTATTGATCTATAAATATACTAAAAATGTTTTTAAAAACTAAATTTGAACATTTATCAAATCTTATAGATTCTCCCTTCTCCAAAGGTCACAGGAAAGTGGGAATGACTCTGGAGAGCTGACTTGAAGACCCTGTGACCAGAGTGATCCATCACCTTCCCATCCTGGAAGGTTCATATGTCTCCTGTTATATATAATAATGGGCAGTTAGGTTGCACAGTGGATAGAGTACAAGGTCTGGAGTCATGAGTTCAAATCTGGCCTCAAACACTTACTAGCTATGTGACCCTGGGCAAGTCACTTAACTCTGTTTGCCTCAGTTTCCCCATCTCCCCATCTGCAAAAGCAGCTGGGGAAGGAAATGGAAAACCACTACAGTATCTCTGCCAAGAAAACCCCACAGGATCATGAAGAGTTGGACATGACTGAAACAACTGAACAACAACAATCTATACAATAAAAACCACTTACACAAAAGTAAGAGACTTTGCCATTTACAGGCTTGGCCTTGGGAAGATCATTTGCCTTCTTTGATCCTTAGTTTTTTCATCAGCAAAATGAGGGTCATAACACTTGCATTGTCTCATTCATAGGGTAGTTAAGAGAAATAAATGGAATAATATATATAAAATTTTGTAAAGTACAAAATGTGACACAAATAAATTCCGGTTCTTGTTACTCCTAATTATTACCGTTAAGATAGGAAAGAATGGTTTAACAGGGAGTCAGTCTCAAAGCCTGGAAGAAATGGGTTCAAGTGTGCCTCAATACATACTAGTTGTGTATCCCTCTGCAAATCATGTAGCCTCTCTGTTCTCTAGGCACATCTCTCAAGAATACACCCTGTAGGGAAGCTGACTTGCCTTGTTAGGAGGTTTCTCATCTGGGAGTTCCCTATACTAATGAAATCATAGGTCCAGTCTCTATTTCATCCAAGAAATAGTGAAATTAAATACATTTTGTTTAAACAGGCAAAGAATTTTATATAATAAATTTTTAAAAAGTTTCAGTAAAAAATTTTGCATTTTAAAATGGTATTAGTTATATAGAAAAGTCTTTTATATAAAATATGGTATGTCTTAAAGACAATGAATGAGGTATTACTGAGTTTACTTAAAAATACACAATTCTTGCACATAATAAGTTTGAATCAAAAGAAATAACCATTTTGTGAAGACTATTTATTATATATGTTACAATAAAGTTTGATTAAAGAAAAAAATTTTTGTGTGAAATTAACCTATTTGAAAAAGACTTCCATGAACAGATACTTCTTGGACTTTCTGCTAAAAAAGTTTAGCCTGACAGCACTTGTTTTTATTTCCCACTATTCCGTGATGTTTGTTTGACAACTATCCCCTACATAGGCCAGGCTCCACTACAGACTTTTGTTCATGCTATTACCCAACTTAGAACACCTCTCTTTTATCCTTAAAGGTCCAAACTGTTTCACTCCCTCCATGAAATCTATCCCACTGCCTCTGGACTATAGTTTAGCTTTCATCTCTCTGATATTCTAGATTTATAACCAATACTACTAAACAAAAGCAATTATTTCACATTGTGGCTTTGTATGTCAAACTACACTGTCAAGTCCTTAAGAACAGAGACTATGTTCTCCATATATGTCTATGAACACCCCCTAGCATTTAGCACATATCTTGAGTTATGATGGACAATTACTATCACTAATTCTCTTAAGCAGAATTTAATTGGTGGTTTCTTTTGAAAAAAATTTTCTTTTTCAAAATACATGAACTTAACAAAAATGAGAATCAAAAACTATCAGCATAATTGACCATATCAACAACAAAACTAACAGAAACAATATGATTATCTCAATAGATGCAGAAAAAGCTTTTGAGAAAATAGAACACTCATTTCTATTAAAATACACTAGAGAGCACAGGAATAAATAGAGTCTTCCTTAAAATGATAAGTAGCATCTACCTAAAACCATCGGCAAGCATTATATGCAATGGGGATAAACTAGAAGCATTACCAATAAGAGCAGGGGGTGAAACAGGATGTCCATTATCACTACTGTTATTCAATATGGTACTAGAAATGTTAGCTTAAGCAATAAGAGAAGAAAAAGAAATTGAAGGAATTAGAATAGGTAAAGAAGAAACAAAGTTATCCCTCTTTGCAGATGATATGATAATATACATAGAGAATCCTAGAGAATAAAGTAAAATAAAGAGAGTAAAAAACTATTTGAAATAATAAACAACTTTAGCAATGTTGCAGGATATAAAACAAACCCACATAAATCATTAGCACTTCTATATATTACTAACAGAGCCCAACAGCAAGAGACAGAGAAATTCCACTTAAAGTTACTGCAGACATTATATTATATTTGGGAGTCTACCTGCCAAAGCAAACCTAGAAACTATATGAATACAATTATAAAACACTTTTCACACAAATAAAGTCAGATCTAAATAATTGGAAAAATATCAGTTGCTCACAGGTAGGCCAAGCTAATATAATAAAAATAACAATTCTACCTAAATTAATTTATTTATTCAGTGCCACACCAATCAAACTACCAAAAAATTATTTTATAGAGCTAGAAAAAATAACGACAAAATTCATCTGGAAGAACAAAAGGTCCAGAACATCAAGGGAATTAATGAAAAGAAATGCTAGGGAAGATAGCCTAGCCATACTGGAACTTAAATTATATTATAAAGCAGCAATCATCAAAACTACTTGGTACTGGCTAAGAAACAGAGTGGTGGATCAGTGGAATAGGTTAGGTACACAAGACACAGTAGTCAATGACTACAGTAATCTACTGTTTGATAAACCCAAAGACTCCAGCTTCTGGGATAAGAACTCACTAACAAAAACTGCTAGGAAAACATCATGGCAGAAAGACCAACATCTTACACCATAAACCAAAATGAAGTCAAAATGGGTACATGATTTAGATATAAAGGCTTATACTTTAAGCAAACTGGGAGAGCAAGGAATACTTTACCTGTCAGATTTATGGAGAAGGAAAGAATTTACTACCAAACAAGAGAAAGAGAACATTATGAAATGCAAAATGGATAATTTTCATATTAAATTGAAAAGTTTTTGCATAAACAAAGCCAATGCAACCAAGATTAGGAAGGAAGCAGAAAACTGGTGAAGAATTTTTACAACCAGTGTCTCTAATAAAGGTCTCATTTCTAAACTATAGAGAGAACTGAGTAAAATTTAAGAATACAAGTCATTCCCCAATTGATAAATGGTCAAAGGATATGAACAGGCAGTTTTCAGATGACAAAATTAAAGCTATCTATAGTCATATGAAAAAATGCTCTAAATCACTACTGACTGGAGAAATGCAAATCAAAACAATTCTGAGATACCACATCATACCTATCAGATTGGCTAACATGACAAAACAAGAAAATTATAAATGCTGGAGAAGATTTGCATTGTTGGTGGAGTTGTGAACTGATTCAAACATTGTGGAGAGAAATTTGGAACTCTGGCCAAAGGGCTATTGACCCAGCAATACCACTACTAAGTCTGTATCTCAAAGAGATCATAAAAATGGGAAAAAGGACCCATGTGTACAGAAATATTTATAGCAGCTCTTTTTGTGGTGGCCTAGAACTGGAAACTGAGAGGATGCCCATCAACTGAGGAGTGGCAGAACAAGTTGTGGTATATAAATGTAATGGAGTACTATTGTGCTATAAGAAATGATGAGCAGGCAGACTTCAGAAAAACCTGAAAAGACTTACACAAACTGATGCCGAGTGAAGTGAGCAGAACCAGAACACTGTACACAGTAACAGCCACAATGTGCAATGACTATCTGATAGACTTATCTGTTCTTAGCAATGCAAGGTTCTAAGACAATTCCAAAGGACTCATGACAGAAAATGCTGTTCGCATCCAGAGTCTGAATGCAGATCAAAGCACACTATATTTGCTCTCTCTTTTTTTTTCCTTTTTTTGTTTCTTCTTTCTCATGGTTTCTCCCATTGGTTTAATTTTTCTTTACAACATGACTAATGTGAAAATAGGTTTAATATGAATGTATACGTAGAGCCTACATCAAATTACATGCTGTCTTGGGGTGGAAGGAGGGGAGAGATGGGGAGAAAATTTGGAACTCAAAATCTTACGGAAGTGAATGTGGAAAACTAAAAATAAATAAATATTTTTAAAAGGATATAATTAACCTTAACATTTCCAAGGAAAGTGGAGAACCATAAACATCAAAATACTCTACTCATTGGTGATTCAAGTCTTCTTAGCACTCAACTGATACAATTTGATACTAAATAGGGTGAACTCTACAATGACTTCACATCTTTAAGCACCAGATTTACATACAAATATATTTCATGAGTGCCTAAATTCAACTGACTGCAGATTTAGATGGGAAATTTAACATTCTCCTGAATACCACTCCTTGTTCAAAACATGATTCCTTGTCTGTTCTTTTTATCACATTCATTGATTAGTGTTACCAGAGTGACACAGGACTCTGCATACAGTAGGCACGCAAAAACTGTTAAGGCTCATAGGTTTTAAGTCAGAAAGGATTTCAGAAGCCATTTAGTCCAACCCCCTTACTGAGGCCTAGAAAGGCTAAATGATCCACTTAAGGACACAGATAGTATCAGAGATAAGATTTGAACCTAGGACCTCTGACTCCACAGCCAGTATTCTTTCCACTATTCCAGGCTACTTATGAATGAAAGAGGGAGTGAGTGAATGGCAGAATTATTCACTATGCCTGATAAGTGGACTTGCAAGCTAAATTCTGCCACAATTTCTCTAAATAAAGGACCAAAGCAATGTTAAAAAAAAAAAAGGAGAAGGACCTATATGTACAAAAATATAGCAGCTCTTTTAGTGGTGGCAAAGAACTGAAAATTTAGGAGAAGCCCATCAACTGGAGAATGGCTGAACAAGCTGTGGTACGTGATTTTGTAATGGAATACTACTGTACTTTAAGAAAAATCTGGCAAGACTTAGATGAACTGATGCAAATGAAATGAGCAGAATCAAGAGAACATTTTTCACAGTAACAACAATATTATATGATGATCTACTATGAATAACTTAGCAATTCTCAGCAATGTAATGATCCAAGGCAGTTCTGTAGGACTTATGATGAAAGGTGCTGTCCATCTCCAGAGAAAGAACTAGTAGAGCCTGAATGCGGATCAAAGATACTTTTTCTTTACTTTCTTTTTTATCTGTGTTTTCTTTCACAGAATGACTTACATAGAAATGTGTTTTGCATGACTATACATTATAACCTATGTCAAAATGTTTGCCTTTTTGATGAGAGGAGAGAAAGGAGGGAGGGAGGGAATTTGGAATTCAAAATTTGAAAAAAAAAAAGTTAAAAGGAAGCCCCGCCAACAAGCATATAAGTAACACAAGTAACAGGCAGCTCAAAGTGAGAAGAACACTCAGAGGTCCTGCCCAACACACGTCAGCAGGAACCCTCTCTTCAACATTCCAACCAAGTAACTATTCAATGACTGCCAGTCTATCTGGTCAGTACTGACTGGTAGGACATTCTTTACATGGAGCTGGGATCCCCCTCAATCTCTGGTTCTGTCTGGGGCCAAGCAGAACAGGTTAATGCCACTTAACTTTAGACACAGCTCTGTCTCCCCAAGTTCCGCAAGCCTTTTCTTCTCCAAGTTAAACACTGCTAGCTCCTTCAATCCATTCTTATAAAATATGGTTTTAGAGTCCCCTCATCCCCCAGGTCACCATCTTTAGCTTCTCTCCAGCTTATCAATGTCCCTATCTTCAAGAAGTTCACATTTTTATTGGGGCTTGGGGGGAAGCAACACAGAAGCAATTAAATGCAAAGTCATCTTAGAGAGAAGGGATTAGCTAGCAGTTCAGAGTACTGGTAAAGGCCTCCAACAGAAGGAGGGATTTGAGCTGAGTACTGGCAGAAGCCAGGAAAGTGAGGAGGTACGGTGAGGTGGCAGACAGAAAAGCCTAGGGATAGGGGACAGCCAGTGAAAGACGGGAGTGGCACATGTGAGGAATAGCAAGAAAAACAACATCACTGGATTGCAGAGTATATGGAGGAAAGTGTAAAAGCCTTGAAAGGTGGGAATAGGCCAGGATATGGAGGGCTGTAAAAACCAGCTGATCCACTGGATTTGATCCTTAGAGGTAAGAGGGAGCCAGAGATGCTCACTGAGTAATGGGTTGACATGGTCAGACCTGCACTGTAGGAATATCACTGCCGCAAAGGAGTGAAAGATGGACTGGAGTGGAGAGATAAAGCAAGGAAGCCAACCAGCAACTATTGCTATAACCTAGGCCTGAGATAATGAGGGCCTACATCAACAGGGCAGCTCTCTACACAGAGGGAAGGAGATATTTAGGAGAGACGTTGGGGAGGAAGGAAGGACAAGACTTTGCTATAGATTAGGATATGTGCATTTATCTGTGCAAACTAAAAAGACATTAGCTTTTCTGGTTGACAGATCACATGGGCTGACAGTGAGGTCTTTTTCAAAATAACTTTTATCAACCCAAGTGCTTAGAATTCACCAAGCCCAAGTGGTGATGTATTAAATGTGTAAAATGCTACTAGGTACAAAAGAAATGTAAAACAGCTAGGTGTCACAGTAGGAAGACCGTCGGACCTTGAGCAGGTCCATTACCTTCAGCCTGTCTGTTTCCTCAACTGTAAAATGGGGATGATGACTGCAGCTGCCTTGCAGATGGTATCTGTAAAGCACTGAGCACAGTACCTGGCATACTGTAGGCACTGCATGAATGCTTCCTCCTTTCCCTTCCCCTCCAACACTGCTCTTCCCTCTCCAGGTTTTCATGATGCTCATCTCCTGCTTCTCCTCCTCCCTGTCTGTTTTGGTCTCATCTCCAGCCCTGATCAAACTTTTCCCCATGCCCCCTGGCTCCATGTCAAGGCAAGGGAGGTGGAATACTCATTGTACCCACTGTCACTTCCAGGTTCTCCCTCTACCCCCATCCCTCAGGAACCTCTCTACTATTCAATCAAAATTCTAGTGGCTGTTGTCTGCCTATCTCCAGAACCACCCCCTTCTCTCCTCAGTGAATTCGGTGCCTGCCTCACTGTCTTTCTCTCCTCAATTCCTGCCCTCACATGAGTGACTTCAACTAACATACTGGTGGCTCCTTAAATATTCTAGTGTTTCTCAGCTTCCTCATTTTCCATGCTCTATTCCTCTGCCCATCTCAGCCTCATACAGAGACAGTCAGTCAATAAACATTTGTTAAGCATCTACCACGTGCCAGGCACTGTGCTAAGCACTGGGGACACAAATAAGAAAAAGACAGTCCCTGACCTCAAAGAGCTTACAATCTAATGGGGGAAGACAGACAAAAGGAAGATAAAGAGTGTGTGAGGTGGGGGGCCAGGGAAGGTATTCAATGAGGAGACAACAGAAAAGCTAGAAAAGTCCCAAAGTACTACAGTCAAGTGAGAAAGGGGATGTTCTGAGCTGAGCGTCCTCCTGAAATGGAAGTTTTGGAGTTCATGGTTCCAGCCTCCAATCAAAGGGACAGAGTGGGTGCTGAGGTAGAGTACAAAGGCCAATGGTCATATCCTTGATCTCACGGTCACCCAAAATGCACAAAGTCCATGTTTATGAATTCTGAAATTCTCTTATCTGATAATAATCGGCTGTAATTTCACCTTTCCCCTTGCTTTGTAACACCAAATCCTATTTTCCATCCATGCCATGACCTTCAAACCTTAACCCCTCAGTTCTTTCTCAGGCTGTGCCTCCTTAGTGAATCAGTCCCACTCTACACCTTCCCTTAATCAAGCCCCTGGCCCCCTGCCAAGACCTTAAGTCCTAGATCACTCTCATCATCTGCTGCTTCTGCTCCTCTCCATCCTACTGAAGGAAATTGGAGAAAATCACAAAACCACACGAATTTATGTTACAAAACCTCAATGGGGCCCTCACTATGGCAAAGCCACCTATAATTCCTTAATTAACTCACTATCCCACATGCCATGGCAGTTCTTCCAAACCTCTTCATCACTCTTCAATTTACCATGTCCCCCTTTCCCCTTCTCTCTCAGCTGAGAGCCATGCTTCACATTTTACTGAAGAAACTGAATCCAATTGCTGTGAGCTCCCTCTTTACCCCTTCTCATTATCTATACCACCCAGTTCCCTTTTGCCACTATCTACTCCCTCCCGTCTCATGTAATGATGCATGCAGCCCTTCTCCTTGCCAAGGCCAACCCCTCTACATGCACAAATGATCCCACTCCATCTTGCTCTCTTTTTGTTTTTTTTAAATTCAATTTTAAGTTCTAAATTCTTTCCCTTCCTCCTTCTCCCCACCACTAAGAAGACAAGGACAATACAGCTCAGTACAGATACAGATAGGCATGCAAAATAAATTCCAATATTAGCAAAGAAAAAAGGGAAAGAGAAAGAATAAAAAAGAAAAGAAAAGAGAAAATAAAAGGTACTTCATTTTGCACTATGAATCCATCACTTCTCTATCTGGAGGGGGAGGGTATGTTTATGTTTCATCATGGGTCCTCTGGAATTGTGGTGGGTCACTGTGTTGATCAATATATTAAAGTCTTTCAAAGTTATTTGTCTTTTCTATATTGCTGTCACTGTACAGCAATTGCTCCTGTGGTTTTTGCTCATTTCACTCTAAATCAATTCATAAAAGATTTCCCACATTTTTCTGAAATCACGTCCTTTGTCATTTCTTATAGCACAACAGTATTCCATGACATTTACATGCCATAACTGGTTCAGCCATTAGCCACCACAAAAAGAGGGGCTATAAGTATTTTTTGCACATATGGGACCTCTTTCTTTTTATTTGTTCTTTTTGAGGTATAATAGACCTAGTAGCAGTATTGCTGGGTGAAAGGATATGCAGAGCTTAACAGCATTTTGGGCATAGTTCCAAACTGCTTTCCAGAAAGGCTGTACCTGTTCATAGCTCTACTAACAGTTCATTAAAGTACCTGTTTTCCCATTGCCCCTCCACCATTCACCATTTTCCTTTTTCCTTTTGGTCAACTTGGCCGATTTGCTGAGTGTGAAGTGTTACCTCAGAGTTGTTTTAATGTGCATTCTCTAATTATTAGTGATTTAAAGCATTTTTTCACATGGCTACTGATAGCTTGGATTTTTCTAAAAACTGCCAACTCGTATTCTTTGACCATTTATTTGACCACTGGGGAACAGCTCGTCTTGTTTTAAATTTGACTCAATTCCCTATATATCTTAGAAATTAGACCTTCATCAGAGAAATGTGCTAAAAATATTTATTTCCCAGTATCCTGCTTCTCTTCCAATTTTAGCTGAAATGGTTTTGTATGTGCAAACCTTATTTAGTTTAACGTAATCAAAATTATCCATTTTACCACCTGTTCCTCTCTATCTCATTTGATTGTGAATTCTTCCCCTATCCACAGATATGAGAATTTTCTTTCACGTTACTCTAGTTTGCTTATGATGTCATCCATTAAATGTAAATCATGTACCCATTGGCTTATCTTGGTATATACGATATTGGTCTATACTTAGTTTCTACCAAACTCTTCTTCCAACAGCTTTTGTTGAATAGTGAGCTGCTGCCCCAAATAGCTGGGATCTTTGGGTTTATCAAACAGCAGATCACTCTGTTTATTTGCTTCTATATACTGTATACCTAATCTGCTCCATTGACTGACCTATTTCCTACCCAGCAACAAATTTTTTTTTTAAAACAACTATAGCTTTGTAGCATATTTTGAGATTGGGTACTACTAGTCCCCCTGCCCCCCTTCCCATTTTTTTCACTGATCCCCTTGATATCCTTGACTCTCTGTTCCTTCAGATGAATTTTGTCATTACTTTTTCAAGTTCTATAATCTTTGGTAGTTTAATTTACTTATTCAATGCCATACCAATCAATTTAGGTAGCACTGTTATTTTTACTATATTGGCATGACCTATTCATGAGCAATTAATATTTCTCCAATTATTTAGGTCTATATCTGCCTCTCCTAATCTGTCTCCTTATACTTTATCTTCCTCCATGCAGGGTACAATCCTGCAAAACTGACTTTCTTGCTATTTCTAATACAGATAACTTCACCTCCCAACTCTGCCTGTTCACTGGTTGTTCTTTATTCTTTGAATCCTCTTCCTCCTCACTTTCACTTTTTGGCTTCTCTGACTTGTTTCAAAACTCAGCTTGAATCCAACCTTCTGCAGGAGGCCTTTCTAGTTTCCTGAACTACTGACACTAATTTCCATCTACTCTGTATACATCTTGCAGTACGTAGTTTGTATGTTGTCTCTCCTATAAGAATGTAAATTTTTTGATGGTGTGGACCATGTTTTTGACCATTTTTGTATCCCTAGGGTTGCAGCAAGTATACAGTAAGTGCTGGCATACCGAAGCGCTTAATAAATCCTTATCAACTAAATGACAGCAATATATTTTAGTTTTCTTATCTGACTTTCTCTCATTTGGTTTGAACCAATACTCATTCCCTATGGAGGAAATTAAGATGTACTGTTACAGTCCCCATCCTCAAGGGGCTTATAATCTAATTGAAATAAGATACAGACATGAATAACTAACTATAACACAATGTGAAACAAGGTAGGGAATGAAGGAGAGGTAGCAATCACTATAGGAGTTCTGAAGAAGTAGTACTTGATTTGAACCTTGAAGAATGGCTAAGATTCCAAAAGACCAAAAAGTAGGGAAATAACTCCAGGTAGAAGGAAGAATCTCAACTAAAATTCAAAAGTGAATGAGTCAAGCATTTTCATAGAATGGTTAGGAATTCCAGTTGGCTGAAGCACAGGATTCATGAAAAGCAGTGAAAAGTAAGCCTGGAAGGCTAAGTGTAGAAGACTTTAGATGACAATCTTTTTCTTAAAAGATTAATTCAATTAGTAAAATGCAGCTAGTGAAGAATTCTGAGTAAGGAAGTCAAATGTTAGAGAGCTGCAGAAGATGACTATATCCAGAGGGGGAAGAACAGGGAGAAGAGGCTATTTCAACAATCCAAGTTAAAACACACTGACACAGTGATCTAGAGTATGGCAGTGGAAACTGAAAGGACCAATCAATCAATCCAATCAACAACATTTATTAAGCATCTATTCTTCTGAGACACAGACAAGAGATTTTACAAGTAGAAATGGTAAAATTTGGCAGCTGATTACATAAGGGAGACAAGGGAAAGAGGAATAAAAATAATGCTGAGGTTTTAATCCCAGGAGCCTAGGAAAATGGTGGTACCCTTTAAATGAAATATAGAAGTCAAGAGGAAGAAAATAATACACACTTATGCCACTTTAAAAATAAATGGTTTACCTTAAAACACTTACTTCTCTACTGCTGATCGCTTCTGTGACTTGCTCTTATAATTTAATGCCATCTTAGTTTCCATTCCTGTATATATTGCAACACCTACAAAACAAAATCAAACTTGGCATTTTTTATAAGAAAAAAACCTATATTTTTGCCAATAGAATTTGATTCATTTGAGATTACATTCTATCAATCCAACACTGGAAAATAATGCATGTTTAAGGCTGGTGTAAAAAGGCAAGGAATAAAATGGGATAACCAAGTTATTTATTACAGGATCGCCAGATTTAAAACTAGAAGACACCTTAAAAGTTGGTTAGTCAAAACTAAATTAAAGTGTAATACATGTCTACTTATTATCTAATACCTGATGTAATGAGGTCAAGAAAATAAGAAAAGGGATTGGCCTTGGCAGAGTTAAGGCCCTCTCTTAAACAGTCACTGATTAAGCAAATGAATCAAGGAGTAGAGAATGAGGGATGATGTTCAGAGATTTTGAGATGCTGAATGAGGGAAAAGAGGAAATGTGAAAATTAGTGTCTATTTTCTCATGTAGGACGTGAAGTCCTTTCTTAAGGGGAGGGAGGAGGGATGATTTAGAAGGGTTAGAAAAGATGTTATGAGGAGTGTGAGTATCAGCCAAGGAAGAGAAAAAAGACTGCTATGGAACAATGAGGGCCCAGTAGAGATCAGATAATGAATTTGTAGTGGCCCTAGTCAAGTCACCAGACTTCTTCCACTGACAGTCAGCAGTATGCATAAGTAACAGGTGATGAAGCAGATGATGGAGTGGAGCAAAGCAAAAGGGATGGCTGGACAAAAGGGCAAGTTCTTCAAGGGTAAAGGGCAGCATACAGTTGGATTTATTTACTACAAGGTTAAGATCCTTGTGTGTAGCTGAGCCAGAAAAAGGGTACTAATGATGGGAGACAAGGATGATGATGACCCAGGAAGTCAGAAATGAGGGAGGAAAAGAAGCCTACAATCCTGGAAAAGGAGAGAGGTGCCATGGTACAGCAGAAAGAATATTGGATTTGAAGTTAAAAGACCTGGGTTCAAATACTGGTTCTGTCACATATCCTGTGTTAGGCTGGGCCTCGGTTTCTTCAAAATGAGTGGATTAGACTAGATAGTTTCTAAGGTTCCTTCTAACTCTAGACTTGTGATCCAAAACCAGGCTCTGAACAGTGTGAAGAAATGAGTAAATCGAATCACTCAGTTATTTTTGTGATCAAATCTATTAGAAATACACATTTCAAAACATGTTATTTCTCAGTTACATAAACAGCTACTTGGAGGGAAAAAACCCTCTACCAGCCAAGTTTGATATATGAAGTATGGGGTCCAAATACCTTATAGAAGGGCTTCTAGAAAATTATAAGCAATAACTTCAGATTACAAGGCTTGCATTAAAGTAATAAAGGACTATTTATCTAACAGAAAGAAAAATAAGTCAAAGATACAGCTGTGATGCTAGATCACAACAATTAGTAATATATAGTTCTGAGGATGCCAGGATGAGAAAGAAGTATTACAGAATTACAAAAACTCAAAACAAATTTATGAAAAAAAGGCAGCAATTAGCAAAAAATTTTAATTCTACTGCTTTGAGGCATATGGTGGCATTGACATGTAAGTCATCAGTCTTGATCAACAATTAGTAGTTTAAAGTTAAAGGTCTAATCAGTTCAGCTAAGCATTAAGGCCTTTCTTAATTTATTTCTAAGTCTGAGACCTTAATATTCTGCTTCTACAGGTGATCTAGATGGACAGAATGAACCTCCAATGCAAGACTGCCTAGTGATATCAGCACAGCGCATCTAGAGGTGACAGTGAGGAACAAGGAGCATGTTGAACTTCTCCTAGTGTGACTGGGAAATGAGAGAAGATGCACACTTAGTACAGGAGACAGAGGCCAGGGATGTGGTATCTTCTAGAAGGTAACTAGGTTTTCGTGAGTATAAGAAGATGAAAGGAAGAAGTTTACGATGAAGGGAACCTTGTTAATGACAGAAAAGAGGTTCCACAGAGCAAAAAGAGTTAGACAGAGCAAATTAGGGATTTGGGAGGTATAAAGTTGAGATGGATGGGAATGAGACAGTGAGGAGAACTCAATTCACTTACAACGTAGTTCTATTGCATGGGCACAAAAACAATGTCAGAAAAAGCCTCTAAATGATTAAATATAGAAGGAAGGTAATTCATATAAAATGCAAACATAAAACAGGAGCCAGAAATATCAAAACATAACAATAATTCCATCTATTTATTTCAATGTTGTGTGCACTTGGAAGAAAATAAGAGGTGACACAAGGATTTTTAGTAAAACATTCAATGCACTGAAATACTGTGGTTCCTAATACCCTGTGTGAAGACTCAGCATATTTTTAGAATAGGAAGTTCTTTACCTTTTTTGGGTCATGGACCCCTCTGGCAGTGTAGCGAAGCCTGCAGACCCCTTCTCAGAATAAAGTTTGTAAACTGTATACAGTAAATTACAAAGGATTACAAAGCAAACCAATTCTATTGATATATGGTTATCAAACTATTTTTAAAAGCAAGTTCACAGATCCCAGTTTAAGAATCCCTGCTCTAGATCACGACTTTTAAAATGTCTACAAACCAAAAATTTCTTTTGTGTTCTTTAATCTGGCTCCACGAAGCAAGAGACTTTCAGGTCCAAGAGGTCTAAAAAAGCAAACACACAAAAAAAGTAATTAAAAATTATTAGATTCCAAAATACTGCCAACTTTAAGGTTACACATTTAATTCTCATTTATTGTGGACATAGACATGAAATGTCTATTATAAATTAATATCCCAATAATATAATAATCCCAACATTTACAAAAATAATTTCAGCATAATAAAAACACAACAAAAGATTTCATCAACTAATGAAAGAAAAGATTTTCCAAGTGGTATATAATGGATAGTTTTAGACTTGGAGTCAGGAAGATATGAGTTCAAATCCTGATTCTGGTACCTACTAGCTATGTGACCCTAGGCTAGGATCTGAAGTCAGATCTTCCTGTCTCCAACCTCTAAACCCCGTCCATTATGCTGTGCTATCCCAAAAGATAAAAGGTGAAAGGATATGAACAAGTTTCAAAAGAAAAACTGCAAACGATTAACAGCCATATGAAAGCTTGCCACAAATCATTAATAAGAGAAAGAGAAATTAAAATAATTCTGATGCAGAGATTGACTGACACCTAGCAAATTGTAAATGATGACAAAGGATGGAAACAGCCACTACTGCAGGAACAGGAAGAAAATAAGAACACCAATACATTACTAGTGAACTTTTAAAGCGATTCATCCATTCTAGGAAACAATTTGGAACTGTGAGAAATGTTCATGTGTTCTGATCTAATCTAGCCCCTTCATTTTACTGATGAGAAAACTGAGGCCCTGAGAAGCTATGATGTGATCCACAGCTCCAGGTCTTGACTCCGAAGCCAGTTCCAATTCCACTGTGCCATATGCCCCGCAGTGCCTAAGGAGCATGTGATACTACAAGGCCTGGAGCTCAGGAGGGACTGGAGGGCTGGGTATACAGAGCTGAGAGGTATTTTCAAGGAAAAAAAAGACTGGTGCCCAAGAAACAGTATAAAAGATAGCGCTTTAAAAAGCAGCCAAAAACTGAGGTGGGCTGGTTATGGAAGAAGAATGAGGAATCAGCAGTCAACAGCCCCCTGATATGAAGAAGGCCTCAGTATGTTGGCTGAGCCACCTCTGGAGGTTTTCATGGGAAAATCTAGACAAGGATCACACAGGCTGAGGTGGTGTGTGACAGGCATGGAAAAGGCACTGGATTTGGAGACAGAAGACCTAGGGTTAGGTCCTGGCTCTGCCACTAGTTACTTGGAGTGTGACCTTAAGGAAATCATTTAATCCAGAGATTCCACTAGAAAGGCAGCACACATGCCAAAATATTGACAGCAAACTGAATATTTTCAATTGACTGTAGCAAAAAAAACTGGAAGTGTTTAAACAGCAAGTCTGTCCCTTGGGGAATGGCTTTTAAATTGGGTCATATAAATATGCCATGAGACTACACAGAGCTACAATACATAAACGAGGAGAACGGTAAAAGGAAGGTGAACGCTGAGTCACTGTAATGAACAGTCTGGGCATGTTCAACAGAGAAGAAACACTTTCCTCTTTTCCATAACAAGCTAAGGGCTCAGTGACTTGGAGGGCCATGCACGCTTGTCAGGTACAGTGATGATGCTGGGTAGAGTTGATAAATTGTTTTGGTTAAAATAGAGTGTTCGTTTTGGTAACATGTTTAAAGATGATGCAGCTAAAGTCAAAAGGCATCAAAAATCCATTTAAAAAAAGGAATTTGATATAACAAAACTTGTATCTTACCTTACAATTTCTTCCATTTGTTGATTCAGTATCATTCTTCCAATGAATCTACAAAAGAAGTCAAGATATTACAAAAATACAAAATATAATTTTAAATTTATTCATAACATCAATAAAAGACATTTTAGATCCAGTCTCTGCAACAGCCTTCCACATACAAACTGGAAGGTACGATGAGAACCTCTGGCTTCCTTCAAAACACAGGTGCCCTCTACAATGTCTCTGCTAACCCCACTAGTTTTTAGGGCTTTCTTCCTCCTGAAATTATTTAGAATACTTTGTATTTACATAGCTGTGTACATATTGTAATTTCCCATCCCACTCACAATAAGACTACAAACTGTTAAGGGTAGAGACTGATTAATTTTTATTTTTGTCTCTCTGGAGTCAAGCACAGACATTGTATATAGTAGATAATTAACAAAGATGCATTAAATTAAATTTGTTGAACTAGGAGATACACGATGGCCATAGTTTCTAAAAGCAATGATTAAGTCACAAATCTTAATGACATGACAAATCCTAAAATAAATTTTACACATCTGATTTTTAAAAATTACTTTTGTGGGCTATTCATGGAAATTAACAGATAATGTAGATAGACATATACATATAGGCATATAGTTATTCATGTGAATGTATAGATATCTATATATTATTCCAGCTTCATAATATACTATAGATATTCTTATGGAAAAGATGAAAAGATGTGGACTAGAAGATAATACAATTAAATGAATTTGGGAGTAACTGAACAGCTAAACTAAAAGAGACATCATTATCCATGGTAACTCAGAAGGAAACTTCTGGTGGAGTGCTCCAGGTTATCTTTGTTTAGCCCAGTACATTGAAACAATTTTATCAATGAACTAGATAAAAGCATAGAAGATATCCTTATCATATCTGATGATAATACAGGTCAAGAAAGACAGCTAACACATTAGATGACAGTCAGGAACAGAAAATAATACTGATGGGCTAGATGGGCTGAATCTCATTAAATAAACTTGTACAGAGATAACTGCATTGCAACTGCATTTGAAAAACATTTTTACAAATATAAAAGAAGGGGGGCGGAGCCAAGATGGCGGCTGGTAAGCACGGACTAGAGTGAGCTCCGTACCGGAGTCCCTCCAAAAACCTATAAAAATGGCTCTGAACCAATTCTAGAACGGCAGAACCCACAGAACAGCAGAGGGAAGCAGGGCTCCAGCCCAGGACAGCCTGGATGGTCTCTGGGTGAGGTCTATTCCACACGGAGCTGGGAGCTGGGAACGGAGTGGAGCAGAGCCCAGCCTGAGCGGCGTGGACGATCCAGACCAGAAGCCGGGCGGAGGGGGCCCTAGCGCCCTGAATATGTGAGCTGCGGCAGTTACCCGTCCCCCCTCGACCCACAAACACCAAAGACTGCGGAGAAGGTTAGTGGGAAAAGCTGCGGGAGTGGAAGGAGTTCGCGGTTCGGCTTCCAGCCCCGGAGGCAGCGGAGGTGGGGCAGCTACGGCTGTTGCTGCTTCCGGCTCCAGGCCCACCTGGTGGGAGGAATTAAGTGGCGGATCAGAGCAGGAGTGCAACAGCCTGCTGAAGATCTAAGCCCAGCCCGGACTGGGGGTCCTTGGGGAAGGAGGAGTGCGGCTCTGACAGAGCTGGCACCTCCCCGCCAAACGTAGAACATAGAACTCGTAAGTCTACAAGCAGTCATACCCCACTGAAAAACTCAAGGGTCAAGTCAGTTGGTTGGGAATATGGCCAGGCAGCGAAAACGCACCCAGATTCAGTCTCAGACTTTGGATTCTTTCTTTGGTGACAAAGAAGACCAAAACATACAGACAGAAGAAGACAACAAAGTCATAGAGCCTACAATCAAAGCCTCCAAGAAAAACATGAACTGGCCCCAGGCCATAGAAGAACTCAAAAAGGATTTGGAAAAGCAAGTTAGAGAAGTAGAGGAAAAATTGGGAAGAGAAATGAGAAGGATGCGAGAAAATCATGAAAAACAAGTCAATGACTTGCTAAAGGAGACCCAAAAAAATACTGAAAAATACACTGAAGAAAACAACACCTTAAAAAACAGACTAACTCAAATGGCAAAAGAGCTCCAAAAAGCCAATGAGGAGAAGAATGCCTTGAAAGGCAGAATTAGCCAAATGGAAAAGGAGGTCCAAAAGACCACTGAAGAAAATACTACTTTAAAAATTAGATTGGAGCAAGTGGAAGCTAGTGACTTATGAGAAATCAGGATATTATAAAACAGAACCAGAGGAATGAAAAAATGGAAGACAATGTGAAATATCTCCTTGGAAAAACCACTGACCTGGAAAATAGATCCAGGAGAGATAATTTAAAAATAATTGGACTACCTGAAAGCCATGATCAAAAAAAGAGCCTAGATACCATCTTTCAGGAAATTATCAAGGAGAACTGCCCTGATATTCTAGAGCCACAGGGCAAAATAGAAATTGAAAGAATCCATCGATCGCCTCCTCAAATAGATCCCAAAAAGAAATCTCCTAGGAATATTGTTGCCAAATTCCAGAGCTCCCAGATCAAGGAGAAAATACTGCAAGCAGCCAGAAAGAAACAATTTGAGTATTGTGGAAACCCAATCAGAATAACCCAAGATCTGGCAGCTTCTACATTAAGAGATCGAAGGGCTTGGAATGCGATATTCCGGAGGTAAATGGAGCTAGGATTAAAACCTAGAATCACCTACCCAGCAAAACTGAGTATCATGTTCCAAGGCAAAATATGGAGTTTCAATAAAATAGAGGACTTTCAAGCTTTCTCAGTGAAAAGACCAGAACTGAATAGAAAATTTGACTTTCAAACACAAGAATCAAGAGAAGCATGAAAAGGTAATCAAGAAACAGAAATTGCAAGGGACTTACTAAAGTTGAACTGTTTTGTTTACATTCCTACATGGAAAGATGATGAGTATGATTCATGAGACCTCAGTATTAGGGTAGTTGAAGGGAATATCCATATATATACATATATATGTATATATATATATGTTAATGTATATATATAAGTGAATGAGTATGTATGTATATATCTATGTGTATATGTATGTATGTGTATATATATATATGTGTTTATATATATATATATATATATATATATATATATATATATATATATATATATATATATATATATATATATATATATATATGTAAAAGAGAGAGAGCAGACACAGGGTGAGTTGAAGATGAAGGGAAGATATCTAAAAGAAATAAAATGAAATTAAGGGATGAGAGAGTAACATACTGAGAGAGGGAGATAGGGAGAGATAGAATGGGGTGGATTATCTCGCATAAAGGTGGCAAGAGGAAGCAGTTCTATGGGAGGAGGGGAGAGGGCAGGTGAGGGGGGAATGAGTGAACCTTGCTCTCATCAGATTTGGCCTGAGGGGGAATACCATACATACTCAGTTGGGTATCTTACCCCACAGGAAAGAAGAGGGAGGAAGATAAAAAAAAAATAAAAGGTGGGGGGATGATGGAGGGGAGGGCAGATGGGGGTGGAGGTAATCAAAACAAACACTTTGGAAAGGGGACAGGGTCAAGGGAGAAAATTCAATAAAGCGGGATGGGTTGGGAAGGAGCAAAATGTAGTTAGCCTTTCACAACATGAGTATTGTGGAAGGGTTATACATAATAATACATGTGTGGCCTAGGTTGAATTGCTCAACTTCTTAGAGAGGGTGGGTGGGAAGGGAAGAGGGGAGAGAATTTGGAACTCAAAGTTTTAAAATCAGATGTTCAAAAACAAAAAAAGTTTCTGTATGCAACTAAAAAATAAGATACACAGGCAATGGGGCGTAGAAATTTATCTTGCCCTACAAGAAAGGAAGGGAAAAGGGGATGAGAGGGGAGGGGGGTGGTAGAGGGGAGGGCTGACTGGGGAACAGGGCAACCAGAATATAAGCCATCTTGGAGTGGGGGGGAGGGTAGAAATGGGGAGAAAATTTGTAATTCAAAATGTTGTGAAAATCAATGCTGAAAACCAAATATGTTAAATAAATAAATTGCATTTAAAAAAAAATATAAAAGAAAGCTGTGGTTATCAGACAGTAAAGTATTATTATTATTGTTGCCTTTAAAGATATGGGGGTTTGAATGAACTCTAAGTTTAATAGAGGTCAGCAGGGTGGTGTGGCAGCAAAAAAGCACATAAAATCTTGGGCTACATCTGGCAAGGGAGAGCTAATAACCCCACAGTTCTCTGCCCTGGCTAGCCGCTTCTGTAGTGCAGTGTTTGTTCTGGGGTACCGGGCACCATGCACCATAGACGGCACCTAAGAATCGGCTGCAGGAGATCTGCATGTTCATGCTAGAAAACAGAAGTCAAGAGTGGAGGGAAAGGGACATGAAAGGCTGTAGAAGAGGCACTGGACTTGTTCTGCTTGGCCCCAGAGGGCAGAACTAGGGGCAGTGAGTGGACACAAAGAGGTAAACTGAGGCTTGAAACAAAGACTAACAAAGAGAGGGCTCTAAAAATGAATGTGGCTGCTCTCAGAGACAGTTGGTCCCTTCTCTGGAAGTCTTTTAACAAGACTTGATGAAAGCTCACAGGGTGTATCATGGGATTCTAAACCTTCCCTTCTCTCCTACATTGTGCCCTCTGGAGTTTCCTTCCATAACAAACTCTTCTTCATGTCTAACCTCTCCCTTCAGCACTCCTTCCATCTTTTGGCACTTAAAAAGACTAGGCTTCCCCTTACATGACACAGCATCCCTGGCTCCCCTCTTCAGCACAGACCATACTTTCTCTCATGCTCTCTCCTAGCTCCATATAGATGTGTGTGCACGCATGCACACGTGTGTGCGCACACACACACACAGATATATCAACGTAAGCTCCTCCATTGCTCCCTGCACAAGACAGTCCATCCTCTGAACTCCACGCATGTCTCCAACTGTCCTTCATGCCTGAAATGCTCTCCCTCTCCATCTCATGCCTTCTCTGGCTTCCTTCAAATCCCAGCTAAAATCCCACCTGCTCCAGAAAGCCTTTCCCAATCCCCTGTAATTCTAAAGCCTTCCCTCTGTTTTTTATCTCCAATTTATCTTGTGTGTATGTGTATTTACACACACACATACACATATACACATACATATCTTATTTTTATATAGTTATTTGCAAATCATCTTCTCCATTATACTGTGAGTTCCTTGAGAGCACAGACTTATTTACTTTCTTTGTATCCCCTTCACTTAGCACAGTGCCTGGAACACAGAAGATGCTTAATAAAGGTTTATTGACTGACCTGAGTGTAAATATGGCTACTAAGTTCAATATAAGGGCTGCTGGGAAAAGCCATGTGAAAAATAATCAAAACACAAGGAAGAATCCCTATTTCAAACACATAAATTTTATCAGGAAATTTTGCATATTTGAAAGAAATACAGATTTTTTTTCAAATTAATGTAGTATGGCATATAAACTTTCCATTTTATTTACAGGGTTTTAAATTTTAAACTAAGAATAGTTAAATAAAATGTTGTAAAGGTATTCTTTGAAATATTATCTTTTTTTTTCTTTTTTGGAGGGGGGAAGGCAAGGCAATTGGGGTTAAGTGACTTGCCCAAGGTCACACAGCTAGCAAGTATGTCAAGTGTCTGAGGCTGGATTTGAACTCAGGTCCTCCTGACTCCAGGGCCGGTCCTCTACTCACTGCACCACCTAGCTGCCCCTGAAATATTATCTATTCAACAAAAGAAAATGGACTTTAAAGGGAAATAATGAAAAAAATGAATGAAAGGGAAATAGCATACATTCAGACCTCAATTTATGCTATAAAGTAGGAATCATGAAAACTCTTTGGAACTTGTTAAAAAAAACAGAAAAGTAAATCAATAGAACATAATAGATAACAGACAAATGAACTCAATAATCCAATGTTCAACAATCTAAGAACATAAAATACTTGGTGAGAACTCCCTATTTGATAATGATTGCTGGGAAAACGGGAAACAGTTTGCCTAAATTAGGTTAGACAAACATCTGAAACCAAATGTATTCCAAAAGGATACCAAAATGGATACATAAAATGAATGTTAGAAGCAGCACCATAAAAAAATTATGAGACACCTTTCATACCTATGGCTAAAAGAAAATTTTCAATGAAAATTAACAAAAATAATCACAAAGAATTTTTTAAAAGGTAATTCTGAAAAGAAATTAAAAAGCTTTTGCATAAATAAAATTATATGCAACTAGAATAAGAAAGGAAGTGGATGATTACAGGGAAAATTGCATCAAATATCTTTCCTAAGGGTCTGATATCAAAGATATATATGGAATTAATACCAATGTATAAGGCTGAAAGTCAATCCTCAATGGATAAATGGTTGAGGACATGAACAAACAGTTCTCCAAAGAAATGCAAACTCTTGACCAAATTAAAGACTGCTCCTAATCACTACTAAGCAATAATGCAAATTAAAACAATTCAGACATTTCATTTTAAATCCATAAAATTACCAAGGATGAAAAAAGGTCCATGCAACTTGACAGGGCTGTGGAAGGATAAGCTGCTGTCACACTGCTGTTGCATCTGTGAGTTAACATTAATATGGAAAGCAATCTGGATTTATGCTAAGAAAGTGACTGAAAGATTCATATCCTTTGGCACAGAAATGTCATGGTCAGGCATATGACACAAGTAGGTAAATGATTAAAAAAACCTATAACTTTTCGGTAGTAGCAAAGACCTGTTACAAAGCAGATGTTCATCGGATGGGGAATAAACAAATTGTGATATGTGAAAACAATGACATCACTAAGGAATATAAAGTATATATAAGCTATAAGAAATGATGAATATGAAGAACACCAACAATACTGATGCAAAGTACAGTAAGCAGAGCTCGTAAAAAAAAAAAAACATAAGAAGTGACAAGAATGAAAATTACAACAAAACCTGAAACTGAATGCTTTTAAATTATATTGATCTAACTTGAGCCCCCAGAGGAGATATGAAAATGTACCTCCCTCCCTTATTGCAGAAGCCCGGAGCTAACGATGTGGAACACTGCATACAATGTTAGACCTGATATGCTGGTTTTTCTAAACTGTTTGTTCCTCTTTTTAATTCTCTGAACTAAGGGATGTTAGATCAGGACCGACATGAGTATAGGATTGTTTCAATCTTCATATTTGTATCCCCAGTGCCTAGAAAATAATAAGTGCTTAAAAATACTCATTGATGGATTGATTTTGCTGAATCATTTTTTTCCTGGTTTCTTTCAACGCAATGTCACCTTCTACATGAAGTCCTTCTTGATCTCCCAGCTCCTTGTCTCCCCTCCCAAAATGTAGCGCATTTATTTCATATAGGTACACGATAGTTCCTTGTTAGAACGTGAACTCCTCTAGGGTAGACACTGGCTTCTGTCTATGAATCCTCAGCACTTAGCCTGGCGCCTGAGGACACAAGAGGAGCTTAATAAATGCTTTTTGATTGACTGATTTATCTTTCTGATTTTTTGATATATGGATGGCTTTCTGAGGTGTGAAGAAGACAGGGATATATTGACAATAACGGCAATATAAAATAAAAACTATCAATAAAAACTTAAATTTTTAAAAAATCACCTGTATAAGTCTGCTTCTGGCTGCTGACATTCTATCACAGCTATGAGTGTGTCCAATTTGGCAACGGTTTGCAACACTGCTGTTTCTGGAACTGCCACATGTGTCTGAAAATAAAGTAAAATAATTTTATAACAAAAAAAAAAATACCATGATTCTTGGAGAAACTCAGAGACAGAAGCTAAGATCAGGGAACTTACAAGTCACTTAGTCCAGCCCCTTCATTTTGCAGGCCAAAAACAGACCCAAGGAGATTAAATAACTTGCCTGAAGTACAGAGGTAGCATAGCATAGCAGAGACAGGTCTCTTAACTTCCAGTCTGATGTTCTTCATAGCATACCACATTTAAAAGTGTCTGTTGTTGAGTTATTTTCAGTTGTGTCTGATTCTTTGTGACCTCATTTGGGGTTTTCTTGGCAGAGATAATGGAGTGGTTTGTAATTTACAGAAAAGGAAACTGAGGCAAACAAGGTTAAGTGACTTGCCCAGGGCCACACAGCTAGCAAGCGTCTGAGGCCAGATTTGGACTCAGGAAGAGGAGCCTACCTGCCTTCTGGTCCACCACTCTACCCACTGCACAACCGAGCACCCAAAAGTTTCCTTGGCTCTATATTAACAGTATAACATCTGAAATTATTCTAAGCTTACAAGAAAACCCCAAATTCATCACCAATTAATAACACCTCTCAGGAGGTCAAATAAGACATGATTCTACTTTTAATGAACAACAATCATTTCAATGAACCAATAAAAAAAATAAGGTAAAAACATAAAAGTTAAGAACTCAAGGAACTTAAAACTAGGAAACTATCCACTTAAATGGACATTTTATTGCAGGTCATAACATCCTGCTAAATTATAGTTAGCAAAAGGTTCAATGGCAGAGAGTCTATGACAGCAAAGTAAAGAGAGGGAGATTCCAAAAGAAGTAGCAAAGAAGAGGAACCCTACAGCTACCCTTTTGAGGTGGTAGCTCATAAGTAAGGGGCAGTAGCAAGCAGGAAAATACATAAGTTGAATACTATTTATAACTAATTCATAACAACAACAATAATAATAATAACAAATAATATCTCTTAAGGCAACAATCATTCAACAAACCGGAAAAATGAGATATAATCCCTGCAGTATTCATCATTAATGAAACTCTTCAGACATTTCTGTTCATGGCATATAGTGTTGAATTGCATAAAGCCATAAAATACTGCATGCCCCCTCCATGGGATCCACTCTTATTCAAGTAGCCATAAACAAAGGGAACAAAAAGACTCAGCATACAGATTTTTGCCAGGCACTTGTACAAGTGTGTGTATGTGGAGTTACAGCTAAGATGCTGCAGATGGAAAATGAAGTGAGATCAGAAAGAAGTGATTGTGCTGCCTCACACTTAGGTGGTCAGGTGGCCTTCAAGGGGCGCAAGCTGATCTTTGACAGCCCCACTCTCCCTGTGAATATCAATATTCTAGTAGTGATGCTATATGGCTGTCTATTGTGGAACATCATGCTCTCAAATGAAACCAAAGTACAGGTGACCACAAGCTTATCCTAAGAGCAAAGTAGGCCTACACAGGCTAAAACAAACTATCGATAGTGTCTTATATTACATACTTTCCATAGATTTTGTAATTATTTTTGCTTGTACATTTCCCCCAGTAGAATCTAAGCTCCTTTAGGGCAGGGAAACAGTGGAAAGACAACTTGGGAGTCGGTAGAGATCTGGGCTCAAATCTCATTCGCTATACACCATTGTGTAAAAGTCACAATCTCTGTAAGATTCATGTTCGTCTCTAAAATTGGGAAAACACCCGAGGGATTGCGAAGATGAAATGGGTTCAATACAATGCTCTGCAAACCTTAAAACACTATGTAAATATCAGCTATTAACAAGAGAAAGGCTGGTCAAGAGTAGCAGGAATGGCAGCCCTGCTCTTCCACCATACCATTCTCCAAAAAGCTCTAGAAAATGCACTGGACCAAGTCCCAATCAGGAACTCCAAGTGAAAAATCAGTGTCATTTTCTGAGTCCAGGTTGGTCTGGCCAGGACCATGCAGCATGGATAATATCAGCATCCAAGGACTGAGGAAGAAGAAGATGGAGACTGGGGCCCAGGGCAGGGAGAGGACCCAGGGAGTTCTCTAAACTAGTGTAGAGGGCAGAAACAAGTTCACTACCTAGTTCTGGGTCAGAGATCCAAGGTAAATGGAACAGGGAAGCCACCCCCATAGGTCTTGGAAAGGAGCAATCACATGCCCTAAGCTGTGAAGAAAGCAAGAAGCAAGTGGAGAAGCAAACAAGCAACTAACATGTGGTGGACAAGGAAGAGCCTATAGTTCTGTCTCGCTAAAGTTGCAGAACTTTCCAGCTGGACAAGAGTGGCTGAGTCCCACCAAAGTCTACCACAACTTCCAGCCAGGGACAGTCCCAAAGGCATGTCCCTCAGCCCCAAACTTGGCTCAGAACTTTGCCCTTGATCATATCCCTCTGGGAGCACTGGACACTTGTAGATCCCCAGCCTGAGCTGTGTCTAGGGTCATTACCTCATTACCTCAAGAAAGGACCATACCTACTAGGCTCAAAATGAGGTGATCCCACTGCCACTGACCAAGAAAAGAGTTTGTTCTAGAAATCTTTACAGATCTTTTCCATTTTTTTTTGTTTATTCAGAATGCTCTTGTTCATCTGGATCTCTAGACAAGCGTTCCTCAGGCTTACTTGGTACTCCATTGTTTTAAACTGTTTTTGAAACTGATCCTACTCAACATCTTGTCATCCTCCTCTGTAACTTTTTCCAAGTGGGCTTATATCCTAAAAATGCTCTTGAATGCAACATATCTCTGCTTAGCAAGGAGATAACATCTTTGATGGCTGAGGTGATTTGGGGCTCTTATTTCAACGACAAATGGCACTAGCAACATCTTACTTTACCATTGGTGGCTCAGTAGGTAAAGCACTTGAATTATAGTCAGGAAGACCTGATGTAAAGTTAGGCTTCAGACACTTACTAGCTATATGACCTTGGGCAAGTCACTTAACCCTGTCTGCTTCTGTTTCTCAAAATGGAGATAATAGCACCCACCTCTCAGGGTTATTGTGAGGATAAAACAAATGCCCAGAAAGTGCTTTGCAAACCTTAAAGTGTTATATAAATACTGGCTATTAACTAGCTATTATCTGGATTCTGTTTATTTAAGTAGGTCAAGGAGGAGCTATTTTCATTTTATGTAACTTCCTTCTTACTTTATCCTTTCTCTAATTCAGTATCAATTCTATACTTTGCTCTAAGTCAATCTGATGCCAACAGGCAGCTGTTTGCAAAATAATTCCCACATTAGTAACTAGTTTACTATTTGAATAGTAGTACAGAGATCCAGAAATTCGGAAGAGACAAAACCCAAGAAGGACCTAGCAATTAAATCCATGGCGTATAATATCTATACATGCACAAAATGTATATATGTACAAAACAGGAGACATACGTACAAAATGTGTGTAACAAACACGGAGACCAACAATTTGCAAAAAGACAAATTTGACCTTATAGGTTCAAGTGCTACTCAAATGCCATTTCTTTGTGACATGGAGGAAACCCTGGGCTCTTAAAAGCTATTTGGGTCAAGTACAAGTTCTGAGATATTTTATCATGCTGGAGAAACTCTTAGTTAAGGTCCAGGCAACAAATTATATGTACTTTCTAGGGAACAACTTAATTACGTATGGAGAGACTCATCATTATTAGGTCAGCCATATTTGGCAATGAATTCTTAGACCGTATCAACCAAGGATCAAAGGAAAAGTATAAAAGGGCCTTCATTCCTATGTGACCCCTTCCTACATCTAAGATGGCAATGTCAGAAAAGGAAGTAAAGCTAGTAAAGATGACATAGTTTTTAGATAGCACATAAGCATTAACTTGACTGTTAGTATTCTAACAGTTATCTCTATATGTGAGATATTTGTCCAATAACTAACTAGTAGACACTGTGCTGGAGAAACAACCATGACATTCTTGGTACGAAGAAAACCAAGTAGAAAGAAGGAAATTGAAAGACGAATGGCTCACAGGTTTCCTTTGGAAAAATAAACAAGTTGGTGGAATTAGTTTTATTGTTCAATCAAAAGCAACAATAAATATCATTTTGTGGGACATTTGGTATTTCATATTATAATGCTTATAAGTAATTTGCAAAGACATCACCATGAAAATAAATCATGCTTATCCACTAGTATCTGTTAAAAAGGATGAAGTAGAGCTATAATACGAAGAACATGATATAAGATCCTCCAGATTAAATCAATACACACATTAATATTCAATGACTTCATTGTAAAGATAGGCATAAGGGATATAAAAAAATGTGTTGGAAAACTTTTTCAGATGTTAAACACTAGCAAAACCAAGAGGATTATCAGTTATATAGGGAAAAAAAACCCTTTTATATGCATGAAAATTTTCTTGATGATGACAGTTGGAAGGTGCTAGCCATGGTGCATAGTTGGCAAACAAGCATTTATTGAAAAACAACTGTGTGAGAGGTGCTGTATTAGGGGATGGGGATCCAAATATTAAACTAAGCACACCAAATAAAGTTCCCATCACTGGAGGTGTTTTGGAGACAGAATTCATGATTCAGGGACACAACTGGACTAGATGATAGCAAAAGTTCAATCTAACTCTAGGATTCCACAATTCTGTAAAATGAAAAGCTAAATGCAATTTAATTTTATATTTCCATAAGACCTTTATAAAACACAAGAAAAAAATGTCAGACTATGCATCTTGATTTGGGGTTTGGAAATATGTTCACCATCCCTAAATCTCATTAAGTCCTAATCGATGGCACCAACACAAATATTTAAAGCTACACACACCTTGAGGTTAGTTTCTCCATCCAGGCTAGCAGTAGTAACATGGCATGAACCATCCCCTCTGTCTGAAGACAGAAGCACCAAATCAGCAGGAAAAATCTCATCTTTGGCAATTCTGACAATATCCCCTACCTAGAAAAAAAAAAGGTTTAAAAAATTAAATTAAAATGTCTAAAATTGCCTAGGAATACATTTTTTAAAAAATTTCATTATACCCTAAACAGAGAGTACCATAGAATTTCAATGGGTGAAACAGTTCTTTGACTTAAATTATAAGCAGATTACAATTGTGAGTCAAGCCATCCCAAATCTACTCCTTTCTATTATTCACCAGATGCATACCCGGATGTTCTTTGATCTAGTTTTCACAAGGCCACCACTTCGAACAACATAAACAGGTGCTCCATTTACTTCATTATCGGATTTGTGTCGTAACCAGTCTTCATATCCCTATAAATACATGAAGATCAGAAAAATAAAACCATTGTTGTTATAATTTTTGGATCCTCTATCAATTCTTCCTTCGTTCCATTTCACATACACTCCCCCTTCCATTCTCCTGACACTGCCACCACCCTGCTGTAGGCCCTTGTCACTTCATATCTGGGCTACATAACAGCTGCTCGCTGCTCTCCCTGCCTCAGTCTCATCTCACTCCACTCCATCCTCCACTTACCTGTCAGGCTAATCTCCCTAAAGTCCATCTGACCATGTCACTCCCTCTATTCAGTAAAGTCCAGTGGCCCTCACCACCTGGCCCCTTCCTATCTTTCCTGTCTTCTTACACTTTACTCTGTGATTATGTGATGCTTGTCTCCTGTCTCTGGCCATTTTCACTGGCTGCACCCCATGCTGGGAATTCTCTTCCTCTCCTAGCTTCCTTCTCAGATAAAATCCTGCCTTCTTCTCTTTTCTTTTTTGAGGGGGTGAGGCAGTGCAATTGGGGTTAAGTGACTTGTCCAGGGTCACACAGCTAGTAAGTGTGTCAAGTATCTGAGGCTGGATTTGAACTCAGGTCCTCCTGACTCCAGGGCTGGTGCTCTACTGACTGCGCCACCTAGCCGCCCCTAAAATCCTGCCTTCTGCCAGAAGCTTTTCCTGGTCCTTCTTAATGCCAGTGTCTCCCCCTCAGATCACCTCTATACTATCCTGTAGACAAGCTACCCTATGCATAGTACTTTACATATTTTCTGCCCCCTTAGATTGTGAACTCCTTGAAGGCAGAGACCACACTGACCTTTCTTTGCATCCTCAAAGCTTAGCCCAGTGACTGGCACATAAAAAAATGCTTGCAATCATACACACAACAGTAGAATGTTGACACTAAAAAGAGGGGCTTTTGTTTTTCTGGAAGAAGCTTGGAGCCACTAAAGGGGTAATGTAATTTCCTGAAGGCAACTCAACTTGGTTTCCATCAATGGAATTAAGGAAGCTTGTATGATATGAACCTCCATGTTGGAGGAAAGACTTTAAAAATCTCTATTTTGCCCTACCAAGTCAAAACCTTTTAAAAAAATTTTTTTAAATTAAAAACAAAAGACACAATGGGATTTTTTTTGTTTTGCTCCTTTCAATCAACAGGTTGACTGTGAAGAAGAGGTGTACAACAAAGAATGGTTCCCTCCTCTTATTTCCATCTCAGATAGTCTCTAGAAGAGACAAGAAAGTAGACAATGAAATTGGAGTTATGGATTTTCTATTCACTGCCTATTGGTGGGTATTACTACAACTCATGATTTTTTCCCATTCTTTGGGTATCTTTCCCCTTTTTGAGATATCTTGTGAAGTGATTCCTCAGTGCTTTCATGATTGACTACAGAAATCCTGTGGAAATCCCCAGTGTGAACCTTGGCTGCTGGGCCCACCAGTTTTCCCATTGCCATTTTCCTAAGAGCCATTCTATTTCTTCACTGGGTACCTTTTGCCTTGAGATGTTAGGGTCCACAACAGGACGGTACCTCTGTCAGGTGCCGAAGAAAATACTGTTACAGAAGTGATGACATACATTTTATTTTACATCTCTCTGTTGTCCTGTCAGTGTCATTTATGAATACTTTGGCAGTGATGCGACTCAGTCTTCTATCAAATTTTCTACAGACTTATTTTATACAGTGATAATGCTCTTAGTCGTCTGCCATATCTTTACCTACAGTGTTTTACAAATGAGTTTATAATCTAAACTGGTATTGTTTTTAGTGAGGACAACACTGGTTCTCACTCTACTTGGCGGAGATCAAGTATGTTCTGGACAAGGCAGATTGTGGGCTCTTTTGGCCTCTCCTTATAGTGACTATGTATCAAAGTTTCACATAAAATAATGATTACGAGGATCAACAGATTTTCCTTTTTCAAAACCTTCCAATTTTTCAGCATTGACAGTTCACTTGAATAGATAAGGATAAAACCACTGCAATTATTTCCAATGTCATCCTCTCATCTTTTTCGACTATTTTCACTTGGATTTTGGCCTTTGCTCTAACTAGTCTGATTGGTTTGCACACAGGCAGCTAATTCTGCTGATATTGCTTGAGATCGGTATGTCCAGCACTCTTTTCTATAAGACAGTATTCATCATATACAGACAAGAGGATCCTCAGTACTTTACAAGCATGTAGGCCACTTTCGTTTCTCAAAATGAGCCATGTTTTCCAATACAGAGTGTGGGATAGTAGATTTGGAGCTAGGGATCCAGATTTAAATTCTACCTCCACAAGGCTTTAGTGACTTTAATTTGGGTCTCAACCTAAGGGTGGAAATGTATAGCCTATAGTAGTAGCAAGTTCCTCCTCTTCCCTCTCTTTTCCCCTATTTCTTTGGAAACGGAAAAATTAATCAGATACCTAGATGTAAAACAAATTTGTGAGACCCTAACTTACTGCGTCATAAGTGGGTTATGCTGAGAGTACAAACTTCCTCTTCAAGGTTATACAATACTGAGCAGGGAAAAACAAAGGGTTATGAACATAGTAGGCTAATAATAATAATTTGCGTTTATATAGCATTTTAAGGCTTATGAATCACTTTCTTTATAAAAACTGTGAGATAACTGTAATGCACGAAACTAAGTGTTTAATGAGCACTTGATGAATTCAACTAAGGTTGATCAAAGTGTTACCCTCATTTTACAGTTTAGAAAATCAAGGCCCCCATTAACTAGCTTGCCCAGGGACACAGCCAGCAGGTGTCAGGACTGGAAATCAAACCTCAGGAGCTGGTGAACAGCCCTCTCTCTCTCTACTACACCTGACTACCTATCATGATACAGACAAGTTCTAATCTGCAGCAGCCTACTGACAAAAATGGGGAGTCACTCAAATGGTATGCTGTAAAACTACAGTCTTATTACTAAAACCTATCAATGCAATGTTTTTTGTCAACTACACGCCCTTCTTAATTTTCTCTGAACTGCTAACAGGTTCTATTCCAGAATTCTAGACTCCCCACTCTATTGTTAGCTCAACCTAGAACTTGGTCCTGAGCCTCCTCACCCATGGGGCATGTGATGGAAGGCTCCGCCAGGATCAGCTCCCATGGCTAGTTCTGTGAGGATGAGCGAGGTACTTAAAGCCTCGGCTTCCTCATCTGCAAAGTGGGAATAAGGACTAATTACGATCTTATTAACTGTTTTGATCTTCACAAAGGAATTGTGAAATAAGTAGAACATACAAGGTGTTCTGCAAACCACATCATTCCTAACAAGAATACAAACAAAACTTCCCATAAGACTAAGTAGGAAATGATGATGGAAAAGCTACACTTTTCTTTCTTTTTTAAAAAATTATTTTTAGTTTTCAACATTTACTTCCACGAGATTTTGAATTCCAAATTTTCTCCCCATCTCTCCCCTCCCCAAACCCCAAGATGGCAGGCATTCTGATTAACCCCTTCCCCAGTCCACCCTCCCTTCTATTACCTGCCCCCCCTTCTCTTATTGCCTTACCCTTCCATTATCTTGTAGGGCAAGACAAATTTCTATACCCCACTGCCTGTCTATCTTATTTCCAAGTAGAACTATACTTTTCTAACTAGAAAAACCACCTGAAAGAGCTGGAAAGTATATGTTTATGTAAACATAACATTCCCTGAGAGCCTCTATTTTTCACTCAGCATGTTTACTAGATTCCCTTGCCTCTCCTCAGATTTAAAGTGTCATTGAGAGAAAGGAGAAATCACAATATGATAAAAAGACATAGATATAGCTAAGAATTGTCTTGATGTTTTCTGGTAATGCTATTCTCTCCAAGTTCTAACCTATATAAAACCTATATTATATTTAAAAATAAAGCCCTATGTAAAAACCAATTTTAGAAATCTATAAAAAGATACACACAAACTTAACAATTTGTTCATGTGTAAAAATTCATTGCCAATTTTTATAGGTCACATACCCTGAAGCATATGTTTTCAGGCTTACATTTTCTTTTGAATTTGTCAGATAATACACTGATAGTTTTAATGAGCCATATCAAGTTACAATTCTTATTTAGAAATATTAGGTGTGCCAAGGGAATAAGATATTAGAAAATGGGATGGCAACCTTTTAAGAGAGACATTCTCTGAACAATATTCTTAGGCTAACTTTTTGAAGAACCACACACATTTTTACATCTATCTAGTTTTTTAAGTCAAAGGATTATGAATTGAGAGGTAGAAGGGGCCTTAGAGGACAGCTAGGCCTACCAATGAGGCCCAGGGAGGTTAAGTCATTTGCCCAATGTCACACAAAGACTAAGGGGCAGAAATGAGACTGGAATTCAGGTTCAGCATGCATGCACACACGTGCACAGAGGCTCTCTCTCTCTCTCGCTCTCTCTCTCTTCACTTAGTTAATCAACAAGCATTTCTGGCATTTCTGGACTTCCCACTGTTGTTGTGCCAGGTACTGTGCTCAGTACTGAATATACAGAGAATCAATGGGGAGAAAACAAGGACATGGGTATATACAGAATAAAAAAAACCAGAATAAATACAAATAACTACAGGGAGAAGGATTCTGTGGGGCAGAGGGAAAGACAGAGGGCATTCCCAGAATGTGGGATGACTAGTACAAAAGCATGAAGTTGGGAGGTCAAACATCTTTATTTGAGAAGAGACCAGTCCAGCTGGATTGTGGAGTCTGGTAAAGTGAGTAACATACAATAAGGCTGAAGAGATAGCTGGGGAGCCACTGGGCAAACATCCACAGTGTATATGGATGGTGAGTCCCAGCAAAGGAGGCTGAAGAGTGTCAAGACAGGCAAGAGGAAAATGAGACACAGCAGGGTCATTAAAACCCAGAGAGGATCTAATAGCCAGGGTAAGTGTCAAATGCAAGACAAAAGTCAAGAAGGATGAAGACTGAGAAAAGACCAACAGATTTGACAATTAGAAGTTATTGGTGACTTTGGATAGAGCAATTTCAGTTGAGTGATGAGGTCAAAAGCCAGACTGCAAAAGGTAAGAAGTGAACGAGAGATGGAAGGAAAACATTGAATGAAGACAGCTTTTTTCTAGGAGCTTGCCTGAGAAAGGGAGATGAGATACAGGATAATAGCTTCAAGAGATGGTAGGGTCTAGGGAGGAATTTTTCAGGGATGAGGGAGACTCCGACATGTTTAAAGGCAGTAGGGAAAGGAACGATAGGGCGAGGGTGAAGATTAGAGGGAAGGGGTGACGAATGGGGTTGCGATCTGCTAACAAAGACAGAAGGAAGATGGAATCAAGGGTACGTGTAGAGAGGGTTGTTCTTGGCAAAGAAAACAACTACCTCTTTGTCAGAAACTGGGGAAAAGGAGGAAAAGATAGGGAACGGTGTCAAAGCGTTGTGAGATAAAGAGAACGGAAGAAGATAGAGCTCATGAATGGTCTGTTTTCTCAGAAAAATAGAAGGTGTGTTCCTCAGCTGATGAAGAGAGGGTAAAGAAACATATAAGAAGCTTGAGGACGGAACAGCTTCTATGGGGAGTAAGACAGGGAATCAATTAGGGAAGAATAAAAAAACTGTCTTCCCTTAATAAGGGATAATGTTCATTTATAATGTACCCAGTCAACACAGCTCTATTTATCAGCATATGAGTTGGAACAAAGGAAGGAGATGGTGGAAGTAACCCACGGCTGAGGTTTGCTTAGTAGATGAGGGGTAAAGGACAAAGGGTGGAAGGATTCAAGAGCAGAAGGCAGTGTAAAGTTGAAAAGGCTAATTACAGAGCCAAGACTGGAATTGGAATTAGTGCCAGAGATACTACCCTCCCCATAGTGGTTTAAATAAGGCATATAAATCAAAGTAACAAAAGTAATACTATAGAAAGATCAAATGGAACCTGAGGATTTCAATGCCTTCTTCCCATTAGCTCATCAGCACACTGAGGTTATCAGATTAGCTATTTGTCAAATCTGAAAGCAGGTTGCCCTATGGATGTGAGCTGAATATGATGGGATAATATGTAAAAAAATAAATTAAGGGGTGAGAAACTGGAATGTACTGTGAGAAAGGGAAAGGGCAAGGTAGAATGGGGTAAATTATTTCATATAAAAAAGGTGGGAAAGAGCTTTTACAATGGAGGGGAAGATAGTGGGGAACACCTGAACCTTACTCTCATTGGCAGTGGCTCAAAGAGGGAACAGCATTCAGTTGGGTATAGAAATCTATCTTATCCTACAGGGAAGTAGGAAGGGAAGGGGATAAAAAGGGAGGGGGCTGACATAAGGGACGACAGATTGGGGGAGGTGGTAGTCAGAAGCAAAACACTTTTGAGGAGGGACAGGGTGAAAAAAGAGAGGGAGAAAGTAGAATTAATAGAGGGAGAATAGGATGGAAAGAAGTACAATTAGAAATCTGTAACAGCAAGCACCCTAGCATACCCAGGATGGCCTATTAACACAGGTTCTTTGATCTGCTGTTAAAGGAAAAATAGCTTTTAAAGGAGTCAACAATCTTACTTTAAGTACACGTACATATCTTTTACTAGTTCAGGGGAAAAAGGTCAGCACCCTGAATGTCAGAGAAAATACAAGAAGAGTTTAGCAGAAAGACCGACAGGGCTTCCAACTGTCTGAGAAGTTAGCACAGATCAAAAGACAGGGCTTCCAACTGTCTGACTAAAGCAATACATACATAGTCACCAGAGAGGAAAGCACCAACATTGGGGTTTTCAAAGTGAGGGGGCTCCTTAATGACTACCCAGAGTCTTGTCTGGCCAAATTGCCGAACATTCTTCCAATGAATGAGCCCCGAAGCAAAATGCTAACCTCAGAATATATATACAGCCAGAAGGCATCACAACCCACATGCTTCAGCACCTAATTACCAAAAGGTGTGAAAATCTTCAAGCAAGCAAGCTTCCCAATAAGCAAGCTTTCCCTTTAAGCAAGTTCTTCCTCCAATAGGCTCCATATGACTCAGTTCTGAGCTGGAGTTCAAAGCAGCAAAACACTGTGATTGAACCCATGTGGTGACATTAGCCTATTAATGGATGGAGAAGATCTTCCTATTTCATTAATATTACACAATCATAAGTGGGAAAAAAAAATTCAGCAAGTTTCTCCGACAAAGGCTTCATTTCTCAAATATATAGAGAACTCAGTCAAATTTATAAAAATAAGAGCCATTCCCTAGCTGATAATCAAAAGATATGAAAACATTTAGTAATCAAAGCCATCTATAGCCATATGAATAAAAGCTCTAAATCACCTCACACATATCAGATTGGCTAATATGAAAGAAAAGGAAATTGATGGGTGTTGGAGAAGATGTGGGAAAACTGGAACACTATACACTGTTGGTGGAGTTATGAACTGATCAACTATTCTGGAGAGCAATTTGGAACTATGCCCAAAGGCTATAAAACCATGCATATCCTTTGATTCAGAAATACCACTACTAGGTCCGTATCCAAAAGAGATAAAAACAAAAAGGAAAAAGTCCTATGCGTACAAAAATATTTATAGTGGCTCTTCTGGTGGCAAAGAATTGGAAATTGAGGGGATGCCCATCAATTGGAGAATGGGTGAAAAAGTTGCGGAATATGATTGTGATGGGATACTTTTGTGCTATAAGAAATAATGAGCAGGATACTCTAAGAAGAACCTGGAAAGACTTACATGAGCTGATGCAAAGTGAAATCAGCAGAACCAGGAGAGCAATACCAACGACAAACTATGAAAGACTCAGCAATACAGTGATCCAAGACAGCTCTGAAGGACTTATAATGGAAAGTGCTGTACATCCCCCCAAAAAAACTGATGGAGTCTGAATACAGATCAAAGCATACTTTTTTTTTAAAACTTTATTTTTTGGGGAGAGTTTTTGGTCTGTGGTTTTTTTTTTTCCACAATATGACTAACATGGAAATATTTTTTGCATGACTACACATGGATATCAAATTGCTTACCTTCTCAATGAGTGGGGAAGGGAGGGAGAGAATTTGAAACTCAAAATTAAAAAAAAGAATGTTAAAAGTTGTTTTTATATGTAACTAGGGGAAAATAAAAAAACTAACAACAACAAAACAAGGCTGCCCTAAGGGAATGAGATAGAAAGGAATGAAAGTAGAAGAGGGAAGATGAGTTGAAATAAATTTGGGTCTAGACAAACTGTCCAATGCAGGAGGATGACAAAGAATAAAGAGACAAATAGATGCAGAAAAAGCCTTTGACAAAATACAACACCCATTCATATTAAAAACACTAGAAAGCATAGGAATAAATGGAGCCTTCCTTAAAATTACAAATAGCATCTGCCTAAAACCATCAACAAGCATTATTTGTAATGGGGATAAGCTAGACGCATTCCCAATAAGATCAGGGGTGAAACAAGGATGTCCATTGTCACCCCTACCATTCAATCTGGTACTAGAAATGTTAGCTGTAGCAATAAGAGAAGAAAAAGAAATTGAAGGAATTAGAATAGGCAAAGAGGAAACTAAATTATCACTTTTTGCAGATGCTATGATGATTTACTTAGAGAATCCTAGAAAATCAAGTAAAAAACTACTTGAAATAATAAGCAACTTTAGCAAAGTTGCAGGATACAAAAGAAATCCACATAAATCCTCGGCATTCCTATACATTACTAACAAAGCCCAACAGCAAGAGATAGAAAGCGAAATTCCATTTAAGGTTACTGTAGACACTATAAAGTATTTGGAAGTTTATATGTCAAGACAAACTCAGGGCCTATATGAACACAATTACAGAACACTTCTCACACAAATAAAGCAAGTCGGATGTAAATAAATGGAAAAATATCAGTTGCTCATGGTTAGGCTGAGCTAATATAATAAAAATGACAATTTTACCTAAATTAATTTATTTATTCAGTGCCATACCAATCGAACTACCAAAAATTATTTTACAGAGCTGGATAAAATAATAACAAAATTCATCTGGAAGATGAATTCATCTGGAAGAATAAGAGGTCTAGAATATCTAGGGAATTAATGAAAAGAAATGCTAGGGAAGGTGGCCTAGCCATACCAGACATTAAACTGTACTATAAATCAGCAGTCATCAAAACTAACTGGGACTGGCTAAGAAATTGAGTCATGGATCAGTGGAATAGGATAGGTACACAAGATGGAGAAGTCAACGACTATAGCAATCTACTCTTTGATAAACCCAAAGAATCCAGCTTCTGGGCTAAGAATTCACTATTTCACAAAAACTGCTGGGAAAACTGGAAAATGGTAGGGCAGAAACTGGACACAGACCAACATCTTACACCATATACCAAAATAAAGTCAAAATGGGTTCATGACTTAGGAATAAAGACTGATACTATAAGCAATTTGGGAGAGCAAGGAATAGTTTACCTATCAGATTTATGGGAAAGCAAGGAATTCATGACACAACAAGAGATAGAGATCATTACAAAATGCAAAATGAATAATTTGATTACATTAAATTAAAAAGTTTTTGTATAAAAAAAGCCAATGCAACAAAGATTAGGAGAGGAAGCAGAAAATTAGGAGAAAATCTTTACAACTAGTATCTCAGATAAAGGCCTCATCTCTAAAATATACAGGGAACTGAGCCAAATTTATAGCAATACAAGTCATTCCCCAATTGAGAAACAGTCAACGGATATGAACAGGCAGTTTTCAGAGCAAAAAATTAAAGATATTTATAGGCATATGAAAAAAATGCTCTAAATCACTACTGATTAGAGAAATGCAAATCAAAACAACTCTTAGGTACCACATCTTTCCTGTCAGATTGGCTAAAATGACAAAACAGGAAAATGATAAATGCTGGAGAGGATGTGGGAAAATTGGAACACTGTTACATCACTGGTGGAGTTGTGAACTGACCTAGCCATTCTGGAGAGCAATTTGGAACTATGCCCAAAGGGCTATAAAAATGTTCATACCCTTTGACCCAGCAATACTACTTCTAGGGTTGTATCCCAAAGCACAAGTGGGAAAAGGACCCATACGTACAAAAATATTTATAGAAGCTTTTTTTGTAGTAGCAAGGGAACTGGAAATCAAGGGGATGCCTATCAATTGGGGAATGGCTGAACAAGTTGTGGTATATGAATGTAATGGAATACTGCTGTGCTATAAGAAATGGGGAAGATACGGATTTCATAATAACCTGGAAAAATCTACACGATGTAATGCTGAGCGAGGGGAGCAGAACTAGGAGGGCATTGTACACAACCACAGATGTATGGATTCTGTGATGACTAACCTTGATAGACCTCGCAATTCTCAGCAATACAGGGTTCAAGGACAACTCCAGGGGACTCATGATGGAGAGAGCTATCTACAGCCAGAGAGAGAGCTATGGAGACTGAATGCAGATTGAGGCAAAGTGTTTGCTCTCCTTTTTTTTTTCTTTTTTTTTGGTTTTGTTTCTTCTTTCTCATGATTCATTCCATTGATCATGATTCTTCTTTACAACTTAACTATTGTGTAAATAAGTTCAGTGCGAAGTTATATGTAGAAGATATATCAGATTCCATGCCATCTTGGGGAGGGGGCATGAAGGGGGCAGAAGAAAATCTGGAAATCAAAATCATGTGGAACTGAGTGTTGTAAACTTAAAATAAAAAAAATCTAAATAAAAAAAGAATATAAGCTCATAAAAAATAGAATAAAGAAACAAAGGGGCGGTGGGGATCTACAGTGAGAGGTAGGAAGGGGCCAAGAGAGCCCTTTGCCTGGGCTGTACTAGCACAGTCCCTTTTTATAATGTAATGAAATGTTACAAAGCTATAAAGCTAATTTAATAATTACAAAGGTACAAATGAAAATATTCACTGACAGTAAGTATATAACACTAGATGTCTGAACTCTATATCCACTGCCGGAATTTAACAGGCTTTCAATATAGGAAAAGAAAATGGACCTTTTATTTCATAGGTATAGTGAACTCCTGGGTAAGTAAACACTCCCTCAGCAGATTCTCAGCAACTTAAAGTCTACAAGAATACCCTGCAGCTTCGAGGCCATAGGTTCACCACCCCTGCCTAGAGCAAATTAACTCTAGGGTTAAGTGGCTTGCCCAGGATCACACAGCCAGAATGCTTCAAGGGGGCACTTGAAATGAGGTGTTCCTCCCTTAGAATTCCACTCTCTATGCTAAACTACCTCTTTTTTCAAAAGCAACAAAAAATAATACTTCTTCCTTACTCAAATTATTTTCACAATCTTACACAACAATTTATCACGTAACAGAAAAAAATTAGGAACTTAGGAATAACTTCTAGGGAAAGTGATAATGATGGGAACCAAATGCATACCTGCTTGATGGCGGTTACAGTTATCACAAAGAATAACGGAAGTCCACTGGTAACAGGACTTGTAGGAGTATCAATCATAAGCTGTATTTAAAAAAAAATTTAGAATGTTTTATTTTTTTAGATGGCATGTTTTGTTTTTTAAAAGTTTTTTATATCACTTCACAATATATCCCTTCCCTCTCCTCCATTCAGAGAACTATAACTAATTTTTTAAAAAGAGGAGAAAAAGAAACAAAAAAAATAGCAATCGAGTCTGATAGCATATGCAATGTGAGTTACATTCTCATCTCTCTTCTTTTGACAGAATGCATGTTTAAAAAACAAATGTGCCTGAATTCTCATTGTAACTAATTCCATGCACGAGATACAAAAGGCCAAATGAGATCCTAGTGAAAAATAACAGGACTCTCATGCAATATGCCTAAACCTACTATCCTACATGTTTCTATCTTTCCTTTGACTTATAATTACATCATTTAATTTTTCTCCAATTACATGTAAAAACAATTTTAACATTCTTTTTGTTTTAATTTTTGAGTTCCAAATTTTCTCCCTCCTTCCCCTCCCCTCCATTGAGAAGGCAAGCAATTTTTGACTTGAAGTTACACAGAATACTCAAAACATTTTGAAGAGTGGAAAAGCTCTCTAAACACTAAAAAGCTTCCATAATCCATGAGGTACATCGGATCTCCTAGATATCTGCTGGAGAGAAGAATTATAGTCTTTCAAACTACACCATGATATTTCTTTGTAGATCTCCAAAAGAAACACAGAATGCTTTTTAAGACTGCTAGAAATATGTCACCAATTTCCATCCTTGAATTGAGCATAAGCTCAAGTTTAGTGAAAAAATTAGCATTAGAGTTAGAGAGAGGCTTTTTACCAGGGTAACTTTTTGGAATGCAGAACTAAAAGATATAAATCGAACTGCAATTATGATTTATAAATGATATGATCTGGGTATTACTACCATTCTTAATAATAATAGCTCTTCCATTTGTGTAAAGCATTTTAAAATTTATAAAGTGCTTAGCACATATTATTAATCTCAACTTCACACCATCCATGTGAGGCATGAAGTCTCTATTCCAGGGTTTTATTACCATTTTATAGATGGGGAAAGTGAAGGACAGAGAAGCTGTCTCTTGCCCACAATCACAAGGGTAGTATCAGTGGTGGGATTTAAGCTCAGATTTTCCTAAAACTAAGGACAGCACATGTCAGCCTCTTGTGGTCTAAACTACCTAAGTTGTTGGGACTGGCTCAAGAGACAAAAAAGGTCATTGTAGGAACTGTGGTTTGCTAGTTAGAACTGGCACTAACGAAATGATGTGGGCTCTATCACCTTGTGAGAGGCAGGCTGACTCCTACAGACAATTGGCAACCAAAGAAAATGGGCGAGAATATGAATGGATCAGTGTAAACTGATCATGGCTGTAAAAAAAAAACAAAAAAAACAAAAACCCACTTTATGTGCAGTAGTCGTGATCACTGTCAGCAGTGTAACCTTTATATAGGAAGAAAATCACTCAACACGTCATACTTCTAAAAGCTTTAAAATAACCTGCAAGATTTTTTGTGGTTTTAAAATGCCTAAAGGGAAAAGCTTTCAGAGTTCTGCTGCTAACGTAGATTATTGCACTGTAACAACACGAAAATTCTGAACAGGATAGCAAGTTCTAATTTCTGAAGTGTTAGTAGGTAAGACAGTACTCACAGAAAACAAAGTGACCATTTTTTAAAAATCTGAATGTTAATAACTGTTAATCTCAATTTTAAGTGCATACATTTCAGTCTGACAATTTAAGAACAAGTTCTAGGCTCAAAAGAAAAGCTGTTGAGTTTATTTAACAAATATAAATCTTATCTGTTATACTTCAAAGACATCCTAAGAAGTGAAAAGGGGGGGTAGAGGGGAAGAAAACAACAGAAAACAGATCAACCAATGTAATGCAGTTCACAAAGAACAGGGATTCTAATTATGAGAGGAGTATGTCTAAATGGAAAAGCTACACTCCTGGGAAAGAGAACAATGTCAACTGTGCAGATAAGGGGGCATGTGCATGTGAATATGTATGCCTTAAAAAACAGCAATCTGATTATCTAAATGCCAAAAGTAAGCTTGTTTTGCATTTCTTGATATGGGATAAAGAGGCATTCCTTCCTGTGAAATATGAACATATAAGCTCAAATATTTATGTGTTTTTTTGTGCCAAGGGACTTTTCTCAAATACAATTTCATATTCACAAAAGACAGAAAAATGAGCAGATGACTAGCCAGGAAGTACCATGTGTTGCATATTAAGTTTTATAGTATTTATGTTCTAACATATAAATTTTGAAAGATGCTAGTCTAAATTTCTGCCTTATAGGTTTGCAACACTTGGGAAATAACTTGGTTTTGTTCTTCATTTCTCCAAGTCTTTGCACTATTTGTGTCAGAAAATTCACTAATTTTGCTACGGCTTTTAATCAAATAAAAAAATTTAATTATTCCCAAGTTTGATAAGTTGGCTCCTAAAACCAAATAATTAAGATATGGTTCATAGTTTAAGATACCCAGAAATAACCACTATTTTTTCAATTCTCCCCCCAATCTATTCTTTTATAAAATATTTTCAAAAATCTCCCTTTAAAAATTATTTTTTCATTTAAAAAATAAACATTGAATACAATAATCAAGCAAAATATAATTAACTGCATAAGAACTTACCTGGACCAAAAAGATAATAAGAAAGTAAAAGTTTGCTACTCTTCTGAATTGTTCAAATAAATTTTTGGGAACAAAATTCCACACTGTATACTGAAAGAGAAAGAAATATAATCTGAGTCACATAGGATGTATTGAAAGCAATCAGCCGAGTCCAGCCCAATGAAGCCCACAGGCCCTGTCCTGTCTTAGTTTTAAACCTTTCAACTAGCTTTGATATATTCCAATCCACTTCACTAGATGCTTATTAAGTATCTATATGTGCAGAAAAATAGATTGGGCTCTTAAAGTGAGAAAAAAGTTAGCTAAAACAAGTCCCTGCCCTCATGTAGTTTAAAGTCTATGTTGACATACACACAAGAAAATCTTAACACAAAACAACATATGACAAGCGTGAGTACAAGTGTGTGTATATGGAGGGAAACAGAGCCAGGGAAATGTGTTGAGGGAAAAAACCACAGAGGTTTCCTCAAGGTGGCAGCAGTGTTTAAGTTGGGTTTTAGACAAGCAGAAATTCAACAGGCAGAAGAGGTAAGGAGGCATTTCAATTTTTTCCTTCTTACTATGGACTTAAAAGTACCAATATATTAACATTTTCTTATATAAAGAATGGAAAAGATAAGATTATTTGTGATATTGTTTATTTCTATCAAACAGTATATGTTAGATCTAAATTCCAAAACTGTCCTGCCTATTTTTGTACCCTTCTGAGCTTCCTTCTTCTCTTTTATCTCTTTTTAAATGTTTCATTGATGCTTTTCTCTTTTCTTTTTCTTGGTATTACTGTCACTACACCCCTACTTTCCTACCCCTCCCCCGCCCTATCCTCCTTTGTAACAAATAAGCATTATCAAGGAAAACAAATTCATTCTTTAACTATACTTGAAAATGAATCACTAATTTTTGCACTTCTTATCTATCATCTACTTGCCAGTTTGCTTCATCATCAGTCCTAAGATCAATGCCAACCACACTGATTAAAATCTTAAATCTTTCAAAATTGTTTTACTTTACAATGTCACAGTCAATGGACAAATTGCTTTGATTCTGCCCGCTTCACTTTGTATTAGTTTATCCGAGTTCTCTAAAGTTTCTGAATCCATCCCTTTACACACTTCTTGTGGCACCAGTCATATTCCTTTGCTTTCATCCAATTCATTCAGACATTCCCTAGCTGAAAGGCACTCACTTTGTTTTCAGCTCCTCGCTACAACAAAGCAGCTGCTATGACCCTTTTAGTGCATATGGGTTTCTTCCCCCTCTTTGATTCTTTGGAGCACAGGCCCAGAAGGAGAGTCACTCACTGGTCAAAGGGTATGTCTATTTGGTAAAGTTCCAAACTGCTCTGCAAAACAGCGGGGGCAATTCACATCTCCACCCACAATGCATTAGTGTTCTATCTTCCTTCAGCCCAGACCAGCATAACTTGGCAGTGCAGAGGAGCCCAAACTAAAATGGCTAAACTTCTTTGAGCTGAAGATAGGTTTTTAGTGGCTCACTTTCCAAGCAAAGGTATAACTAATGATTAAACTATTTTGCAAATAAAGCATATTTAAATAGGGAAATTTCAATTAATATCAATTAATTACATTTATTACTTAAGACTTATTTATCATGAAATCGCTCGTCTCAGACTAGAGACAGACTGACAATGGTTGGTTGCCAGAGGTCACGTGACGGGAGAGTGCACAGTGGTGACCCACTCGCCAAGTTACAAGATGGGCACAATAGTGACTGGTGGCAGGCACGGACAAAGCACTCATTACATCTTTACTTTCTTTCACACCCTCTACATTTTTCTTGGGCTCCAGGGGCCCATGGGCCATATGTTGTGCCCATCAATTGCCATTTTCTTTTTTCTCACTGTTGCCAATCTGATGGCTATGAGGTCAAAGTTCAAGTGTTTTAAATTGCACTTTTCATATTAACTGATTTGTAGCATTTTTTTCATGTGGCTGTGGATAGCTTCAACTCAGTCCCTTGAAAACTGCCTGTTCAGTTTTCAGAGGAAGAAACTAAAGATATCTATAGGCATATGAAAAAATGCTCTAAATCACTACTGATTAGAGAAATGCAAATCAAAACAACTCTTAGGTACCACATCTCTCCTGTCAGATTGGCTAAAATGACAAACAGGAAAATGATAAATGCTGGAGAGGATGTGGGAAAATTGGAACACTGTTACATTACTGGTGGAGTTGTGAACTGACCTAGCCATTCTGGAGAGCAATTTGGAACTATGCCCAAAGGGCTATAAAAATGTTCATACCCTTTGACCCAGCAATACTACTTCTAGGGTTGTATCCCAAAGCACAAGTGGGAAAAGGATCCATATGTACAAAATATTTATAGCAGCCTTTTTTGTAGTAGCAAAGAATTGGAAATCGAGGGGATGATGCCCATCAATTGGGGAATGGCTGAATAAGTTGTGGTATACGAAGGTGATGGAATACTACTGTGCTATAAGAAATGGGGAAGATACGGACTTCATAATAACCTGGAAAAATCTATACAATATAATGCTGAGTGAGCGGAGCAGAGCCAGGAGAACATTATACACAACCACAGATACATGGATTCTGTGATGACTAACCTTGATAGACTTCACTCTTCTCAGCAATACAAGGTTCAAAGACAACTCCAAAGGACTCTGGAGGGAGAGAGATATCTACATCCAGAGAAAGAACTATGGAGTCTGAATGCAGATTGAGGCACCCTGTATGCTCTCCATTTTTTTCCCTTTGGTTTTTTTTCCCTCTTTTTTGTTCTTCTTTTTTTTTGGTTTTGTTTCTATTTCTCATGATTCATTCCATTGGTCACAATTCTTCTTTACAACTTGACTACTGCGTAAATAAGTTCAATGCGAAGTTATATGTAAAAGATATATCAGATTCCAAGATGTCTTGGGGGGGGAGGGAGGGGGGAAGGAAAATCTGGAACTCAAAATTATGTGGAACTGAGTGTTGTAAACTAAAAATAAAAAATCTTAATTATAATTTTAAAAAGAACATTAAAAAAAAAGAAAACTGCCTGTTCATATATCCTTTGATCATTTCTCTGCTGGAGAATAACTAAGTAGGACAGTGGATATCACTCTGGGCCTGGAGTCAAGAAGAACTGAGTTCAAATCTAGCCTCAAATACTTGCTGTGTGCCCTTGACCAAGTCACTTAAACTATGTCTGCCTCAGTTTCCTCAAATGTACAATGGGAATCATAATAGCACCTACCTCATGATGATGCAAGCATCAAATGAGATAATAATGATAAAATACTGAGCAGGGGGTACTGCTGACCACAGGAGGTACTAAATAAATGCTTGTTCCCTTCCTCCCTCTTATTCATACAGATTAGTATCAATTTACTACATATATTAGATGCTAGACTTTTATCAGAGAGATTTGCAGCAAGGATTTTTTCCCTTTCTAATTCTAACTCCATTTCTTTGTGGGCAGCTAGAGTGCACAGTGGTTGGAGCCCTGGGCCTGGAGTCAGGAAGACTTGAATCCAAATGTGATCTCAGACATTTGCTAGCTGTGTGACCCTGGGCAAGCCACTTAAACCTTCTTTGCCTTAGTTTCCTCATCTGTAAAATGAGCTGGAGATGGAAATGGCAAACCAGGCCAGTATCTCTACCAAGAAAAACCCAAAACAGACCACAAAGAGTTGGATACAACTGAAACAACTGAATGACAACATTTTTTTGTGTAAGAACTTTTCAACTTTTTGTTATCAAAAAGGGTATGGATGTGAAGAGATACAGTGGCAGAAATCATAAACTTAGTAACAGATTGGCTGTTACAGGTGACAGAGAGAATAACAAAAGGTAGCAACAGGGCTTCAAAAATGGCTCAACAGTCATACAACTGGCAAATAAGAGCAGATGACATAAGCTTAGTTTTAGACACACTAAGTCTGAAGTACCAGAGGGGCACCAAGAGTGACAAAGAGAGTGAAAGAGACAGAGACAGAGAGAGGGAGAGAGAGAGAGAGAGAGAGAGAGAGAGAGAGAGAGAGGTCTTACAGACAGTTGGTGATGTCATCTGCCTAGGTAATGGTTGAAGCCATGGGAATAAATAAGATTGCTAAGGGATAAGAGGAAAAAAGGCTCAGAAAAGAACATTGGGGGACACCCCCTTTAATGGAACCAAGAACAGGTAGATTTGGAGAAGGAGTTGTCCGAGAGAGACAGATAATTGGGAGTGTCAACTGTCTGTGAAACCAAAGGAGTGCAGAGTACCTAGGAGGCAGTGGCGAACATCAGGTTAAACTGAAAATGGTCACTAGCTTTGGTGACTGGGTCACTTGTTACTGTGAAGACATATTTAAATAGACTGAAGGAGCCAAGAAGGGGTTTTTGGAAACCCACTTTCTCACCTTCTCTATACACTTTTTATGATTTATTAGCAGTTTTACCAAAGGGTAAAAAATGAGAAAAAATTGGAGTCTATCAGTTTGATACCCAAGTGCAAAAATGGAAAAAGTCTGGTGGGAAAGTAAGATGATGGGTGATATTTTGGCGGGGTGACACAATGGATAGAGCACTCACTTTGGCATCAGGAAGACTTGGGTTCAAATTCTACCTCTGCCCTATGCTAGTTTTTTGACACATTACTTAACCTCTGTAAGCCTCAGTTTCTTCTTCTGTAATATGGGTATAATTACACACTTATTTCACAGAGCTGTGAAAACCAAAGTCAACAAAGTGCTCCTACACCTGAAAGGGATATTTTTAAATGTAAACTATTATTATTAGTTAGTCAAAGTTGACTGAACTTACCATGTAAGTTATATACTTATATGCTGTTTCATATAGTTCAGCAACAAAAGAAAAAATAGAAATTTAGCAAAGAGTACCAAAGAACAGCACTGATTAGCCATCCTAATACATAACTATCTGTCACATAAATGATCAATGCTAAAAACCAACAAGAAGTCCTCAGGTCAGATTCTAAAGGTAAGTGTATTTTCGGTGTTCAGTACACTGAAATCTTTTTGTACACATTGGGAGGTGAGGATAGCTTGCCATTATAGGTCTACTTTGTGATGAGATGTGACATACACCACTGTCTGTATGCACAAAAGACACAAATGTGACCTGCAGTGTAACTGAATATGTAACTTTATATATGCTCTTTCAGTAGAGGGCAATAAACTCTCTTATAAATACTGACAACTAAGCAACTATTCAAATAACCTTTCGCCTCAGTAAACAACTTAGCATTAGTTTCATTTATAAACATTTAATACACACCTACAGTGTATAAGACACTGTGTAGGTGCTGATGAAAGAAACAAGAAAAAATATGGCAAACTCTGCTCTCAAATAACTTAAAATGTCTTAGAAGGACTTATAAGCATAGGATAGATGCATGAACAAGTACTATGACAATTCTCTCCAACATTTCCAAGTGAAGGGATCAGAAGAGGCTTCATTAAGTTAGGAATCACATTTATTCAATCATTCATTTATTCTTAAATTCTGGCTTTAAAAACCAAAAACAAAAAAGTAGTTCCATGTTAAAAAAAAAAAAAAGCAGAACAAAAAGAGGGCTGTATATGAAACCATGCATCTTTATTATTTCATCTACTTACTATTTTTAAAAAAATACAATAAACTCAACATAGCAGTTCCAAAGCTGTCCTGTCTGTGCTTCCCTCTGTTTTCCTCTCTATTCTTTTAAAATGTTTCAATTCACACCCCAGGTTCTCTGATTTTCATCTTAAACTCCCTCAATACCCTTTGAAAGACATGAAGGTTGTGAAGGCACACTTGTTTCTTCTACGTTGGAATGCTAGTCCACCATTGTATCACCCCTTCCAATTGTTCAAAAAATTTGTTATACTCAGTATAGAACTCTTTGTGTTTGCATTTCAAAGTTCCTACTCAGATCTCCCCTTTTTCATCAGTATTGCTTAATATTTCTCTATCCCACTAAAGGTCCAATTTTTCCTCCCTAAAGTATTACACTCAGCTTTGCAAGGTAAGGTATTCTTGATTGTAAGCCATTTTTTGACTTTGGGAATGTTGAATTTCAAAACTTCCTCTAATTTACAGGAAAAACAACACAACTTCCTGGTCTTGTGTATTTGAACTTTCTTCTGGCTAGTTGCAGCATTTTTTGACATGGAAGCTCTGGATTTGGCCTATGACATTCCTGGGACTTTTCCTTTGTACGTTTCTTTCAGGAAATGATTAGTGGATTCAATGTTGATTTTACTTGTTGATTTTTAGAGATCTAGGCAGTATTCATTTATGATTTCTTGAAATATAATGTCCAGGTTTTTTGGGAGAGAGGAGAATCATAGTTTTCAGTGAGTCAACAGAACATCCAGTTTGAGATGTTCATTAGGAAGCGAGAGGTATGACATGGAGGTCAGGAAAGAGATTAGGGCTCAATTAATATATCTGGGAATCGTCAGCATAGAGATAATGGTTGTAATCTATGTGAATTGACAACATTACCAGGTGAAATTAGTACTGAAGGAAAACATAAGAGGACCTAGGACTGGGTTTTGTGGCCCATAGTTAGCAGAGGTGACTTGCACTAAGAACCACAGGCTGAGACTGAGGAGACTCAGGAACAGTCAGATAGGTAGGAGAACCAGGAGAGAGTAGTGTCATAAAAACCTAGAGAAAAGAGAATATATCAAGGAGAAGAGGGGATCAACAGTGTCAACAGCTGAAATGAGGTCAATCAGGATAAGGACTAAGAAAGGCCATTAGATCGGGCAATTAAGAGATCATTAGTAACTGGAGAATGCAGTTTCAGTTGACTGATGAGGCCAGAAGCCAGACTACAGAGCTAAGAAGAGACTGGGAGGAAAGGAAGTGGGGGCAATTACTAGAAAGCCTTCTCAAGGAGTTCAGCCACATAAGGGAGGGAGCTATAGGAAGACAGATAGAAGGGATGGAAAGATCAAGTAGGGGTTTTTGGAAAATGGAGAAGTCATTTCATGTTTGCAGGCAGTACGGAGAGTCTGGTGAGAGAAGGGGGGATCTGCTGGAGAAGACACAGAATGGACTCACTTGTGCATGGAGATGGGTTAGCCTCTGTAAGGAGAACTGCTTCTTCATGAGAGGAGGGGTGAAAGAAGGGGAAGTGTCAGAAGGCATCTAAGTGATGTGAGATGAGGGGGAGGAGAGGGAGTACATGGAGAATGGCTTCAATCATTTCAGTGAAATCTGAGGCAAGGAGGGGGGTTTGAGAAGGGATGCAAAGGTTGGAATATAGTGAGTCATCCTCTAGGGTCTATAGATTTATAAACACTATTCTACTGTGTTTATTTGTCTGTGTGTTTTGTACCTAATCAGTTCTATTTACCAACCTAATTCTTAACCTATTGGACATCTCAAACTGGATAATCGATAAACATCTTAAGTTCAACATGTCCAAAACTGAACTCATCGTCTCTTTCCCCTACACCTGCTCTTCTTCCTAAATTTCCCATTACTGTCAAGGGTGCCACCATCCTCCCAGTCGCCCCAAGGCTTAGTCACCACGAACTTTAGATGTGATATTCAATGCCTCACTTCTTCCTCTTACCCTCCATATCCAATCTGTTCTCAAGCACTGTAGACTGCACCTTTACAACAGTTCTGTCCTCTGATACTGCCTCCCCCTAGTGCAGGTCCCTATCACCTCAAGCTGAACCATTGCAATAATCTTCAGGGAGGTCTCCCTGCCTTTCTCCTCACTCCAGTCTATTCTCCACACAGCTATCAAGCTGCTCTTCCTACAGTGCAGGTCTGACCCTGTCACCCCAGCCCCCTATTGCCTCTAGGCTCAAACATAAAATCTAGTTTGGCTTTTATAGCCTTTCAGATCTGGCTCCCCTCCTCCTACCTTTCCAGGCTTCTTATACCTTACTTCCTTTTCTCCCCTCCTGCCCATGTACTACTTCAGTACATGGGTCTCTTTCCAATGCCTTGTATAATACACTTCATTTCTGGACTCCAGGATACTTTTACTGGCTGTACTCACTGCCTCCTCATCTTTGTCTCCTAACTTACCTGGACTTACCTGGTTTTCTGGCTAAAATGCCTCAATAGGAAGGGCTAGTTCCCGCCCTGCCCCCCCCCATCCCTGGTGGCCCCACCCCAGCCTTTCTTTGTATTCTTAGCATTTAGCACAGTGCTGGTATACAGAAAACACTTAATAAATGCTTGTTTACTTGACCAATTCATTCCTAATCAATTATTTCATATGTTCACTTCAATTTAGGAGGGGCATTTCTAATTACTTTATAATAATCAGTACATAAGCTACAGCCTCTTCCACTGATTGAAGAAGTTTCACAATTAAGTGTAAGGTCATTAAGTGAGTCTCTTTCTCCCCAAGTACAGGCCCCAAGTTCCATGAACATTCTAGCCATAATGACACCTAACACTGCACTATATAGAAGCTCTAGTTTGTTGTCCCAATCCTCTGTCTGCTTTTTATGTGCCAAATTCCAGATGCCTTTCTCACTCCTCTTAGACAAAGCAAAGGCTAAATATTAAAGAAACCTATTGTAAAAGCAGCACAGAAATCGATCCTCAAAATTATTTTTTAATGGGTGACTTTTCTTTGTATCCCATTTGAGTGGGATAGTGAAAACCTCTCATGGAATCTGCATCTCAGCCTTTCTGTAAATTGAATGGGATGAACAGAGGTGGGGACTTTTCAGCATGGCTCAGGGCTTCTGACTGACAGCTGGGCCTAAGTTTTGAGTTGTTAAAAATCACCTGACCTGTAGGACCTGTGGGAGTCTGACAATTAGAGCAGCCTGATGCCCCCCACCCCTCAGCACGAGCCTCGGCCAAATAAGGATAAAAGTGTTCTTAAGAGTTGGCTTTGGCTAAATGAGCGTTTCCTTGTCCCTTGTATCTGGGTTATATTTCCGCATTTAGACTGAGCCTGAACTCCACCAATGAGAGTAAAGGTCAATGGTGGGTGGGGGTTGTTTGCGTTAAGGTATATAACTAAGTTCTGCCCTCTGGCAGCTGCCTTTCCCTACCAATTGTGTATCGGTTGGGAGATCGGCCTTTCTCATGAGATCCTAAATAAAGACTCCTTTTTCTCCTTTTTGCTTCTATGAGAAGTCTCTGAATATTACTTGAGTTGTCTCACACACCATTCATGTGTGAATATACATCCCTTCCATTTCCCTCTCCTATATTTCAATAAAACCAGCCAAAATGGGCATCTGACGGTCCATGGAATATTCCACACCCATACAGCCCCCCAACCTCTGCAAACAAATTAGAGATGTACATTTTCCCAAATTCTTTTCTGAGTCAGGTCATTAAAATTATTTAGTGTTCAGTTTCATTTGTCTATTCTTTTACATTGTTGTAGTCAAGGTTTATGTCGTCCTACTGATTCTATTTAGTTCACTCTGTATCAGTTCATAAGTCTTTCTAGGTTTCTCTGAATTAATCAAGTTTGTCATTTTTTATGCATATAATTATTCTATTACTTTTATGTACCACAATTTGTTCACCCATTCTTCCAAACTGATGGGCATCTATTTTTTTTCCTTCAGTTTTCTACTACCTAAAAAGTGCTGCTAGCAATATATACATGGATCCTTTTTGGCTTTGACTTCATTGGGAGCACATATGGCCCCAGTGAAGAATGAAACGTTCCTTCCTCCTCACAGAAGAGGAACAAAGAATGAATATGGGGAGAATTTTGTATACAATGTCAGACACTGTATCAGGTGTTTTTGCTTAACTGCTTTTCTTTGTTAAAAGGGAGAGTTCAAAGAAGGTGGGAAGGAGATGGGGAGAGATGTGGTGTGTGGAATTCAAGAAAAGACTGACTTAAAAACAAAATGAAGCAGTAAAACTTTTTAAAGAAAGAAAATATATCTTTCTAGGATGGTCAGAGGGTAATTTTACCAGAACCCTGTCCACCCCCACCCCCACCAAAAAAAAAAAACCCAGAACATGAAATAGAAAACTTCTAAGTCTCTTTTAAAACAACTCCGAACTTTCATGATGCTTTTATGAAAGGGACTATGGCAGAGTGGTAAGAACAGACTTGGAATCATAACACCTGGGGTTTGAATTCTGGCTCAGTCATTTAGAATCTATATGACCTTAGGCAAACCACTTTATCTCCCTGAGCCTCAGTTTCTAGGTCTGTAAAAGGTCAAAAGGGGAACATAATACTTCTATTACTTGCCTCACAAGGTTGCTAAGAGAAAAAAATCACTGGAAATTATCAAGTGCAATATAAATATGAGCCGTTACTGTTGTGTTCATACCATTCCTTATTAAAAATAGAATAGAGGGCAGGGACTCAGACTCCCTTAATTATGGCAGGACTGGAGGGTATCTGGATATCTAGAAGTGTGCTGCAGTCCCCACCGACTTTCAGTACTTTTTCATAAATATCTACCGTATTTTGCAGCCTGCATGCAGTCCCACAGAAAGCTCATCTGGTCAGGTACAACTTTTACAAGATCAGGTCTAGGCATTCCCACCTCATGTCCCTGCTCTGAACCTAAGACTGGAGTCTTTCACTAAAGAAATCCAATGAAGCCCAGAGAAATGAAGATGCTTACTCCTCCAAATGGACCTCATGATGTCTACCTGCCCACCTCTATGCCAAGTTGTTTCACCTAATATAAGAAATGAGAAAAGCACAGAGCAAAAGAGTGAAATGGTACTTTGGTACTGTTAATAAATGTGTTATCATCCACATCCAACTAAAACAATTTTTAATATCCTATTATAAATTGTAAATGGACAAGTCACCTTTTGAAGGGGATATGTATTAGGATGAGCTGATTATTCACCTGAGATACTAAGAATATAAATGCATATCTTGTACCAAAAGATGCACTATCTTTCTTTCAAGGCAAATGGGGTAAAATGACTTGCCCAGGGTCACACAGCGAGTAAGTGTCAAGTGTCTGAGGCTGGATTTGATTCAGGTCCTCCTGATTCCAGGGCCAGTGCTCTTTCCACTTGACACCCAGCTGTCCCTCTTTCAAAAATAAATGCTTTGCCACCTCCCTGTAGGTGAGCACTGTCAAAGTGCAGAACGAAACGTATATTTTTGGACAAGGCCAGCTGAATGAATGATTTGACTATGCATATTACTTTCAAGAATTAGGTGGGTTTTTTTTCTTTTTTCCAATGAAAGATAGGGACATGTAGGAGAAGAAATAAATGCTCAACTTTTAAAATATTTCAAACAAAACAAAATTAAGTGCTACAGATCTACACTTTTAAAAAATGTATTTGTTGATCCTTACCTTAGATGAAATGATTCGGTTATCTATAAATTTTTGAGGAGTATAAAGGCCATTCTGAGGAAATCTGTTTGCTATATAAATTGTTCTTGTGTCACTTTGATGTGGTGGGTCAAAACCCTAGGACCAAAGAAGAAAAAAGAGTTATAATTAGTTTCTGTACATCAGGTAACTTCTGATTTCATTTAATCCAAGATTATTTGTATATATTTTTCCAGTCTTTTGGCATATATACACACATATAAACATATATGTGTATGTATGTATATATATATATGTATACACATACACACATATGTATTTAACTGATTTGTTCAGTAATGAAAAAGTAAATACATTGGCCTTTTCCTCTAGATCTACAGCAATATGGAAACATTACGCTTCACTCAATTCCATTTTAAAATATAAGAATATATTGTATCCTCAGCATCCAATGTTGCAGAAGAAGATGCAATAGGAAATAGCTCTTGCCCTCAAGGAGCTAACAATCTAGGAAGGAAAGGAAAGATTCCAATAAGTGAAAGGACAGGTGATGTTGTACCTGGCAGATTAGATGGTATGAGCAAAGATACAGAAAAAAAGGGAACAAGCATTTATTTATTTATAGTTTTCAACATTCACTTTCATAAGACTTGGAGTTCTAAATTTTCCCCCCTCCCCAAGATGGCACACAATCTGATATAGGCTATACATATATAATCATATTAAACATATTTCCACAACATTCATGTTTTGAAAGAAGACTCAGAACAAAATGGAAAAACTACGAGAAAGAAAAAACAGTATGCTTCAATCTGCATTCAGACTCCATAATTCTTTCTCTGGATGTGGATAGCATTTTCCATCATGACTAAGTTTTGGAACTGTCTTAGATCATTGCAAATGTGGCTGTGACTGTGCACAATGTTTCCCTGGTTCTGCTCACTTGACTCAGCATCAGTTCATGTAAGTCTTTCCAGATTTTTCTGAAATCCGCCTGCTCATCATTTCTTATGGAACAATAGTATTCCATTACATTCATATTATACCACAACTTGTTCAGTCATTTCCCAATGGATGGGCATCCCCTCAATTTCCAATTCTTTGCCACCACAACAAGAGCTGCTCTAAATATTTTTGTACATTTTTCCCTTTTTTTATGATCTCTTTGGGATAGAGACCTGGTAGTGGCATTACCAGATCAAAGGGTATGCAGTTTTATAATCCTTTGGGGATAGTTCCAAATTGTCCCCAGAATGGTTGGATCGGTGCACAAGTCCATCAACAATACATTATTGTTCCAATTTTCCCACATCTTCTCCAACATTTATCATTTTCCTTTTCTGTCATATTAGCAAATCTGATATGTGTGAGCTGGTATTTTAATTTGCATTTCTCTAATCAATAGTGATTTAGAACATTTTTTCATATGACTATAGATAGCTTTAATTTCTTTATCTGAAAACTGCCTGTTCATATCCTCTGACCATTTATCAACTGGGGAATGACTTGTAATCTTATAAATTTGACTCAGTTCTCTATTTATTTTAGAAATGAGGCCTTTATCAGAGACACTAGCTGTAAAGATTGTTAGGGAACAAGCGTTTATTAACCACCTAATGTCTGCCAGGCACTGTGCTGAGTACTTTCTAAACATTATCTCATTTGATGCCACACAGAGATAGGAGAAAAGGAGACAAAAAGGAGGAGAAGTGAAGGTTTAGTATGAAAGCAATATACCTGACGGAAATGGTAGAGTATAAGAAGACTGAAAAAGTAGGCTGGGGCCATAATGTAAATGGCCTTGAATGTCATGCTATGTGCTTTTATACTTTATTCAGTAAGGCATGGGGAACCATTGAAGGTTTTTGAGCAAGGAAGTAATATGGTAAAGAAATGTGCATTAGGAACCATATTTTGACAGCACTAGGAAAGACAGACTGGAGAAAGAAGAGACAAGGGCCAGGGAGTTCAATGAGGTGGCTCTTATGACAATATAGATGGAGATGGGTGGTGGCAGTAGATACATCACGGAAGCGGAATTGATAGAAACTGGTAACTCATTAAATGTGAAGGAGTAAAGTACATGGAAGAGTTAAATGAGTTAAAAAGCTTAGCTGACTGGTACCATCAACAGAAAGTAAAAGATGTTAGGAGGAGGGTAAGTTCTCTGGGATCAAGATTAGCTTTAAGCTGGAAGTGTTGGCAGGATATCCAGGTGGAGCTACATAAAACAAAAATTATAAATATGGGACCTGAAGTTTTGTGGAAAAGCTGGAGCTAGAAGATTAGTAACTTGCCCGCTGCCTCCTTTAACCAAACTTTCAGGTCGACACTACAAATCATGGAATGCCAGTTTCCAAAGAACTAAACTTGGAAGTTTCCAAAAAAGCAAACGAGAGCAACAAAATGAGTGTGAACAAGCTATAACACATTACAAATAAAGAATTGTGCAGAAGAAATGTTAAGGATGTCACTGGAGAGATATATGACTGGAAAAACAACAACAGGTCAAGCCTGAAGTAATAGATAATGTTATTATATACATGCTCAACTGGTATCCTTGAAACATCAGTTAACCAAGAGGCAGGTCCCCAACAAGTTGCATAGGCCGCATAGGCAGAATGTGTTTTGAGTTATATTGCTGGAGAACCTGAATAAGACAGACATGAACTACTGAAGTAATGAGTTTTAATTTTTTAAATAGGAGTGCACAGTAGACTTTAAAGAGTATCTTCAAACAATCACAGGTTCAGATCAGTGATTTCATACTCGTCAAGAAATCCAGAGGAAAAAACCTTCCTTCTGCTGATACAGAACAGCAACCTATCTGTGGACTTTGAGAGTTGGCTAAACAATGAGAAGTGAGTTGGTCAGGCCACACAGCCAAGATCTGAAAATAGGTCACAGGATCATAGATTTAGAGTTGGAAGGGGCCTTGGAGGCAATCAGGTCTTCACCCCCCATTTTTCCAGACAGAGAAATCAAGACTGAGAGAGATTAAATGACACTGCCCAAGGTCAACTAGTAAGGATCTGGGGATCTGAACAAAGGCAGGTCTCGCTGATTCTAAGCCTGGCTTTTTACATCACACTATCCCTCATTCAAACGATAATCAAAGAAAATTCCATTTACTTTATTCAGCTGCATTAACATACTGTATGCCAATTCAAGACTAAGTACAAGGATTGAAGTACGGTTGTTTTATCAAAGTGAGTTTCGAAAATAAGTACTCTCTGAGGAAGCTAGATGGCTCAGTGGATAGAGTGTTGGGCTTGGAGTCCGAAAGACCAGAGTACAAATCTGACTTCAGATACTCTAGCTGTACGATCTTGGGCAAGTCACTTAACCTCTGTTTGCCTAATCCACTGGAGAAGGAAATAGCAAACCACTTTAGTATCTTTACCAAGAAAACCCCATTTTGGTTCAGTAGTTTCAGTCATGTCCTACTCTTTGTGACCCCATTTGGTGCTTTCCTGGCAAAACTGGAGCGGTCTGCCATTTCCATCTCCAGCTCATTTTACAGATGAGGAAAATGAGGCAAACAGGGTTACATGACTTGCTCAGTATCTGAGGCCAGATATGAACTTAGGTCTTCCTGACTCCAGCCCAAGTGCTCTATCCACTGTACTACCTAGCTGCCCAAGAAAACACACGAGGTCACAAAGAGTCAGAAACAATTGAACAACTGACCAACAACAGTACTGTGCAGATTGATAACACACTTGAAAATAAACTAACAACATCAATACTGTTATCATAACCAGGTTACCGATCTCCCTGCCTTCAGCACCTCCCCATTTTGGCCCATCCTGCACACAGCTGCCCGGATAATCCTCCTTAAATACTATTTTCGCAAAGTCAGATTTTCCACACAAGAAGCTACAGTGGGGGCCTGTCAGATCTAAAACCCTGCTGTCAATATGAAGGTTATCCCTAACCATAATTTTCCTGCATCTTTAACCCTCCATTTTCATATCCTTCCATACCTAGTCTCCTTGCTCTCTGTACAGCTGACTGGTTTTTCCTGTTGTGCACATCCTGCTTCTCCATCTGAAACTTTCTACCAATTCATGTCCATCACTTCTTTTAGAAAGAAGTCATCACTTTCAAATATACTTCCATGACTAACTGCACCCATGCTATTCACACTCTTTGTTTTGTATTCATTCAGCATTGACATGAAACAACCAGAAAACATAAGCAAATATAAGACAATGTAGTACAAATTCTGATGTTTTTCCTGGGTTTTGTTTGTAGGCTCTCTAAAGAGAGAAACACCACTCTATTAGTTCCTTCACTGGTCCCCTAGACTGAGTTGCAAACACCCACAGAGAACTGCATCCTGAGGCCTAACCCTTTGTGCTGTTGATAACTGACGCAAACTTGTCTCTCACTGATTAAAACTCCCACCAGATCCTATCTTCCCTCCACCTCGCTGATTCTGAAAACTCAACTGTCATTATTAAAACCCCATTCTGCACCCCTTCCTGCCCATTCCTTTATTCCCATTCCCTTCAACTCAACCCCCAAGTCCCACTCTAAAGCTACCCAGCCCTTCCACTATGCTGTCTGAAGCAAGCTCCACCAGTAACAAACCTGCTTTTCTCTTGAACCATCTTTCATCTTTTGGTTCTCCCTGACACCTGGCTCCCTCCTGATGACAACACTTCCCTGGATGTCCTTTCTAGCCCTGGTTGCCCTGTCACTCATGCCCTCTCCTCACCCGTCGAGGTTGGGGGAGTTGGAAAATCCATGTTCCCCACTGCCACTTCCAAGGTCACCTCCTCTGAAGTTCACTCAGTTAGGATCTACCACCCAAACAAAATGTTGATAGGAACTGTCTATTGACCTCAAAGACAAGCCCCTTCTTTCTTCAGTTTAGTGGCTGGCTTACAGTCTTTCTCTCTTCCGGATACAAGGTGACTTTCACACACACACACTGAGATGCCCTCAAACACCCTAACCCCTCATTTCCTATGACCACGCCGGCCGACTCACCTACAGAGTGATGGTCACACCCATAACCTTGTCATCATCCACAAGGACACCACTCCAAATTCCCTTATCTGATCACAATCTGCTGTCATTCCACTCCTTCCTCTGCCTTATGACCTCCAACCCTTCAATCCCTTTCTTTCCCAAGTCATCAATCCCTGCAGTGGCTATACTCTCCTCCCTTCCCTATCTTATTCCTTGGTGAACTAGTTCAATTCTACACTGTCCTCTCCTATTAAGTGCCTTGCTCCCACATCCTATCTAGGATCTTATCCTACCTAAAGCTCAGCCCTAAATTATTACCACCATTGCTTCTCCTCAAATACTGTTGAACAGAGACAGAGAAAATCACAAAACAATGCAGAATGATTCACTACAAATTTCTATTATATAATCTCACTGCAGGGTCCTCACTGCAGCAAGACAATCCTTTTACACCTCTCTAGGCGACTCATTATCCCACTCACTGACAGTGGCTTTTCCGGACATTTTCATCTCTCATCAAAACTCCCATAGCTCTCTATCCTCCACCATCTCATCTAAGAACTTTGCCTCAAACTTCACTGCAAAGGGAGGTCATTCACTGAGAGCTCCCTCTTTCCCCTCCTCCTCATTTCACATCACTCTAATACTGTCTCCTACATCACCCCATCTCGCATAATGAGATTTTTCTTATTACCAAATCAAATCCCTTTACATGTACAAGTGACCCCAACTCCATTTCATTGTCTCCAACAGATTGTCCCTTTTATTATTTCCACTATCATATACCTTCAATCTTTCTGTCTACTGCTTTTCTATTGCCTATGTCTCCCCATCTTAAAACACACACACACACACACACACCTCAGTTTGATCCACCATCCCTCTGAGCAATTGTTCCATCTCTGTCTCACCTTATTTGAGGCAGCCATCTAAAATCAATACCTCAACTTCCTTTCCTCTCCCTTTCTCCTTAATTCTCTATAGTCTGGCTTTCAGACTTATCATTCAATGAAAACTGCTCTCTCCAACATCAACGATCTAATTGCCAAGTCTAAAGGCAGTCGACACTATCAACCACACTCTTCTTGATATTTTCTTCTCTCTAGATTTTGGTGATATATTACTCTATCTGACTGCTCCTTCTCAGTCTCCTTTGCTGGATCTTACTGCATGTCATACCAAATAACCAGGGCTGTCCTTGGACCCTCTTCTCTCTATATACTATTTCACTTGGTGATCCCATCAGCTCCCATGGATTCAATTATCATTCCTATAATGATTTGCAAATCTACTTATCCAGACTTAACGTCTGTCCTGATCTCCAGTCTCACATCTCCAAGTGTCTATTGGACATCTCAAACTAGATGTCCAAGTTTAAGACATTTTAAACCCAGCGTGGCCAAAACAGAACTCATTTATCTTCCCCGCCCAACCCTCTCCTCGTCTGAACTTCCCTATTACTGTCAAGGGTACCACCACCCTCCCAGTTACCTAGGCTCATAACCTCATCCTAAACTCCTCACTCACTCTTACCCTCAATATCCACCTTCTACTGCCAAGTCCTATTAATTTTACTTTCCTGATCTTGTGGGGAGCAGAGCCAAGATGGTGGCTGGAAAGCAGGGACCTGCCTAAAGCTCTCCCCCAGGACCCTCCAAACACCTATGAAAAATGGCTCCGAACAAATTTTAGAACTGCAGAACCCACAAAATAAAAGAGGGGAGCAGGGCTCCAGCCCAGGGCAGCCTGGATGGCTGCTAGGTAAGGCCTATCACGCACGGAGCTCAGAGTGGAGCAGAGCCCGCTGTGAGCCACACCAGGACCAACCAGACCAGGAGCCAGGCGGAACAGGCCCTAGCGCCCTGAATCAGTGAGCTGTGGCAGTTACCAGACTTCTCAATCCACAAACACCAAAGACAACAGAGAAGGTTAATGGGAAAAAACTGCAGGGACAGAGTGAAAGGAGTTCCTGGTTCGGCCACCACCCCGGGGGCAGAGGAGGTGGTCCGGCTCTGAGGACTACAGCTCCGGTAGCTTCAGGCCCCAGGGGCCCACCTGGTGGAAGGAATTAAGTGGCGGATCTGAGCAGGAGTGCAGAGCCTGCTTAGATCAGAGCCACAGTCCACGTTGGTGGTTCTTGGGGGAGGAGGAGCACTTGTGTGGCCTAGCTTGCTGTGTAGAAATAGCTCTGAAAACAACAGTGCAGCCCCTCAAGCTTGGGACAAAGTACTCTCTACTCTACAAGCAGTCACACCCAGATGAAAAACTCAAGGGTCAAGTAGTTGGCTGGGAACATGAACAGGCAGTGAAAACAGACTCAGATTCAGACTCAGACTTTGGAATCTTTCTTTGGTGACAAAGAAGACCAAAACATACAGCCAGAAGAAGTCAACAAAGTCAAAGAGCTTACATCAAAAGCCTCCAAGTAAAACATGAACTGGTCTCAGACCATGGAACAGCTCAAAAAGGATTTGGAAAAGCAAGTAAGAGAAGTAGAGGAAAAATTGGGAAGAGAAATGAGAGTGATGAGAGAAAACCATGAAAAACGAGTCAATGATTTGCTAAAGGTGACCAAAAAAAAAAATACTAAAGAAAATAATACCTTAAAAAATAGACTAACTCATGCAAAAGAGCTCCAAAAAGCCAATGAGGAGAAGAATGCCTTGAAAGGCAGAATTAGCCAAATGGAAAAGGAGGTCCAAAAGACCACTGAAGAAAATACTACCTTAAAAATGAGACTGGAGCAAGTGGAAGCTAGTGACTTTATGAGAAATCAAGATATTATAAAACAGAACCAAAGGAATAAAAAAATGGAAGACAATGTGAAATATCTCATTGGAAAAACCACTGGCCTGGAAAATAGATCCAGGAGAGATAATTTAAAAATTATTGGACTACCTGAAAGGCATGATCAAAAAAAGAGCCTAGATATCATCTTTCAAGAAATTATCAAGGAGAACTGCCTGATATTCTAGAGCCAGAGGGTAAAATAGAAATGGAAAGAATCCACTGATCGCCTCCTGAAAAAGATCCCAAAAAGAAAACTCCTAAGATTTCCTAACGTCTCTTGTATACACTCCCTTCTTTCCTCTAACACTGCTACCACCCTTAATCACCTCGAACCTGAGCTTGGAAGCAACAGTTGGCTGACTGGTCTCCCTGCCACATGTCTCTTTCCATGACAGTCCATCATCCACTTATCTGTCAAAGTGATCCTTTGGTACAGGCCTCACCATTTCATCCTCCTATTCAATAGACTCCAGTGACTCCCTATCACCTCCAGAATCAAATATGAAAGCTTCTTTTTGGCATCCAAAGCCCTTTAGAACCTGCCACCAATCTACTTTTCCAGTCTTCTTACAGTTAACACCCTCAATGCCCATCAATTAGGGAACAGCTTAACAAGTTGTATATGATTGTGATGGAATACTATTGTGCTGTAAGAAATGACAAGCATGGTGCTTTCAGTAAAATGTGGGAAGCTTTATATGAATTGATGCAAAGTGAAGTGGGCAGAACCAGAACACTGTGCACAGTAACAGCAATGATGATCAATTGTGAATGATTTAGCTATTCCCAGCAATACAATGATTCAAGACAATTCTGAAGGACTTGGTAAAAAATAGAATCCACCTCCAGAGAAAGAACTGATGAAGTCTAAATGTAGATCAAAGCATACTTTTTTTAACTTTATTTTTGTTTTTTTTTGTCTGTGTTTTCTTTGGCAACATGGCTAATATGGTGGTATGTTTTACATGACTGCATATGTATAATCCACATCAAATTGCTTACTTTCTCAAGAAGGGGGGAAGGGAGGGAAAGAATTTGGAATTTGAAACTTTTTTTAGAAAGTTAAAAATTTTTTACATGTAACTGAGAAAAAAATAAGAGAGAGAAAAAAATAACACCCCCACCACATACTCTATGATCCGGTGGCACTGACTTCCTTGTTATTCCTTGAACAAAACAGATACTCCACCTCTCAACACAAGGCATTTTCACTAGCTATCCTCCATGCCTGGAATACTCTCTCTCCTTATCTCTATCTCCTGGCTTCCTTACCTTCATTCAAGTCCAAGTTAAAATTGCATCTTCTTTTTTTTCTGTTCTGTAAGTCTTTATTTTTTTTTAATTTATTTTTTTAGTTAACAACACTCAGTTTCACAAATTTTTGAGTTCCAAATTCCGCCCCCCAAGACAGCATGTGATCTGATATAGGTTCTACATATACCTTCACATTAAACTTATTTTCCCCAATAATCAAGTTGTAAAGATGAATTATAACCAATGAAATGAACCAAGAGAAAGACGAAACAAAACCAAAAATTAAATTAAATTTTAAAAAGAGCAAATAGTTGCTTCAATCTGCATTCAGACTCCATAATTCTTTCTCTGGATGTGGATAGCCTTTTCCATCAAGAGTCTTTGGGAGCTGCCTTAGAACCTTGCATTGTTGAGAAGAGCCAAGTCTATCAAAGTTAGTCATCACAGAAGTAATACGTCTATGGTTGTGAAAATTCCATCTTCTACAAGAAGACTTTCCAGAACCCCCATAATTCTAGTGCCTTCCTTCTGTTTATACATAGTTATTTACATGTTGTCTCCCTCATTAGACTCTGAACTCCCTGAGAGAAGGGACTGTCTTAGCCCTTAGGCCAGTGCCTGGAATGTAGAAGGCACTTAAACATTTACTGACTCACTGACTGATTGAAGATGGGATTGTATTACTTCTTTTGGGACTGGGCATGCTGAAATGCTGAACTCTGTGTCAGAGAGATCTGAGAATCACAGATTTAGAGCTGGATGGGAACTTAGGGATGGCATTCAACATCCAGGGTTACAGTTGTGGCCATGAGGCCCAGAGAGGTGAAGGTTACACAAGAAAGTAGTGCAATCGGGATCTGAACCCAAGCCTCAGCCACAAACATGGTACCTCTGACCAGCCTTGTAGTCCTGGGCCAACCTCTAGCCTCTCTGAGCCTCCACCTCCCTGTTGGAAGATTGAAGAGAATGATACTTAAAGGACCCTCTCTTCTAGGGCCACTGGGAAGCTCAAAGGAGTTGCTGAAATAAAACACTCTGGCTTTAAAGGCATGTCAGGTTCCTCTAGCACCTCTAGAGTGACTATATCACTAAATTCTAAACCTGAGGCATCAAACTTGCAATGTAAAACTCCAAGGGCTCCACACCAGATTAAGATGCAATTGGGAAATCCTTAACACAATAAATAAAATTGTTACATAGATAATATTGATTTGTGGCTTTCTAAGTCAATGAGCAGCTACAGGGATCTGTTTCTATTTGCATTCGACACCACTGTTCTATGTCATAGACAAAATATGCTTTACAATGTTCATAATAAGCATTAATAAATTTTAAGAATCTGATTTAATTTGGGGCTGTCAAGTGATTCCCAACCTGGCTATAAATCATACAGATGGGGGTTCCCAACACTTTTGGAGATGAAATATATTAATTATTGCAATTTTGATTTCAAAATCATCCTTTTCCAAGGTGCAAGAAACAATGTTAGATAAGGTTTTCTTTCATGATTTTTTAAAATATTCCATGAGATAACTGATAACACATACAGCGTTCTTAACCAGAGGGGGAATTAAAAGAAAGGACAATTACTCGTTGGGAATTACTTCTTTATATTGTCACACATTATCACCAAAGAGTCTCAAACCCAATTAAAATTAATTCACTTAAAAAAAAATATATATGTCAAGGCAAGGCTTTGGGGGAGGGGGACCATTGTTACGAAGTCAAATAGATGATAACACACTACAATTCCGAAAAGGCTCAGAAGTGATGTTTTCACTTATAGCAGTGTTTCTCAAACTGGGGTTCACAGGAAGTTCACTTCTAAGGTTCACAGCAAAGTTCTGAGGGAAGTGCAGATACTAAAGCTCATACTGCAGTAGGCTCACTTGCACAACATCCTTTTTCTGCAACCATGTTAACACATCCTTTATCATTATTTTGTTCCTTGACTATTCGCTCATGGTTAACAATTTACTCTGCCATACCTCTCAATCAACTCACCACCTTTCCTCTCATAACTATTTCATTCACAAAACTCAGTTGGAAACCTATGAGTATCTGAGGATAATAAACATTTTATTTCAATTTCTTCCCAAGAGGATAAAAACATTTTGGAGTAGGGATGGCTAGAATAGGGATGAACAGGGGCAATGAAAAGAAAAGGCAAATAATCTGGGACATATGAGAATAGAGAAGTCCTCAGAAGATTTCAAAATAACATTTGATAATCCTGATTCAGAGCATGTCTGGTTGAGACATTTGTCATTTCACAAATCTCAAGTTAGGAAATAAAAGGATTACTGAGAAACATCTTAGTCATAGCTAAAAATTGCTATTTCTAAAGACGAGGACTACTATGAAAAATACGGAATTTTAAAAGGTAAAATTCCAGACCTGGCGTTCATCAAGGCAAGGAGTAAGAAAGGGAGAATTATCATGTTCCTTGATGCATTCCCTTTAATGAGACTGATTCATTAATTAATGATGCATTCTCTACTGGGTGGCTCTAGAGCAAGTTATTTCTAATTCTTGCTTTGTGACTTGTCAAGGTTGATCAAATTATTTCAAAAAGATATCACAAACTCTCAAAACAAATATTTTTAAAGTAAACTAAAATTCCTACTTGATTTTTTAAATTATCAGATTATTAAAATGCTGTAGCATTTTGAGAGGGTGCTGTCACTGAACCAAAAAGTTTCTATTCAATAAAGAGTACAATAATACATAATGATGTACATTTCATCACATTTCATCTCCTCAGCTTTTATCTCAGGTAACCCTACTTCCATTTGGAAAGACAAGAGAATATATGAGTTAAAATACTGAGTCACATTTACTGGCTAGTAGAATGCGTTTCTTTCCTTAGATGTTTCCAGAAGAAATATCGGTTTTCCTGACATTTAATCAATTGGGTACAAAATGAACTCATTACATTTCTCCCTAAACTTACTCCTCCTATTTCTGTCACGGCTACCACCATTCTTCTACTCAGCCAGGTTTCCACCACAGAAGTCAGCATTAACCCTTTACTCTCATTCATCTCCCATATTCAATCAGGTGTCAAGTTTTACCAATTCCACTTCCTCAAGATCTCCCAAGGCTTTCCCTTTTTTCTCTAATCACAGAGCCAACAACCTGGTTCAGGTCTTCAACATCTCTCTTCCTAGAGGGCTGCTATAGCCTTCTTGTATCCATTCTCTCCTGTCTCCATACCAGCTTCAACAAAGTCCAAAGTAATATTCCTAAAATATAAATCTGACAATGTCACTCCTGAGCTCAAGAAGCTTGAGTGGCTCCATAATGACTCTAGAAAAAAATACCAACTTCTGTGTTTTACATTTTTGCTCATACATACAAACACAAAAATGAAATAGTCTCTGTTCTCAAAGAGGACACACTCTAGGATTCATTACGGCAACACTTCTTTGTCTGAAATGTCATTACCAAAAAATGAAAATACATGGAAGCGACAGAAATGCATTTTAGGATGCAAGAAAAAGGGAGTTAGAATATAAAAGCAATACTTATATGTTAAAGTCAAATACTCTAGAAAGCATGTAGAACTTGGGAAAGAGGAAGAGGCAGGAAAGGGGCAGTCTTATCAGGTAAATAAGGGAGAGAAAGGAGTTTCCAGGGTCAGAGTGGCTGAAGGAACCTGTACATATTAAGGTGAGGACTCAAAGAATATGGTGATTACAGGGAAAAAGATTTATCCACCTCTAGCGGCTTCTGAGAATAGGATTCCAACAGCTGTGTCCCCCATGTTCCAGTAGGGAAGTCTGAGGGGAAAAAAAGACAGCAGTGCTAATGAAGAAAAGTCCTTTCTGATTTTCCTATTCTCTCTCTCCCCCCACTCACCGTAAAAGTGTTTACTTTTAGAAACAAGAACAACTCCAAGGTAAGCCTTAAAGTCCTTTAACAGGAAAATAAAGCCTTTGATTCCACAACTGGAGACACAAATGTTTAACTACAAATGATAGTTGAGTTTAACCCACCCAACTCATCCACACTAAAGTGTAAGAAATCTAATCAAGAATTGGAACTATTAAATCCAAGCTTGAACAAACTACTTAACTTCTGAGCCTCATTTTCTTCATCTATAAAATGAAGAGACTGAACTTAAACAGATTAGAAGGTCTAACATGCTAGGACACCTCCACACCCCTTCTTTGTTTTTCTAGAGTAATGCAGAACAGTTAACAAGAGGGCACCAGAAACTGAAGAAGGAAGGGATGGCAGCTTGAGTGAAGGCAGGCAGCTGGGGCAGGGTTCAAACAAGCTGTGCAGAGGAGATATTTTTGACTTGTTAAAGCACACAGGGAGTTTTGGTTTAACATACTTTTTTAAAAAAACACAACAAAAACCTGTTAAAAAGGGGGGGGGGAGCCTTCCTTCTTGGAGAATTTGCTAATGGACAAATACAAGGAAAGGACCATACCTTCAAGGACTTTCTACTGTTTACTGGGAAAACAAATCCAATACATAAAGCAATGAGAGAATGATTACGTGTTAAAGAGTATAAAACACCAAAGAGGAATATTTTTTACTTCCTTTTTATCTTTATTCCTTTAATTTCTTTGTCTTGTCTCATTGCTGTTGCTAGCATTTCCAGAACTATAGCAAAGAACATTGGGGAGAGTGGGCATACTTACTTTACTCCCATTGCCTGTATTTATTGGAAACTAGTGTCTCTTCATTGCATATGATGTTGACTCTTGGTTTCAGATAGACACTTTTTATGATATTGAAAAAAGGTGCCTCTGTGCCTATACTTTGTAGAGTTTTTAGCATAAAAGAGTGTTGTATTTTGTCAAAGGCTTTTTCGGTATCTACTGAGGTGACTATATGGTTTTGGATGTTTTGATTTTAAATATGATTAATTATGATTATTTTCTTAAAGTTGAACCAATCTTGTATCCCTAGTATAAATCCCACTTGGTCATGATGAATAATTTCGTAGATAAATCTGATAGGATTTTGTTTAAACTTTGAGCTCATTCACATAGCTTTTGCTCCATAGTAAATTTATTGTTAGCATAATTAACACAAATGAAAGTCATATTACTGAGTTTGCTTACAACATATACAATATATGCAAAACTATTTAATCCTGCATGGGGAAATGGCTGCACTCAAGACACAACAGAGCATGGCCTATTCTGCAAAAGAGGAGCCAAAAAATTCTAAAACACTGCTGCAAATATGGAAGAGCTACAGAGTGGCAAATTTCTAACTGAGAGTTCCAATTTGGATACAAGAAAAATATTTAATTATGGAAACAATGCTTCAAAGACAAAACAATAATTGATAATGACAAGATTTCATAGCTTTGAGATGATAATCTCAAATCGCGGTTAAAAGCAAAAGTTATCAGTTTGGTTTTTAAAAGGTCAATCAAAGAACATTTCTCCTAACAATTTTTAATTATGAGACATTTAAAAAGGAAAAAGAAAAGCTTGTAGATTTCAGGTATAGTGGAATCTACCTGGTAAAAGGAGAGCCAGCAAGAATCTTCCTAGTAATTTCTTTTACTGTTCTTTGACATGGCTAATGCTATCCCAAAACATCTATAGTGGTTTTCCAGATTAATGGTGAGAGGGAGCCACCTCCCAGACAATTACAGATTCATAGTAATCAATCTCACAGTTTTGGCTCCCATGAATTAAGAAAACGTTGCTGCTACTCACTCTGATGGAAGAAATCTGAAACCAGCACATATGGACTCCCAAAGTAATATTACTTTTGTGCTTTTTTCGTGGCTGTAACTCCCAAATATGTAATACAATTTCTAGGGAATTAAAATCACCAGAACAGAGATTCCTATAAATCAAGGATGGCCCTGGAAGGGGCCTATGTCAATCAAATTGACATTTGTTCCAACGGTTACTATGTACCAGGCAATGTGCCTGGTTGGAATTGAAAAGTTAAGCACTAAGGTACTTAACTAATAAAAAGGAAGCATTTTAGAAGACAACAATGAAATAAAGTGAATTGCTGCTTGTCTTATCCTGTCTGTAGATAGCTCAAATTTGACCAAATCCCAAGAGCATGATTCAGATGTGGGTAAGCCTGGGATTTTACATTTTTACATTTAAGGACCATGAGAAGACCAGGCACTAGGCAAGATCTAGGCCAATCCTTCAGTAATATTCTTTAGCTTTCATGTAACAGACATCTATGTGGGAACTGGATAAACAGAGATAAAACTGGCAAATCTTGTACCTGGTAAATTGGCGAGAAGATGGACAGATAAAAGAAAGTTTTCTGGCTTTTTCTGAGGCCCTGAAGCAACAGAAGCAACAAAAGCAGCAGAGCATGTTTTCTAGGTCGCTAAGCAGGTCCATGACAAATTACAGAAATATGAGTTTGGTTACAATTCTATGGATGGACTTTAGCTCTATAAGTCAAAAATTATTTGCCTTCCTATAATCCAGCAACTGACCATGCAAAATGTCACTGAAGATGCTTGGACTGGTAAAAGAACAAAAGTAACAAAAGAACGTAGTAGGTAAATATCCTATTTGAATTTGTGTTCTCTCCAAAGAAATAAAGTAGTGCTGTCTTACAGCTATAAACGTCAATAATGATGCACACCGATGAATTCTCATTATTAATTAATCTGTGTATTGGCAAGCCCAGAAAAAATCACATGTAGAGTCATCCAAGTTAAGATGGTGAAATACAAGTTTCTCCCTATACAATGACTTATTAAGCTTACACTTTAGCTATGAAACCACAACCAACATTATTGCCAAGTACGAATCAAACCAAAAGATAACAGACAAATCAGAAGATCAGATTTAAAAGAGCTTTAAAATTCTGTAAGTTATAGTAAAGTAAATGGGGTTCCTGGCTACAACCCATTTGTTACATTTGTAATGTTAACACCAAAGGTGGAAAATAATCATGCACTTTTATATGCTGAAAAACCCATTTCAGGAACCAGAGAAGCTTGTTTAAGAAAACTGCAACATGACTACACAAGAAAGACAGACCCATTAATACCCCATCTTTGCTATGGAAGTAAAATTCTGACAATTTATTTTTATTAATACTGAAAGCATTAAGGGATCATTTATCTCCCAAGGAAGGGAAGACACAAAAGGGGGATGGAAGAAGTCATAAATTATATTAATACTCCAAAAAAAATCGAGGAAATATAATTACTGTCAATCCATGGCTACTTTCCCATCTTTTTAACTCTTTATAAGAATAATCCTTGAAGAAAACATGAGAAAGAACACGAAGGCTTTCAAAACAAGTCTCTAAAGATGATCACGCAAACTTTTCTGAAAGGTATAATATACCCAAGAAAATCATTATCACTTTACAAACTGCAAAAACACATTTGACTCTGAGCAAAACACAGCCTAATAGCTCTTTTCCAACAACGAGTCACTCATACCTATGTTAAATGATAAAAGATTCCCTAACAAAAGCAGCTAAAGGGTACTGACAGGACTGATGACCAATCAATCAATTAACAACCAGACTTTTGAAGATTAAATTAAATAAGGCATAAAACAGGGATATAAGAGTTTTCCAAATCTGTTTAACACTGTGATGAAGAAATGTCTTACGCAAAATTTAAATGGAAGAAAGATTTTATATATGGCAAAGGAGGAAAAGGGATAAACATTTATATAGTGCTTATGGAGGAAATCCTCCAGATATTTCTGTGGATGATACTAAGCCACAAAACAACTCATGGCTTACTTTAATAAGATTCATGATTACTTAAGGGAAACCAGTCTAACAATCTATATATGAAAACTAAATGAATGAAAAATGCTTACGGCCCAGATTATAACATGTGTATGGCCACTGCATTGAGTTAGAATGACATTAAATATATTTAGGACATGCACTATAAATAGACAATGAGCTGAACCTAAAATTGAATAGGAGGAAGGGAGTAGGGTGGAATTTTATTTTGAGAAATAGCACTGTATTTTTAAGGATTCTAATCTGCTCCACAGTGGGAAGATGTACTTTTTCAAGACAAATACTCTCCCAGTGATGCAATATGTTTGCCAATCTTGGAATACTATAATCTCCAAGGAATTAAAATGGAAAACGAACTAAGTCCAGAGGCCTGAAGATGAATCATTCTACTTACTTTGTGTGAGAGAGGTGATGGACTTAAAACCCAAAATGAGATACATTTTTGCATACAGCCAATGATGGGAATTTGCTTTGCATGTTTGTCATGAAGGTTTTGTTTTCTCTTTTTTGTAGTTGTTCAATGGGTGTAGGAAGGGCAGTGAAAAGGAGACATAAAATTTAAAATAAATGATTTGGAGTGTCAACAGGTAATCACAGCTTCATGAAACTTACATGAAAACTAAGTTTATCAGAAGAGAAATGAACATGCATATGGAACCCAAAGAATTCACAATCCATACAGAAAGAAGTCTGCATATTTATGACAGTACAACAAAAGGAGGAGAAAACACAAATCTCTACCTAAAGGGGTGTGGTATGGGAGGGGGAAAGGTGCAGTAAAGGTAAGAAAAGGACAAAACCCCTCCCTAAGGGAAAGAGTAAGGTCATGGCAAATGCCACATTCTTTTCCCTAGAGAGCTGCTAGACCATGAAGATAGGAGGGTCTGTTTATCTACAAAGGTCCCAGCTGCATAAGCAGTTTCCCAGCCTAGTGCAGACTGACTGGCACCTGTCTTGACTCCCAAAGACACAGGCAGTCCAGTTTGGGGTGCAAACATCAAATTATATCAGCTCAAGGGGAGCTTTGTCCTCAACACAAGGGCCTCCTGCACACTCTGGGTCTAGTGTGTCTGGAAAATAAAGCAACTCAAAAAGACAAATTCAGGGGAGCCCTTAACAATCCTTAACAGGAGGAGGGGACGCTGCAAGTGACACAAAGGGCAATGGCACATGGGTAGGGGCAGGGAAATGGCAGGAATGAATTAAAGAAAAACATTTATTAAGTATGTACTATGTACCAAGCACTGTACTGTGTGCTGGAGATACAAACACAAAAAGAGAAGCAATACTTGCTTAAATTCTGATGAGGAAAGAAAACACAGATGGGGTGTTGATGTGTGAAGGGAGTTTTGGTCTGGGAAGTCATAGGGATGGTAAGCTGATATATATGATAGACAAATGTAGAAACAATGGCAATACTGATGTGCTCATTACACCCAGAGTAAGGGGTGAAGGGACCACACAGCACAGCAGGGAGATGGCAAGGTAGCTGGGGTGCACAGCTGGAAAGGATGTGAAGGTGAATGAGGTATACGGTCTTCTACACTGAATTTCTGTACTCCCCCAGTCCAATGAGTAGGTTAAGCCATTACTCTTTGGAATCCATACCCTGAAGCCCGGAAGCTTTGCTTGGTGACCTAGTGAAAACTAGCCCACTTAACCTACTATATGCACCTGACTATACCTCATTCACATTCACATTCTTTCCAGTTGTGTACCCAGGTTACCTTGCCATCTGCCTGCTGTCTGGTGTGTGCATGGCTTGGGTTCTGGGGCCAGTTAGATATAGTGACATAAGAAATTCCAAGAATAAAATGTATATCTAAAAAAGAGGTGGAATAGTCATGTGGTATGTGACATAAGGGAAACCTGGTGGACAGTTTAAATGCTCTATTCATACCCTCAAAGCATAGAGACCTAGAGAAAGGTCTCCAGTATGCTGAACAGATCCTCTGTGGAGGAAATATAATGGATATAATGAAAATAACTGAAATTCATATCTCACTCCTGTGAAGAAAATGATTTAGAGAATGTAGACTAGACAATACTACAATTGGATGGTATATCTATTTAAAAGGAACATGAAGTTTTATTTGCCCTGCTGAATAATTAGGTGACTATATCAATACATCATTGAAAAATTTCTCTGAGATGACATACTATGAAATATGGCTGTGTGAAAGGTTATTTGGAAAATTTTTCAGTGAATAGCTCAGTCAGCAATAAAAACAAAATGAGGCCTGGTATGAAACCTAGCAAGTTTTAAATAAACAGCAGAGAAAATATAAGAAGATAGCAATCGGTAAAAGAAATCCATAAAACAGACAATTTTCTACATTTTTAACATTTTAACATTTAACATAGTATTTCCCTGTATAAAATCACTAATAAAATGATGGAGTTGGAACTATGCCCCACAAGTCACTCAACCGTGCATATTTCTTTGACCCAGAAATAGTACACGAGGCCAATACCTCAAAGAAATAAAAAGGAGAGGAAAAGGACCCATATACACAAAAATACTTATATCAGCTCTTTTTTGTTATAGCAGAGTACTGGAAATTAAGAGCAGTATCTATCAACATGGCAGTGGCTGAACAAATTGTGACACACTTAACTCTTGATGCAATGCAGTGACCAACCACAATCCTAGAGATGGATTCAAGGTGCAGAATGGAGATATATTTTCACACATACCAATGTGGAAATTTGTTACAAGGGCTTTATTTACTTTTCAGTGAGGAGAGAGGTGAAGGAGGAGGGACCTAGTGAAATGTTGATCAAAAAAAAAGAAGGTCACTGAAGCATTAAAAACAAACCAAAAAAAAATCATAAAGATAAGAACAAAAGGAAGTCCAAAAAGAAATACAGAAAAGCAGGATAGCTTTGAAAGCTATGTATTCAATACAGGAAAGGAAAATCAAGGTATATGTATTACATTCACAGAGGGCACGCAATCCTCTTTTCTATTCTATTTTGTATGTGGAAATGATCATTTTGTTTGGTGTTTACTTTTAGGAAAAAAAAAAATTTAAACGAAGCTTGCCCAGTGAAATAACAGCATTTTTTAAACATCTTTATATCTGACAATTTAAATATGGAAAATGAAATCAACTACTACTAGCAACTACCAACTTTAAGAGCAACATTGGGAAGGAACATAGTTCTCTTGTACAATTAGAGGATAAACCAACAGTATTTATATGCCAGTTTAACTCTCATCTTCAGTGACCTGAAACAGAGGGACTACCTATTCCTACTATCCCAGCAGGCAGGTAAAGTAAGTTTCTGAAACAAGTGCCAAGATAACAATAGAATATAGGGGAAAGACATGTTCCTGGCATTTCAAGTTTTTTTTTTTTAAATGGGAAAATGCAGTCAGAATGATCTTTATATGTAATAGGTTCTATAATCCTACTAGCATAGGGCCAAGTACATTAAATTAAATAGGTTCTTGTAAGCTACACTAGGCACTTAACCTGTAAAACAGTTTCTACAAGAAATTCCAAATAATGTTACAGTTAGAAGGGGCATTAGAGTCCACCTTGTCCAAAACTCTTATTTTTATAAATGAGGAAACTTAAGACCAGAGAGCTTAAGTGACTTGCCCAAAGTTACACAGAGAATAAGTGGCAGAACTGGAATTCAAATCTAGTTCTCTTGAACTTTAAGAACATAACCTTGTGGTAAACTGAGAGTTGCCTATCTAAAATGAAAGGCTAACTTGTTCATATAGTTACTTCTGCAATGCAGAACAAATAACTAGGTGGCAAAGAAGTCACAACCCACAGTTTCCAAAGGCGGTAAGTAAAAACTGCAGTTCATTTTTGGAGCTAGGAAGGGCTTCCCAAGAGTAACAACCACTGGTGGCTGGACTGACCACCAATGCAGTCCAACCACTTCCTGTCCTAGAGAAAGGAATGAAGACTTTGTTGAAGTGAAGTTACTAGATGATGGTCACCTAGTAGCAAAGAACTATGGGGGGTCTTGGGCCCGAAAGAGAAGGAGCATTCAAGAGACACTGTTAAGGCAAAGACTCAGTGAATTTACCACCTGGCAATAAAAGCCAAAGTACAAAATGGTCAAAAGGTGATCAAATGGTAACTTTCAGAAACCTCACAGTTTCGAGATTAACAGGTGATATGCTCCAGGAGGGGAGGGGAGAGAAGAAGAAAGGAGGGAGGGAAGGAGGAAGGAAGAGAAAAGAAAGTAAGAATGGAAGAAAGAAAAGAAAGCATAGCAAATTTCTGGAGCTGGCATATTGGGCAAGCAAAATATAACTGGAAGTATAGTTTGCTATACCTAAGCTTTAGGGTTCAATTTTAGCCAGGGACATGAAAACAGCACACTACACAGAAATTATAAGATAAATACACACACACACACACACACACACACATATTCATAAAAAGAGTTGGGGGTCACTGGGCCTCCAAATACTATGTTCACTCAACAGTTAGAGAAAGCAAAGTGGCTCTTGCTGTAACATCCATGAAGCTAAAACTTCCTGGATCTTTGGCCCAACAATAAATGTTAAAGATCTTTTTTTTAATGATGTGCACAAAACATATGCTGCTCTAAAGATACTGAACTATTCATTCCTCCATTCACTCCCTTCTATTGTAAGGCATTGATTTCATTCACAACATCCCCATATGATTTCTTCCCTCTTAAGTTTCCAGGTAAAGAAGCAGCAATCAACAAGAGCAGAACTTCCACTCTGCTCAGAATCTGAGATAAAAGCATGAGCTCACAATATGGGTTTTGAAGAAGAGTAATCCTGTAATCCCTACCATTTAATTAGCTTCACATAATAACAGACTGTTTATAAAGCCTATCTTGTTTTCATTCCTTTTGAAAAACAGCAATGATGAAATGGATGAGAGCAATGGATATTCATTAGTTATCTTATTTTGTCTTTATTCTAAAGTATTCTTTTGACTTGTATATAAAGATTCCACTTAACAGATCTTAAAATTACAGAAGGGGAAGAGCCCTCACAGGCCACTCAATTTGTAACTGAACTAAAATCCCCTTGATACCACTACCACCAAATGAGGGGGGGCCTACTACTTCTTGAAGTCAGACAGCTTTAATGATTAATTTTTTTATGCAAAAGACAAAATTTGCCCTTTTGCAACTTCTACTCTTTACTCCTGATTCTGTTCCTTAAGGTCAAACACAACATTAAATTCTCTCTTCCATGTACGAGCTCTTCCAAACGCTTATGGACAGCTTTTATGTGACACTAAGACTAAGAAGGACTGTTCTCTAAGCTAAATATCTTTCAATCAATCCTCCTCTGGCATGAACTCCAGACCTTTCAACATGCTGGCTGTTCTCTTCTAGACCCTCTCTGAGTTAACAATGCTCTTAAATAATTTCTTACAGAATTTCCTTTCATAAAATCTAAACCAGGATCTAAGTTTTGAATGACAACTATTCAGGTAAACCAAAACAAGAATTTAAGCCAACTATCAAATATTTAAAGAATAACTAATATCAATACTACATGAATTATTCTCAAAAATAGAGAAAAAGGGACTTTTCCAAACTCCTTTTACTAGAAATATAATTCTAATACCTTGATCAGAGAAAGATACAGCAAAAAAGGAGAACTATAGAACAATATCATTAAAAGAATAGCATTTCAAAAATTTCAAATAAAATCCTGTCAGATTAAAGCAATTTATCCAAGAAATCATGACAATACAGTAAAAATAGCAATGCTACCAAAATTGGATTTAATGCTATAGTATACCAATTAAACTATAAAAGGGATATTTTACAAAGTTAGATAAAACAATAATAAAATTTATTTGAAGAAACAAAAGATCAAGAATATCAAGGGATATGTGGGAAAAAGGTAGAAATGAAAGAGGAACTATATTATAAAAGCAGCAATAATCAAAACTTCTTGGCACTAGTTTAAAAAATAGAAAAGATGACAATCTAGACAAGAGAAAATCAGCAATAATGGAACTCAATACCCCAGTGTTTGATAAATTCAAAAATATAATTTAGTAAAGAACTGCCTATTTACTAAGAATTCCTGGCAAAACTGGAAAACAATTTGGAAGAAATCAGGCTTAGACTGATATTTCACACCATATTCTACAATAAATTCAAAATGAGCATGTAACCTTAATATTAAATATATAATATTTTGAAAAGAAACAGATCATATAACTTTCACAGATATTAGTAGTGGAATAATTTTTAACTAAATGAAGGAATGAGGTAATTAAAAAGGATAAAATAAATTTGATTACATAAAATTGAAATGCTTTTGCACAAACAAAATTAATGTATCTAAGATAAAAAGAGAAGTGGTTGACTGGAAAAAAAATCTTTGTATTAATTATCTCTGTTAAGTTTGGTATTTAAGATACATAGACAAATGAGAGACATACAAAAGATCAAAAATCATTCTCCAACAGACAAGAAGTGAAAGAATACAAACAAACCTTTCTCAAAAAAAAGTTTGCGCGTAACAACCATAAGAGAATGCTCCAAGTCACTAATAAGAAAAATGCAAATCAAAACAACCCTAAGGTTTCTTTCACCTCATATTCAGCAAATGAAGAAATATGATAAATGACATAGTCAATTTTGGAGGAGTTGTAGAAAGACAGTCAGGTGGGGAGGGGGGGCGGAGAGGAGAGGGAGCACTGACAGTACCCAGCACCGGGCATGATATTGACGGAGTGCAACTGATGGGAAAGGTAGAGCTGGCTGACCTCCTGAGCCCTCTTTGAGGAAAGCTTAGGGGAAGAGTGTTTTGTTCCAGCCCCCAGCCCTCCAATCAGGGGCTCCTAGGAAACTGAAGGCACTACAGAAGTGTGACTACCAAAGCTGAAGCAATCTCAGTCATAATGAGTTTCCAGAGAATGAACTTACAGGGAAAGGGTGGGGGAGGGGGAGAGAATGATGGCAGAGTCCAAACCAAGCACTAGAGCTGATGGGAAATATCTAACAGGATAGCTGACTATAAGGAAGCATGGAGATACATTAAGTATATAAACTGATGCAACATGAATGAAGAAGAGCCAGGAAAACAATATATACTACTATTTCACAATGTAAACGGAAAGAATGATCACCAAGAACAAGAAAAAATTAGTGATGCAAAATTATTAAAAAAAAAAAAAACAAAAACAAGTTTGACTCCAAAGAAGAGATCTGAGAAGACACTGCTTCCCACTTCTGTGTCCTCAGGTATGAACACTGCACATAAAATCAGACGGGGGCGGGGGGTATATATCATTTGGTTTTGCTGAATTTTTCTTCTCTTCCTCTTTATCTTTTTTTTTTTAATTCTTTGTTATATGGGATGGTTCTCTAGGAGAGAGAAGGAGGGATATTAAGGAAATCTAGCCAATGTAAAAACAGCACATTAACAAAAATTTATTTTTAGAAAAGAATGTAATCCAAAGTTCAATGTTATATAGTATAATTAAAACATCTGAAGATAATTCAGCAACTAAAAGCACATGGAAACAATAGAAAATTAAACTTATCTCCTCTTATATTAACATCAAAAAATTCATCATTTTGGTTTCCTCCCAGATATGTACCAGTCAAATAATTTCCTCTAGACTGCTTTCTGGCCCAAAGACATAATAGAGACTAAATGCATACCTCATTTATTTCACTGGGGGGAAACTGGGCTAGCTGTGATTACACATATGAAAGTATCTAACCTAATATCTTGCTTTAAAGGTAAACCTCTTGAAGTAATTCCTCATAAAAGTGATCATTCAAAAACAAGCATTCTTGGGAATTTTAGGACAACAAACTAAACTAGAATTCAAGGGAGCTATTGAGAATTCACTCAAAATGAAACAAACCATAAAGCATGAATCTTGATGTCTGAAAGTCTAGAGGAAAATAAGAGGGGAGGGCGTAAAACTCGATTCAGATAGGAATATTTTCCTGATGTGAGTTTTCACATGTGGAAAGGGCAAGTCCTAAGCAAAGAATTAACCAAAGCAATTAGATAACTGTGGAACCTGCCTGAAATAGGTGACAGGCATAGGAAATAAATCATAGGGCTATCTGTCTATTACCTAACTTAACTAAAATCCAAAGACATGCCTGCTCTCATAGAAAAGTCTAAGGAGGGGGAAGACAACATGCCAACAGCTATGTACAAACAAGATCTACATAGGATTAATTGGAAAGAATCTCAAAAAGAAAGACACTAAGATTAAGAAGGACTGGGAAAGCCTTCTTGCAGAAAGGGAGGCTTCTGATGACACTTGAAGGAAGCCAGAGAAGTCAGGAGATGGAGGAGGGAAAGAATTCTAGGTACAGCCAACAGCCAGTGACAATGCCAGAGATAATAGTCTTGCTCCAGGAACAGCAAAGAAAGAGGTCAGTGTCACTGGATCACAGAGTATATGGAAGGGTTAGTAAAGTTTAGGAAGATTAGAAATGCAAGAAAATACCAGAGGATTTTATGTTTAATCCTAGAGGTAAGAGAAAGCCACTGGAGTTTCTCCAATGGAGGATGGAGAGGGTGGCACAGTCAGACTCAAGGTTTAAGATCAATTTGACAGCTGTGTGAAGGATAAACTGGAGTTGGGAAAGCACTAAGGTAGGAAGACCAACCAACAAGCTATTGTAGTTGTCTAGTTGTGAGGTCTTGAGGGCCTATACCAGAGCCTTGGCATGGCCACAGGCTGTCCTATACCTCTTGGGAGCTAGCAGGGTTACAGGTCCATGTGATAAGCAATTGTAGAAATAAGCAGGTCAGGCCAAAAGTCTCTAGCACCAATTTTCCAAATCTGCTTATGCCAAAGGCCATCTATCCATATATTGGTATGAAACCCTAGAAAAATACTTAACAGTAACAGGATTGGTAGTGCTAACACTTAGGAAACATCTAACTTGATAAATTCTACTTACTGCTGCTAGGAATTTTAAGAGTCCTGTTAAAAAGATCCAGTCTAAAAAAGAATTCCTAAATTCACACCAAAAAAAATATATAACACAGCCACATTCAAACAAGACGGTCTGAAGTAAAGAAACTGAAGAAACCCCTGTCACACCGACTTTGGTCCATGTCACTTTCTCCAAACAGAAACAGAGCGTGACAGACTGGAGACACAGCCCCAAGGAACGAAGGTCTCAGGTCTTCCACTCTCAAAGAAGGAGGCCTGCGTTTCATCTTCTAAAGCAGCAAAAACTGAAAAGAAAGCTAGGATTCTTTCCTAGGCACTCATATTTGCCTAATTTATATTACTAACAATGTGAAAATATATTTTTACAATATAAATTGAAGAAAAATTGAATAAAATGTCTCAAAAGTAGCATCTCTACCTGCCTATATATATGTATGTATGTATGCATATATATTTCAATATAATTGGTTCCCTTTTTAATCTTACGTATTTTATTTTATGCATTTAAGAACATTATTCTAAGAAGGAGTCCATAGGTTTCACTAGACTGCCAAAAGAGTTCATGCCACATACACACAAAAGCTGAAAATCTCTGTTCTAGAAACTTGGCAGTTGTTTGGTTGCTGTCCTTCGTTCTTGAAGAGGACCAAAATGACATCACTATGCTTGAGTCAAGATTCAACGTATCCAACTGTGGATGATCAGGCCAATATGAGCTTGGATGCTCTACCACAGGTCGGGCACAAATAGTCCATGTGAACATTTGGGGTGGATGCTCCAAACGTTTCCTTTGAGCTGTTTCAATTCTGCTTTGCTCATAAAGCACAGAACCTGCTCTGATGTGGGAAGGCCATGCTGAGAGGTCTTGTGCCAATGTCTCCCACTTGGCAGTAAAAGAATACTGGAAGACTACTTCTACCTATGGGGAATTATCTTTTCCATAGCAAAACTTGTAGCCTCTAGGAGGAACAATGAAAAGTCCTTGCTCAATCTGCTGTATTCACTTAAACTTTTAATGCATTACTTCCCCCAGAATGGCCCAACCACAAACTCAGTCACTAAACCCATTCCAAGATGTACCCCCTCATTTACCGCTTATGTTCTCAATCCAGTGTAGAAGATAATAAAAATGCATTACCTGGGGAAGAGTCTGAGGATGACACTACTTTTACATCAACGACGCTACAACGAACACATTCTAACTCCTTCTGTACCATTTCTGTGAAGGAAAAATGTCAACTTTGTGTTTTTCACACTTTATCACTTCACTCTAGCCTCCCTTCTCCATTTTTCTATTTCACAGCCTCACCAACAAACTAGTCCCTACCTCCCCCCACTTCCAGTACCTCACCGCCCTTTCTTCAGTCTCCACCTGGGGAGGGATGAACCATATTAATTTAGTCACTGTGTCTAGATGACAGGATGTGACCCCAGACTCCTTGAGGACAGGCTGTCTTTGCTTTTTGCATTTGTATCCTCATCACCAGGGGCAGCTAGGTGGCAAAGTGGACAGAGCACTGGGCCTGGAGTCAGGACGTCCTAAGTTCAAATGGGTCCTTAGATACTTACTAGCTGAGTGACCCTGGGCAAGTCACTTAACCCTGTTTGCCTCGGTTCCTTACCTATAAAATGAGCTGGAAAAGAAAATGGCAAACCAGTCAAGTATTTCTGCCGAGAAAATCCTAAATGAGGTAATGAAGAATTGGACAGGACTGAAAAACAACTGAACAACCAGAAAAACACATTCAGAGGACCTGAAAACTTTCAAAAATTAAACTATTCATGTTAGTGAATGAAAGCCTAAGGTAGTGTTTAGCCACACTAAATTGTTAACCACTCAGCACTCAGTTACCTAATATCCACATACAGAAAAATCACAGATACATAAATGGATTACAGACTGCCAGTCACTGAAAACCATTTGAAATAGTTAACAAAAATATTGCTTCATTTTCTACTTAACAAACCTCCAAAGCAGCCTTAAGAAGACAGCATGGACACACACAGACACACACAATCTGTGCAGATCTGCACTGAGACTTTTAGGACACTGTGTGCACATGTGTGTCCCTATGTGTGTTTATGTATATATACACACATACACACATATGTAGTTAACTTAATTTTCCTCTAATCCCTCCAAAATAATTCAACGATTCACCTAAGATAGAAAAACTGAGAATGGCTCCACAGAAGCTTTAACAACCAGAAAAGACATCAACTATCACTTTAGAATAATCTCACTAAAAAGAGTTTTGTGCAACTGAACTAATTAATCGATTAACCAAATTAAATAAAACATAAGACCAGATCAAAGTCAAACTACTTGGTTTACACATTGTCGACCACTAGAATGTAAACACCTTAATGACAGAAACTTTTTTTTTTGTCCCTTTATATTCAAGTTCCTATTACAGAGTAAGCACTTAATAAATTTTTATTGACTTGATTTATTATACTAAATCAAGAGTTAAAGCTTAATACTACAATATTATAATGGCATCAGAAACCTGGTAGCTTAGTAAACAGGAATATTCTAAATTTCTACTATACCTGAATCCATAACCAGTTAAAAATAAAACATAAACTTTAGACCATAAAGTTTTAGTTTTAATGACATCAGAATGTCTTTAATACACAGACAGAAACCGTGTATTAAAAGTACTGTAGTATGGAAAGTGTGCTGGATTTTGAGTCAAAGGATGTGGATTCAAATCCTCTGCTACTTCTATGTAACCTTAGACACGTGACATAACCCCTTTATGCCTGAGTTTCCTTATCTATAATATAAGGGACCTTTAGATGGCCTCTAAAATCCCTTCCAGCTTTAAATTATGATTCTACGTCTTATCCGAATTTTGTATTGTCCCTAAGAACTATCACACAAATAGTAATCCATATTAGTTTAACTGAATTTTTTTTTAAAAATCAGAATGTTTGCTGTGAAATATGATAATCCAAAGATGCATTTTAAAAACTAGAGAATTTTACGTTTGAAAATTCTTTACAAAAGGGAAAAGAGATAAATATCAAAATTTCACTTTACTGTTACATTTCCAGAAGAATCTTGGTTTCTGTAATAACTGTTTTTATACTGCCCTTCAAATTAGAAAATTAAAATGCTAAATAGTAGATTATTTTATTTCTCTTCTCCTTCAAAATTATATCAACAGACATCACTATGCAGACTGGGTTAGGCTTCTTCAACCAGAAAAAGGTGCATTCTCAACGTTACAGTTAACATTTTTTTAAAGCCATGTATGTGGCAGTAAGTTGCAATCATCTGGAATGGTTTTCTCCCTGAATTAAGTTTTTAGCATATAGAGTTTTAAGTCACAGTCTTCTAAAGGTTTGAGGTTTTTTGCCCCCTCTTCCACAATGATTGAAAACTGAATACAATAAAACATTTTTAAGTGCCTACTATGTGCAAGGCACATAGGATACAGACAAAAGTGAAATAGTCACTGCCTTTGAGGGGCTTATGTTCTACTATGGCAATACAACAGAACTATATACAGATAAGACGAATACAGAATGAACTGAGGAAAAATAAAACACTAACAACTGGGGGAATAAGTGAATGCTTCTTTGAAGGAAGATTTGGCACCCGAACTTTGAAAGATGACTAGAATTCTGAATGGCAGAGAAAAGTGGGAATGTATTTCAAATGTGTGACAAGAACAGAAAGTTCATTTTAAAAAAAGGAAGAAACAACATAAAATAAGGGTGGTAGTCTGTGAAACCCCTTAAATGTCAAGTTAAGCATTTATATGTTGCCTCCAAGGAAACAAAGGTAGCAACTGAAAAGTTTTGAGCAAGAGAGTTACAGGGTCACATTGGTACTAATAGGGAGATTGCTTTGGCAATTTCCAGAAGAATGAATTGGAAAAGAGAAAGACTAAAAATAGAGGGGCTCATTAGAAAGCTATTCCACTGGTCTAGGTAGGAGGTGAGGAGGGTTTAAACTAGGGTGGTGACTATAAGAGTGGGAAGAAGGGGACAGATGTAAGCAATATTGTGGACAATATTTGGTTTCTGAATCGATACAAGTGCTAAGGGTCAGGGAAGAATCAAAGATGACTCCAAAATGTTAGATCTAGGAGACCAAAAGGATAGTAGAAACAGGGAAGTTAGAAGAAGGGGTGGGATTAGGGGGAAATATGGATGGATGAAACACAGGGTAGGTTGTGTCTGCACAAGTACTGGTTTGGGAGCGAATGAGAGGGATGAGTACTGTATGTCAAAAAGACCTAGGCATTTCAGTGGTCTAAAACTAAAAAAAAATATGAGTCTACAGTGTAACATGGAAATTAAAAAAAAAGGCTAATATGGCTTCTCAAGGTTATTAACAGCATCAAAATATAGAAATACAGCATCATCAGAGACTATCAACATTTATTAAACCAGGTACTGTGGGATGGGCTAGGGACACGAAAGAAGCAAAAGACAGACCCTGCCCTCAAGAAGTTTTTACAATTTAATGGTGGAGACAACATGCAAACAAATACGTACAAATGAGCTACAGACAGAATTAGTAGAAAGTAATTAACAGAGGGAAAGCACTGTAATTTAGAGTGGTTGGACAAGGCTTCCTGTAGAAGGTGGGATTTAAATGAGCCTTAAAGGAAGCCAGGAGGCCAGTAGCCAGAGCAGGGAGGTGGTGTTCAAGGCTAGAGGTGATAGTCCTGCTGTACTCTGAGCAGGTCATATCACAGCTCGGATACTGTCATTGGTAAGTAGAGACATTTCCTAGACACTCAAGGTCTTCAAGCATCCAAAGTCAAGACCACTTGGCCTTCACAAATTTCACCTCTGATACATATTAGCTGTGTGACCATTTTCAAGTTACTTAACCTCTAAACGTCCTCATGCAACTCCACAAACCGGTGAGTTACAGAGGATAAGATGATCAGCACTTTTGGGTGGTACAGAAGAGCGAGCACTGATTTTGGAACCTGTGTGAACGTGGGCAAGTCCCTTAAGGGTCTTGGGTCTCTGTATCCTCATTTTGAAAATGAAGTGGTTAGACCTGTGGTCTCCATAGTCCCTTCCGGTTCTTAAATCCACAATCCTGTAGGTTTCCAACCAGCATTTCCAATAGCAATGAAATCACCTGACTGGACCAAAATGATGAGGGGCAGTGACATGCACTATGGAGTCTGAGAGCCCTGAGTTAAAGTGACAGGTTTGGAGCTGAAGGCCTTCTGAGGTCACTGATTCTAAATCTCTCGCCCACTTACCCAAGGGTACAACTCAAAGAGCAGGGATCTTGCGTTCACAACCCTCTCTGAGTTCCATAATCTGGGCCAAGTCATTTAAACCTCCGAGCTTTCAAGTTTCCTCATCTGCACCTCACTGCGTGTGTGTGTGTAAGGTATATATGTAGGATATATATCTGGATATGTAGCTGCATATCAAATGCACCATTTTTTACACCTTTCTCCCCCTCCCAATGTAAACTCCTCGCGGGCAGGTCTCGGTGAGTCCACGCTTCAGCCCCCGTCTTAAGAGTCCCCAGTGGTCCTTTGCCTGGCACCCAGTAAACGCTACTACGCTCGTTGACTGACGGCTGGGAAGGCGGGGCCTCGGAGGAGACCCGAGGTCCGGTCCAGCTCTGCTCAGGCTCTACTCGTACCGCAGGGGCTAGCCCCCTATGGGGTCTGGCCGGAGCCGGCCTCTGCAGGCGGCTCCTGCGGACGCCAAGGCGGGCGTCCTGTCCGGAGTCTGCCCTGACGGCGGGATCCCCGGACAGGTGGCCCCCAAGGCCGGATAATGCTCCTCCTCCCCATCAGCCTCACCTGGGACACCTGGCTGCGGGCACCTTCCCCCTCCCCCCGGGCCCCCAGAAAGCCAAGCCACTACGTGGCACGGAAGGTGGGGGCTGCACGCTCCAGGAGGGCAGGGACCCTGGAGCAAAAGGAATGCACCCCCGAAGAGAAGGATGAGATGGCCAAGTCTTCGCAGCTTTCTGGTCTTTACACCTCCCGCGGCTGAGGCTAAACTAATGTTTGCTGATTGACTTTAAAACGCCCCGGAGGGGATGGCGCATTCGTTCTGAGGAGCTCGAACTGCGGAAGCGCTTCGCACAGTTTAAAGCGCTCTAGAGATGTCAGTAACTGATACTCGCTTCTCGCTCCCCTGGCCCGGCCCCTTCCGCAGCCGCAGCCCCAGCCCCGGACGCTGCCAGGCTGCGGCGGGGCCCGGGACCGTTCAGCACCCGTCCCCTCCCGCCGGCCCGGGGTGAAACCTACCAGCTGCTGCCGGACCCAGCGCCACATGCCGCGGCCGTGCCCGCCTCGCGCCCGCGGGCGATGGAGGGGACGCGGCGACGGGGACCCAGGCGAGGCCGAGGAGGGTCCGTGGGCCCAGACCGCCCGAGCAGGACCGAGCCGAGGACGAGGAAGACGAAGAGGCGGCGGCCGCCGACGCCGCAGCTGCCGCCTCAGCCGCAGGGCCGAGCTTCGCCGCGGCCGCCTCTACGCCCCGCGCCCGCGGCGCTCCAGGGCTCCAGCGGCCGCCCCGAGGTGCGGCAGGCGCGGCCCCGGCCCCGGCGCCGCCCCCGGCCCCGCCCCCTTCCTGGAGGCCGGCCCCGTGGCCGCTGCCCTCATTATGGAGCGACCGTTGCAAGGCGACGTAGGCGGAGGACCCGCCGCCGGAAGTGACGCGAGGACGCGCGGCGGGGATGCGGGTGAGGGGACCCTCCGGGAGAGCAGGAAGCATCCCAGCGCACCTGAAGCGCCCGCTGCGCATCTCCTCCTGCGCATTCTTCACTGCGCACCCCTCCCCCCGCCCCCAATGCGCACCCAGTCTACTGCGCGTCCCCCACCGCACACAGATCCCTGCTGCGCACCCCCGTCACCCACCGCGGCCAGAGGCTTGCGCTGGTGCTGATGGCTGGTCCGAAGCGGCACCAACCTCGGGGGCCATCTTGGCCAACATCCCCGCCTCTGTTTATATGAGGAAAATGAGGCCCAGGGCAGTCAGGTGACCAAGATCACAGAGGCAGAGCTGAAAGGAACGTCACAGGCCAGCTAGTCCAACTCCTCGTTTTTAGAAACGAGGAAACTGAGGCCGAGAGATGTTTAAGTGACTTACCCAAAGTCGCATGGGTCGCTCTGCGACAGGTAACATTTGAACCCGGGTTCTGTCTCCCAATCCCACAACCTACACTAGCTAGTGTAGAGAAGATTGAGTCTGGGATGCTAGAAAGTGTTGGATTTACTCGGTCTTTCCATTTGTTGGTTTATTTAATCGCAACCATCGCTTAGCGCAGTACCTGGCACATTGTAGGCGCTTAATAAATGTGGATTGGATTGGATCGAGCTGGTGGAATGAGGAGAGGCAGCCTGTTAGTATGGGAATATATGAAGAATCCGAGGAAATGGGATTTAAGAACCAGCTACGGCAGCTTACTCCTTGGATGACCTTGGATAAATCAGTTGACCCCTCTGGGACTCAGTGTCCTCATCTGTCAAATGAACATCCTTCCAGAATGGTCATCCAGCCTTCCTCGGTGGCACCAGAGAGGGAACCCACCCATGCCCCGTGGGAATGGATAGCTCCTACTTCCTTTTTGTTTTTTCCTTATTTTAGTACAGGATAGAAGACTCTGGTTCCATATAACTTTTTCTGCCTTTATTATGTACATCTGTTAAAAACAACAACAAAACCCCCAGGTTTGAGGTCCTATTTTGATCAGTGCAAAATTTCCCTCTCTCCTTAAATAAATAAAAATAAATAAAACTTGTGAACTTATTTGCCAGCAATGACCACACATCCATCAATTTGAAAGGTCTGAAATGTCCTTAGTTACATCAAGGAGTAAATTACCTTTTCAAATTCATTTTAAAATAGTACCCACTGTAAATTGTCTTGGTGTTTTATCTCCAACGCAGTCTTTTGTTCTATACAGCCCAAAAGGTTGTCAGTTTATCAAATAAACTTAGAACTGTGGGACACGGAGTGTGCCCTTCCCAGTGGCATTTAATTCTGTGCCCCAAACTTCAGGAGAAAGAGGGCGGTTGACTTTATATGCTATGATGGAATGTTACAAGAAATTGAACTCATGATGAATATATAAAGATCTTAGCCTAAAGCTCCTGAAAGTATCTGGAAGGACATAAGAACTCAGAACAATCCTGATGGTCCTAGTTATTTGCCTTCCAGGTGTTTTTCAAGAGCAGTGGCCCATACACCATATTACTGTAATCTAGTCAAAGGTCCCTGAGGTGTAAGTCACCTTGGGGAGATTTGCATCAGAGGGAACTAGCTGGAAAAAGAAAGGGGGAAAAATAATTGGTGCCAACTGATTGAGTCATCCACTCTTCCAACAAATCTCAATTGAGATTTACTGTGTATGTATCACTTGGAGAAGTATGAGCAAAGAAAGGCATGGTCACAGCCCTCTAGAAACCTTTGCCTGGGTTATAGAGGCCGGAGACACATATTAAAGAGCTAAGTAACAATGCAATGAATAAATGATGGTGAGGGAGGCAGAAGAAATTTTAGGAGTTCACCAAAGGGGAGATCCTGACTGGTGGCCCCAGAGTTCCAGGATCTCAGAGTTGGAAGGGCATTTGGTCCAGTACCTCAAAAGAAACCCACCCTACCTCACTCCTTGAAAGAGGACATCAACAAGTATTTATTAAGTACCTACTATGTACCAGGCACTGTACTAGGTCCTGGGGATATGAAGGAAAAAGTCAAACATCCTCTCAAGGAGTTTACTTCTTACATTGTTTGTTTTTGCAGTGTAGATGATTGCACCAACCTCTTCCGAGATGTTATTGCTCTCACTGAGGAGACTTTGGAGTGTTCCAGGGCAATCAGTACAATGGCATCTACAAGCAGGAGCACCTACTAATCTGGACAACCTTGTCAACAGGGAATTCTTTTTGAGTGAGAAGGATATAATTTGTGAAGACTTCACAGGGTAAGAATATAGGGGCTACTCTCTTCTCATGTTTCTGGAATGGGGAATGTCTGAGGGAGTAGGAGAGGCTTGGAATTTAACCTTGTAGTGACTTAGCTAACTTCTGGAAAGTCAGGGCCTGAAGTTGTAGGTGCCCCTCCCTTCCCGCTCTCTCGGTGCTAGCCCAAGAATTTTACCATATAGGGAGATAGTGGACTACCTGTGAGCTGTTTGTTCTCTGCTCCAGGAAGGTCCCTCATTCTTTCTCTTTTACCTTAGCCATATCATTGCCACATTAGTAGCCAAATAAGGAAAGTAGGTATGGATTGGCTCTGTATTTTCATGCCTATACGGTAAGCCCACCTCCCAGCCAATGGTGAGAAGGGATAGAGGTGGCCGGGAATCTTTGTATTAAGAGTATATCTATTGCTTCATTTCCTTTGTATTTTGCCTCCCTTCACTAGTTTCCTAGTGGAGGCGACGCCCAAATCTCTCAAGGTTTGTAAAATAAATTCACTTTGCTTCTCCTAAAGATGTCTCTTGCATTATTTGAATTTTCCGTCCAATACATTTTTCTTGTACCTAACAGAAGACCTCTTTAGTTCACTATCAAACATTTGAAATGGACATGTGTTGTTTGATGCCATATGTTCATGGATCACAGCTCATGACTCTAATAGAGATGGAAAGACCTCAGGGATCATTGAGTTCAACTCCTTCATTTTACAAATAAGTAAACCAAGACCCAGAAAGGTTAAAAGATTTGCTCAAACTGGCATAGATTTTGCAAACAAACAGCTTGTATGTATTGTCTTAGGAAGATTCTGAAGATCACCTGGCAAGATAAGGTACCAAACAATGGGCCTTTCCCAAGCTGAACTGTCAAACATTCTGCTGCAGAAAGCTCAGTTCTGATGGGCTGGCCACATTGTTCGAATGCCAAATGTTTACCTAAAAGACTATTTTGTTGAGAACTCATGTAGAGGTCAGAAGTGATAGAAGGACATTCTCAAGGTCTCTGTGAAGAACTCTGGAATGAATTTCATGACATGGGAGACACTCGCAAAGGACCACTCAATATGATGTGCCTGTATTAAAGAAGGCTCTGCGCTCTATGAGCAAAGTAGAATTGCAGTAGCTCAAAAGAAACACAAGATGTTCAGATTTAGACATCGCCATTCCAAATGTTCATATAGACTATTTATGCCTGACCTGTGGTAGAGACTTCTGAACTCATATTGGTCTGATCAGCCATAGTTGGACACACTGTACCTTGACTCCAACATAGTGATGTCATTTTAGTCCTCTGAGCAAGAAGGACATCAACCAATATTCATAGTCATTTATATTTATCCTGATATTTTATTTGTACTCTGCTGAACTAAAATTCCAATGAGATTATGATTGTAGAAAGACAGTGTGGTATAATGTCTAGTGTACTGGGCTTTGAGTCAATGAGGAAAATTAATGCTGGGTTGCCTTATTTAATACACATCTTTCTATGTGAATCTGTCCATTTCCTCAGACCCCAATTTTTGAAGGTGAGATTAATTTCTTAAGGCCTTAACTGAATAAAGTAATTACTCCCAGGCCCCAAGGCATCTACTTTGTTGTTGATTCCATAAATAGAAGCCAATTTGAGCTAAGACTCCCCTCCCCCAAGGGGATGGCCTTGCTTTTCCTGAGGACTCAGCCCACCTCCTCATTAAAATGTTCACCAATCAAGGTTGCCTTACCTTTTCCAGGGAAGGTCCAAATGATGTACTGTCAGGCCAGTCAGAAAGAATCATTTAGATGCAAAAGCTGCTGCTGGCCCTCCATCTGGATCTTTTGGCACAAATGGAGGCTGACCATAGACCCATTTATTGCCAGGCTGTATATCCTTGCTAATAAATGATACCTCGCTCACAGAGTTGCCTTAGTTTGGGCTTTGTTAAATGCCAGCTGGGACAGTCAGGAAAACCTGTGTTCAGATCCAGATCCTGGCAGTTAACACCTGTGTGATCCTGAGCAAATCACTTAACCCCTTTGAGTTTCAGATTTCTCATTTGTAAACTGAGGGGGTTGGACTAAATTGATTAGATGGTTCCTCATCCGGTTCCTCAACCTTAACTTTTTTGTATGTGATGGACCCCAGTGAAGCTTATAGATTCCTTATTGGAATAGTGTTTTTAAATTAATAAAGTAGCTAGGATTACAAAGAAAACCAATAATATTGAAACATTTGTCAAGAAACATATTTTTAAAGTTTTTCTAGGCTGTCCCAAATGTCTAGAGTGTTCTCCCTCCTTATCTTTGCCTCTTGAAAACCGTAGGTCATTTCAAGGATCACTCAAGGCCACCACTTAAAAAAAAAACCCTTCTTGATTTTCTCAATTGTTAATTCTTCCCCACTCAAATTATTCTGTATATGTTTTATATTATGTATCTGTGTACTTACTGTGTTCTTCCCCTCTCCCCCAATCTAAGTTCCTTGGAGAAGGGACTGTTTCATTTGTTCTCCCCCCCCCCCCCCACTCTTGCTCCTAGCACACTTGGCACATAGTATAGGGACTTAATAAATGTTTATTGGATTGAACTGGATTGAATCTACATGCCCATTAACTAGTTAGGTGTTGAATTTGTTCTATCTGCTAAATAAGCATAATTATAGCTTACTTAATTCACAGTTATGTAGGGAGGTTAAGTGAGATAACATGTGAAAGAACTTTGAACTATTTGAAGGGAAATCAGAAATTCACAATATTATTTCAAAGTTCCTTCCATAAAAAGCACCACAGGGCCTCCAGAGTTGCAACTCTGCTTGCTATCTCCTGGGAAAAGAAAATTAGATACAGGCATATAATTGCTTCTAACAGCTTATTGGTTAGAAGCCTAAAGAGGGCATAATGTGGGAAAGCCAGCAGAATCATGAAATCAGTTCCAATATCTTTGAACAGGCTGGTACTAGTTATATTTTATAATGTCCTAAAGCACGTGGTCAAGAAAAATTACATTCCCAGCTTAATTTCCCAATGTGTAATGATTTTTGCATAATGAAGTCCATACATCAGCTCCAATCTTCCTTATTTCTCCACAATTTTTCTTAGATGAAGGCCATGTGATTATTTCTAATAACATAAAGGGAAGTAGAGATTTGACAGTTCACTCAATTTGATCAGCTTAGACCATCAGGGTGAGAATCAGTGCTAATAAATGTTGACTGAGTTGAATTGATCATTAAAGCCCTATAGTCTTTGGGGAATGTTTTGTTTTTGTAGTCTTCTGGCCAGAATCATGGACCTTGGCACGCAATAATAAACAAATAAATTAATCATTCCCAAATTACTGTGGCCTTTTGTGGTAGCCTGAAAGACTCTAGAGATGCACTCAATGGCCTTCACAATAAAGCAGCAATCATAGTCTCCTCTCTGGCTAGGACTGAATTTAAGCTTCTTTCTCTGCTTTTTATTGACTTTGCTATTCTTTCTGTCAGGATGCCAAAAGCCAATAGATTTCCTTATTATACTTATAGATTTACATACTCACTGAATGTTAGAGTTGGATAAGACCTCAGAGATTATATAGAGTAGGAGTTCTTAACTTGGTATCCACAGACCACCCCCCCCCCAAAGGTCTCTGGACAGATTTCAGGGGGTCTGTGAACTTGAACAGGAAAAAATTATATCTTCATTTTCACTAATCTCAGACTAAATTTTAGCATTTCCTTCAATAATGAACATAAGCAACAAACCACAGTAATGTTAGCAGTAGGTATAGCTACAGTAATGTGTGACTATGTCACCAATAGAAATCACAGATATTTTCATATCACGTTACAGCTGTTTCAGATATCTCAAAATACCATTTATATTCACCACTACTTCAAAATTATCACAATTATTAGACTTACCACCAGATCACATATGATCTCAATCTTCCTGTCTACAGACTCTATTTTAATATGATTGGTTTCCTTTTAATCCTATATATTTTATTTTTTATAATTAACATGATTAACTTATTGTTAATTTGTGTACTTAACATTATTCTGATAGTATATCGACTTTCCCAGACTGCCAAAGATGTCCATGATACAAAAAACGGTTAAGAACCTGTGATCTGGGTCAAGATTCTCGTCTTATTCATGGCAAAAACTGAATCCCAGAAAAATGACTGACTCAGCATTCCACACCTAGTCAATGGTGGAGACAGAATTCAAACTCACAAATTTTGTCTCCAAGTCTGGAGATCTTTTCACTACATCATATCGCCTCCATATACTACAGGCAATGTTCAGCCGTCTTCCCAGACTACATGATGGTGTCATGGGGATGCAATAAATAATAAGGTGATAACAACTGCCTTCCTATGGTGCCTTGAAGTGACTTAAAATGCCTTAAGGTTGGCAAAGTACTCCATATAAGTCATTGCATTTGATCTTCACAACAAGCCTGTGAAGTAAATATTATCATCCCTATTTTACAGATAAGGAAATTGAGTCTCAGAGGGGTTAAGTGACTTGACCAAGGTCACAGAAATTCATGAGTGAGTTTCCCATGTAGGAAAAAGTGGATAGCTGGTACAAAGATCTGAAGATAGGAGATGAGGTGTTGTGTAAGGGGAACAGAGTGAAGGCCAACTTAGCTGGATCCCAGAATGAGGGATGAGGGGTAATACCCAATAATGCTTGAAAGATAGGTTGGGACCACTTTGTAAAAGGATTTAAAAGCTAAATAGAATTAATTAATTGATGGATCTATGGATGAAGTATTTATTAGATGTTTATTCTGTGCAAACCATGGTGCTAAGTGCTAGAAATAGAACTATAAAAGGTAGGACAGTCCCTGTTCTCAAGGAGCTCACAATGTAATGGATGAGACAACACATGGAAGATTTCTACAGTGGGTCACATGGAAAGGTCCCATGGTCCATAAGGGTAACACAGCAAAGCAGATGGTCACCCCATCTTCTTTCACGTCATTTCCACCTATAAAATCATATCAATTTCTGATGTTCAACCATTTGAAGGTGTTGAAGACTCTGGCAGCAAGAATTTTCTTTTTTGGTTCTTCCAGAAATGTGGCTGTAGCGTCTGCAGGAGCTGTTGCTAGGCTGGGTCTCCACGGTGGTTGCTTGCCACAATGGTGTCTGCAGATACTGAGTTAGAAGCATTGTTATGCCCACAGCTCTTGCATTCAGGGTCCTGGACCGTCTCCATCAGCATCTAAAAGGAGATGGTGACCAAGATGGTGGTTCGTGACATTTGCTGCCTTCTCTCTCTTCCTCAGGGTGCCCTGATGCTACAGCTACACTGGCCTGTCTGCCTTGTGGATTTTATATTTGATCTTAGAGGCAATAGGAAGCTGCTGGATTTGAGTGAATAGGAGAATGACATGGTTAGATCTGTGCTTAAGGAAAATCATTAGTTGTGTTGAGGATGGACTACAGTGGGAGGCATGATAGCCTCCTTTTAGGCCCTGGACTTGTATGTAGGCTCAGGTCAATTTGCATTGCCGATTACAAACCAAGGTAGGTTGTGGGTCTGCTGGGATATCAAGCAAACAGGCCACCCAAGGCAGCAGCTGTCACGCTCTGCCAATTAGGCTTCCGCAGAAGTTGTCATTGTTGTTGTTTTGTAAAACGCCTCACTAATTAAGCTACACACCGTCTATCGTGCAACACTTTTGTAGCACAATACAATGCATAAAGTGAATTGGGGGACTCCTCCGATTAGTCAGGGGCTCCCTTGTTCACCCTCCTTGTGCTAGCTGCTGCTGAATTCAAAAGGCTCAGCGCTCTTGAATGATGAAACAAAGCCAAGCTCTTGCAAGAGAGGGAAGGTGAAATCAGCTGGGGATAGAGATAGGGAAGACAGGAAAGAAAGATAAATGGAAGATCTATATTCCACAGAGATGGGCTTTCATTAGAGAAATAGGCCAGATCTCAAGGGCATGTATTCCTTTACAGATTGACCAAATCTCAGAGCCGAAAGGGCCATGTGTACTTGAATAGTACGTCTTTAATCATCCCCTACTAGTAGTGGGCCAGCTTTTGCGTGAAGACCTCTAAGGAGAGGCAACTCACTACCACCCCAGGCAGCCCATTGCCCTTAGGGAGAGTTCTTATTGTCATGAAGCTTTCCTGACATGAAGCCTAAATTTGCCTCTTGGCACTTCTCATCCAGTCTAAGACTTTTGGGATTCCCTGTATGTCACAAACTAATTCTTCCCCTGTACCTAACCATAAGATCAATCTTTCTATGCCTCCTTTTACCCCCTTATTCTCTATCAGTAGTATATTTAAGAGCAAGTCTCATTGATTAATTTTTTTCTAGGAAGAAAATATTTTTGAATTCCTAACAAGGATTTCAGTCATTTCACTATGAAACAGTCTATGGCCACCATTGATTGCAGAGACTGTATTTAATTTTGTCTGTATCCCAGATACTTTGCATCGTTTTCTGGCACATAGTAGGTGCTGACTAAAAGCTTGTTAGATTGGATAATTTGTAAATAAAATTCTATTGTATTTAAAATGTAAAAAAAACAAAACAAAACATTCTCAGGCTGAAGGCGGTACAAAAACCGGCTGGCCCTGGATCATTAAAACCCAATCCTCAGTCCAGTTTAAAATTGTCTTTTCTCTTATAGCTGAATCATAACATCAAGCCAACATTTGACCAACAGAAGTCTGGAACAGGTATAGAAAAGGAAGGGAATAATGACCAGAGAATTTTAGATTTAGAGCTGGAAGGGACCACAGAGGTCCTTATTTTACAGAGTAGGAAACCAAGATTCAAGTAGTTTAAGTGACTTAAGATCTTGTAATGCTAACTAGCCCATGCACACAAGTCTAAAGTCTGGAAGAAATTAACCTGTGGACAGACACATCTGGGTGAGAGTTGAAAATAAAATCTCTTGCTTTAGTCCTATGTTCCTCTGGTTGAAGCTGCTTGCTGTGTGGATTCTGTAGGAGTGGGGATGGACTATTATTTGGGTGGTGGGGATGTAGAAGACATAGCCAAAGCACGAGGGAAATAACAAAATATCCACTGAATATGATGCACCAAGGGATAAAGATTTAAAAAAAAGTGGGGGAAAAAGGATAGAAACTGGCTCCTCTCCAAATATACCATTTAGTTAATGAATGCAGAAGAAAAGTTGATTTTTCTTGCCTGATTACTTAAAACAGAGACAAAATGACAGAGCATGAATTGAAAGAGACCTCAGAAGACTCATGCCTGTATGAGGATCCCCTCTTTATTATACCCCAAGTGGTTATCTGATCTTTGCCTGGAAAACATCTCATCAAAGGGAAACTCATGACTTTTTAAAATTATTCATTTTTCAACTTAAATACAAAATGAGAAGGAAAAAAAAGTTTCCATGCACCCAGCAGAACACAGAGGATTCAATATAAAACCATGAATTTCTATTTCAGACTGTTTACTTAAAAAAAAACAAACTATAATAAATACTACACGTCATTTTCAAAGCTATGCAGCTTTTCTGTGCTTCCTTCTAAGTTTTCTTTTGTTCTCTGCTATGCACTTTTTATTTTTTCTCCCTCCCCACTCCAGCCTAGAGAAGGCTACAATTAAACACACACACAAATATATATATATTTACACACATACATATATACATATATGTATACACATACTAGGCATATATGCAAAACCAGAACCCATGACTTCCCAAAGCATCCCATTTACTCCTGGATCATTCTAATTGCAAGGAAGTTTTTCCTTCATTGAACCTAAATCTATTCCCCATTCTGAAACTTCCTCCCCTTGCTCCTAGTTCTACTCTCTAGGTCCAAGAACAAGATTAATCCCTCTTCAATTTTAACCCAAATCCCAAAACCTATTGGTGTGGGTTTTGGTGGGGATCAGTCCTCTGCACCTGCATGAGGAGTGGGGTGGAGTTGGCAAGAGCAGGAGAAAAGGGAGCCCGTCTGTCTCTCTGAGTCTCTTTAGTCTCTCTGAGTATCTTCAGTCTCTTTGGTTTCTGCAATCCATTAGGGCTCTTTTGGCTTCCAGCTTCAAGAGGGAAGACTAGGAGAAGAAGCCAACATGAATGGAGCTGGCAGTTTCTATCATGGCCCTATCCCCAGCTTGTTACACTTGAGCCTTCAGGGAATTTCCCCTTGGGTGTGATCTGGGGACCCTCTCCCTCAGTTGATCTGAGTTACCTCTATCCCAGGGGGAGAGTGCCTTCATTCTGTACTGTCTGGCATTTATTCTCTATTTTCTCTGATTTCTGTTTTGGTATTGACTTCTTTGCTATCTGCTATATGTATGTTTGTTATGATACTGCTGTTTCATGGAAAAGAAGTCAAGCCTTATATATAAAATGTGGGATCCATCCCTCCCCATTAATGAACAGCAATCAGAAGTTTATCTTGAACTTATGATGGAAAAAGCTATCCATATACGGAGAAAGAACTGTGGAGTCTAAATGCAGATTAAAACATTCTATTTTCCCTTTTTTGTTTTTTCTTTCTCATGGTTTTTTCCCCTTTTGTTTTGATTCTTCTTTCACAACATGACTAATGTGGAAATATGTGTAATATGATTGTACATGTATAACCTATATCAGATTGCTTGCCATTTTGGGGAGGGGGGGAAGGGAAGGAAAAAAAATTTGGAACTCAAAATCTCATAAAAGTAAATGTTGAAAACTATCTTTACATGTAATTAGAAAAATAAAGTACTATTAAATGGGGAAAAAAAGAAGTTTATCTTGAACCTGAAAACTGCATCCCCTAGACTAATAATATTTAAGGGAGCAGATAGATTTCATTCTCATCCAGGACCTCCTCTCTCTGAAGAGAGCAGAGTGGCCAAACTTCCGGCTCCAACATCTTGTTTCCCCTCCTGGCAGGAACTAAAGTTTCCCTTGGAGAGGAATAGGGAAAGATGAGGTCCCTTTTGTCATGATATCTATTCTCCATGCTATATAAGGGTGACAGCCTTACTACACAATCAATAAATCAACAAATATTTATTAAGCACCTACTGTCCTAGGCACTGTGTTTGGTTCTGGGGATATAAGTACTATAAATGGTATGATTTCCACCCCCAATGACCTTACATTCTAATGGGGGATTAAAATCTTTGAAGACATTGATTTTTCATGTATCTATCACATTTCTCTTGCCTTCTCTTATCTAGGCTAAATATTCCCATTTCCTTCCATTGATCCTTATATGTCATACACTAAAGGCCTTTCATTATTTTCTGGACACTCACCTTAATCAATGTCTTTCCTCAGTTGTGGGTCCCCAGAACTGAACCTGGTATTCCATATTTGGTCTGATTGGTGTAGAATACAGAAGGACTGTTATTCACTCCTACAGTTCAGGATATTACAGCACCCTTCCAATCTACCAGCTCCTGGCTTCATGGTCCTCCAATGGTCTCATGCTATGTATGACTACTCCTAAAAGTCTTACCCTGTTCCCAGATCCCGCCTTCACCCATTACCATGGACCCCCACCCCTGCCCATTCTGCCTGTCGTCACCTCTGATATGCAGTGGGCTTGGGCCCAGACTTCTGAAGGGTAGCCTGCACCTTCTGCTGGTATAGCAGCACTAGACTAAGCAGGATTGTTCTCTCAGTCTCCCCCAACTCTCTTCTAACCCCAGCTGAATTTGTCCCATGGCCCAGATTCCTAGTTATATCTCTGCTGCTGCTGCTACTTGGAATTATTCCCATGTCTTATCCAACCAAGGGCCAATCCAAGGTGGGATCTTCATGGGGCAGGACTGTTGGGATGAGAGAAAAGGGATGTATAAACCCCAAATCTTCTCTAACTCCTCACCGCTAGCTCCTCTAGCCCCACCAGGAAGGTGGTTTCATTACTACCTTTCTGCAGAAACCAGATCTGGCCACCTCCTTCCCTCTGCTAGAATTTAAACTCTTAGAGGGAAAGGCTTGCTTTTTTTTTTTTAAGCCTTTGTGTCTCCTACCTCCTCCTCCCCGCAAAATGCCAGTAGTAGTTTGTTCCACATTTTTCAATGAGATATAGGTTCACATTACTTTGATTTTTCCTTCATAACATCTTTCATAGACATCCCCTTCTCTCTTATGACATTGCTACTACCCTGGAGCAGACCCTTCTTACCTTACACTGGGACTATAGCAATATCCTGATGGTGGTTGTTCTTCCTGCCTCAGGTTTCTCCCTATCTCCGCCCCCCCCCCCCCCCACTCAACTATCAAAATGAAGGTCTGACCACATCAACTCCTAATCCAATAAACTTCGGTGGCTCCCCATCATCTCCAGGATCAAATATGTAATTCCTTGCCTGGTGTTCAAAGGCCTTCATTACCTTCCACCCTGCCCCACCCAGGCTTGGTGCAAAAACACCGTGAACACTGGTCTCCTGGTTCTTCCTCACACAAGGCACTCCCTCTCAATTCAGGGCATTTTCAGAGGCATTACTCACACTGAAATTCTCTCCCTCCTCTTGTCTGTCTCTTGAATTCCTTCATATCTCAGCTAAAATCAATTTCATCTTCTTTATCTTAATGACTTCCTTCTGAGATTATCTCTAATTTATCTTGTACCTATGTATTATTTATATTTGTGTGTATCTCTAATTATTTGCATACCGTCTTCCCCGTCACACTATGAGCTCCTTGAGAGCAGGGAGTGTCTTTTGCCATTTTTTTTTGGATCCCAAGCACTTAGCACAATGCCTGACACATAGTAGGTGCTTTATAAGTGCTTCCGGACAGACTGATTTCAGTTCTTTCTGTCAAAAAGACTGGCTGTTTGTATCTGCGTATAATTTTCTTTAAGGTCAAAGTAAAAAAATAGAAGGGGGGGGGAAAGGCAGAGATGGGAGTCTTTTAACCCACTTGCTACTTCCCTATTATTACTAGAAATGAAAGCCCTTCAAAAACCTCAAAAGGGCTTGACACTTCCTTTAGGGACAGTGCGTTCTCCAGACACCCAAATGCAGAAGTTTCCCATTCAGGGAGCACTGCCAGGAGCTATCCAGAGATGAAGCTCATTTGTTGGGTCTGGAGGTTCTTAACCATATTTGTGTCATGGACCCCTTTGTTAGGAAGGGTGAAACTTATTCAGGACCTTGTCAGAAGGATGTTTTTAAATGTATAAAATAAATACCAAAGATGAAGCCAGTTATATTGAAATAAAGATGTAATATTTTTTCCAGTACAAATTCTTAGACCCTCTATAATCTTTCCACAAACCTCCTTGGGAATTCATGGACCCCCGGTTAAGAACCCTTGGTAAAAAGATACTGACTCACTCAATGTGTGTAGAAGTTTTTCTCCTCACCTTCAGGCCTTGTTGCTTGAACTCTGACCTGGGGCTGTACTTCTTACCTGACTCTGAGACCTTCCTCTTCTAAATGATTTTTCTGGTTCTCAGGCAAGTCGTCTGCTTGTGGACTCTGCTTGCTCTATAGTTCTTCTTTAGGTTCTAGGATCTACTGATGGTCTACTCCCATCCAAGCCAACAAATGTGTTTGCCCACAGGCAGGTTTCTTCTGGCCTCACATTAACTGAGACTTTGTGGTCTTTCCACTCCTAGCCATCACCAGTGACCTGCTACCCTTGAGGCCTTAGCCTGTGCCAAAGAGGAGTGGTTGTCCCTGAACTTCAGAATGGGGAGTATCTATGGCAAAAGCTTCCAAGAGGCCAGTTTAAACTTGTTTATTTGAGCCCAGACTCACAGATACAAATCTAATGAGATGAGACTGAGTAGGAGTAAGTGTAAAATCTTAAAGCTAGGTTCCAATAATGAATTTTAAGTCTAAGATTGGGAAAATCAACACATGTTCGTTAAATGCTGTGTTGGTAACAAATGTATTATGAGGGCAGAATTTATAATTTCAGAAAGAATCATATGTATGTCTGAAAGGTTCGGAACTGCCGGATATAAGGAATTCTCAAAGTAGGAGGCAGAAGAATCAAAGCATATATTTAGGCTCCACAGTAACCAACCCACAAACCAGCATCCCCATTTTGATATTTTGATCAAAAGCTTCCAGGCCCAATAAGTCCGCCTCACAAAAATATCCAGGAAGCCACAGAGAAGCATGATTGTATAAAGCAAAATCATATACATGCTTCCCCTCTATGGTAAAAAGATTACCCACTGGCCTCAAGTCCTTGTTCAGCTCTCCTCAGTCCACATGTAGGTCAGCTCTGCTACCGGCAGCTCCTGCTTCAGCTTCAGCTGTAGCTGTAGCTGTAGCAGCCTCAGGCTCCAACGGAAGCTGTTTTTAACCATCTGGCTTCTGCGGGGGTGTAAGGTACTCGGGGAAAGCACAGGTTCTTTCGATCTGCTTAAGCAAGGGAAGCAAGGTGAAGGGGCCGACAAGCTTACTCTAATCCAACATACAAACAGCATTCAGTTAGTTCAGGGGAAAAAGCCAAACTATTCAAGGGCACTTGTTGACTAAGTGCTAAGGAGCCCATTTTTGGTTACCAACACAAATGCTTACTATTTGCTCTATGTAGTGGACATTCCCTCATTAGAAGTCTTTAAGCATTGTCTGATTGGGCAAACCAATCAGTCAAGCCAGAAGCATTTAGTTAGTACCTCCTCTGTGCCAGGGCACTGTGATGCTTCTGGAGATACATAGACAAAAAGTAGGACAGTTTCTTTCCTTGGTGAACTCTGCTGTGATGGGGCGGGGGGAGGGTTCCTTTTCAGGAACTCTTATTCATTTAAGGATGAGCTCAAGTACCATCTCCTGCACAAGGTGCTTCTTGGTCCTCCTTCCTATTAGGACCCTTCTCCCTATTGCCTCAAATTACTTTCCTTACAACTTCAAAATTCTATGACTCTTTGTGCCTAGATGAAAGGGAGGAAACAACACTGATTAAGCACTATATGCTAGGTACTGTGCCAAGCAATTTGAAATATTATTTGCTTCTCACAACAATCCTGGGAGGTAGGTACTATTATGATCCCCAGATGAGAAAAATGAGGCAAACAGGAGTTAAGTGACTTGCCCAGGGTCATATAACTAGTGTGGATTTGAACTCAGGTCTTCCTGACTCCAGGCCCAGGATTCCATTCACTGCATCAGCTGGCTGGCCCTGGAAGAAGATAGCCACCTCTTGTTGTACTTATGCTAGCGATACAGTATGTATAATTTTCTCCTTCATCTTCATCATGGCATGGTAGAAAGAACACTGGCCAGCGAGCCAAAGGGCCTCAGTTCTACTGCAGTTTACAGCCTGTGTGACCAGCCTCAGAGTCCTTTAAACTCCCTGGGCTTTGGCTTTCTCATCTGTAAAAGGAGAGAAGTGGGAGTAGGTGGCCTCTGGGTTCCATCCAGCTTTAGTTCTAGGATCCGGTGATTCTGTGTTAGCTCTAACAATGCAGAGTCTTGTAAAGACAAAGGAATTAAAGTCTAGCTTCCAAGAAAAATACAGACACATCTCAACTAACAGATTCCCTGGGAATGAAGCTTCTTGCAATAAAGTCAGCCTGGGAAGAGTTAGAGGAAGTTGTGGCTTGGCCTGGTTGCAGCTGTGAGTGGGAGGAGGAAGTAGTAGTCTAATCTCAGGACCAGGACTCCTGGGGTGGGGAAGGATGTTGGTTTTAGAGGTGAAGAGCCCAACCCTTGTGGATGGGAAGCCTCATCGGAGGTCATTGTACCAGCTGACCTGTCTCTACATGCCCCTAGGCCTGGTCCTTCCTCATTAAATTCACCCAAGAGCATCCTCACCCACTAGTTAGCCAAGATGCCATCTTCTCATGGAAGCCTCTCTGGACCCCCTCCTCCCAATTGTTAGCACCTTCTTCCTCCTCACATTACCATTCACATATTTATTTAAATGAGATTTTTTGAGTGGCTCCTTCAGGAATTGGGAATTTGTTTTCCTTGACTATGCATATTTGTTTTAAAGCCTTCCCCTTTCCCGTTTTTGGTGGAGGTCAGGGGAGGCATTAGGGATAGAAAAATAGATTTTTGCTTATTGAAAAAAAATTAGAAATCAGATAGAAAATAGATTTTTGCTTATTAAAAAAATTAAAAAATATTGTTTCCCCTAGTACAGTGTAAGCATTTTGAGGGCAGGAATAGTTTTTGTTAGTTTGTTTTGCCTTTGTAGTCCCAGCACTTATCAGGTCCCAGAGACAGAGTAGGAATTTAATGAATACTGGTTGGATGGATTAGATTAGATGCCCCTGAGCTGCTATGGGTGATCTTCAAATTATTGCTAAAGGATCATCATAGGTGGAGGGAAGGGTCTGAAGTAGAGGTGTGCTGGTAAATGTTTAACAACTGACTCTCTGGGAGGAAAAACAAAACATGTGACACACTTTTAAATTTAATCTATGTTAACATTTTTCTTCATCAGTTTCTTAAGTCTCAACAATCAACAAAACAATAAATCAAATCCTGCCTTGTAGCATCAGCCAATTTCCAAGGTGTAAATGCTCACACTGAAAATTTAACAAGTGGCTTCCAGCCTGCTATGAGCTGGGCCCAGCACACCCCTGTAGTCTCACTGTAGTCTCAGGAGAGCCAGGAGGGTGTAGCTCTCTGAGAAGAAGGAGGCAGTATATTGCCAAGGTCCAGGGAGATAAATTTATTCAATAGGCATTTATTCAGAGGCTTCTATGTGTTGGGTGCTTATGCTAGGCCCTTGAAAAACAAAAACAAAAGGAGAATAGGCCTTGCCTTCCTCTGGATGCTAAATCCTTCAGGGAAGAGAAGAGCACACCCACAGATAAGCAAATAGGAAATGTATGCAACATAAATACAAAATAATTTGACGTAGTGAGGAGAAAGGGCCCTACCAAGAAAGAGAACAAGAAGGGACTTGTGGGGAAGGTGGCAGGGGAACTCAGCCTTGAAGGAAGCTAAGGATTAGAGAGGCAGAGGTGAGGATGGCCTGCACTCCAGGCATGTACAAAGGCCTGGAGGTGGGAGATTGATATGTACAGGAAATCACAGGGAGGCCACTGTGGCTGGGACAGAGAGTTCATGAAGGGAGGTGATAAACCTGAAAAGTCAGTCTGGAGCCAAATCATGAAAGACTTTAAAATTCAGACAAAGCAGACACACACACACACACACACACACACACACACACACACACACACACCTGTGCGTGCAGCACATGTGCGCACACATGTGTATATTACATATACATATGTGTATATTTACACACACACACACATATACACACACACAAACACACTAATAAAGAATTAGAACTTCCTGAGCAGAGGTATAGAAGCCTTCCCTATGACTCCCCTTCATATTTCTTTATTTTTTGAGGCCGGGAAGGCAGAGCAATTGGGGTTAAGTGACTTGCACCATGGTCACACAGCTAGTAAGTGTGTCAAGTTTCTGAGGCCAGATTTGAACTCAGGTCCTCCTGACTCCAGGGCTGGTGTTCTACTCACTGCGCCCTTCATATTTCTTACAACAAAGTATGTTATGATACATGTCCCCATGTCAGTATCATCTCCGTATTCGGAATGGGACAACTTGGCACACAGGGAAACAGTGAAGGGATTAAGATTTCTGAAGATGAAGCCCTTTATTTTTTTTCTCTCCTGTTAATTCAAGCAATTCTATTATTGTCCTTTTAATTAGTGTGTTTATTGGTTAATTGGGTACTAAGGTGCCAATTAAAAGAAGAAAAGACCAGGTCCTTACAGAGAAAGCTACTGATTCAATTTCCTAGAAACTGAAGCCCATGTGAAACAAGGGAATCCCCATCCCTCGTGATCCCCAGGGCACTTATTCAAGTTTTATGTCCTCACAGGCCCAAGGAATAGGAGGGTGGAAGTCAGATTGAGTTTACCCTGAATAGAGAAGGAAAATGCAACAGAGATTAATTCAGTTTATTTAGCTTTAATTTTCTGAGCTTATAACATCGATCTAATTCCCTGGCCCATCATTCAGCTGACACAGATGCCCAGAAGCCATGTTCCTGGATCCTTTTATCTCCCACAGGACCTAGCCCTGTGCTAGCCACTGAGCAGGGCTTTGGCAAGTATTTGTTGAAGGAGTTTCACCAGAGCCAACACTACTTAAGACCAAGAAGTCTTATGTGGCAGGCATGTCAATGAGGAAAACTGCTTTCCACAAGTCGCATAAGAGAACCAATGAGTCCAATCGCCTCATTTTTCAGATGAAGAGGCTCATGGAGGGAGATGGTTTGCCCAGGTAGTACATATTAAGAGTCCAGGGCTCCTTCCCCTACACGGTACTTGTTTCTCCGAATATGACCTTCTGTGCAAGGCTCTATGCTAGGGGGCACTGTGGTGTCTGGGGTGGGGTACAATGGGGAAGAGAGATGTAAAGATGACTGATGTAACTCCTGCCCTCAGGAAGCCAACAATCAAATAACAGTCGGGAAGAAGGAAGTGATGGCCCCACTGTCCACATCTAGAATAGTGTGTTTGGTTCTGGGTGCCACAATTCAAGATGTACATAGGAAAACATCCGGAGGCAACCAAGATATGAAGATCATTGGAAGGAATATGGAGTCTGGAGAAAAATGGTGATGGAGGTGGGGTAGGGGTGAGGAGGAGAGAACTTAGTCATCTTCGAATATTTGAAAGACTAGGGATTTGATTCGTTTTGCTTTGGCCCAGAGTGCAGAACTGTTCCAGATGGGCTTCCTCAGGAGGCAGTGAGCTCCCCCTCATGTCTTCAAGCATGGGCTGGGTCACCTCTTCTGGGAATGTGATAGAGGGGATTGTTGTTTCAGGAAGAGTTGGATTAGCTAGCCTCCAAGATCCTTTCTGGTGCTAAAATTCTGTGATTCTGAAGTTAGTAAATTTAAACTAATTCAGTGCTGAATTCTTGGAAGAATACAGATGTCCCTGTCTCTTTTTAAACTCATTTAAATCTGGGTATTTTTAAACAATATTTCAAAGTGTGTCAATTCATTTAAAATTTTCCAATATCTTTGAGATGGGGGAAGTTGAATGTGCAATTGTCTGTATTTTATAAAAGAAGAAATTAAAGACTGAAGATTCACTCACACCCTCACACCTAGTGAGTCAGTGTGTGCAAAATGGCAACAGACCAACTTCCTGGTTCACAGTCACCTCGTTCAGTCCTATCTTCTGACCACATAAAGAAGATTAGACACACTGATGCTTTTTCTTTTCCCACCTAAAATAATCCCACGATACAGTGGAAAGAATACTAATTTATATATATATATATATATATATATATATATATATATATATATATATATATATGTATGTATGTATGTATTTGTATAGAAGTATATATATATATTTCAAACATACACACGCACACACACATTCCTCTACCCAGGAATTTCCTGTACCAGTAAGATCACAGACCTACTTCCTATCCCTTGATACATGTTATTAAAAATGAAATAGCATTTGAAATCAATGATTCTCAGCAACAAATAAAATGCAACAGGCTAAAGTTTTGCACTGTTATCAGAGTGACTACTATTTAGTTTGAAATTTTCTTGTTGTAAGGAGGGAGGGTGGAGTGATTAGAACTTGGCTCCGGAGCATCAAAGTGATGACTGACTATAGCTGGGGAATGCCAGAACTTAGCATTTATTTATTTATTTTTTTTTTTGGCTTTTTTGGCAGGGCAATTGGGGTTAAGTGACTTGCCCAAGGTCACACAGCTAGTACATGTGTCAAGTGTCTGAGGCCGGATTTGAACCCGGGTCCTCCTGACTCCAGGGCCGGTGCTCTACTGACTGCGCCACCTAGCTGCCCGGAACTTAGCATTTATTTAATAAGAATAATGAAGATAGACAGCTTGCTTCCTTACCCCATATATTGGCAATCAAAATGAGCTCTTAGCACTTAATTCAACAAAGTGCCCCTGAAGAGTTTGGCCTTTGTTTCCTTGATTAAATTAGGAGTCCTTGATGACCTCCTTGCCTCAAGGGAAAGCCTAGTTTACATGGGTTTGAGTGACATGTTTGTGACACCAGAGGCTTTTAGACCACGTGGGTTTAAGTTGCATTTTTGTGATGATTTTAGGTCATGTGGGTGAGTCGCGTGTGTGACTCACCCTTGACCCTGAAAAAGAGAAAGCCAACCTCTGGTTTTACCCCATTGGCCATATCCCAAATGAGCTGTTCCTTCTCTGTCCTGCCCCACCCTTTTCAGTGGTGTTCTTCAGCAGCAGCCTTGCAGTGTATCACCATAAAGGATCTTGTGACCTGGGCTTTCTTTCTCCCTGTCCCACAAACTGAATTAGACATTAGTCTTGAAAAGTTTATTTGGGGGCATAGTTTCCTGCGTGTTCCTGGTACCCAGGTTGTTAAGTAATGGCTCTGGTTGTTTGTGTTGTGATTGTATCCAATAATTGGTTGATATTTAATCGTGGCTCATTTTCGGATTCAGAGTTTATTAAGTGCCTAGTGCACTGGCTCCCAAATTGGGGTCTATGGCTCCACTCCAAGGTGCTTGTGATCAGTCAAAAGGAATACGAGAAGATGATTTGGATCTCATCCTCCCTTTGACAGGCAGTCATGGGGCTTGTCCCCAAAATGTCCCCTGTCCCCTCCCTCCATTGTACAAGCTCCCAATCTCCCCACGCCGCCCCCCCCCCCATCTAAGCCAGGTGTCAGCTCTTCAGAGCAATTATAGTACCCATAGCAGTAGCTGCATAGGGGACATCGGGAAAATCCTAATATACCCACTGAAACTACCCCTGCAATCAGGGGATGCTGTGCTATGTGGTGGTATAGTGACCAGTGAATAAGAATCCCACCCATTTTGGATGGGACAAATAAGTCTCATTAAATGAACAAGTATGGATAGGCTGTCATCTTGACCTCTGATTTCATTGCTTTAGCTTTCCCCCCAAGCCCGCCCATCTTTCAAACTCCTTCCTTCTGTCTGAAGGCACCACCTTGCTTCCAGTCACCGCAGTGTTACTTTCAACTTCTCACTTTTTTTTTTTTTGGTGAGGCAATTGTGGTTAAGTGACTTACCCAATATCACACAGCTAGTAAGGGTCAAATGTCAAGCTGGATTTGAACTCAGGTCCTCTTGATTTCAGGGCCTGTGCTCTATCCACTGTGCCACCTAGCTGCCCCAACTCCTCACTCTTTCACCATATGCATCCAATCTGTTGCTAAATCTGATTGTTTCTACCTTCACAGTATCTCTCCTATCTGTCCCTTTCTCTCATGCTCACCCCGATGCCCTCCTCACCTCTATTGCTATAGCCTCCTAAATAGTTTCTCTGCCTCTAGTCTCTTCTCACTCCAAACCATCCGATTTTCCTAAGATGCACGTCTGACCACATCATTGCCCAATTGATAAAGTTTAGTGGCTTCCTGTTGACATTAGAATCAAATATTGCTCCTTTATCTTATCATTTTAAAGTTTCTTTTCCTGGGTTATATAACATATCTAATTATTAGTACAGTAGTAGTACCTGCATATCATTTATAATAGTTATTTGCATGTTGTCTTTCCCTTTATGAGATTCTTGAAGGTAGGAGCCTTGTTTTTGCTTTCTTTCACCAGTGACTGGTACATAGTAAGTGTTTAATATATATTTGTTGATTGGCTATCTAAGTAAATACATATATTTACTTATAAATAATATAATATAACATAACATAACATAGTATAGTACAATGTAATATATATATATATATGTCTAAAGACAGCCAATTGACAAGTATATTAGGGGTGTATACTCAAAATTTTTGTGTTATAATCCAAAAAGTTTGGAAATCCCTGGACTGGTGTATGTAGGGCATTTTGTTAGCTCCTAGGAGAAGATCTCCATTATAAGAATATGACAAAAATCACTCTACAAATAAAAAGATACAGAGCCGCATTCCACCCAAAAAGGTACCTTAGATCAAATGATGGGCATTCAGTGGGTAGCAGAGGTTGATAAGAACATCCTATTAACTGGCACCAAATTGTCTTGCATTTAATATCTCAGATGGAGACTTTTGTGATAATTTTGTTGATTACCTAAAGCCTTCCCCTCCCCCCTCTTTCCATGGGAGAGATTAGCCTATAAATGAAAGTTTTATTGACACAACCACTTAGCAGCTCTTGTCTAAACATGTGTTGTTTCAAAACTTGTAGCAAATATAGCATGGAAGGAAAATCTGAGATACTTCAAGAAAGCAGTACATCTCCATTTTCTGTGCTAAGTGGAGAAAGGATCATTAAAATTGAAGGATGATCTTTAAATCAGAGTTCATGGAATAGTTTCTTCTTTTTTCAAGCTCCTCCCTCCAAAGCACCCCTCTATTTCCAGGAGTGAAATTGACCTAGGGGAATTTCATCCCTCTGCCATGCTTTACTCACCTCAGGGATATTAGTGAAGTTGTGTTCGTCCTTCGTTTTCAAAGAGGAACATGAAATCAGGGAGATGATAACATGACTTGCAGTTGACTTTGATTTGAATGAGGGAGGTTCTGTGCAAGGTCATCAGTCACACTTTCTCCTCCTGAGTCATCTGGGTCCAGTGGCCTGATATTCCTCAGGACGACTGGACTAGTGAAGAGTGAAATGGCAAAAGGATCGAGCATAGAGAAAGAGAAACATCAAAGAACTAGGATAATTGAACCACTTCGAAACCCCAAATTTGTTGCTCTTGGCAACCGGCAAAAGTGTCCTGCTGAAAATCCTGAAATACTGGTTTGGTTTGGCCTGGGGGATGTCTTATCAGAGTTAAAGTGGAACAATCAGTGGATGTTTGGGCTATGTTCCTGTTCTGATCCAAGTGTTTGACTTCGAAACACACCCACCCTACCAATGTTTCCATTAGAGGGTAAAAAAAAATGCTATGGAATAGGAACAGGACTACTCTATTGTGAATATCAAAGGAGCTAGTGCATATGAACCCCTGGAAAAGCTTTAGAGTGCCCCTTAAAAAGCCAGCTACTTTTGAACTTATCGATGAACTTTAGATCGTAGGTTAAGACCTGGAAAGGACCACAGAGGCAAAGCCATAACAAAGGTGAGGAGTCTAAGGTTTGGCCTCAGCATGCCAAGGAAAAGCTTCTTCTCTAAGGATCCCTAGCACTGCTGGGGAGGAGAGTCCTAGTTCAAGTCAATGTAAAGGTATTTCAGCAAGTCAAGAATGAGTAAGAGATTGATGTTTATTGTGGCTCCTGAAAAAAATCATAGTATGTACATTTTAAACTCATTTCTGCCATGAACTAACCTGCTTCCCAACATTAGTCCCATACTTGACTGTGTTTATACCTGAGAGTTTCTTCATTCATACTCATTATTAGAGAGAACATATTTACATGACAGTATAAGGTACTGTCCTTTTCATGGATGGGCATTTTATTTTCTGAAAGGGACAGAAAAAGATATTTGTGTGGGAAAAGCATCATGAGACAATTCTGAAGACCTGAGAGAAAAAAAAGCTTCTCAGATAAATTTACTTAGAGGACCTGAAATCATGCTCGTAGACAAGATTATTGACTGAGGTAAAGATGACTATAAGGAATTGTGATCTAGAGGCTTATTCACATGTAATTATCTTCAGAGTTTTGAAAAATATAGTTATAAAATTGCAGATAGTGTTGCTTTGGAGACTTTCTTCTTATGAACAGCCTCTTTGCAGTATAAGCCTTGTAGTAGAATTTCAGGGTCAAATGGTGTTGACATGTTAGTCACTTTATTTTCAGGATTACACATTGCTTTTCAGGATGATTTTATTGACTCATAGATCCACTATGCAGTACACTGGCATGCCTGTCTTCCCATAACATCTTCCCATGAGCATTAATGATTTTCATTTTTTATCATTTTTGTCGATTTGTAGAGTGGTTTAATTTGCATTTCTCTTATTTTAAGTTATTTAGAGCATTTTTTATAAGTTCAATAATGGTTTCTTCTTATGTTTTACCATTTATCTATTAGGAATGGCTTTTGGTTATGAATTTTGTTATTGATATCAGATTCTATATAGTTTGAATGGTATAGCATTAAAACTGTACATTAACTTTGAAAAAAGAAAAATATAGCTAGGAAACTATAAATTTAAGAATCATTTGTGGACTATGGGACAATTTGTACATTGTTAGTTTGTGTCATACCTGATGGAATTGTGGATTTGGATTTTTCAACCTGAGTTAGAGGTTGGCAACTACTTAAGAGGAGAGCCTGATTCAAGGCACTAGAAAGCAATAGCTATGGTAGATGAGCCCAAGAGTAATCAGAAGAAGCTGGAATACAAGACATAGGGGACAGCAAGAGAAACTGCATATTCAAAGATGAAACGTCAGACAATCAACAAGACAAAAAAAAAAGAAGAGAAAATAAAGAAAAAAGCAGCTGCTTTGATCTGAAACAGCTGATTAAAGATTGTATCTTCAATTATTTTGCTGGGAGTTGTGTTGATTGAAAGAGAGGGATTGTTTTGCAGAGAGCTGATTCTGAAAACAATTTTTTAGTTCTTTTGGGAATTCTTGTTGGACTTGTGCCCAATTCACATTTTTCTTTGAAGTTTTGCTTATAGCTGTTTTGACTTTATTTTCTTCTCAGTTTGTGTCTTGATCTTCCCTGTCATCATAGTAGTTTTTTTTTAATGGTAAGGGTCTTTTTTTGTCATTTGCTCATTTTTCCATTCTGTTTCTTGACTTGGAACTTTATGTAACTGTTGGGCTGTGTTCCTAGAGTGGGAGGTGAGGAGGGCCATTGTCTCAAGCTTCAGGATTTTTTGAACTGTCGTTTTTGGAGCTAGTTCTAGGGGTTTGGAAGGCTTTGGTGCTTCCAAGGTGTCATGATCTGGGGAAAAATGTGGGCCCTACTTTCTTGGTCTGTACTCTGGTCCTTATCCAGGAAGGGCCCCTGATCTCTTGGGACTGTAATCTGTACTGCTTCTCAGGGCCCCTCTTATCTTGAGACTGGAAGCGAAGCTGCCTCTCTGGGCTTCCACTCTATTTTGACCAAAAGTACTTTTCTCTTGTCTTGAACTATGACTCCAAAGTAGATATAGGCAATGGGGTTGCCAAACAGTTGCCCCTCAGGGTTCCCACTCCCTCTTGACCAAAAATGCTCCTCTCTGCCCTTGAAGTAAGAGCTGGAAATGGATATAGGCAATAAAGTTGCCAGAAAGAGCCTGGTCCTGTGTCCAGTGCTAGCACGGGGGTCCCCTGTAATCTCTTTCTGACCAATTGCCATGTCCCCTTACCACCTCTGGTTTGAGAGCTCCCAAAGCTGCTGCTGCTTCTGTCACCACCACCTATCCTACCACTGGTGTTTCATCCCTATGACCTCCAGGTCAGCCTCCTCCCTTATATCATAGATATCTCCATTTGACTTCCTTTGTCATCTTGGGCTGGAATAATGTCTCACTCTGACCTTTTGTTATCTCTGTCACTCCAGAATTTGATTTGAGGCATTATTTTAAGGTTGTTTAGAGGGAAATGTTGGAAGAGTTCAGCTGAATGTTTTTCTCTACTCCAACATCTTGGCTGTGCCCCCTGGAAGTCAATGTTTTATGTTTAAGAATTAATGGTGCCGTGTTGACTGTTTTGTATAAATGGGAAATATCTTGTGGGGGCTCAGGATCTGTAGTGGTGAGTAGTAGGGGTGTCTCCCTCACTAGTATTACCCCTGGGACTCTGAGAGCGTGGCTATTGCTATGACTAGCTACCACAGTAGGAACTTCCCCATCCCCAGAACTGCCAACATAAGCAATGGTTAGTGTGAGTTACCTAGCCCAGAGAGAGAGACAAAGGGGGTTCAGGTGCAACAGTCAGGCTGCACTGCTAATACTCACTCTCAGGGTCCTAGGGGTGATCCTTAGTGGAAGGACATGGCTGGAAATCACACAGGATAAGATGTAGCTGGGCTGCAATATGTACCAGTGGAGGAAGTGCCCTAATCGATAACATCACCGATTCATCAAAGTATAAAAACATCTGAGGTGTTTCTCATTTAACTCAGTTAAACTTTAGTTCCTTGTTTTGTAAAATAAGGCTAGTAATACTCACCCTGCTTGCCTTTCAGGGTTTGTGGGAGAATCAAATGAGAACACATGCCTGAAGAGGCTTTGCATATTGTGAAGTGTTTTACAGAACTAAGTAAACTACTTCTACTATCATTTCTACTACTGCTACTACTACTACTGCTACTGCTACCACTACTACTACTACCACTACTACTACTAACTAATGTTTATAAAACTCTTCGAAGTTTGTGAAGTGCTTTATCTATATTACCTAATTTGATCCTTACAACAACCCTGGGAAAGGTGCTATTATTATCCCCATTTTATAGCTGAAGAAGCTGGAGCTAAGAGAGGTTGAGGTCTTGCCCAGGGATACAGATATCTGAGGTGGGATTTGAACTCAGATCTTCCTAGGCCAAGTCCAACCCTCTTATTCATTGTGCCATCTGGCTGCTTCCCAACCATTAATGTCACTAAACATTATCATTACATTCTAATTCTTAACCAAGGCTACTGACCTAAGACCTAATTTTTTCTCTGTTCCTCTATTTAAATTTATCCTAATTGCTTCAAGTATAACTGACTTTTAGGCATAGGGTTTGAAAAAAATATTTTTTTGTATCTCAACTCTTAAAGAGATTTTAAATGAAGCTTATAGCTGCCAAGAGTTTGGAGTCTAGTATCATCAGAGACAGCATTTTACATGGATTGTAAAAATACGAATTCCCAGAATCACAGAATCTCCAAGTTAGAAGGACCCTCATGGACTATCTAGTCCTACTGGTACTTCCTCAGTAATTCCTGGCATCCTTGGCAAGGAGTCACTCAGCTTCTGCTTAAAGACATCTCATGAACAGAAACTGGCTACTTCCCAAGACAGCTCACTGAGGTTGGGAATTTTTCCTTTACAGCAAATCTATATCTCCCTCTTTGCAACTCCCACCAATTTATGGCAGTTCTATCCTTCAGGGCCAAGCCGAATAAGCCTAGTCTCTCTTTCACTTGCTAGTCCTTCAGACACTTGAAGAAGACAGCTCTCATGCTTCCTCAAGTCTTCTCTTTTCCAAGCAAATGTACTCAGTTCCTTCAGTTGATCTTCCTATGGCATAGCCTCCAGTCCCCTCATCATCTTCCCCTGGATGCTCTCCAGTTTACCAACGAATGTCCTTTGTAAAAGGTAAAGCTATAATGGCCTTCATCCTTCCGGACCATGGTTATCTTAGAGGCCACTTAGAATTTTATTAGTGATTTTGGCTGCCAAGTTATACACATTGTTTATTGACTCATCATGAGCTCCTCCATCTCTAGCTTGCTCCCCCTTTCTATCAGATGCGGCTGCTGGTGTCACCTAGGAATGAATGAGTCAGCTCAGAGATGTGGTTTCTTGCTACCCAGCCCATTGGCTTCCCAACAATGCTTAGCATCCAAATGAAATGCTGTGTCAGTAGGTACAGAATGAACCTGATTGGAGTGTGCTATTTTCTCATGTATCTTTGATATTTCTAATCTCAGTATTATTTTTTTAACAACTGCATGGCCAACTTCAGTGTACTGGATGTGACCTTATGAAAGAATGGTTCATATGATTGTACATTTAGAGCTAGAAGGGAACTAAACACTTATTTATTCCAATCCTCTTATTTTACAGATGAGGAAACAGGCCCAGAAGGGTTAGTTTACTTGACTTGGGTCACACAGGTAGCAAGTGGCAGAGGTGGGGTGGTTTGTGACCTGAGGGATCCTGGGAAATCTCCACTTATCAGTTTACTTTTGTCATTGATGCCTGGAATTCCACCATCGATAATGTATCCCTTCAAGTTCAGTTTTGTCTTGTCCCTGTACTTCTCTTTCAGGCAAATACTCTAAAGAAGGCAGCCTCTGACACCTTAATATAAATGAATTTGTCAGATCCTTTTCCTGTTGAAGAAGAGAGGACTTGGCAAGAGCCTCTGGGCACCTGGAGGGTGGGAGGTGCAAATGGAAGGGAGGGGCAGTCAACAGACATATGTGTATGGGATGATGGTAAGAAGTCCCTTTAATAAAATGTGCTAATTTCGCCTTTTTGTTTGGAACTGGGCCTGTTGGCATATAATGGGTATGATGTCCAAGGAGATGCATTCTGATCCTTAATCACCTTCCAATAGCAATAACCACTCAAACAAATGCTCTTTCCGGACCTCACCATATCTGGTGTCTGTGGCTCTATGCTCTACGACCAAGAGATGAGGCTGGTTCAGGGACAGATTCATAGCATTTCGGACCTGGAAAGGACTTCAGAGGTACAAGGTCTGATCTGATCTGTACCTGCATGAGAATCCGCTCTACAGATTACTCAGCTAGGAATCCCTCACCTTTTGCTTAGAGACTTACAGTCAAGTAGATATGGCCTCTCAAGGCTGTCTGCGCCTGTCTTGGACAATTCTCATTGTTAGGAGTTTCGTCGTTGCTGTTGTTTTCAATCACACCAAGCTGAATTTGCCTCTTTGCAACTTCTCTCTATTCATATTAATGTTGTTGGATCATAGATTTAGAGTCGGAAAGGGCCTTAGAAGTTACCTCATCTAACCTTCTCACTTTACAGATGAAGCTCAGAGATGTTAAGATCACATAGGTAGTAAATGTCAGAAATGGGATTTGAACCCAGGTCCTTGGAGATTCCAGATACTCTTAGTTTTTTTCTTCTGGGACTGAGCAGAATAATCCCCTTTCCACACAGCATCCTTTCAAATATGGGAAGTTACCACATCTTCTTCCAAGTCTAAGTCTAAGTTTATAGGGGAGACACCTCAATTACTTCAATCAATATTTGAGTGAACCAGAAGCTTGGCAGGGGTTTACTCTTGTGCTACCCAGACATTCTGGCTCTGTAAGTATACTTTGTAAAGAGAATCTCAACACCTTTAGAAATATCACAGGATTTCAGATTGAGAGCTGGACTGGATCTTAGAGATCATCTTGCCCAACTGCCTCACTTTACAGATGAGGAAACTGAGGCACAGTTAGGGGAAGCAATTTGCCTAAAGTCACAAGGTACTAATCTATCAAATGATTTATTTTTGTAGTTTTCAGTCATTTTTAAGTTATGTCTGCCTCTTTGTGAAATTTGGAATTTTCTTGGCAAGGATAGTGGAGTGGTTTGCCATTTCCTTCTCCAGCTTATTTTTCAGATGAGGAAACTGAGGCAAACCATTTGCACAGGATCACGCAGCTAGTAAGTGTCTGAGGCTGGATTTGAAGTTATAGAGATGAATCTTCCTGATTACCAGTCCAGTGCTCCTAAGTGTCTATTATGTGCTATGCTTTGTGCTATGTGTTGGGAATAAAAACACACAGATGAGACAGTCCCTGCCTTCAAGGAGTCAACATTTTACTGGAGCCATGCATGGTCACAGATAAATAAATAGAGGATACATGTAAAATAACACAAAAATGACTTAATGGGGCTGGACTAGAGTGAGGGTGTTACTAACAGCTGTGGAGGAGCCTATTGAAAGAGGTGGCATCTGAACCGAGACTCAGAGGGAAGTCCTCGTTAAATCATGGAATTATAAGTTTAGAGCTGGAACGGACTCTAAAAGAAATGAGTTCAATCCTTTATATTACTTTATATTATTACTTTATATTACTGATGAAGAAACTGAGACCCAGTTAAGTGACTTGCTTAAGGTCACACAGCTGGTAAGTGTCAAAGCAGGGTGTTTCAGATCCAAACCCAGTATCCTTATCATGACACCATACTAGGACTTAAGGACAGGTCCTCTGACCTCAAACTTTTTCCACTGCCCCAAGGTGTTTCTTATCCTCTTCCATGTAACCTGAGAGACCCCTTCTTTTCATCTGCCAAAATCTTTTAGCTCTGCAGAGGTTGCTAGGGTGGTAGGTGTGATTTGGAGGGAATTCCTTAATGATTCAACACTTTAATGGATCAATGACCTCTTTGATATGAGTATTCTCTACATTAATACAAATTTCAACACATAGATATCTTTTATAGACTTTAGACAGAGCGTCTAGCTGATATATTGGGGCCATCCCCCAGATCTTTGTATACTGTTTGGGTGCCCATGCAGCCCTTGGACTGTCCATCTGTCAACCTTCGCTCTTGCTGCATAACAACCTCACTTCTTGTTCTGGTCATAAAAGCACAGATACTGTTCATTATGTCACTTCTGGCATACAGATAACTTTGAAGTAAGCTATGGCATACTTGTGTCAGGAGGCAGCTAGGTGGCCCAGTGAATAGAGTACTGGGACTGGAATGAGGAAGAACTGAGTTCAAATCCAGCCTCAGACACTTACTAGCTCTGTGACCCTGGGCAAGTCACTTAACCTCTGTTTGCCTTAATTTTTTGGAGAAGGAAATGGCAAACCATGGCAAAACACTGCAGCATCTTTGCCAGGAAAACCACATGGCCAGTATTGGTATGGTGTGGTCCATGGGGTCATGAAGAGCCAGACGTGACTGAAAAACAATAATGACAAAATACTTGTGTCTACTATGTTTCTCTATTGCTTGTTGAGGCACCTCTTTGCAGGTCATGGTGTTCCAACATTCACAACCATCTCACATCACTGGGAGAACACTCATGTTACCAAGAAAAGATTACCAAGAAAACTATGCAGTACGTAGTTTTCCAAATGAACTCAGTTTAGCCATCTTTCTAATCAGTTCTGGGCTCAACTAATTGTCCATTTGCATTGCCAGCCCATGATATTTGTGCTGATTCACTAACTTAATGGACTGTTTAGTGATTGAGTTAGTAATTGACCGATTGTCCAGCTCCGTGGTAGAGTCTAGACAATGGGAATTTTGTGTTCCTTTGGCTTTTTTTCTTTTTTGGAGAGATTATTAGTCTGATCTCGTTTGAGCAATCATGGATCTCATAAGGGAGGTAATATAATATTATGGGCAGTGATTCAATTGATACGATGTCACTAATAATCTATCAATTAACAAGCATTTATTAAATGCCTGCTATGGATGGTATACTGTATAGAAAATTGGTCTTGAATCTAGGAGGACCTGGGTTCGAATGTTGCCTCTGATGTGTACAGGCTATGTGACCCTGAGCTGGTAACTTAGCTTCTTATTTCTCTAGGCAATCCTCTGAGATGAGAAAATGCTGACCTGCATTGGTAAAACTTCTCACCAAAGAGTTCCCGCAAATCACAGATCCTGTTTCTCCCCTCCCTAATAGGTACTATGGTGGGTTATAGGAATCTAAAGAGAAAATGAGACAGTACTTTCCCTCAAGAAGCTTCCATTCCATCAACTACAAACAGGGGCATTTGGAAGACTTCATCAGCTGTCTTCTATTTGGACCATGCATAGAATATCCTCTACAACAGTGGTGAGCACCTTTCACAAGCATTTATCTCCCTGTTTCAGGCCTTACTTGATGTTATTAGTCATTTCCTCATGGAACACAGTCATCTCTGTGGTTGCACTTAACAAGCAATCTTGTATGATCTTAACAGATGCACTCTCTCTATTGGGAGAAAGTCATTAAGGCTGCTTTTTTGTTTGTTTGTTTGTGTGTGTGTGTGTGTGTGTGTGTGTATGTATGTGTAATCAACAAGCAAAATATGGTAGGATCTTGTGTCCTCCACAATTTTCAGTGAATTGTATGACTATGGACATATGGTGTTCTGTAGAAAATTGTTTGCAAAAACCTGCCCTTGAAATGGCAATTGAGAAGACATAAATAGCTACCAACCCATGTGATAACTTCCTTATCTACATAAAAATTTTTATGACATTGATAAGATATCTTTGATGAAATAGTAAACTTATGTATACATTATGTCCTGTTCCATGACCCCATGATAATAAATAGCAGACAAGGCATAAAACAAGGCCATGTATGCTTGCCAAGGGTATTCACTGCTCTCATGGAGAAGATCCAGCCCACAATCCAGGTTGGTGAAGTCCTCTAGATCCTCTAGTTTGTGATTGACATTGTGCTGATTGCATCAAATCCTAGAACACCGGAGAACCTCCTAGAGACCTGTAATCACTCAAAGGAGCATGGCCTAACCATCCACACAGAAAACACAAACTGGATTAAGAATGTCTATTGCCCAGATTTTAGATTGCATGTGAATGGAAAACCTATAGAGCTTATTCAACAGCATGTGTGTGTATGCTACAGATAGTATTGACTGATAGTGAGGTAAGCCCAGAGCTAAAAAAAAAGAGAATAAGCTTTTGGGAACTTTCGAAGCTCTTTTATACTCTCAAGCCCCCCATGAATGTAAAAACCCATCTTTCGCAATACTAATTTACTAGTGTTGTTATACGATGACAAGATGTGGAACATCTGTCACTTCTGGAAAGCTAAGTATGAGCATCCCACAAAGGGCAGTGGTAGTTCATCCATGGTCTATACGTGCATACTATAATGTGTAACCAATGACAAACTTGGAATTATAGCGATAAATGCTGCCGTTGAGACATTGTATGACAGAATGGCTAGGTGGGTTGGTCATGTAGCAAGAGCAAGGCCTGACAGAGACAGGCAGATTGATCCATCACCCCTGAGGTGTTGGGAGAAAGTGAGGACAGCCTCTAGTATACTGGATGGATCCCTTGTGGAAAACTTTGGGGAGAATAGGGTCACCTCATGCAGGCTAAGCTGCCATGGATGAGTGATAAACTGTATCAATGGAGGGAACTCCTGAAATGATGAGAAAGCAGATCCTTCTGAATATTTTATACATTAAGCCAACACTGAGATGAAAATTTTACAGCAACTAGACTTTAAAAAAAATTATTGATACGTTTATATAATACATGGAAATCTGATTCTGAAAAGAAAACTCTTAAATGCTATTTACCTCTCTTCAGAGGGCTGGACCACTGAGGCCCTGCCCTAGCATGCTGAGATTTAGAAGGTGCCAGGCTATGACAGTTGGTCTTGGAGACTAGTTAGCAAGAATAATTTGTTAAAATAGGAAGTTACCATACTGAGCACTGGAGGCCACATCTCAAGTGAGATTCTCGTTGCTTTATTCTTTCCCTGTAGCTTTGATGAATCTCATCCATCCATCCATCCATCCATCCATCCATCCATCTATCCCCAAGCATTTAAGTGCTTACTACATGGTATCCGAATAGGCCAGGCACTCTGCCAGGACCTAGGGCTATAAAAGACATGAAAGTAAGCTCCTCCTTGAAAGGGGACACAAAGTATATATATATGTATATACATAGCATGTCCCAAAAGTCTTAGTTCAGTTTTAAGCTTAACCACCCAAAAGGCTGCTAAAGGGGAACATTTAAATTTGAAAACTCAGTGAGGTATATGGGGGTATGTGTGTGGAGAATTTAATAGCTTAAAATGGCACTAGGACTTTGGGGACATCCTATATAAGTAAATACAGAATAATAAATGCAAGGTGGTCTAAGGAGGCTGGGCCCTTGCTGTTGTGAGGAGAAGGAGAGGCTTCATGTGGAAAGTAGTGCTTGGGCTGGAGGAAGTAGGGAGTCTATGAAGCAGAGGTGAGGAGAGGATCTTAGGCACGATGGCCTGTGCAAAGACACTGAGACAGGAGATACTTTTGTTTCTTCCTCGTGGAGTCATGTCCCAGGCAATCTTCCCTGTCTAGCAAAGGCTCTTAACCTTGGGTCTGTGAACTTGTATTTAAAAACATTTTAATAACTGTGTTTCATTATAATTAGTTTCCTATGTAATCCTGTGTATCTTTATGCATTTAAAAACAGTATTCTGAGCAGGGATCCACAGGCTTCACCACACTCCCCCTGACACAGAAAAGGTTCAGAACCCTTACTTTCTCCCAGGACTTGTGTTCTGTGGTCTAAGGTCTCTCTGCAAGGCTTCTAACTCTCCCCCTTCTCCACGCCCAGACCAGAGCAACTGCCTGCCTCAGTTACTAACTGGCTGCATCACTCTAGGCAAGTCACTTAACCCTTGTGTGCCTCAGTTTCCTTATAGAAGGAGGAGTTGGACTAGATAGCCTCTGAAGTCCCTTTGAGCTTCCTCTCAGTCTACGATCCTCTGAAGCGCTTTTCTCCAAGGTCTGGGATTCTTAGTTATAGCCCTGCTGCTATTTAAAAGTGGGAACAAGTGAAAAAAGAAAGAACAGCTCTCCCCCAGTTCTGTCCCCAGCCAGCCATCCCCATGCTCCTTCACCTTAGCAGACATGCCAAGGTCCAGATTTGACCTTTTAAATTCTTCAGTGTTATGACCCTCTTGTGGCATGTAGATTCATTCTGGCAGACTGCTAACAGATGATTCCTATCTGAGCCTTTAATCAAATGCAGACCTGGCATTATATAAACACACACATAACCTTAATCCTAATCCCCTTTCTGCTGTCTGCCTTTCTCCATCTAGTAAGTACTAGGGTGATAACTGGGATACTTCCAAATTTAGGGATGTCTGCCTCTCCCTTTTTTTCCCTTTTCCTCAGGCCTTTTCTACCTCCCTCTCTATCTCCCACCTTCTCCTGGGAGGTGAGGGCTGCTGATAATGTCATGCCACATTAAATTCAGGGCATCTAAAACAGAGAGGCAGGCCCTGCTTCTCTCCTGAACAGCAGCCAGTCGTGGTGGGCCCAAGATAGAAGGCCTGACTCACGTCTCTGCTGGCTCTTCGCACTCGGATACAGTTAGCTGGTGGGAGCTTGTAGGGGGACGAGGGAGGGTGACAACCCAACAAGCTGTTTGTTTTACCTTTTCTTCTGCCAGTCTTGCTTCTGTGTCATTCTGGGAGGCTATTTTTAAATACTGGCTCTTCCTGGATGTTAGGGAGATTACTGCTGCCTGAGCAAGACAAGCCTGCAGGTCTCCAGGCTTAATCAGAAACAAATGGCATCTCTGGCTGGCCCACATGGCTTGGACAGAATCCTGTCTTGGCTGGACTCTTGCCAACCTGAGTGGCCTCCCCATTGCTGTAAGTCTTGAGGTAGACAGTGAAGAGAATGCTGGCCATGGAGCCAGAAGATCTGAGTTTGAATTCTGCTTCAGGTGCTCACTAGCTGTGTGACCCGAGGGTAAACTGGAGTAACTTTGTGAGCTTGAGTTTTCTCATCTATAAGATAGAGATTAATTGCTTCTCCTTCACAGAATTGTGTTAAGAATCAAATGACATTGCATGTTATATACATGTAAATACACATATATGTACATAAATATATGTGTGTGTATGTGTAAACAGCAGCTGGATGGCACAGTGGATAGAGTGCCAGGCCTGGAGTCAGGAAAACAACTTCCTGAGTTAAAGTCTGGCCTCAGACACATACTAGCTGTGTGACCCTGGCCAAGTCACTTTACCCTGTTTGCCTCAGTTTTCTCATCTGTAAAATGAGCTGGAGAAGGAAAAGGCAAACCACTCCAGTATCTCTGCCAAGAAATCCCCAAAAGGGGTCACAGAAAGTTGGACACAATCGAAATGACTGAACAATAATAACAAAAATGTATATTTGTATGTATGTATGTGTACGTGTCTTATATGTGTGTATACATACACATGTGTAGGTATATATATGTTTGTGTGTGTGTATACACTTAGCTAGCATTTACATAGCACTCTAAGGTATACGCAGCACCTTACAAATATTCCCTCTGGGAGGTGGTGCTATTATTATGCCCCATTTTATGGATGAGAAAATAAGCAGAAAGAAAATCTAATGAAGAAAAACAATCAATAAAGGGAAGCTGAAAAAGTGATGGGGGAGAGGGAGATGTAGGTCCTTGGTAAGTATGGGGTCCAGTGAGCCTGGAGAGGAAGGAATACATGGTGATCCAGGGAATCCTCCTTAAAATGTGTGATCTGAAAGGGCCCAGTCAATCAGAGAGAGCAGGCACAGGGGCAGAGAGTGTGTGTCCAGCATGTGGGGTCCAGCAGGGGTGGGGGGAGGCTTCTATAACATAGCAGAGAAAGTCCAGAGACTCAGGATTTCAACTTGAGGAAGTGATAGGCACATATGTTTATCTGCTGCAATCCAGTCACCTACTCTCTGTAAGGCACGGTACTAGGAATGGAAGTTATAAAGACAAAATGATCAAAAAGATGCTCATCCCTGCCGAGGGGTGGTGCACTTACAGGGTGTGTGTGTGTGTGTGTGTGTGTGTGTGTGTGTGTGTGTGTGTGTGTGTGTGTAGAGGTATGTGGGGATTAGAATATAACATATAAATAGACAAGTATTTACATGGTCAGTAGAGGAAGAGCAAGAGAAGATTCACAACTAAGAGGATCAGGATAGCCATTCCATAGAAGGGGGCACGTGAACCCAGTTTTGAAGGAAGCTAGGGTTTCTCAAAGGCAGAAGAAGAGTATCCCAGGTGTGTGTGTGTGTGTGTGTGTGTGTGTGTGTGTGTGTGTGTAGGGGGGCACAGCATGTACGAAAGCACATAAGCTGGAGATGGCGAGTTATCCCGAATATATGAAAGGAAGTAATATTCCTGGAAGGTTGGAATCAGACTCTGGTTTAAATTCCCAACATATTGAATGAATGAACGCATGCATGAATAAACGTATTAGGGGCAGAAAGAACTTGGGAAAATGAGCAACTTGGCTGGGGATGGGGGGGTGGGGGTGGGTTGGAGTTGAGGAGAATCGTTAATTTGGAAGTGAAAACCTCTTCTATTAGGCTAAATAGGTGGTAAAAACAGAATTCAAAGTCAGGCTTCCAGCCTCACATTGTGCATGTGAGACTAAGTTTAGAAGTCTTCAAAAGGAGGCTAAGGCTTAGCTGTGATCCTGCCCTGACTGCTGGGGGTGGGGTGAAGTGAAATTCAATCCAACAATTCAACAAACACCTAATAAGTGCTTACTAGGTACAAGGCACTGTGCTAGGGGGAAAATCAAGTCAAAATGAAACAGGTAAGGACATTCAATGACATCCAAGATCGTTGGAGGAGGAAGAGACGACTGGTAGCTTCCAGGTCAGCAACTTCTTGCTACTTACTACTCCAGAGAACAGGAATTGTAATTATAACTGTAGCAAGTAACATTTATTTAGCATTTTAAAAGTTACAAAAAGCACCTCTTTTGAATGTCACAGAGACTCTTTGAAGTAATAACTGTAGCTAGCATTTATATAGTGCTAATTTAAAGTTTACAAACATTGTCTCATTTTATCTTTCACCACCATCCTGGGAGGTTGGTCCTTTTATTATCCCCATTTCACAGAGGAGGAAAACTGAGGCAGACAGAAATTAACTGACTTGTTCAGTCACACAGCTAGTATTTGAGTCCATATTTGAACTCAGGACTGCCTGATGCCACAGCTAGTGGTCTAGTCACTGTGCCAGCTAGCTGCTATCCTTACATACATCGAGGAATGTAGGCATGTCCGATGGGTATTCTTAGCCCCGACTTAGGGTTAAATGACTTGCGTAAGGTTGCTTGGAATTTGAACCCAAGTCCCTGACACAGATGAAAATATGATCCAGATAATTAAAAGCAGGGTACACATGATAAACAGTACAGTCAATTAAAATAGGATATAGATGATAAATAGAACATCTATTTGAACAGGACATGGGCTATAGGGAATTTTTCACAGATGCACATTGTTATACTTTTTCCTTTTTCAGCATACTTCAGTCCTGTTAAAACCAAGCTAGAGTCACTTAGACTCATAGTTAAACTCCATTTCAATAGATGACTTTAAAAAAATGACTGGTTTTGTCCCAATTTGGTGCCTTACTCAGTAGGTACCAGAATTCACCTCAAGTACGATTTTATTAATCTGTCATCTTGAAACAGTGGTTTTCAAGTAAGCATGTGTTCCATCCATGACTGCATGATTCCAGTCTTTTTCTTGTTGTTTGATCGTTCCTGTTGTTTCTGGCCTTTATCCCATTTGTGGTTTTCTAGGCAGATATTGGAGTGATTTGCCATTTCCTTCTCCAGCTCCTTTTACAAATGAGGAAAATGAGGCAAAGAGGATTAAATGACTTGCCCAGGGTCACATGGCTGTTAAGCATCTAAGGCTGGATTTGAACTCAGGTAGAGGAGTTTTCCTGACTCTAGGCCTGGCACTTTATGCACTATGGCGCCACCTAGCAGCTCCTACATGATTCTAGTCTGGAGTCCATAAAGTGAATACTATAGAGATTACATCTTCTCAAAAATCTTAAATGGCTCCCTACAGTCCATAGGATAAAACACAGAATCCCCTGCCAGGCATTTCAAGCTTTCCACAGTGGGGGTGCTTTTATGTTTTTATTTTATATTGCACTGGCCTTGGACTCAAGATGACCTGGGTTCAAATCTGGCTTACTGCTCACTTATTAGCTGTGTGACTATGGGCAAATCACTTAGCCTTTCTGTGCCTCAGTTTCCTCCGCTGTAGATTGAGGAGATTGGACTGAATAACCTCCAAGGTCACTTCTAGCTATAAGTCTGAATTCTTATGATCCTAAATTGTTCTCTACTAGTCTTGTACTTTCATGTACTCTCTACCAGTCTTTATCCATTCATCATTTATTCCATCTCTAGCATCCACACCTTTCCACTGGTGGACCCTCATGGCTGGAATGTACTTGCTAATTACTTCTGCTTTCTTCAGTGCGCAGCTCAGGGACAATCTGTGGATGGAGGTATGGACACATGGAGGGCTTTCTTGGTCCCTGGAGTGCTTAGCTCTGTCTCTGTCTCTCACTCTTTTTTGCTCTCTCTGTCTCTCAGTTTCTGTCTCTGTTTCTCTCTGTCTTTATCTCTCTATCTCTGTGTTTACAGTGCATATATACATAACATACATACACAACACACACATACATACACACATATATGGAGAGAGAGAGAGAGAGAGAGAGAGAGAGAGAGAGAGAGAGAGAGAGAGAGAGAGAGAGAGAGAGAGAGAGAGAGAGAGGGAGAGAGAGAGAGATTTTAAACGTGTACATGTGCTGCCTCCCCAGGAGAATGCAGGCCTCTGGAGGGTAGGAGACTTTTTCACTCTTGTCTTTGTACCCCTAACATTTAATACAGTGTCCTACACATAACAGGGTATGAATACGTATTGAATTGAATTGCTCCGTGCCTTGGAAGGAGATCTCCTCAGCAGCACTTTTTTCCTTGCCTGGTGACTCTTCCAGGTTAGCCTCTATGGATGCATTAGACCAGATAGGCTTTGGGCTCTAGGGCTCATGGGCTCATGCTATGTAGGACCCAGATTAGATGCGTTACATTTACTTCGTCCTCCTTAGGAGTACTTGACTTTCCTTCTCCTGACCCCTTTTCCTATTTCCTCAGGTTTATCTTATCTTCGTAACCATAGAAACAACACTTTGAAAGGTGAGGCTGCCCCAGTTATTCTCTCTGATTGGCTGGAATGCAACCCCTCCATGACTGCTTTATCAAAGACATGGCAGACAGGGCAAAATATTCACTTTTGAATGTCACTTCTCTATGGGTTCTGGGGGTGGGGAGAAGTGATGGAGGAGAGGAGGGGCTTGGTGTCTATCACAGCTTCCCGTGTCTATGAAATCCTGCCCTTTCCCAATTTCCATCACTTCCCATAGCAGCCTCTTTGGCCCTTATTTGGGGGTAGGTCACAATGTACTTAACAAGTATCAAGGTTTACAAAGCATTAAAAATGATGAAACCTGGAATATGGACTGGATCCTTTCTCTCCCCCTCCTCCACCTCTCTCTAGAGGGTCACAAGCCATGCAGTGGGGTACTTTGGAAAGAAAGAATAGTGGTTTTCTCATGAGAGGGCCTGGGTTCGTATCCAACCTCTGATGTTTGCTATATGTGTGATCTTGGGCAAGCACTTCCTCTTTCTGGGCCTAGGTTTCCTCATCTGTAAAATGAGGAGTTTGAACTAGCTGGCCTCCACAGTCCCTCTCTGCTTTAAGCAAATGACCTATGACCTCTAAGCACCTTTCAGATCCGAATGTAATATCCAATGGGCCTCCACCTCAGTGACTGGACAGCAAGGAGGTATATAGGGCAAACAGTTGGGCCAGGAAAGGGAGAAAGAGATGGGGAAGGATTTTCTATTGTTTATCTTGTCCTAAGGTGTATCCATCACTTCTATCCTTTTGATGAGCTGGGAGCTGACCCAGGGAGACTCAGAAAGGAGGATTTGGTGGGAGTGTTGCCAGCAAGGATAGACTGGAGCCATTTTTATCTGCCTATGAGAACCTATTGTCAAATTTTCTTTGTGAAAATTTATGCTTTGGAAATCAACAAATGCTACAAATCATGGCTTGATTTATTATTTTGTTTATTGTTTAGACTTAAGAAAATGATGGAGAAATGATAATGCACAGATTAAACTTAAAAGTGTGTCCTTCATACATACATACACATACATATATACAAACAGATATACATTTGTATATTTTCCCATTGAGAGCCAGTTGTTAAACTTATGAGCACACTCTTGATTGGGGGGGGCGGCATACTCCTCATCGAATCTGGAGGGCAGTCAATTTCCCCACACCTCTAGAGCCAAAGGGATTCTCTCTAAAATTGATCTTGCCCTCCCTCCCATCTTCCTCCTCAATCCTTATGGCTCTGAGGAAAACACCCCAGGAAACTAACATTGGTCTTCAATATTATGTCCCATTCTTCCTGAGCTAGCTCTGGCGATGCATGCGCCAACCTCAATGTCAATGTGTACATCCCTGGAAAGTACACTACTAAGGTAAGTGAACTTATTCACAGCATTCAAAACTTCTCCATTTGCTGTAACCAATGGTTCCACATATGGATGGTGTGGTGGTGGCTGATGGAGCACCTTTGTTTTCTTGGTGTTAATTGTTAGGCCAAAATTAGCACAAGCAGCAGAGAATTGATGTATACTTCATTGCATTTCAGCTTCAGAGGTTGCATTGAGTGCACAATCATCTGCAAACAGAAAATCATGCACCAACACTCCCTGCACTTTGGTTTTGGCTTGTAGCCTTTTCAAGTTGAAGAATTTACCATCATTGTGGTAGCTGACCTTGATTCTGTGTTCATCCTCATTGAAAACATTTGACAACATGGCTGAAAACATCATGCTAAAAAGCATGGGAGCAAGGGCACAGCCTTGTTTCACTCCATTGGTGCCTGGGAAGGCACGAGAGTATTGTCCATTATCTACAACCCAGGCAAGCATGCCCTCCTGAAATGGATGTACAATGCTGATGAACTTCTCTGGGCAACCAAATTTTGGCTGCTCAGTGTTTGGAAGGCTCCAAAGGAAAGTATGGGAGAGAAGAGGTATTAGACTGACTACCAAACTGAAGGTCTACAGAGCTGTGGCGCTGACCTCATTACTGTATGCCTGTGAAACCTGGACAGTCTACCAGTACCATACCAGGAAACTGATTCACTTCCATATGAAATGTCTCAGGAAGACAAATGTCAGAAGAAGTGATACAAGGACACTCTCAACGTCTCTCTCAAGAACTTTGGAATTGATTGTGTGACATGGGAGACATTGGTACAGGACTACTCAGCATGGCATGCCCACATCAGGAGGTAGTGTGCTCTATGAGTAAAGCGGAAGTGAAACAGCTTAAAGGAAATGCAGGATGCACAAGTTAGGAGCATCTTCCCCAAATGTTCACAGGGACTATTTGTTCCTGACCTGTGGTAGAGCATTCCGAGCTCATATTGGCCTGATCAGCCACGGTCAGACACACTGAATCTTGTCTCAAGCACAGCGATATCATTTTGGTCCTCTTTGAGAACAAAGGACAGCAACCAACCAACCAACCCATTCTTCCATTCTGAGAATTCTAGACTTTCAGTTCTGGGTACATTCAGAGAAGCCAAAAATGAAACCATTTCTGCAGCTGAAGTGAGATGAATCAGTGAGATGACATTTGTGGTCAGAGACAATTGTTATCAACAGTCAAAGCTTCATTTTATTGTTAACATTTAACTAAAAATCTCAATTTTGTGCTTCTTCCTCATTGATTCTTAGTGTGCAAACACTGAGGGAGGTGTTTTCATGGCAAAATGTTTGCATTGTATTACCCCTCAGACAACCTGTCATAATTTAATATAGCTTGACATCAGTTGGAAAATTTCCCAACCTTTCATGATTATAGTACATTGCTTGTCAGCCCTCCACAAAGTGAGGCACACGTGCAGTGCTTTCAGGTAGTTCTCATGAAGTTGCACAAGCCAGATTTTTATATGAGTATAAGCACTGGGCCCCAGAACTCTTCTGGGGCCACTGGCTCTGTGACATTTTCTTACTTTTCTTACTGTTTTTGGTATTATTGGTTTTTCAAATAATGACCCAGTCCCCACTGGTGCAACCCTCTGTATTCCCATACTACTCAGGAGCCACAAATCCAAGAGTAAAAAAACATTTAATTCAAACATAAAAGTAATATAAATAACAAGGGAGAATTAAGCTGTAAAAGAATTCTCCGTCCTGATACACAAATAGATTTACAATTCCTGGGGTGGTAGATGGGGGGAAAAACCCTGGGGAAGGCATGTAAGGGAGGGAAAATTCCCTCAGTGCATGTACAGAATAAGAATACAGTTAGCCTTTTTTCCATTTCCTCTTTATATACTGAGTGTCTGACACAGATCTCCTGTAGTTCTTTAGGAGGAGATTAAACTGGTCTCTGGCTCTGGCATTCCCTTTTCCTCTACACGAAATTAATCCTTGGGGTTTTTTTTTTTCTCTGAATTTAGACTATACTTTGGTGTCTTCTGCTCAGTGGATCTCATTCCTTGATGTCACACTACTCCTGCTACAATCCTTGTATTCAAGTACAAGGCTCCCCCAGGACCCTGACCTCCTGGAGCTTCCTTTATCTTGGCCGTTCTGGGCACTGAAGCTCTGCTGGAGTGCTCCACCAAGGACAATCTGGGTCACTCCTTTACAAATACAATATACATCCTATGGTAGAATAGTAATACATAATTTTCACTTAACTGTCAAGAATTGCCAAGCATTCATATACATTTAATTTAATGTATCCTTAATATTTATTATATTTAATATAATGAGTCAATTAAATATATTAGGAGAAAGGAAGGGAGTAGAATAAGCATTATGGGGTGTTAATGGAGGACTAGCACCTCTGGTGTGAGGGCTTCCTGAGCCCTTTTCAGGATTGCTCATCCACCTTTGGTATCTACCTGTCACCTAACTCTTACCTGTGGCCCTAAGAAGCTGTAGCATGTACAGTGGCCCCCTCCAGTAAAACCATCTTAGCAGATGGGCTAAATGAGTTTGAGGGTAACTGACAGGGCTTGAGCCTGTTGGTGCGTTAGGGGGATGTCTATTTCAAGCATGTGAAGACTTCTACTGTTGGAATGGATGGATGAGAACAGCTTGTTCCACAGTCATGAAGGCAGCTGAAGCAGGCACTGTGGAGTGCTTAGAGCTTGGTCAGACATTGAAGATACCAGGGTCATCCACTTCTTCCTGGACCATCGCCAGTTGTCCTGATTTTTGTCCTGCCACTGGGCTTCAGTGACAGTGGAAGAGAGAGAGTGAGGCTGATGGCTTTGTGTAACTCTGCCTCACTTAAATACAATTCATGCTCAAGTCAACACATCACCTGTGACGTCATCGGTCCTTTTCGAAAATGAAGGACAAACAATTATGTGTAAGGAACACTTCCCAGAAATTATCTCATTTGATCTTCACCATAACCCTGGGAGGTAGCTACCATTATTATCCACATTTTATAGTTGAGGGAACTGAGGCAGACACAGATGAAATTACTTGTCTACACACTCAGTAAGAATCTGAGGCTAGAGTTGAATTTAGGTCTTTCAGACTCTAGGGCCCAGCCCTCTACCCACTGTACCACCATGCCTGACACTAGTAAGTACTTACTAAGTTATTATTGAATTGATTAAATATTAGATATATTTTTATTAAAACATAATTGGTTTGGTGCCTCTATTTGCCCAGAAGGCTTTGTTTACACCTCTGTTATTTATTGATAATTTTCCACTTTTAAGTTTTTTTCCATGCCCGTGAGTACACCAGCTTGCTTCTGAAAGGAAAAATCACATTTGATTTCATGTTTGCAATCATATAGTAAAACAGACATGAGAACTTTACTCTCTGTTTGCCATTGAATGTATTAGATTTATGATCCATTCCTGTATTCATGCAGGGACATGTTCCTTTTCCCTCAACATTAGCTGTAATTAGAAATACAAAGACATTTGTGAGTTCAGTGATTTATCCAGATGCCATCTCCATCAAGGGGTGGGAACATTCATTTGGGGTCTTTGAACTTGCTGTATGGTTAATTTTCTTTCTTTTAAAAAATATTTTATATGTGTATATACATATACATGCACATATATATTTATATACACATATGTAATCTTCCCCCAATTACATGTTAAAACAATTTTAAATTTTTTTTTAAGTTTTGAATTCCAAATTTATCCCTCCCTACCCTCCTCCCTCCCTGAGGCATTAAGCAATCAGATAATGTGTTATACATGTAAAGCATTTCTATATTAATCCTATTAGTCATTTGTATAAGAAATCTTGAATAAAAGAAAAAGAATGAAAGAAAGAAAGTGAAAAATAGTATGCTTCAGCCTGTATTCAAACAATATCAGTTCTTTCTCTGGAGGCAGATATTGTGCTTCATCATTAGTCTCTTGGGATTGTCTTAGATCATTGTGTTGCTGAGAATAGCTAAGTCATTCACAATTTTTCATCATATTGCTGTTACTGTGTGCAACATTCTCCTGGTTCTGTTCACTTCACTTTGCATCAGTTTATGTGAGTCTCTCCAGGTTTTTCTGGAATCATCCCGCTTATAATTTCTTATAGTACAATGACATTCCATCACAATCACTATCATAGCTTATTTAGCCATTTCCCAATTGACTGGTATTCCTTTGATTTTCAATTCTTAGCCACCACAAAAGAAAGAGCTGCTATACATTTTTGTGCTGTGTGGTTGATTTCTAGTCAAGCTGGAGTCCGAAAGGGAGATGGTGTGAAACATTTTGGGGGTCAATTTTCCCCCTCAGTAATGAAATGTCCTAAGATCGTGGGATTCAGAGCTGAAAGGTTCATAGGATCTCAGAGTTGGAAGGGACCTAAAATATCCTTTATAACCACTCATTAAGTGACCATCTAGGCATATTATATAGTCCTCTGGTGTATGGCACATGTTATGGAAGTGGGGCCTGAGGATGACTGACAGGGCTTGCAATGAAACCTCCACTCACGTTGTTTCAAAGCTGGGGAAACTTTTAAGATTTGTGGGGTGCTATGGAGCATACTTGGAAAGCCATTGGCTCAAAGCAGTGGTTCTTAACCTATTGGTATATGATTCTTGGGGGACCTTCTGCAGTTATGACAAGTATTGTGTCAATGTCTCACTAAATGACTCAGTATAATGAACAAACATACTTTTTGGATACTGAATAGATAATCGTGTCTTACACACTAGTCAGTCTCTTCATCAATTTACAAGGATTTAGTGAGAGCCTACTAAGGGCCAGGCACTATATCAAGAACTGGAGATACAAAAGCAAAACAGTTCCTGCTTTTGTTTTTTTTGGGGGGGGGGTAGAGCAGGGCAATTGGGGTTAAGTGATTTGCCCAAGGTCACACAAGCTAGTACATGAGTCAAGTGTCTGAGGTCAGATCTGAACTCAGGTCCTTCTGACTCCAGGGCCAGTGCTCTACTCACTGTACCACCTAGCTGCCCCCCACGGTTCCTGCTTTTAATGAGCTTACCCTCTACTGTGGATTATAGCATGTCCCTAGGTATAGAAGTACCAAAGCATTCTGGTAGTATATGAATTATTGTGTTTGGGCAATGGGAGTCCAGTGTGGTTGGGATGGAGAGTTTATGAGAGGGAAATGATATGAAATAAGGTTGAAAGGATGGGTAAGAATTAGATCGTGGAGGAGACCTCAAATGTAAATTCATTTAAAAGCATTACTGAATTCATAGTAGTCTTTAGTCATTAAATATTTTCTCATTGACAGAATACTAAGCAAGGGAGAAGAAGAAAGTGAATATTTACGGTTAAAAATGAGTTCTCCTACTTGAAAAGGTTAGGAAGCAGTGGGCTAGAAAGCACAGCCATATCTACTTTTGTTTTTAAAAAAGTTCTGAATGTACTAATCCCCAAATAAAGGGAGCATTTTCATATACATTGTAGAACAGAAGGAGGGGCTTGTGTGTGCAGCTGGGAATCTCAGTCACACAGAGCCAACTTTTTCTTTGAAGTATATACTAAATTCCACATGTAACTTTCAAAGCTATCCTGTTTGCGATTCCTTCTGTTCTCTTCCCATTATTCGTTTGTTTGGGAATCCTATTTCTCCCAAGCCTCCCCACCCATATCTCTTTTTTTAATTAAATTTAATTTTTTTTCACATCTCTTTAATTTGGCAGGGCCCAGTACCGTAAAATTTGAAGTGTGGCATAGTGGAAGGAAAATTAGGGTCAGGGAAGGAGGACCTGAGTCTGAGATCTGGTTATGCCTCTACCAGACCTTGATTTCCACTTCTTCCCAAATCTGACTTATTCTTCTAAAGCCCTTGCCTTTCCTTGGCAACAGTGATGAAAATATAATCTATAGCTCTAAACTCTTTAGTTTTTTTCCCCCAATAAATACTTCGTACTCTTTAGAAACAAAATCCTGGGAGTCTTGTGAATTCCAAAAGCCGGTAGTGCACTTGACTAGAGGAAGATAGAGGGATGGGGGAGCTGAAAAGCAAATGAAAGGATACACAGAGAAGAGAGATGAAGCAGAAAGGGTGGGAGGGGCTTTTTGGAGCTACTTACACCTGCTCAGAAGTAGGAATTAGTGAAATTAAAACGACAAACTACTAAAGGAAGGGTTGGAATGTTATAACCCTCCCCCTTGTTTTCCCCAACTGGAAGCATCAAGTGGAATGCCATTCCTAAACAAGAGATAAATATTCTCAATCCTTCTGTCCTTACATCCTTGTTGCTCTCTTTTCCTTCTTGCCTCCTAAGCTACATGTCATCATTAGCCAGGAAAATGCAAGCTATCTGCCTAAACAGAGTAATCAAGCTTTGATTATCTGCTGAGTCAAAAGGAGATCAAGGCAGGCACTCAGTGGAGGTGTGACTGCTGTCTCTTTGACTGTGTGGGAGACTGACTGCTTTCCAAAAGTGAATACTGTACAAATTACTTTTTGATTATCCATTCTTCTTCCTGTCATTAACATGGCTGATCAAGAGTTGACTGTACTGTGTCTGTATGCTATTTACTAGCTTTTAGCAAATAGGCGCCTTCTCTGGTGCCTGGAAGAAGAGGATTTAAATTTGGGCTGCTTGGCCCCAGGGACAGAATTCGGAGTGGAGGGCAGAATTTGTTTTAAGGTAAATTTTGGTTTGGGATCAGAAAAACTGTGCTAATCATTGGAGATGCCCCAAAGTGGAATGAGTTGCCTTGGGAAATATTGGATTGCTCCTCACTGTAGGTCTTCTTACAAAAGATGAAGGATCACTTGTCAAGTATGTTGTAGTGAGGATTCTTTTCCAGATATGAGTTGGATTAGATGGCTACTGAGTTCCCTGCAATTTTGAGATTCCAATGGTTATTCTATAATTTTAAGTAATAGCGATATTCTGCCAAATTGATTCCTGAAAACGCAACACTATAAATTCTGTTTTCTTGTAAGTGCCCCAGGGGACTTGTATATTCATTCAATTCCAATGGTGAGGATCTTTGTAAAATTAGAAAAAAAATTATGATGCTAGTAACCCTGAGGGGAAGTGACCACACTTTCCTAGAATTTGTGATAGAAAAGAAGAAATCCAGTCATGATATGACTTGCACCTTAGATTTGGGAAAAGCAGATGTCACTGGGTTCAGAGGAAAAGACAGAGATGATCACATGGACTAAAATGCTTTAGGGGAAGTCCACCCAGGAGGGATGGAAGATGATTAAGATTGAAATTCTGAAGAAACTATTCTGAAGACATGAAGGGAAATTATTCCAATGAAGTAGAAAATGGTATTTGTCTGAATGTACAATGTGGATGCAGAAGGACCTCGCCAATCAATTTAGGTTTCTAAAAATGTACAGAAGATACAAATTAGGCCAGATAACAGGGTAAATGCAAGACTGTGCCATGGTCCTATAAAAATAGTGTCAGGAATGTTAACGCTCAGAATGAGCTGAGGCTGAAGAAGAGAAGCTATAGACAGCAAAACCAGCTTTTTTTCCCCTTTTAAAGCAATTTTGAAAGGGAAAAAAACTGATCAAAGAGAAGAAAAGACTTTTGCAAATCTAGCCATATCACCCAACTAGCCATGTAATCAACTCCAGTGGCTTCCCATTATCTCCAGGATCAAACCCTCCATTTGGCTTTTAAAGTCTTCTGTTTATCAGTGTCTTCCTACTTTGCCAGTCTTCTTGTACCTCCAGGATCCAGTGACCATGGCATCCTTGCCATTCCCTGAACTAGACACTCCATCTCATGGCTCTGGGTATTTTCACTTGCTGTCTCTCATGCCTAGGACCCTCTCTGTCCTCATCTCCATCTCTGGAGATGGGCTAATATGACAGAAAAAGAAAAGGATAAATGTTGGAGAGGTTGTGGGAAAATTGGGACACTAATGCATTGTTAGTGGAGTTGTGAAGTGATCCAACCATTCTGGAGAACAATTTGGAACTATGCCCAAAGGGCAATCAAACTGCATATACATACCACACTGTTCAATCTAGCAATATCTCTACTAGGTCTAACTTCTCTGGTTTCCTTAAAGTCTCAGCTAAAATCTCACCTTCTGCAAGGAGTAGTTAGTAACATGTTGATATTAAGATAGCAGAACTTCTCCAGTGGAGATCTGGGCTTGGTCTGGGGCTGCTTAACATTTTTTTTCACCAACGATCTGGATAAAGGCAAAATGGCAAGCTCATCAAATTTTCAGGCAACACTAAGATGGGAAGGACCATATTAACCCTAGCAATAGAGTCTGGATTCAAAAAGATCTTACAGACTAGATTATTGGATTGATTCTAATAAGAAATTCAATGAAGATAAATGTAAATTCTTACATTAGTATAAAAAATCGATTTCACAATATGAGAGGCATAGTTAGGCAGCAGTTCAGTTGATTTTAGTGCACTTGAGACACTTAGTGGCATGATACGGCTGTCAAAAAAGCAGATGCCATCTTGGGCTACATTAAGAAAGGAATAGCTTGTAGGACTAGGGAATTCCCAAGACATTATCTGAAGCGCTTTTTGGGTTGAATTCTGGTCATCATAACTTAAGAATATTAATGAGTTGGAGGAAGGCAACCAGGATGAGGAAGGACTTTGAGTCCATGACATATGAAGATTAGTTAAAGGAAAGAGGGATGTTTAGCTCAGAGAAGACTCAGGTTGGGGTGAAGTGACATGACAAGTGTGTTCAATAGTCTGAAGGGCAGTCAAGAAGAGTGATTGTTCGCACTTGTTCTGTTTGGCTGTAGGGCACAAAACCAGGAGCTATGGGTGGAAGTAGCAGAGGCCAGCTTAGGTTGGATATCAGGAAAACTTTGCTGATATTAGAACTCTCTCAATGTGGAATGGGATACCTCAGGAGAGAGTGGGTTCCTCCTCTTTAAAGGTCTTCATGTAGACGCTGGCTGACCACCTGTTGGCCGTACTATAGTAAGTATGCCTTTCTAGTATAGGTTGGATTAGATGTCTACTTTGGTCCCTTCAAACTCATATTCTGTGATAACCATTATCTAAATATCTGGCCAAATCTATTTCATTTTAAAAATATTTTATTTTTTTCCAATTGCATGAAAAAAATTTTGAACATTTAAAAACAATTGAGTTTCAAATTCTCTTCCTTCCTCCTCTCTTCCCTTGGTGAGAAGGCAAACAATTTGATACAGATTATACATGTGTTATTGTTGAATCATTTCAGTAATGTCTGACTCTTTGTGACCCCATTTGGGATTTTTGAATATAGTATTTTATTTTTCCAAATATACCTAATGACATTTTAAACATTCATTTTTTATAAAATTTTGAGTTCCAAATGTTCTCCCTTCCTCTCCTAGCCCCTCCCTAAGACGGTAAGCAATTTGACATAGTTTATATGTGTGCAATCATGTAAAACATATTTCCACATTAGTCTTGCTGTGAAAGAAGAAACAGAACAAAAGGGAAAAAACCATAAACCATAAAGTGAAATAGCATGCTTTGATCTGCATTCAGACCTCATCGTTTCTTTCTCTGGTTGTGGATAGAATTTCCCATGAGTCTTTTGGAATTGTCTTGGATCATTGTATTACTGAGAAGAGCTAAGTCAATCATAGTTAATCATACTGTGTACATTGTTTTCCTGATTCTGCTCACTTCACTTTTCGTCAGTTCACCTAAATCTTTCCATGTTTTTCCGAAATCCACCTGCTCATCATTTCTTATAGCACAGCAGTATTCCTTTATATTCATATACCACACCTTGTTCAGCCATTCCCCAATTGATGGGCATCACCCCAATTTCTAGTTCTCTGTCACCACAAAAAGAGCTGCTATAAATATTTTTGTGCAGGTAGGCCCTTCTTCCCTTTTTAATGAACTCTTTGGGATACGGACCTAGTAGTGGTATTGCTGGATCAAAAAGTATGCACAGTTTGATTGCCCTTTGAGCATAGTTCCAAATTGTTCTCCAGAATGGTTGGATCACTTCACAACTCTACCAACAATGCCTTAGTGTCCTAATTTTCTCACATCCTCTCCAACATTTTTCCTTTTCCTTTTCTGTCATATTAGCCAATCTGATAGGTGTGAGGTGGTACCTCAGAGTTGTTTTAATTTGCATTTCTCTAATTAATAGTGATTTAGAGCATTTTTTAATCTGACTACAGATATCTTTAGTTTCTTTATCTGAAAACTGCCTGTTCATATCCTTTGACCATTTATCAATCGGGTAATGATTCGTATTCTTATAAGTTTTACTCAGTTCTCTATATATTGTAGAAATGAGGCCTTTATCAGAGACACTTGCTGTAAAAATTGTTTTGCAGTTTTCTGCTTTCCTCCTAATCTCGATTACATTGGTTTTATTTGTGTGAAAACTTTTAACTCTAATCAGAATTATCCAATTTATATCTCATAATGTCTCTATCCTTTTTGGTTATAAGTTCTTCCCTTCTCCATACATCTGACAGGTAAATGATTCAGTGTTCCCCTAATTTGCTTATGGCATTACCCTTTATGTCTAAATCATGTGCCCATCAAATGTATTTCAAAGTATGGCTTTTCATGAACTACATTTTCTTTTTAATCCAGAAGCCTTTATACATTTCCCAGGACTCCAGTTGCCTTAAATATAGGTTAAAAGTAGAGACAGGGAGGCCTTGATTGTGGCTTGTAGCATCTTTGTGGATTCTTTGATCAATAGCAGGAGAAAGCTGTGGGGAGATATTCCTTGGCCTCTCTTACCTCTCGTATCCTTTTCTCACTGTGTTCTGGCCTTTTTTCTTTAATTGTTTGCATTAAGCTTATGAGGCACCTTCTTGGAAGTCTTATCTGCATGAAGCCAGCTGCTTCTAGGCTTCTGAGAAAAGAATGTTCCCTCTTCGGGAAGGCCTTTGGAGTTTCAGTCTGCCAGAGACTCTGAGGACCTGAATCAAAATCAGAGAATCTTGGAGTTGGGAGGAACCTGAGTGGCCAGCCAGTCTGACTACACCTGAAGGGAATCCCCTGAACAACATATTTGACAAGAGGTCATCTAGCCTTCATTTGAAAACCTCCAATGAGAAGTGAACAGAACCAGGAGAACATTGTACACAGTAACAGCCACGTTGTGCAATGACTGACTTTGATAGACTTAGCTCTTCTCAGCAAAGCAAAGACCTAAAACAACTCCAAAAGACTCACGATTGAAAATGCCATCCACATGCAGAGAAAGAAATATGGAGTCTGAATGGAGATCAAAGCGGATTATTTTCTTTTTTTTGTTTTGTTTTATGTCTTTCTTTCTCATGGTTCCTCCCATTCATTCTAATTCTTCTATACAACATGACTAATAAGAAAGTATGTTTAATAGGAATGTATATGTAGAGCCTATATCGGATTGCATGCCATCTTGGGGAGTAAGGGGGGGAAATTTAAAACTTATGGAAGTGAATGTTGAAAACTAAAAATAAATAAGTCAACTTATTAAAAAAAGAAAACCTCCAGTGAGAAGAAGCCCACTACCTTCTGGAAGTGGCCATTTTTACCTTTGGCTAGCAGTTACTTTTAGGAAATTCTTCCCTGACATAGAGCCTGAATCTGCCTCTCTGCTTTTCAACCCAATTGTCCTCTGGAGCTAAGCAGAGCAACTTTAATCCCCCTCTACATTCCTGAAGAGAGCTACTGTGTTCCCCTAAGTTTTCTCCATGGAATACTTGTCTTGGAGACCTCTAAGAAAAGAATATCTCTCAAGGCAGCCAATCCTGCTTCTGTAGGATCTGAAATATCTCCAGTTTGTTCAAGTGCTGCTCCTAGGTTCTGGTTTCCAGTCATTTTGCCAGCTTGTTGGTTTTTTCCCTCTGGACTAGCTTGTCTTTCCTAAGACGCGGTGCTCAGGACTGAACACAATACCCGAAAGGCAGAAGACAGGAGAACTCTTACCTGCCTGACTCCAGATCCTACGATTCTCAATGAAACCAGAAAGACATTAGCATTTTTCACTGTCATGTCATGTTTTTGACTCTGAACTTGGGATCCATTAAAATCCCTTGGTCTTTTTCACAAGAACATTTTATTTAGACGTTCGTTCCTCATCTTGTTCTTGTGAGGTTGGGCTTTTGGGGTTTTTTTGGACTGAATTATAGACCTTTACATTTATTCTTGTTAAAATCCATTGTCCTAAATTTGAACCAATGTGCATTGGGTCATGGATCATTGGGTAATTGTTTTAGAGCTTGAAGGAAACTGAGAGGTCATCAAGTCCAATCTCCTCTTTTTTAGAGATGAGAAAACTGAGGTGTGGAGAGACTACGAAACTTGTCCATGATCATATAGCTAGTAAGGGGTTGCATCAGAATTTGAACCTGGGTCCTCTGGCTTAAAATCCATCGCTCTTCTACACTAGTTGTCTCCAAAATACGGGCTATGGCATGGCTCCAAAGGGCATATGGTCAGCCAGTGAAAGGGTGTAGAGAAGTATTCAACCTCACCTCCTCTGAAATAGTCACTCATGGGGTTGGTCCTGACCCTTCACCATTATTCCTTAATATTCTCCATTCTACCCTCTCTGGCTTCTGTACAGGTCCCTCACTTCTCTTTTGTCCTGTTTTTTGGCCTTTGAAAGGAGGTATAACCTCAATGCTACCTTGACACCCACAAGAGCAACCGTGGAGGTGCAACTGGGAAAATCCTGATGACCTGCACCCCACCCTTTCTGCTACTACATACACTTCCAGATCACCTTGTGGTTATGGCAGCACCCTGAGAAGGACAGAGCTTTTACTAAGTGCTCTTCCCTTGTTTTGAGGGGGAAAGAATCAATTGTATATTGGTGCACTTATATAGTTTATGAATCAACAAACAAATAAATCAAACAAACACACATTGGAGACGCTTTTTCAAAATTGTTTTTACTAATAAGGGAACACAAATTTAAAAGTTTGCGGGCACTACACTGGCTCCTCCTTAGTATTTTGTTTGGTGCTGACCCTTTGTATTAGGAATCAAGATGGGCTCTTAGCACTTATTCAACCAAGTGCCCTTGAAGAGTTTGGCCTTTGTTTCCTTGATTAAATTAGGAGTCCTTGATGACCTCCTTGCCTCAAGGGAAAGCCTAGTTTACATGGGTTTGAGTGACATGTTTGTGACATCAGAGGCTTTTGGACCACTTGGGTTTAAGTCACATTTTTGTGATGATTTTAGGTCACGTGTGTGTGTGTGTGTGTGTGTGTGTGTGTGTATGTGCATGTGTGACTCACCTTTGGCCCTGAACAGGATATATAAGCACAGAGGTTGGCTTTTTCTTTTGGAGCTCTGAGCCACAGCAGGAATGGTGTGTGACTCTGAGCCAGCCTTTTTGAGCTCCTGGCTGAACTCAGATGTTGATGGTTCCTTGGTAACTATGAATTGTATTTGGTTTGTTCATACATGTATGTTTGTAATTTGTATTTGCTCTGAAGCTCGGGGTGCTGGCTTTTCCGCCTGGGCTGAGCGAATGATATTTGTACGTTGGACTAAAGTAAGATTGTTAACCCCTTAGCATTGCTTTCCTTAGTAAAGCAGATTAAAAGAATCTGGGCTTGCAGCATTCCTGTTGTTGGGCTTGTGTTTGTTTTTCTCCCCCACAGCAGCTGCTAGCCGAGTTGTTGAAACACCGTAGATACTATATCACTGTTTGCCAAGAAGATCAAACATTTATTAGATGGGTTAGTTTTTGGATTATTCTGGACTCCTTGCGGCTACTGTTTTATAGTTGCTAAGCTTCTTTGAGAAATGATGGCAGGCAATGACATTACTTTTGTATATTTTTCGTGTTACAGAGTCAACAGCTTGCTTAAATAGACTCAGTCAGTCAATGAGCATTTATTAAGCACCTATTTGGTGCCAGGCATTATGCTAAATGTTGGAGATGCAAAGACAAAACTGAAGCTACCCCTGTACTTGAGGAGCTTAAATTCTGTCCTTTTGGTTGGAGCTGTAATTGTATACAGTGGCATCTTCTCGTTTTATCCTTTCTTCTAATTTGGTGTTGATTTTGACTTATACTCTAACCAGGCAGTTAGTTGACTACACATAGCGCATAGACAGCTGATTCTGATGTGACTCTCATTTGTTTCTTGCCTGACAGACTCAATTTCACTTTTTTGGTGATATTCCTTGACATTCTGTATGCCCTGAATTTCTTCTTAAGAAGTGGTGATATGCAAACGTCAAGGTTCCAAGTAGACTATAAGCCCTAGATCTTTTATTTCTTGATCTTGGACCATATTTCCCACCTTTTATTTTCATCATCTTACTCGATGCTTAACTTTGTGTTGGAGTAACAGAGTCTCAAGATATCTGTCAATTTGCTCTGAAAGACACTATTAAATTCTTCATTGAATTTCTTTACTTTTTTATTCTCAGCAAAAACTAGTGGAATCTAAGCTGACATTATCATTATAGTTGTCTATTTGCCTGCATTTTATCATGACCAGTGCAAGTGCAGATAGGATCCAAAGTATAAGGCATATAACTATATGCCATCCCAAATATACCATGCAAATCTGATAAACTCTCTTTCTACGACTTCATCCAAAGCATCGATAATAATGTTGGTGCAATAAAGGGCCACTTTTATTCAGCAACACCCACAGGAAACATGACTACCATTGCCTAGGTGTCTAGCTGTGCCCTTTTAGCTCTAAATCTACAGTTCCATAGCTATCTTGATCTCTGTGATCTTAAGACCTTCATCTCCACTTTTAAAATGTTATTTTCTAGCTGGTCCAGCCAGTGTGGTAGACATGTTTCCTTGAGATATAGTTACCTTTGGCCTTTCTCCAGGTAATGCATCTCTTGGGCCTTTGAAATCAGTCACAAGCTGATGCATCAGTTATCCGTGGACAGAGAAGCCATGCTAAGGGAATATAGCTAAGTAGAAAAAAAATGTCATAGAGTGTATCTGTATCTGTCCAGTCATAGAGTGTAAGGCCCTTGCTTCAAATCCCAGCTCTGCCCCTTGCTGGTTGTGGGACCCTAGGGAAGTCAGCTAATCTCTTTGGGCTTCAGTTTCCTTATCTGTTAAATGAGGGGCCTAGATTTGATGATCTCCAAGGGCCAGCCAGCTCTAAATCTGCAGTGCCATGGCTCCCTTGATCTCTGTCATCTTGAGACTCTCATCCCCACTTTTGAAATGTTATTTTCATACTCTATGAACGGTGTGACCCTGGGTGGTTCTTGGAACCTCTCCAATTTTCAGCTTCCTCATCTGTAAAATGGTGATAAATAATAGTATCTTCCTCACAGGGTTATTGTGAAAATCAGAGTCCATAAAGCACTTTGCAAACCTTAAGCCTCTATATTTGTGTGAGTTTTCTTCTTTTTCTTATTTCCTACACTTCAAAATTTAAACTTTTTTGGAGCATCATATATGCCTGCTAGGCTGAAAAGGGGGCTGGGCCAGCCTGTGGTTGGGCTTTTAAATAAATCAATTTTATTTTTTCAATTAAGTAGCTTTTACTTTATTTCTATTCCCCCTCCTCCTCTTTCTCCCATTGAGAAAGAACAAAAGAACTATTTTCTTTTTTGTTGCTTTTTGCTTTTTTTTCTCATAGCTTTCCCCCTTTGTTCTGATTCTTCTTTTCACAGCATGACACATGTAGAAATATGTTTAACATGATCACACGTGTATAGCCTATATCATCTTGCATGCTGTCTTGGGAAGGGAGGAGTGGAGGGAAGGGGGAAAATTTAGAGCTCAAAATCTTATAAAAGTGAATGTTGATGACTAAAAATAAATTAATTAATTTAAAAAAAAGAAAAAAGAGAAAGAACGAAAGAAAAACAACACCTTTGTAACAAATTCAAATACTGTCTTTTTCAAAAGCACTTAGGTAACCACTTAACAGCATATATATAGGGCAGGGGCACCCTTACATGGTTTTGTGGGGCCCCTTATCTCATCCTAACATACAGCTCTATAGGATGAGCCTCATTTACAGCCAGGCTGTAATATAACAAGCAGGCAAAAATATTACAACATGCCCTATTTAATAATGTAGAAACATTTCGGTCTCTGCTTGTGGTCATTTGACCGAGAGTGTTGCTCTCAGAATTATATCACTCATGATCAAACCTCATGACTGATTCAGCAGTTGCTTATTTGAGCTATAACTGTGATGATTTCTCCCAGTATAGGACTTCTGGCTTTTAGCACAATGCCTGGCACATAGTAAGCTCTTAATAAATGTCTCTTAAGTGACTTGAGCACTGCAGTTTTTAATGACAAAGTAGGCATTGCAAGACCAATGGGAACTTGTCATTGCTATACGCACACATGTCTTTACGAGATAACTCAGTATCACTTACACAGAGTAAAAGGACAAGCCTGAGTGAAGCATCAATTAGAATTAATTGGTGATTAAATAAATTGCCTAACAGGTTCTCTGGGATACCACTTTGGGTGGGAGGATCCCAGTGCTTATTATCAAGTTGGGACATGTCTCCCTTTAGCAAGACACAAAATCAGGGAGGGAGGAGAATGACTTGCTATGAATCAGCAACAAGGACGAGAAGTCAAATCCAGACCTTTCTGGCACTTCCCTCTGTATCCAGTTCCCTATAGATGGGTTAACAGGCACAACCTGTTCGGAGCCCAAAAGAAGTCAGATGGTTCAACCTTTGACACACTGTTCTACTGGAATTGTCTTGCCACACTGCAGTTAAGAGAACTGGATTAAAATTTTTGGTCGATGTGATATGCTTTATTTTAACATCCTAGTCTTTTCTTAATATACTGTATCTTGCCCCAGGCTTCCCTTGTAACAAAGTAAAAAACCAGTTAAGCAAAACCAACCTATTCATCCTTTGTTTCTGGAAGCCTATGCAACATTACATATCCATAGCTCCCCCACCTCTCTAACAAAAAGAAGGTTTCTTCCAACAAAAACAAATAAACAAAGGGGAAGAATTTGTGAAAGTAAATACTCAGTGGCTAGGAGGGGTAAAGACCAGGGTCCTACTATTGCCTGTATCATTTATTATCTGTGTGAACTTGGGCAAGTACTTCAACTTCTCATGGCCTTAGTTTGTTAATCTGTAAAGTGGGGGTGAGGGGTGGAATTAGACCACCTGGACTCCAAGGCAACTTCCAATTCTAGATGCATTATTTTTTATCAGTTCTCACTGAGTGCAGTTCTGCTGATTTCTATTTGCTTAGCCCAGCCCTGCTGGCTTGGCCATATTGACCATTGACACCCTTCAACCCAACCCTTAGCACTCTAGAGATGCTCCTGGCCCCACCCTTCTTCACCCTTCTTCACTTGTTAAATTCAACAAGCTATATGTTGTAATATATTAGGGAACCAGTGCCAAGACAGGACATGACAGCTAGGCAGGTAGAGCAACCACCCTGAAATGTCCAGATGATCAGGGCAGGAGAGAGCAGTACTCTTTTATTTACCCAGGACCTGCCTTTCTTTCTTCTTCCTTGATGTTTATTTTTGGCTAGATAAGGAACAGATCAGAAACTGTAAATCAGAAAGGCAATTATCCTGACCAAATTCTCCCTGCTTGCTTTTCTCCTTTCCAGTGAGATAGTAGCTTCAGGAAAACGGACTAGACTAAAATGTTTGACTCATGCAGGGGCAGGGAACTCTTGGGAAATGTCAGCCTTTCTTGGCCAATCAGCTGATGAAACTGTCAGCGAGTGTGTGGCCATTGCTAATTGGCAGTGAGAAAGCTGTTGAGAAAATGAGAAAGCTCCAGCAGCTTCGTGGGCAGGATGACTCAAGAGCCACGCGGAACAGATGAATGTACATTTCCTCAGCTCATGATGAAATTAAATTGGATGGACCTCAGAGTATTTTCTTGCACTAGGCTTATTTTCAAGATCCTGCTAAATTTGACCCGCTAAAATCCTTTTTATAATATCACCCCGTGTGCATAGATGTTGTTTAATTTCAAAGTCATTTTTCATTTAAAGGGTAATCATATTCATACCAGAAGCAACACGATTCTGTAGGAAATAAAAGATAGTAAAAATATTGTGATTTAGTTAAATTCAACAAGTGTTTATTAAATACTTATTTTTTACCAGATGCTATTCTAAGTCCTGGGGAGATAAAGATAAAAAATATAGTAGCCCCTGTCCTCAAGGCATTTCCATGGGAGGGGGGTGGGGAAGGGGCCATAAACAAATAAATACAAAATAAATACAGGGTGATTTGGGGAGAAATGATAGGCACTAGGATAGGAGAGATCAGGAAAGGCCCTTTGAATTGGGCCTTGAAGGCACCTATTGGTTCTAAAAGGACAAAGTGAAGAGAGAGAGCCTAAGGCCTGGCGGAGGAAGCTGAAATGTAAATTATGGCCTTCTCTCCAGCCCCAGCACTCTCACGGGGAATGTTTCTAGCTCTGATACTATTTCAGTGTAAGCAGATAGGCTAATTTAGTTATCATGTAGAGTACATGTGGGGGAGAACAAAGGAATAAGTCTAGAAGCAAGATTATACAAGGCTTAAATGCCAGACTGAGAATTTGTTTCTTGTCTTAGAGGCAATTGGGAGCCACTGAAGACACTTGAATAGTGGGTTCACATGTTCAGATTTGTGCTTTGGAAATTTTTTTTTTAGTGGCAGCTGTGTGTAGGATGTATTAGATGGCGCAATAATGGCCCAGGCAAGAGGTGATGAGGGCCTGGATTAGAGTGCTGGGGATGTTAAGTGGAGAAAACAGCAGAGATAAAGGAACATTCATATTCCCCCACCTTAATAATATTTAATTTTTCCAATTACATGGAAAGATAGTTTTCAACATTCAATTTTACATGATTTTGAGTTCTGAATTTTTTTCTCCCTCTCTCCCTCCCCCCTTTGCTTCCCAGGATGGCATGCGATCTGATATGGGATATACATGTACAATCATATTAAACATATTTCCACATTAGTCATGTTGTGAAAGAATAATCAGAACTAAAGAGAAAAACTATGAGAAATAAAAATAATAAGAAAAAAAAGAGAGAGAAAATAATATGCTTCTATCTGCATTCAGACTCCATAGCGCTTTCTCTGGATGTGAATAGCATTTTCCATCACGAGTCTTTTGGAATTGTCTTAGATCATTATATTGTTGAGAAAAGCTAAGTCTATCAAATTTGGTCTTTGAATAATGTTGCTGTTACTGCGTACAATGTTCTCCTGGTTCTGCTCACTTTACTCAGCATCAGTTTATGTAAGTCTTTCCAGGTTTTTCTGAAGTCTGCCTGCTCATCATTTTTTATAGCACAATAGTATTCATTACATTCACATAGCATAACTTGCTCAGCCATTCTCCAGTTGATGGCCATCCCCTCAATTTCCAATTCTTGGCCAGCACAAAAAGAGCTGCTATAAATATTTTTGCACATGTGGTTCCTTTCCCCATTTATATGATCTCTTTGGGATACAGACTTAGTAGTGGTATTGCTGGGTCAAAGGGTATGCACAGTTCAATGGCCCTTTGGACATAGTTCCAAATTGCTCTCCAGAATGGTTGGATCAGTTCACAACTCTACCAACAATGCATTAGTGTTCCAATTTTAGCAATCTCCTCTACCATTTATCATTTTCCTGTTTTGTCATGTTAGACAATCTGATAGGTGTGATGTGGTACCTTAGAGTTGTTTTGATTTGTATTTCTCTAGTCAATAGTAATTCTAAGCATTTTTTTATGTAACTATAGATAGCTTTAATTTCTTCATCTGAGAACAGCCTGTTCATACGCTTTGACCATTTATTAATTGGGGAATGACTTGTATTCTTATAAATTTTACTCAGTTCTCTATATATTTTAGAAATGAGGCCTTTATCAGAGACACTTGCTGTAAAAGTTGTTTCTCAGCTTTCTGCTTCCTTTCTAATCTTGATTACATTGGTTATGTTTGTGCGAAAATTTTTCAATTTAATATAATCAAAATCATCCATTTTGCATTTCATAATGTTCTCCGTCTCTTGTTTGGTCATAAATTCTTTCCTTCCCCATAGATCTGACAGGTAAAGTATTCCTTGCTCTCCTAGTTTGCTTATAGTATCAGCCTTTATATCTAAATCATGTACCCATTTTGAGTTTATCTTGGTATAGGGTGTAACATGGTGATGCCTAGTTTCTGCCATAATATTTTCCAGTTTTCCCAGAAGTTTTTGTTAAATAGTGAGTTCTTATCACAGAAGCTGGATTCTTTGGATTTATCTGATGCTACTTCAGTGGAAGAATAAGACCCTGTCTGATGAGTGAGCTGTTCTCTGGGTGTAAGGCATTTTGGATGAGGTCCAGCCCTATTAGGTAACAATAGGAATCCCAGAGAATTCACTTACAAATTGTACTTTGTATTGATGAATCCAATAAAACCGGGGATTTTGTTGATTAGTAATTTTCCAGTCGTGTCTGACTCTCTGTGACCCCATTTGGGGTTTCCTTGGAAAATATACTGGAATGGTTTGCCACTTCCTTCTCCAACTCATTTTACAGATGAGAAATAGAGGCCCACAAGGTTAAGTGACTAGCCTAGAGTGAGTAAGTGTGAGACCGGATTTGAACAGGAAGAGGACGGATTCCAGGTTGGGTACTCTGTGCACTATGGCGCCACCTAGCCGCCCCAAACCAGGTATACCTTCACCTAGTCATGCTAAAGACGTCTCTACCTCAATATTGTCAAATTAGAATGAATTATCTCCCTCCTCAAAAACAACAGAACCCTGCTATTAACCTTTTGCCTCTCCATTCCGACCACCTCCCCAGTTCCTAACTTTAAAGCCATTCTTGCCTCTTCCTTTTCCCTCATTCTCCATATCCAATCAGCTGCCAAGTCTTGTCTATTAGACCTTCACAAAATGTCTTATATCTCTTTTCTCCATTTGTGAGGTTATCACCCTAGTTTAGGCCCTCATCACCTCTTATCTGGACTACTGCAGCAGCTTTCTCATTGGTCTCTGTGCTTCAGTTCTCTCTCTTTTCCAACCCAGTTCCCAAAATCATCTTCCTAAGGTATGAGTCTACCACGTCACTCCCCTTCACTGATGCAGCTCTGCTTGTCTTTCCAATGTCATTTCATACCATGCCCCTTCACTATACTGACTCTCCACACTTTTCTTACTCCTCCTCCTTGCCTACTCCCTTGCCAGTCTAGAGAAAATTCAGTCCTGAGACTCGGCTTTCTTGATTGGTGACTCTTTTATCAGGACCATCATTTTAGGAAGGATGAAACAGAAGGGTTAAACTTCACTCGTCTCTGGATTCATGCTCCAAACTTCTCTTCCATCTCTTTCCTTACCACATGGTTCAACCCTCCCCCCACCCCATTTTCAACTCCTCTTATTTATTGTTTTCATGTAGAATGTAAGTTCCTTGAAGTTAGGCCTTGTCTAATTTGCTTGCATTTATGCTCCCAGGGCTTCCAGACAAATCAAACTATTGGCCATTTTCCAAACTCTGTTCCACATCTTCTCTCTCCAGGCATTCACACAGCCATTGCCTATGCTTGGAATGTACCCATCCGCATCCCTGCCTCTCAGAATCCTTATCTTCTTTTCAGGCTTAGCTCAGGTGCCCCCTCATCTGTGAAGCCTTCCTGGATCCCTCCCAGCTGTTAGCACTTTCTCCCTCCTTAATATCCCTTGTACTGAACTTATTTATGTACATGTTCTCTCCCCTGCCCAGTAGAATGTAAACTCCTTGAGAGCAGGGACTGTTACCGCTTTTATCTGTGTCTCCCCAGTGCCTTGACTGAAACTGCATGTTTCCGCTTTATTCCAAGGGAGAAGGTAGCAGAGTGCTGGGCTTGAGTCAGGAAGCCTCAGGGTAGAATCCTACCTCTTACACTTACCAGCTGTGTGACCTTAGCCAGCCACTTTCCCTTTCTAAGCCTTGGCTTCCTTATTTCTATAGAGGGGATAATAGTGCCCTTAGTGCTGACCTCATAGAGTCTCTGTGAAGTTCAAATGCAGCAATGCACACAGAGCTCTTTGCAGACTTGAAAGGGTTCTGTGAAGGCCAATTATTTTTTTTTTTTTATCATTCTCAGAAAACCAGCATGATATTAGTGGAGAAAGAACTGGGCTTGTTGTCAGAAGCCCTGGCTTGGTTCCCTGGCTCTGGCTCTGACTCACTATATCATTCCCAAATGAACTGCTATTCATTTCGTGTCTCCAAGCCTCTCTATCCTCATCTGTAAAATGGGGGTGATAGTATTTCCTACTACTTACTTCATAGGTTTAGCACTCCTTTGGGGCAACCTGTCCATTGTGGCACTAGAACTCTCAGGCTGGGTCCCCCGAGGGGAGCTGCTACTCTTAGGTTCAACGATGCCTTTGTAGTGTCGCTTTTTCAAAACTATAGTTCACTTAATAAATTAACAAACACCACGCCCCCAAACAACAACAACAACAAACTATAGTTCTTGAGTCCCCACTAGTGTGGTTCTTATTAATGGTAAGTCAGTAGACATAATTAGTTTTTTTCCCAAAGGCATTTACTCACATGGCATGGTAAAAACAGTAGCAACAAGACATTCTCCCCATAAAACCATAGGGTGCACTTTTTGACAAATATGCACAGTATCTATGGCAAGAAAAGGCAAAGACTTTGCAATCATGGTAGTGAAACATACATGTAGGAAACATATACGACTGAGGCTACTAACTCCAGGTCTAAAAGTCCTTTCTTTCCTGTGGAGTCCTCTCGAAACTTCTGGCTCAGCTTGTCTGTTGGATGGTTTCCAGTGCTTGGTCTTCACAGGGCACAGTGACTCTCAAAGAGTTCATAGCTGGTTCTCTTCTGTTGCTAGTGCCTATTTTTCTTGAAACTACTTCAGGCCTGGAGTAGCTACTTCTCAGCTAATTTACATATGACTATTATGAGACTGAAGAAAACTGAAGAGGAACATAAGGGAAGGAATTGAGACTGTTTCCTGTTGCTTGAATGGAGCTAAGCCCAGATGAGCCCAGGGGAGCAGATGGCTCATCGGAAAGCAGCCAAACAGATCTGAGAGAAAAGCTTAGCATTTGCTTTGTTCCCTCTACCCCTGTACTCTGTCCCTGCAGTGAGCTGATTGGAGGGAAATAGGCTCTGCATCTGCTGCTGGGAGATGAGTGCATTGGATGAAAATCTTTGCTACTGGAAGCCAATTGGAGGAAAGCTGTTGCTTCTAGGAAAAAAAAAAAGAATCCTTTGCAGCTCACCAGAGATGTTTGAGGAAAGAAGAGACATCTGTTTCTTGTACTTTGCTACTACCTGTGGCTTAAGAGGGGAAAACCCTTCAGAGAGCAGCCATGTGTGCAGACTTGGATAGCTCTGGAGATCCCAGGCTTTGCTAAGAGTGTAACACTGCCTTAGGGCCCTGCAAGCAGCATTTAGAAAGGGGGCAGATCACAGAGAAATGGCTCCATTTTAGCAGGTGATTTTTGGTGTAGAGGTTTCCCTAAAGACACCAAGGATACCAAGGCCTATAGAATAGAGTCATGAGTTGACCTGGGAGGCATGAGTTTCCTTATTTACATGCCTCTCAGTTGGGTTTCTGTAAGTTTATGCCAACTGTTCTTCCACAGATATTTTGTTCATTAGTGGGAGAGTGACACAGGTTTTCGTATGGATTGTTATGATTATTCTTGCTGTGCATTCTGTTTAGCAAATGTTTCATGACTAAGAGTTAATGATGTCATTGCAGCTGCTTTGTTTAAATGAAAAGCATGGTGGTGGGAAGTTAGGAGCAACAGTTGTGAGGGGTAAAAGTATAGGGCCCTTGTACTAGGGTTGTCCGTAGGGTTCTGAGAGTGAGTGGTAGCCTTATGGCCAGCGCCATCTGGGAAAATCCCTGACCTGCCATCATGGGAATGGGTTGGATGTGTGAGCAAGCCCAAAGGGAGAATACAGAAGAGTTGAGGGTTTGGGGGTCTACAGTGACAACAGTGCTACAATGTGGGTGCCATGCCCATGCTGTATGCATACATACATGTATAAATTACACAGCCACATGTAAATTACCGTATTTCCCCATGTATAAGATGCACCTTAATTTTTGGGCCCAAAGTTTGAAAAAAAATGCATTACATAAAGTTATTGAACTCAAGTTTTATTCATCTGCTCATAGCTTTCAGGCATCTTTTGGGCAAATCTGGTGCATGTACACATGCTTAGTCCATTCTGTTTCATGAACCTGAAGCACCAGTTGTGTCCTTTGAAATCAGTAACTTCTTTTCCATCAGCAATTCTTCTTGCCTCATGCTGAACCATCTTTGTGGACACAGGAATTCCAAATGCCCTTTGCTCTTCAATTCATATCTTCAGTTCCCTCTCTAAAGCAGGCCATTTTGCTGACTTGCCTCTCATGGCCTTCTTCTGCTTCGGAGTTTTCAGTAGGGTTCCTTCTTCCTGTAGCCAGTCTCAGATTGTTTTCTCACTTGGAGGAGGACCAAACTTATGTTCAGCAGCATGATTTCCATTCACTTTTTAAATTTTTTGGTCTTTTTTATTTAATATATTTAGTTTCAGCATTGATTTCCACAAGATTTCGAATTACAAATTTTCTCCCCATTTTTACCCTCCCCTCCAATATAGATGGCATATATTCTAATTGCCCCATTCCCCAGTCAGCCCTCCCTTCTATCACCCCACTCTCCTCCATCCCCTTTTCCCTTATTTTCTTATAGGGCAAGATAGATTTTTATGCCCCATTGCCTGTATATCTGATTTCCCAGTTGCATGTAAAAATAACATTTTTTGAACATCTGCTTTTAAAACTTTGAGTTCCAAATTCTCTCCCCTCTTCCCTTCCCACCCACCCTCCCTAAGAAGGCAAGCAATTCAACATAGGCCACATGTGTATCATTATGCAAAACCCTTCCACAATACTCATGTTGTGAAAGACTAACTATATTTTGCTCCCTCCTATCCTGTCCCCCTTTATTCAATTTTCTCCTTTGACCCTGTCCCTTTTCGAAAGTGTTTGCTTTTGATTACCTCCTCCTCCTGTCTGCCTTCCCTTCTATCATCCCCTCCTTTTTTATCACCTTCCTCCTTCTTTCCTGTGGGGTAGGATACTCAATTGAGTGTGTATGTTATTCCCTCCTCAGGTCAAATCCGATGAGAGCAAGATTTACTCATTCCCCCTCACCTGCTCCCTCTTCCCTTCCAATGAACTGCTTTTTCTTGCCACTTTTATGTGAGATAATTCACCCCATTCTATCTCTCCCTTTCTCCCTCTCTCAATATATTCCTCTCTCATCCCTTAATTTGATTTTATTTTTTAGGTGTCATCCCTTCATATTCAACTCATTCTGTGCCCTCTGTCTATATATATATATATATATATATATGTATGTATTCCCTTTAGCTACCCTAATACTGAGGTCTCATGAATTATACACATCATCTTTCCATGTAGGAATGTAACCAAAACAGTTCAACTTTAGTAAGTCCCTTATGATTTCTCTTTCTTGTTTACCTTTTCATGCTTCTCTTGATTCTTGTGTTTGAAAGTCACATTTTCTATTCAGCTGTGGTCTTTTCACTGAGAAAGCTTGAAAGTCCTCTATTTTATTGAAAATCCATATTTTGCCTTGGAGCATTGTACTCAATTTTGCTGGGTCAGTGATTCTTGGTTTTAATCCTAGCTCCATTGACCTCCAGAATGTCGTATTCCAAGCCCTTCAGTCCCTTAATGTGGAAGCTGCTGGATCTTGTGTTATCCTGATTGTGTTTCCACAATGCTCAAATTGTTTCTTTCTGGCTGCTTGCAATATTTTCTCCTTGACCTGGGAGCTCTGACAATATTCCTAGGAGTTTTCTTTTTGGGATCTTTTTCAGGAGGTGATGGGTAGATTCTTTCAATTTCTATTTTACCCTCTGGCTCTAGAATATCAGGGCAGTTCTCCTTGATAATTTCTTGAAAAGTGATATCTAGGCTCTTTTTTTGATCATGGCTTTCAGGTAGTCCAATAATTTTTAAATTATCTCTGCTGGATCTATTTTGAGGTCAGTGGTTTTTCCGATGAGATATTTCACATTTTCTTCTTTTTCATTCCTTTGGTTCTGTTTTATAATATCTTGATTTCTCATAAAGTCACTAGCTTCCACTTGCTCCAATCTTATTTTTAAGGTAGTATTTTCTTCAGTGGTCTTTTGCACCTCCTTTTCCATTTGGCTAATTCTGCCTTTCAAGGCATTCTTCTCCTCATTGGCTTTTTGGAGCTCTTTTGCCATTTGAGTTAGTCTGTTTTTTAAGGTGTTATTTTCTTCAGTATTTTTTTTTTGGGTCTCCTTTAGCAAGTCATTGACTTGTTTTTCAAGGTTTTCTCGCATCACTCTCGTTTCTCTTCCCAATTTTTCCTCTCCTTGTCTAACTTTCTTTTCCAAATCCTTTTGAGCTCTTCCATGGTCTGATACCAATTTATGTTTTTCTTGGAGGCTTTTGATGTAGGCTCTTTGACTTTGTTGACTTCTTCTGGCTGTATGTTTTGGTCTTCTTTGTCACCAAAGAAAGATTCCAAAGTCTGAGTCTGAATCTGAGTCTGTTTTCATTGCCTGTTCATGTTCCCAGCCAACTACTTGACCCTTGAGATTTTTGTCAGTGTTATGACTGCTTGTAGGGTAGAGAGTACTTTGTCCCAAGCTTGAGGGGTTGTGCTACTGTTTTCAGAGCTCTTTCTACACAACAAGCTCTGCCACTCCAGCGCTCCTCCTCCCCCAAGGACCACCAACGCAGACTGTGGCTCAGATCTAAGCAGGCTCTGCACTCTTGCTCTGATCTACTGCTTAATTCCTCCTACCAGGTGGGCCTGGGGCTGGAAGCAACTGCAGCGGTAGCTCTGGAAGCAGCCTCAGAGCTGCAGGGTGGGTGGGGGGTGGTTTGCCAACCTCGAAGTCCTTTCACTCTGTCTCAGCCACTTTTCCCAATAACCTTCTCTGTTGTCTTTGGTATTTTGGGGTTAGAAGTCTGGTAACTGCCACAGTACACTGATTCAGGGCACTATGGCATGTTCCGCCTGACTCCTGGTCTGGTTGGTCTGGGCGCAGCCCACGCTGGGCTCTGCTCCGCTCCACTCCCAGCTCCGTGTGATAGACCTTACCCAGTCACCATCCAGGCTGTCCTGGTCTAGAACTCTGCTTCCCTCTGCTATTTTGTGGGTTCTGCAATTCTAGGATTTGTTCAGAGCCATTTTTATAGGTGTTTGGAGGGTCCTGGGGGAGAACTTTAGGCAAGTCCCTGCTTTCCAGCTGCCATCTTGGCTCCATCCCCCTGACTTCCTCCATTCACTTTCGCAAACTGGATCACTTTTAACTTGAATTCAGCACTGTACAAAAATCTTTTCTGAGCCATTTCTGGGCAGAACACGGCAAAATGTAACCTAATATACCTGTGAGAAATGTGAAACAATGAGTGCAAAAACAAGAGCGAAAAAGCAGGAAATGCAAGTAAAAAAATCTATAACCACTGTATAAGACACACCTACTTTTTAGACCCCAAATTTTTCGAAAAAGGGTGCGTCTTATATATCGGGAAATATAGTATACATATGTAAACAATATAAGCTAGCAATCCTATCCAAAGTGAAACTAAGTTAGTCCGACTCTTGTTGGTCATCATCCATTTTTGAATACATGATTAATTATAATAATCAGAATATGTGGAAAATTAATGCCATAGCTTTATAGAGAGAATTCTGTGTACCATTATAGATTCATGATTGCTTTAAGATGGTATATGCATCTAAACCCTTTGGTGAAGGATGGTACCCATTTTAACACTACTGGTGTCTATGTATGGACACTCTCTGGTTGCTGCCATGGATGGAGGCCAACTGCCTTTTGTCTCTAGTTTAGGGGAAATTTATTATATTCCTTTTTTAAATCATATTAGCCACTCTGCTTTACAGTTTTTAAAGCACTTTAAATTCATAAGGTTTTCTTTTTGCAGGATTCTCTGAATGAAAAACAGAAGCCATTAATAAAAGATATTCTACTCCCACCTAGTGGTAGCCGTAGGAATAACAAGAAATTGGAAAGAAATGAGGGAAAATTGTGCTTCCTTTCTTAATGAGAATTACTTTCCTCCTCCCTACTTATCTGCTGTCACTTTCTCTGATAACTGATGACAGAATTCCAGTGAGGTTAAATGCTCTGATCTGTCGGAATTGATCTGGGAAGGCAGCAGTATGCAATGGAGAGAGCCTTGGATTTGGAATCAAGGGGCCTGGGCTTAACTTCTCATTCATCACAAGTCTATTAACCTTCCTGGGACTCAGTTTCCTCATCTGCAAAGTGAAGGGGTTGGACAAGATGGTCTCTAGGGTTTCCTCCAGATGTAATTAGGTTCGTGACACCATTGACACAATTGGCTCTGGTTCTGACACTTTCTTTAAGGCTTGGAGTGGTTTGGAGAATGCCTGCATTATCTAACTTGAGGGGTTATAGCTGTGGAAAGCTTCTAGTTTTAAATCTATCACTCTTTGTTTCAGAGCAAAGTTGGAAGGGTTTTTTTTTTTAGGTATTCATAGCTTAACAATTGAGTGTGAACAGTGGAATGGGTCTCTGTGTGTTGGGAGAGCAGGGGGTGAAATGACTCTGCTTCCTGGGCAGCAGTGGAGGCAGGGCCAGGTAGTAGAAATAGTACCTGACTGAGAGAAGGGAGGCCTGAGCTGGATGCTACTTCTGCCAGTAACTCACTCTGTGACTCTTGGTAAATCATTTAATCTCTCTGGGACCCAGGTTGCTCATCTGTAAACCAGGGGTGATGATGTCTCCTCCTCAGAATTGTGGCATCAAATGTGATAATGGATGTTCAGAGGATCATAGCCCTAGTGTTGAGCTTTAGGGGTGTTGGGACCCTGAAATAGCGACATGTGGGTCCTGCCTGAATGAATTTGACCCAAGCCTTCTTTCAGCCAAACACAGGGTTTATTAAAATGCCTATAAAGGGGATTCTAAAAATCTGCCATATTGGTTAGACTCTTAAGGAATCTGAGCATTGGCTGGACTCTTAAGGAATCTGAGCATTTCATAGAGGCAAGATGGATCTTTTACACAAAAGACTGTGGGAACAGAGAAGGGGTCTAGATGGAACTAAGAGAGTGGCAGTCTGGGGTGGAGCCAGGTGCAGACAATGAAAGGGCAATTAACTAGGAAGGGCCAGGTGAATGCCAGGGACCTGAGCCGCGTGGGAGAGTCCAGGAGCTTTTCCTTTTTTGGGGTCCAGATCCCAAAGACACGGTCTTTTCCTTTTGGGGGCTCAGATCCTATCCCCATCACTAGGGCTGTGTCCAACCCCATCATTTTACAAAGGATGAAACTGAGGCCCAGGGAGGATTGGAAATGACAAAAGCTGGGTGGGGCCCCAAGGACTCTAGCTCCAGAAGGAGTTCTCTTGCATGTGCCAAGCTGCCTCTTTAGAAATATGAAGTGCTCAACGAGTAAAGAGTATTCAACTGAACATTTAATATTAATAGATGACATTTGCACAACACTTCAAGGTTTTCCAAAGGTTTTATTTTCATACATTATCTCATTTGAGCTTTACAACAGTTCTGGGTCATCAGGACTATTATATCTATTTTATAAATAAGAAGCCTGAGGTTCAGAGAAGGAAATGAATTCATTCAATAAGCATATGCTGATTGACTACTGCATGATAGGCACTATGCCTGCTTACCTCCAATTTCCCCCGTAGGTGTCTTGTATCTACACAGTTGTGTACATGATGCTTTCCCCTTGAAATGTAAGCTCCTTGAGGGCAGCGACTATTTTTGCCTTCCTTTGTATCCCCAGTGGTTAGTACAGAGACTGGCACGTAATAAATCAAAGAATAAGCACTTAATAAATACTTGTTGATTTGATTTGACTTGATGGTGCTAGGTGCTGGAGAGACAAAGACAAGAATAAAAGTCTCTGCCCTCAAGGAGCTTCCGATCTGGAGGGAAACCCCAGGTACCCAGATGAGCAAATCCAAAAGACAGGGATATCTTTTGCTGATGACATCCCTTTCTCATGTCTTTATGGCTCCTTATTTGCCAGGTTTTTCAATTGCCGTGCCCTCCATGACAGATTGTAACCAAGTTCCATGATTTGCAGCCATTTAACAGCCCTTGGAAATAAAGCTTGAGAGGTAGACTGAGGCTCGATTGTGGGGCAGAGGAGATTGGACAGACATGAAATGAAAAAGAATCTCTTAGACTTTTTATACCATCCATCATTGATACCAGAAAACATGGAAGAAAATGCTGGGCCAGCACACAACCTTTGGCCTCATGGGTCACTGATGAGGCCCTGAACAAGACCTCAAATGTCATTCCAGGCTTGAGGAACAAGCTGGTAAGGAGGGAAAAGAGAAGAAGGAAGGGCAGGGGGAAGTACAGGATTAAGAGAAAAGGGTAAAAGAAGGAAGAAAAAAAGAAAGGGTAAAACCATAGGCCCAGAAAATTTTGAGGTAATTCTTAGAACATTTATGCAATTCTTATTGTCAAGTTTCTTTGATCCATAAAAGTCCAACAGGCCTCCTTTTACACTTTCAACTGAGAGACTCTGTTTTTCTCATTGTTATTGTATTCCCATTGTAAGGGTTACAACCCTGCAAGCATAACAAGTCACACTAAACAATTGCTATGAGCTAATTCAGCTTGTTCAGTCATTCGGCAAACATATATTAACCACTGATAGTATTCTGGGGGAGAAGCAAAGTTTGGATAAGATAATCCCTGCCCTTATGGAGCTCACAATCTAGTAGGGAGATAACAAAGAAACTCATGGAACCAGAATTTGAAATAAATGCCTGGTAGAAATATATAAACAAATTATCTGTTGAGGTCCAAGAGGAGAAAATTCACTATTAGCTATGGAGTATCAGAGAAGGCTTCATGAAGAAGAAGACATTTCATTTTGGCTTTAAAGGAAAGGTAAGAATTCAATAAGCATTTAGAAAGTAAGAGCAGAGGCATAGAGATGGGAGAATACAGGGCATGTCTTGGGAGACAAAGTTACCCAGTTTGGATGCAGTGTTGGGTGGATGGAAGGAAGGAAATGTGGTTGGGCTGGAAAGCTTAGGATGGTGACAGATGGAGGAAGGTCAGACAAAGGACCTTAAACTTCATTGTGTGTGGGGTGAGACCACCCCCCAGCAATTAATTAAAAAAGTCAGAGGTCTCTCAAATTTAGAAACAGAAAACCTCCTTATTACTATTTCATCAGAAAGGGCAGTCTCCAAACCTATAGACAATCAGACAATCTGTAGGGAGAGGGGGCGCCCAGAGGGCAGAGCTTAGCTTTATACCTTAACACAAACAATCCCACCCCACCACTGACCTTTTACTCTCATTGGTGGAGTCCAGGCTCACAATCTCGAGAGAAATCTAACCCAGATACAAGGGACAAGGAAACGCTAATTGAGGCAATAACAATTCTTAAGAACACTTTTATCCGTATTTGGCGAGGACACAGTTCAGGTGATTTTAGTAACTGGAAGCTTAGGCCTAGCTGTCAGTCAGAAGTCCTGAGCCATGCGGAAAGGTCCCCACCCCCATTCATCCCATTTAACTCACAGAAAGGCCGAGATCTAGATTCCATGAGAGGGCTTCACCATCCCACTCAATTGGGTAAGCACAAGGGAGTTCCTGAATATTTTTGGTCAGGAAAGACATGATTATGTGGTCTGGTGGATGGCATACTGGAGTTAAAATTAGGAAACCCTGAGTTTTAATCCTAATACTAGCTGTGTGATAGTCCCTTAACTTCTCTGTGCCTCAGTTTCCTCTTTTGTCAAAGAAGGGTATTGGCCTCAAAGGCCTGTAACATCTCTTCTAGTTCTAAATCTATGATCCAACAAGGACCTGGATCTCCAGAGGCTTCTAAGGGTAATGCTGAGCATGCTTGCTCACAAACTCTCATGGGCATTGGTGTTGTTCAGTCGTGCTGTGTCAGACTCTCCATGACACCATTCGGGATTTCCTTGGTTAGATACTGGAGTGGTTTATCATTTCCTTCTGCAGCTCATTTTACAGATCAGGAAACTAAGTTAAGTGACATGCCCAGGGTCACACAGCTAGTAAGTGTCTGAGAGCAGATTTGAATTCAGGAAGGTGAGTGTTCCTGACACCAGGCCCAGAACTCTACCCACTGAACCACACCTAGCTGCCCACAATGCTGCCTATTACTATATTTGCTATTGATAATCAGACTTAATTTTTTTTTAAGTAAAGGACATTTACTAAAATAGTCTAGTAAGAGCATTTAGTAAAAAAAAAAATAATTCCCCCTAAACTGGGAGTGCATTTCCCACTACACACTCCCCAAGGTGAGCAGGTTCAAACTTAAATTGTATAAGTAATTGAGTTACACATGTAGAGAGCAAATATACTATAAAGGAGTAACTTTCAACTCCTCGCTATTTGAAGGCCTTTTCTCCCTTTTGCAGAGTCCTCATGAAGTTCCTTTAGTTGTAGCTCCTGCTGGCTGGGTGGCCCACTTGGTCCTGAGGATCACGGCCTCTGGTAAGTCCACAGCTCTCCCTGGAGGGGTCTCACTCTCTGACCCTCCTTCTGCCTTCAGGTGGTCATCTCTCTGAATCCTCCTTTGTTTTCTGTGTGTTCTTGGTGCTCCTCTCTCTGCTCCCAGCTGGATGCCTTGTCTCCTACTGGCTCAGTCTTCCTGAAAGCATGGGGATAGAGGAAGGAGATGAGAAAGAACAAAACATTTTCTTCCTCCGAAGGAAAATTCCCTCTTGGAGCTAGGCTCCAACCTCTGGTTCATTTGGCTGAGCACTTTCAAATTGGCTTGTTTTCTTATACACAGACCCAGATCTGATTCTTTATCCAATCACACAATATTTTCTGTCTTCATCCACGGATCAAAGGGTTTTATTCCTGGTATTTTTATTTTTTGGAAAGGGGGAAGGCAAGGCAATTGGGGTTAAGTGACTTGCCAAAGGTCACAAAGCTGGTAAGTGTCAAGTGTCTGAGGTCAGATTTGAACTTAGGTCCTCCTGACCCCAGAGCCGGTGCTCTATTCACTGTGCCACTTAGCTGCCCCATTTATTCCTTTTAAATTGATGGAGCACTTGTTCGTGTTTAGTTTACACTTTTGATTGTTTTGCTGATTAATTGGCTCAAAAGAAGAGCTGAGACTTTTGTGATTACCACAATTGAAATAGAAAGCTTCCCCCTTACATTCATAGGACTACCTTTTTTAAATGACCTTACCTTGGTCTTGTGCCATCCTTTCCATTGTTTCTCCCATGTAATTCTATATTGGCAATGTGTTCTCGACTATAGAGGCTCACTGTATATATGTCTGTTGGATTTTAGGTGGCCAGTAGTTTTCATTTTTTCCAGACACTCTGGTATTCTCTGATTTAAAGCCATAAGAGATTTGATTTTTTTAAAGGTGGGGGGTGGGGGGGGGTGGGGGTGGGGGGGGATGGGGGGTGGGGGGGTGGGGAGGGCGTCCCTCAGGGGACTACCTTGGGGTCTTTAAGTCATGGTTAATTTCCCAAGGGCGATCCAGCTTACTCTTCCTATTCAGATCTCTAGTCAGGCCATTGTTTGATTTCAGTGTTTTTCCAAGGTCAGTTCACTGATGGACCAACTCTATAGGTCAGTCATCCCATAGCTTTAATTTAAAAAAAACAAAACAAACCAAAACTTTTGTATAACGTGCTCTCATGTAATCTGTCTTAAAATACCTTGTGGGTGGGTGAGATATTAGACCAGGTTCTCCTGGTGGCTGAAATAATCCCTGATTGCGAATGAGTTACAGGGGAAGCTAAGGCCACAGATTCCCCTTAACAAATCCGGAGACCCTAATTTGCCTAAGCTCATACATAATTCACTCAAATCTACATAACCGTTTACTTGGTAGGTTTAAATAGCTCTAACTCATAGTATGTGTTTAATAATCTGTGTGATTCAGTGACCCTGGTGGATTTTCCAATTCATGAGTCTTGACTTAGAGACCTGGTTGTCATTAAGCTGGAGGAGTTGAGATGTCTGCACATTTACATAGTGATGGGGCTGCTTTTCTTCTCTGTGCCTAAATGAGAGTTTTCCTGCTGTACTAGTCTGTGCATTTTGTTGTTGTTTTGTGTCTGACTCTTTGTGGCCTCTTTTAGAGTTTTCTTGGCAAAGTTTCAGAGTGGGTTGCCATTTCCTTCTCCAGCTCATTTTATAGATGAGGAAACTGAGGCAAACAAGGTCAAGTGACTTGCCCAGGGTCACACAGCATCTGAGGCTAGATTTGAACTCATGAAGATGAGTCTTCCTAATTACCAGGTCAGTGCTCTATCTACTGTGTCACCTAGCTACCCTTACTCTGCTCATGCTGCCTAGTAAATAGTAGGTGGCTTATTAGATGCTGGTTGACTGATTGATTGTATTCACTTTCTGAGACAAAAAGACTCAGTGGAACATCCAAGGCTGGACATAATTTTGGTATTGGAAGAATCTACCCTTGAGTTTGTCTTACGTTTTGAGGTCCTTGAGGAGACAATGTTGCGTGATGGATAGAACCATAGACTTGGAGTCAGGAAGAACTAGCTCCTAATCCTGATTCAGCCACTTAATATAACTGTGTGACACTGGACACGTTGCTTAATCACTCAGGCTCTCAAGCAATTCTCCAAGTCTTATTTAATAAGTTAAATATTGTTTTTGATTTGTCTTGGTGAAAGAAATTCTCATACCCAGTGCAAATCACAGCTCTAGAATCATTGAGGTCCTTGAATGGAAGCAAAGTTTCTAGCTGGCTTGTCATGGAACCTAACCACTGGTCTCCTAAATTTATCCTCCCTGTTTTTGAGGTCCCTTGGGGGCCTGAAAGACCAACCACAAACCTTGTTTGTGGGGCATCCTCACGTTTTGGAGCCCTTATAGGAAGAGCAGAATTATAGACTACTAAAGTTGGAAGGGATCCAAGTCATGTGTTCATGTCTCATCACTCCAGCTCGATTGCAAACTCTTGGAGGGCAAGGGAAATGCCTTACAGAGCTTGAATTAAGGATAAATGATCTGGCTTTGCTACGAAGTTCTAAAGCTTAGTGGGTGTTTATTGCACTTCCACAAAGAGAGATAGGTGAGATTAGCAGATGATAGAACAAAATAATTAAAATAGGCAGTTTCTTGGGGGCTGCTTCCTCCTGACTACCCTTTTCTTGCAGTGGTCTCATGGTGTGCCATCCAGGCAACCAGAGCCCAAGATCTCTACCTCCCCTATGGGCTGATATCCTGGTGTCTCTACCTTTGAGGAGCCTCCTATCACAAGGTCCAAGATCTCTACATCCAATCCCTCAACTGCTTGCTCCAGGCATTTTCATTCATTTATTCATTCATTCATTCATTCATTCATTCATTCATTCATTCATTCATTCTTGCCATACCTGCCCATGGTATTAGAATGGCTAGTTACGGTTCTGTTCTCATTCATCTTTATATCTATTCAACAGAGCAAGGGAAACGGAATGTTGCATAAAACTAAATCCAGGTTAAAACAGATTTGATAATAGACACTTAAACTTGTTAGGGGGCATAAATATCTTCCAGCTGATCTTCCATTCTCCACTTGAATACTTTCAGGGAGTTCATCGCTTACCCATTCCATTTTTTAAAATAACTTTAATTATTTGAAAGTTTCGAGTACTGTCCATGGAGTCAGGAGGACCTGAGTTCAAATCTGGCCTCAGACATTTGATACTTACTAGCTGTGTGACCCTGGACAAGTCACTTAACCCCAATTCTCCTGTAACAAAGAAAAGAAAAGGAAAGAAAGTTCTCCCTTTTATTGAATTAGAATCTGCCCCCCTGCAACTTCAGCCACCCATTAGTCCTTGTAATATCCTCTAGAGCAACACAACACAAATCTGTTTTCCCTCTTACATGAGAGCCCTAATATTATTCTAGAAGATCAAACATGACGATTTTAGTTATAGGGCTGGAAAGGACTTTAGAGACCGTCTAGTCCAATCTTTTTCATTTTGTACACAAGGAACCTGAAATTCAGAGAAATTAAATGACTCGTCTGAAGTCACACAGGTAGTAAGCCTCAGAGGCAGAGTTTGAACCCCGGTCTCTCTATTGTACCATACTACAACTGCCCAAAGGAACAGGGAGATTGGTGATGAAGATGAGTCACTTATTTCATAATTTGACCTAGCATTGGCCTGGGATACTGAGGAAGCTGCCCTTCATCTCTGCACTGAGGACCTCAGTGAATTTCAGTGGTTAAGGGTGGGAGCGAATATGGCCACCAGACGGCCTTGAATAATATTAAAAACTCATATTTCTTTCTTTCTTTTTTTTTTTTGGCTTTTTGGCAGGGCAATTGGGGTTAAATGACTTGCCCAAGGTCACACAGCTAGTACATGTGTCAAGTGTCTGAGGCCGGATTTGAACTCAGGTCCTCCTGACTCCAGGGCCAGTGCTCTACTCACTGCACCACCTAGCTGCCCCTAAAAACTCATATTTCTAAAGAATTTTTAAGGTTTAATTCAATTCTTTTTCACCACACTGTGAATTAGGAATATGCAGTGATCATCATTCCATTTTATAGCTGTGGAGCTTGAGGCTCTGAGAGAGAAAGTGCCATCAGTATAGGATGGTTGTATTGAGTTGAGGGTAAATTGCTTCGAATGGCAGTTCTTAATTTTTGGTCTCAGGGCTCCTTTACATTCTTAAAAAAACTATCCAAGATTCCCCTTCCTCTCACCAAGAGCCTTTGTTTATGTGGGTTAAATCTATTGATATTTGCTGTATTAGAAATTAAAACACAAGATGGGAACGGAGTACAGTATGTTAATTTCTGTTTAGACTCATGAGTAACCCTGGGTAAATCACTTTATTCTAGAATGCAGGGAAGTGGATTAGATGATTTCAAAGGTCTCTTCCAACTCTACCATTTTATGATTCCATAATTCTAAGGTTTTCTTTGAGTGCTAGGTACATATTATAGAGGATAGAGTGCTGGGCTTGGAGTCAGGAGGACTTGGGTTCAAATCCTGATCTTAACACGTGCTACTTGTGCAACTGAATAAATTAATAATAACAGTAATATCTAAAGTTTATATATCACTTTAAGGTTTGCAAAATGCTTTAAATATATTATCTCATTTGATCCCTTTCTGAATCTCTGCTTCATCATCTATAAAATGAGGCAGCTAGGTGGTGCAGTGGATAGAATGGCTAGAGACTCCTCTCCCTGAGTTCAAATCCAGCCTCAGATATTTTCTAGCTATGTGACCCTGGACAAGTCATTTATTTACCTTAGTTTCCTCATCTGTAAAATGAGCTGGAGAATGAAATGGCAAACCACTCCAGTATCTTTGCTGAGAAAACCCCAAATGGGGTCACAGAGAGTTGGACACGACTAAAACGATTGAACAACAACAAAATAAGTGGAGAGCCAGTGTGACGTGGTACAGAGAGCTGATCTCTAGGTCGAGAAGAATTCAGTCAATGCACAATTATATTATATGACAAGCACCATATTAAGCAGTTTACACGTATTATCTCATCTCTAATATCTTTTCCAAGGTTATGATACTGTGTAACCTAAAAGTCTTGGTAAAGGGGCAGCTAGGTGGCGCAGTGAGTAGAGCACCGGCCCTGGAGTCGGGAGGACCTGAGTTCAAATCCGGCCTCGGACACTTGACACATTTACTAGCTGTGTGACCTTGGGCAAGTCACTTAACCCCAGTTGCCCTGCCTTTCCCCTCTGCAAAAAAAAGGAAAGTCTTAGTACAAACAACAATATATCTCAAAAATGACAAGTCCAGTGAGAAACCTTGAATCTGGCTAGAAAGTTACAATAATTACATTTGGAAAATGACTCAGAAACTATAAACATACCTTTTTAAAACTGGAAATCTAGAGAGGAAGTTACAAATACTGCTAACAAACTGGATATTCACCTAGAAATTTACAAAAGACAGAAAGTTTCAAATATATCTAGGAAGATAGAAATCTAGCAAATCTAGCCAAAAAAAAAATAGAGAAATCTGGAAATCAGGAAAGCTGAAAATCTATCTGGAAAACTACAAATGCAGCTAGATATCTATAAATGGCCAACACTAATTTGGAAATAGAACGGCATTGATGGATAATAACAGGTAAGGAAAAAAGAGAAAATATGATATATTCATTGATGTTAATTTAACCATATATGGCTACTAAGCAAGATTATATTGATCAATATTTTCAATAAAACATTCAATTTTGACCTTTAAAAGAAATTAAGCTGGAAAATTACAAATATGGCTGTAAGCTACAAAAATTAGAAAGTCATAATAATAGCTAACATTTGTATAGCACTTTCTATGTGCTAGGCACTCTGCTAAGTGCTTTACAATGTTATTATTATCCCCATTTTACAGTTGAGGAAACTGAGGCAAACTGCAGTTCAGCAACTTACACAGGGTCGCATGGTAAATGTCTGTGACTGGATTTGAGCTCAAGTCTTCCAGACTTCAAGTTCAGTGTTCTATTTACTGTGCCATCTAGTTACCCCTAAAAATAATAGAAATAGCCAGGAATCCACAAATAAAAATAGAAAGCTGGAAATTTCACTAGAAATCTAGGTAGAGAAGTATAAATATAGCTAAAAACAGAACAAAACAAAACTAAAACCCTCAAGGGAAGGTAGAAGGATCAGTGTCTCAGAGGAGGTGAAAATAATTATTTAGGATATGGTTTGACTAAATATGTTCGGGTTTATGGACAGGAGTTTATATTTGGCTAACTGCAGATGATTGGCTGTAAGAAATTATTTGAAAGATATTTGACTTAAATATTTTCTTTGGTGGAAGGCATGACTCTCTAAGTTAAGGTCCCAAATGACTGTAAAATATTCTCTCTTGTCCTCTACTTCTTAAAATACTTACTTTTTTCCAAGTGCCAACTCATACGTGAGGCTTTTCCTGAACTCTACTCCAGCTCAGCTGCTAACGCTAAAATGATTTTGTATTTTTTATTGTATTGATTTGTATGGCATACATGGTAGTTACCTGAATAAAATGTTATGTTACATTATGTTTTGTTATGCTATGTCATATTTTTTTTGATACATTGCATTATGGATATGATATATCATATATCATATATCATATCCATCATATGTCATAATATATCATAGGAAGATAATTTACATGGTGGGCATGGGGTTTCCCTCAACAGAATGTCTGTAAGCCCTGTGAAAACATGCCTGTTTTCCCTTTGGTCTATATCCCCAGTGGCTGACAGGCACTTAATAACTTCTGAATGATTAAAATATTCCTTGTCTGTATCTATTGCCTTCATTTGGTTCCTAGGCTTAGAAAACTCATCTTTCTCTTCACAATCTATTTTAAAGATTCCATCCGGAGAGAGGCAACCTGGTGCAATGCCTGATGGGGGCCACACAGTTTGGAAGACCCGGGTTCAAGTATTGCTTCTGAGACAGACTGGCCGTGTGACGTAAATCTGTTATTGAGGAGCTAACGTTCTATTATTTTTTCATTTAAGATTTTCATTAAAAATCGTTAAACTTAAAAATGTTTTGCATCACTTACCTGAAACCTTTGGTTATCCTGAATCATTCTCCTTCACTCTGCTCCTGACTGTCTGGGCTTCTCCATGCGAGTACTTTCCTTCAATCAAATGAGATAATATTGGTAAAGTACTTAGCACAGTGCGTGGCACATAGTAGGTACCTAATAAATGCTTTTTGACTTGACTTAAGAGATCCAGATAGGAAAAATTTGATTATTTTCCTATGGGTAATGGAAAAATGTGACTGGATCCTGGCTTTCACATTTTCCATATGACGTGGTTTGACTTTACACTGTAATTTCATCAGTTATGGGAATTTTTAGTATAGAAACTCCTTTCACTGTATTCACAAGTGGCTAGATGGAATAGTGGATGGTGCACTTGAAATGAGGGAGACCTGAGTTCAAATCCAACCTCAGATACTGATGAGCTGTGCGATCCTGGGCAAGTCACTTAACGCCTCACAGAGTTTCTGCATCTGTAAAGTGAGGATAACGGTATCTATTTTGCGGGTTTGTTGTGAGACTCAAATGAAACAACATATATAAAATGCTTTGCAAGCCTTAAATACTCTATAAATTTATTATTATTAGCAACTCCCTTCTGTTTTTAGAGGGTTGTTTGGGGCACTTGCCTAGTCACATAGACAGTATGAATGAGAGTCAGGATTGAATCTAGGCCTTCCCGAGTTTATAGGTTCTAGAGACAGAAAGAACCTCACCTCCATCTAGTCTAGTCTTCTTATTTTATGGGTGGGAAAACAGGCTCAGACTGGGAAGCTGAGTAGCCCAAGGTCCCACGTGCAGAGGCCAAAACTGCTTCTCTCTCCACAATGCCACAGATGAAGCCAGAGGATATTACAGCCTAAAATAAACTTCAGAAATCTCCCTGAAACATTTGATGCCTTCTTCGCACAACTGTAGATTTAGAGCTGGGAGGGATCTGAGAGAGCATTAAGTCAATTCTCTCCTTTTACAGAAGGAGAAACTGAGGCCCAGAGTTTCAGTGACTTGACAAGTAGAAATGGAAGAACCAGGATTTGAATTCTTGTCTTCAGACTCCAAAGTCTATGCTCTTTCTGATGTGTCTCACTGACCCTCTGTAGTGATTTTGTCCATCTTAAAAAAGCCATAGAATAGGCGAAAGATAGACTTTTAAAAAGATAAGTCCATGATCCTTGACAGACACTCATTTCAATCCTCATCACAAAGCAGCCAGAGGGGTGGGACTCAGAGTCTTTGGATGGAAGAAAAGGATTCATGAGGTCAGACTCAGGTGTATTCAGCCTTGATTGGTGTTGAACTTCGAGAAAAATCCTGGGCATTCACCCAAACAGGCACCCAGGGACTCACCGGAGGCACATGCCAAAATGAGCAGTTCTGACGACAGTGGATGGAAGTTGCAGTTCTTAAGTAGACCACTGGAGGGCGCTCCAAGCCCATCTCTGAGCCTCAGCTGTTTATGGTTTTAATTTCCAGGACACTGAATGAGTGGCTATTTTTCCTACTCCTGAGCATTATTAAGTGCATGGGATTAAAAGCACATTTAGGGAGTTGGGTGTGAATGAGTGAAAGTCTGTTAAATCATCATCTATATGGTCAATCTGGTATCGATCAATCCTTTCTGAAGGTACAGGGTTCACCTCCAAAAGAAACTAAAGTCAGCAGTCAATTCCATTTTAGATCTGTGTGTTTAAGTCTCCCTTATACAAAAGAGGAATAATTGGGAAGCACGATTGGTGTGTGAAAGCCTATTGGATGTTGGTCTTGATGGCCTAGTAGATAGACCTAGAATCAAGAAGACCTGAGTTCAAATGTGGCCTCAGACACTTACTAGATATGACTCTGGGCAAATTGCCTGGTTTCTTCATCTGTAAAATAGGGATAATAATCACACTTCCCAGGGTTGTTGTGAGGATCAAATGAGATAATGTATGTTAAGGCGCTTTGCAAACCTTAAATTGCTATATTAATTGTTATTGTGATTGTTGTGAGGTCCAGACTTTGGATATCATCAGTGTGGTAAAATCCCCCCATTACGACAAATCAGCAATTCGTCTAGAGCCGTAGAGAATTGCCTCGGTCAGCCACTGTGTGTCCAAGTCAGGACTCAAACCCAGGTCTTCCCAGACGTCTTAACGTGTCATCTGCTTTCTAGTCATTCCTCTCATCCTCATCTCCCTCTGACCAGAATCTTGGATTCTGACTCTGCATCTCCTGCCTCCGATAGGTGAACTTTTGCTTCGTGTTGTTGGGCCGCCTTATCAATTTCACCGTGCCAGTGGCGAATCCATCCATTCCCTTACCCCCACAACTTCCTCTCGCCCTTCTTGGGTGGTTTTTCCCCATTAGAATATAAGCTCCTTGCTTATTTGTGTTTGTTTCCCCAGTCCGTAGCCTAGTATCTGGAACATCATAACTGCTTAATAATTGTTTGTTTATCTAAATCAATGTATCTTTCCATTTAATTTTCCCGATTCCAAAGCTGTCCCGATGTCCACTGTGTCACACTGCCTCTCTCTCTTTAATATTTATACTTGAAATTGATTTAGTCCTCATGCTCTTCTCACAATAATTCTGTAAGATAGGTAGGGCAGGTGTTATTGGAACGAAGGAATAAGTTTTATTAAGTACCTACTATGTGTCAGACACCGTGCTAAACACTTTTGTTGTTGGATTGTTTCAGGACTGTCTGACCTTCTGCGACCCCATTTGGGGTTTTCTTGACAAAGAAGCTAGAGTGGTTTGCCATTTCCTTTTCCAGCTCATTTTATAGGTAGGGCAAACCCATTTAAGTGACTTGCCCAAGGTCACACAGCGAATAAGTGTCTGAGGCCAGGTCTTCCTGACTCCAGGCCCAGCACTCTAACCACTGCACCACCTAGATGCCCTTAAGAATTTTACAAATATTATTTCATTTGATCTTTCCAACAACCCTGGGAAGTAGGTACTATTATCCCTATTTTACAGTTGAGGAAACTGAGGCAGACAGAAGTTAAGTGACTTTCCTATGGTCACACAGCTAGGAAACACCTGAGGCTGTACTTGACCTCAGGTCTTCCTACTCTATCTACTGCAGTACATACCTGCCCAGTTTTGCAGGTGAAGAAACTGAGACACACAGTTTAAGTGACTTGACTGGTGTCACATAAGTCAGGACCCAAAATTATTTTTTGTAGTGATGGTATATACTCTTTTTTATGTTTTGGTTCCCTCTAATCTAACTAAAGTAAGAGCTCAGGTTTAAGCAGGAATGTCTTCAGTGTTTAAGCAGGACGTGGACAAGAGGCTTCAGATTCCTCTCCTTTTGTATAACAAAAATTTCATAACAAGTTGGATTCAATTCATTTGGATTCATTGGATCATAGTGTTGAAAGGTGGCCCACATCCCTCAACCTTTACCAGATGCAAATAACTGTTTGATTGATCTACAGAATCAATCAACTCATTCTAAGGTGTGAACCAGGTAAGAGCAAATCTTTAATCCATTTGAGAGAAATAAAGTTCTTGGGTTATTGAATGAAATGAGGTGATACCCCACAGAAACTGTCTTGTGGTTGGTTGGAAAGAATCTCCCATGTCCTATGGGGCTTGGATAAAACAGTAAGCCGATACAGAACCTAATATTCCAGTAGCAGACCAACCTCGTGGTAGAACATTTCCAGCCAAGCTAGAGAGAGAATTGATTGGGGAAGGGGGGAGAATTTCTGTCACCCATTGGATTGCGAATTCTTCCTCTAGATTGTAAGCTCCTTGAGGAAAGGGATTATCTTTTGCCTCTTTTTGTACTTAGCACAGTGTCTGGCACATAGAAGATGTTTAATAAGTACGTATTGACCATTTCCTCTTGCACCCCTTGACCAATAGATGACCTTATGAACTTTGAAAGTTTTCGACTCTATGTCAATAGGGGTGTCCCCAATACAGCAGTGGCTGGTATCAGTGTCTGTATCATAGCTGAGAACAAATCAGACATACTGAAGAAAGGCAGTATCTGTCCTCTACAAGTGCACCAACATTGGGATCCTAGCAGAGAGCTACCCACATCTAGAGGGAGCTTCATGAGAGCTCCATAGAGGGAGATTAGGACTTCCAGAAACCAGGAGCTAGAAGTTATTCCTTTACCTTTATTACCTTTACATGGGTTCTCTGTATTTTAACCCACTCTTCCTAGGGGCCTTGCATTTACAAGGGAAGAATGTACCCCAGACTTATTTTGTGGGGTGATAGTGTTTTGCACCAATATTTCTTATTATTACCACCCAAGTAAATGTCCATTTCTAAAAGCCAATTAACCCTGGATGGCTAACTGATAATCACCAGGGGTCACACTGGTGGGGTCTCATGACAACCCTAAGCACCTAGTGATTGCTCCTAGAACCCAGAGAGGAGTAGTCAACTTCCCTCTGTGGGCTCAACTTGCCAGTTCAGTGAGGTTTGGGAGAGTGAGTCCACAGGAATTGTTGCAGTGTGATCATTGATTTTGAGTGGAAGGCACCTTTGTGGTCATTGAGATTAATCTTCTAATTTTATAATACAGAAATTGAGGCCTGGAGAGTCAATAGATTTGCTTACCAACACATACAAGGCCACACTTTGAAACCATATCCTCTGACTTTAAATCCAACTCAACAAATACTGATCAAATGCTCACTGTGTGCCAGACACTGCTAGGCTTTGGGTAGGGGAGGCAAATTTTGAAGAAATGAAACAGTATCTGCCCTCATGGAGCTTATATTCTAAAGGGAGAAAACAAAGGAAATTCAAAATATGTACAAAGTAGCATCAGTCCTCTTTGTGTGTAGTCCCTCCCATTAGAACCAAGTTCTCTGAGCACAGGGATGGTTTTTGTTTTTGCATTTGTATCACCAGTGGCTTAGCACAATCCTCGGCACATAGCAGAAATGCTTTCTCATTTGTGCATTTTTGGAAAGAAGTAGAGAGGAGGAGCATTAACACCTGGAAGATTAGGCAATGCGCTGACTAATATGAAAATATGTTTTACATGACTGCACATATGTAACCTATATCAAATTACTCAACATCTTAGGGAAGAGAGAGGGAGGGAGAAAATTTGGAACTTGAAGGTTTTTTTTAAAAAAATGAATGTCTAAAACTGTGTTTATTCATAATTGGAAAAAATAAAATACTATTTAAAATTAAAAAAAAAAAAGATTAGGTAGTGCATGAAGGAGGCGGCATCTGAGCTGACAGCTGTGAAGCTAAGGATTCTAAAGGACTGAGTTGAAGAGGCTGATCTTTCCAGGCCTGGGGACAGACTGTGCAAATGCATGGATGGAGGAGATGAAACATAATATGGTGGGGAAATAGCAAATCATCCAGTTTGGATAATACCAGATTCAATCTACTTCTACCCCCCTATGTAGTAACAAATCTACATTTTTATCTAGAGATTTCCAAAGAGCATTTTTTTCTCTCCCCAAATTGTATTGATCTATAAGTCTAGCCATAAGATAAACATGGGCGGGGGGCAGCCTCTTACCATTCTCTGAGTGTTTATGATGCTTTTATGAAGTTAAAATATGTATGATGCAGGAGTCCTGATTTATATTTCATAGTCCCCCTAAATGAAACCATCAAAGAAGCCAGCCTCACCTTCCCAGACAAATGAAAAAGGACTTTGAAGATCAAAGGGTCAGCAATCTCGGTGTAAATGAAGCCTCGTGTGTTGACTGACCCCTTTTAGATCAGGCTGCTGTAGCTTCTGAGGCCTGCTGCACTTCTGGGCTATCAGAGCCCACTGGGAGGTGTAAACACATTACCACAGGTAAGGACGCTGACCAGAGGGGTATTCGAGGCTTGCCTAGGAGAACTGAAAGGTCTAATTGGTTTGCGACTGTACAGTAGATTTAAAAGGAACCATTCAAAACCCAAGGGAGCAACAGGCCATATTGTCTGGCAGGCAGAGACTGATGATTTGAGTGTCCCTAAGGTGAAAGCAAAAGGTATTTAACAACCTGAAAGGTTCTGCGCCCACAGATGGGGTAGGCCTGGTCCCTGGGGCTCCAGCTGGCAGCTTGTTGTTGTTGGGGGGGAAGATAAACATTTTTTCTTATTCTGTTTAAGCTTATTCTGGGGCTGCTGAGAGCCTGGAATGCTTTTGAAATGTTTTCTCACCTCTCCGGTGCCCTGATTATACAGTTAAGTTTGGCCCATGATTGAAGTCTGTCATGTATTGCTAAAAGAAAATGGCAGTGATTGGATTCTAAGCCTCATAGAGCCAGAGAAATATATATAGAAGAAGGGCAGCCCGTGGGATGGATGGATGTCCAGTCATAAGGGAATCTACTCAAAGAGATTTCTCAGATCTCAGAGCCTACCTCACAGAGTGGTGTGAGGATCAAATGATAGAATATTTGTAAGGCACTTAGCACAGTGCCTGGCATATAGTAGGCACTTAATAAATGCTTGATCCTTCCCCCTATAGAAGAGTCATTGTTTAGCAAATGCAACTGGAGCAGGTTTTCTGGGCAATCTGCCATTTTGACATTATAGCGACCTTTTCCTCACTCTACTCCATTATCCCAGAATTTGACTAGGTTTTATATAAAACCCCTGAAAATTCAGGAAACATTTATTAATCACCTATGATGTATCAGGGAAAGTGACCTTGAGGATAGAAAGACAAAAATCAAAGTATCTCTTCTCTCCGAGAACATGCTCCTGAGGGGTTGAAACATATACACAAGTAAATAAATGCCAAGCATACAGAAAGACATTCCAAGATGGAGAGAATATTAATAATTGGGGAGAGGGGAATCTGGCAAGGCCCCATTTAAAAGGTGGCACAGGAATCATGATTTAAAGTCAAATAGGAATTCTCAGATATAGTGGTGAAGAAGGAGACTGTCTTCCAGATGTGAGGGAGAATTTAAAAGTTATTTTCTAGGCAACATTTTCCTGCTAAAAGTAAGCAAAAATATTGTGCAAAATGTACAGCCATACTTTTAGAAAGAGCCCTGAATTCACAGTCAGAAGACCTGGGTTGAAATTCTACCTGTGTTGCTTTATCTATGTGACTTTGGGCAAGGCTCTACCTCTCTTTGCCTTAATTTCTTCATTTGTAAAATGAGAGGGGCAGGATTAGGTTATTTCTAAGGACCTTCCTGCTGTGAATCTGTCATTTTTTCTGAAAAGATTTAAGGAATGTCTCCGGATCAATCAAGAAAGTCTGATTTCTATTACTTTCAGTAGGAACTTATTTCTCCTAGGCCTAATATGTTTCAAGTGATGATTAGGATGCAGAGAGAAGAAAACTGAGCCAAAAGACCAACGTGCAGTTTGATGGCTGAGATGTGAATGAAGTCATCTTGGAGAGGCAACAGAGCTCTGGTCAGTTACAGGAGTCAACCATCTCATTGGCCAAGGATAGTGCTACCCTGCCTGGGTGGAAGGACACGCCCCTCCTTTCTGTTAATAGTCAACAATATAATGTTTGTGGGGAGAGGAAATGTACTTTATAAAGGGGTTTCTTTGGGTATTTATTGGCAAATATCTGTTGTATCAATACAAAATACATGAATGATTTTTTTAAAGTCCTTTTTGTCTCTGCCCACTTTTGAGGTTTTTTTTGGGGGGGGGAGTAGAACAATTAATTTATAGTGATGCATCATAATCAAAAAGTATCTATTTTTTACATGAATACTTTTCTAGGTCTTGGACAAAATATATCAGATAGATGTAATAAACACTCTCTAGAAGCCAACAGTCACAAATTCCAGGCACTTAACATTTATGGTATTTTCATGAGTAATTTTTCCCTTGTTTGTAATGAGCATGTATCTTTTCCCCATTTCCCATAAAGCACAATCTTATTTTTTAGCCTTGCAAATGTTCCAAGCAGTGTGTTAGCCACTAGAGATATTAAGACTGGCTTTTGGCTTTCTTTTTTGTCTGCAGTGTTTAGAAGAGTGGCTGGCATGTGGTAGGTGCATAATAAACGCTAGCTGACTGACTGACAAAAAGGATATATAGTCCCTGCCCTTAAGGAGTTTAGATTTTCCTGCTGGAATATATTACATGTGTAGTAGATAAATGCAAAGTAATTAAAGGTAATTTCAAGAGGGAAAGATTGCCAAAAAAAGCCCTCTTGTAACAGGAGGCAGAACTTTCAGAGATGGAGATTCTATGAGGGAGGCCACTTCTGCAAAAGTATGGAGGTGGGAAATGAAATTCAGCATCTGTTGGGCCAGTTTGACTGACTGCAATGGAGAATGTGTGAAAAGGAGTGATTTCCTTCAATATGTAGGCATTGAAAAATGTAGAAAATGATATGCACAAAGTAAAATGTGCCCCAATTCTCCTTCTGAATCTGAGAAATCTGACAGCCAGAGTGACTGCCTGGGTTTGAAAGGATCTGCCAACATCCGCCGACTCGGCACTTCCAAGCAGAGGGGGCTCTTTTCTGGTGGCTAATTTGCTTGGGTTTTTTTTCACTTATTCTATTACTAAGACATACTGAGAAACAGGGTCCTCATCTTTAAGAGGTTGTCTGCACATATCTCATTCCAAATCTGAAGCCATAATCCTCTTTGGTATCCCATCTGGTTGCTGTTGAAACCACAAAGTGATGGGGACCATGGAGCGGGAGTCAGACAGGGGTGTCAGAAATAGTAGACAGATGATGGACTTCCTGTGAGTCTCAGAAAAAGAGAGAGAGGGAGCTGAAGGCTTAAATTCCTTTTTGCATTAACATTCCCAGCACTGAAGAGCATGTTAGAGAAACCAAAATGGCCCTGAGAGATTACTCCAGGACAAAAACATAAAAAATCTTCTTTTGTTCTCATGTTACTTTAATTCCACAATATATTCCTCTCCCTTCTAAAGAGTCATGCATCCTAACAAAAAAATAAATAGGAAAAAGAAAAAAAAACAACCCAGTTCAACAAAACTAATTAACACACTAACCAAACCTGGCAACATCTAGGGTGTTCTTAACACACTAACCAAGCTGGCAACATATGCAGGGGTGGGGAACCTGCAGTCTTGAGGCCACATGGGGCCCTCTAGGTCCTCAAGGGCAGCCCTTTGACTGAATCCAAACTTCACAGAGCAAATTCCCTTAATAAAAGGGACTCAGTCAGAAGGCAACACCCAAGGACCTAGAAGGCCACACATAGCCTTGAGGCTGAAGTTTCCTCTCCCCTGATATGGTGTTTCACATTCATATTCCCCAGCCTCTGCAAGGAAGGGGTATTCTCATATTTCTTCCTTGGGACTGTGCTGCAAGATTTATACATTATCTCTCCAGCCTTATTGTACACTACAGTCATACTGGTTTGCTAGCTGTTCCCTATTTGTATGTTATAGACTGTCTCTCACCTCCTGGCCTTTGGCCAAATGCCTGAAATGCATCCCCTCCTCTCCTCCTCTTTCTACCTTCCTCACAGCACAGCTCGGGTGCTATGTGCTACATGAGGCCCTTTTCTGATCCATCCAACTAATAGAAATTGCCTCTTTTGGAAATTACTTTGTATTGATTTACTTGTATCCACATTGTATTTCCCTAGAGAGTAGAAGTTTTCTGAGGGCAGGAACTGTTTAATTTTTTTTTATCTTGGTCTCTAGCACAATACCTTGCACATAACAGTGGCTTAATAAATGGTTGTCGAATTGAATTCAATGGGAAAAAGGGTGCCGCGATCCTAGATCCCGGGGGTGGGTGGCTCATCTTGAGAGGTGAGGATTGTGAAATAGTATTGCACCTCCCATGGAAGAAGGGCATATCTTGTTTCAATTTTTCAAGCACTGACTTTGAGTTTTTTTTCCTAACAATTAGAGCCATCCCAAAGTGGAAGGTGATGCCCAGGGAGGCATCCATCCCACGAGCTTCCCTTTCACTGGAAGTCCTTAAGTAAAGGCTGGATGCTGAGGTGGGGTTGCTGGGGGAGCTCTGGCTAATAATGACAGTAATGCTTTCAGGTTTGCAGAATGCTTTACACATATCATCTCTTTCATCTTTACAACAACCCTGGGAGGTAGGTGGTGTTACTACTCCTATTTTAAGGTGAGGAACCTGAGGATGGAGCAGTTAAATGACTTGCTCAACCTCACAAAGCAAGTGTCTGAGGCAAGATTTAAAATCGAGTCTTTCTGACCCCAGGTCTGGTACTGTGCCACCTGTTCAAGAACGGTTATAGGTTGGGTTAGATGGCCTGGAAGATCCCTCCAGCTTGTGGAGTCTGAACTTCTGGGGCTCATTTTTAGTGAAATTTCTTATAAACAAGATTTCATGCTTCAAAAGTTAGAGTAAGCATTAATGGGAACTGAGATCCTAGACTTGATTCTGACAATAAGGTAGAACCAGTTATGGATATGGAAATGTGCCAAGCTGCCTCTCATAAAGTTATTGGGTTTAAACAAATTAGCTGCACAAGTACAGAGGTATAGACTTAGGGATGTCTTAAAGGAATCTGGGGGAGCTTTGAGAAAAAGGCGAGGAGGGAAAGCATTTCGGGCATGAAGGATAGCCAGTGTAAAGGGAAAGGGATGGGGGATGGACTAAAGAGTCCATGGAGGGGAAGGAAGTATAAGGAGACTGGGAAGATAGGAAGGGGCCAGGTTAGGAAGAGCTTGTAATGCCCTGTAAAGGACTTTATATATGATCCTGGAAGAAATAGGGAGCCAATGGATTTTACTGAGGCAGGGGAGGGGGCAGGGAGAGTGATGTTGTCAGACTGCTTCAGGAAAATCAATCTGAGATTACTTCCTCATCTATAAAGTGGGGATGATAATAGCTAGCATTTAGATATATGTATATATATGTGTATATATACATATATGTATATGTAAAATCATTGCAAATGATTTTACATGTCATCTCAGTGATAATAAGTCATACTTGGGGAGAGTTGGTGTGATGTGGTGTTGGCCATGGAGGAAGGAAGACCTGGGTTTAAGTGAAGCCACTGGCATATACTGGCCGTGTTATCTTGGATAAAGCAGGTGATTTCTCAGTGTCTCAGGCAACTCTCTAAGACTATAGACTGCTCAGCAGGTGCTAATTTGTATTGGTAAAGGGAGTTTTCTCACCAGATATTCAAGGAAATCCCAAATCTGGTAAGTGTAGACATACATATGAATGTATGTCTGTATGTGTGGATGTGTGTGTGTGCACATCTATACTCAAAATGCTGTTGTAAGGTAAAGTGCTTTGCAAACCTTAAGGCACTTTACAAATGTGAGTCGTCGTTGTTATCAGGGACTAGATCAGCACTTGAAGGTTTGTCCCTTAGTATGGGGCCTGTGTAAGGCCTATGAGAATCCAGGGTTATCTCAACACCTTGGTGGAGCAGTACTCCAGGGGATCTTCCACAACTATGATCATCGTGGAGTAAACCACAACTTGGCATGCTGGAGAGAGTCCTGGGATTATAATCAGGAAAATCTGGGTTCAAGTCTTGTATCTAATACTTACCTAGCTGTGGTAATCTTGGAAAAAGGCATCTCAATTAACTCTTTACTAGAGGGGTTACAGTATATGGTGGGGGAAGGAGTTCCCATACTGGGAGTTTCCTACACAGACAAAATCACAGATCCTTCATGTATTCACAGAAACCAAATGATACTTTGATTTCTCTTCAATATTTAAAATATTTATTATTAATTTAGTCATCAGGAAACAAACATTTCAACATACAAATAAAATGTAGATTATATATAAAACTATGAACATTTTTAAAAATTTTTTTTGAGGGGGGAAGGCAGGGCAATTGGGGTTAAGTGACTTGCTCAAGGTCACACAGCCAGTAAGTGTGTCAAGCGTCTGAGGCCGGATTTGAGCTCAGGTCTTCCTGACTCCAGAGCTGGTGCTCTACTCACTGCACCACCTAGCTGCCCAAACTATGAACATTTTAACATGTAGGTTTAAAAAGGGTATTAAATTTATCAAGGTATTAATGAAATTGCTCTGTTTGTACCCCTTTCTAAACTTTTCATTTTGTACATTTTAAGTTCTTTCCTTCCCTTCCTTCCTTCCTGCCTTCCTTCCTTCCTTCCTTCCTTCCTTCCTTCCTTCCGTCCTTCCTTCCTTCTTTTCTTCCTTTTTTCTTCCTTCCTTCCTTCCTTCCTTCCTTCCTTCCTTCCTTCCTTTCTTTCCTTCCTGAATATAAGCTCATATATAAATATATGTTTTTCAGTTATGTCAAATTCTTCATGACCCCATTTGGGGTTTTCTTGGCCAAGATACTACCATGGTTTGCCATTTCCTTCTCCAGCTCATTTTACAGATGAGGAAACTGAGGCAGACAGGGTTAAGTGACCCAGGGTCTCATAGCCAGTAAGTGTCTGAAGTGGGATTTGAACTCATGAGGGTGAATCTTCCTGATTCGAAGCCCAAAGACTGTTTACTAAATTCTAGAGGGGCTGTAATTTGTGTTAATCAGTATACAGATTAAACACTTGATGTATTAAACTGATGTTATGGTTACAGTCTGTCTGTATGATGGTAGCATTTGTTGGTGGTCACTCCAGGACCTGATGGGTCACCAGGCATAGAATCTGGGGCGGGGGGGGGCAGAAGGGACCTCAGGAATCATCTAGTGAAAAACCCCTAATGTTACAGATGAGCAAAGGGAGGCTCAGAGAAGTGAACTTGCCCAAGGTCACACATTTGGTGAGAGGCAGGGCCTCTTTAAATTTGCTTGCTATTGGTTGTTCTCTAACGGTGGCTGTTGTGGGAGATAAAGAGCCCATCCAAGGGTCAAAAGTCCTGGGTTCAAATTCCAACTAGAGCACATTCTGCTGAGTGATTGCGGGTAAATTACTTTACCTCTGTGAGGCTCAGTTTCTTCATCTATAAAAGGGGGAGAATAGCACCTATTATACCTTCTTCATCCTTTATTGTGAGGCTCAAATAAGATAATGTGTGAAAAATGCTTTGTTGCTCTCTAGGGATTCTAGACAAATGTCATGGGGAGGCTAGGTAGTGCAGTGGATAGAGCACTGGGTCTGGAGTTGGGAAGATCTGAGTTCAAATTCTTCAGATACTTAGTAGTTGTGTGACCCTGGGCAAGTCACTCAAACTCAATTTGCCTCAGTTTCTCATCTGTAAAATGGGGACGCACTGGAGAAGCAAATGGCAAAACACTACAGAATCTTTGTCAAGAAAATTCTCTGGACAATGTCCATGGGGTCGTGTACAGTTGGACAACAACAAAGGCAAATGTCACCTTTTATTATTAATTAAGTAAACAACTTTTTACTCAGAATTCAATGTTTTTTGGTACACATCAAGTCTCCTGGAATGGTGAGCCCGTTGAGGGCAGGGAAGTGTCTTTTAGTTTTGTTTGGCACCTCATAAATACTCACTGAATAGTTTAAGTCTCTTAAACCTTTGTTCTTTTTCATTTATTTAGGTACACAGAATTCACATTTTTACTCTTATCTCTAGGATATGTGCAAGGTCCTACATTGTCTTTGGCTTCATCTAACTGGCAATTAACTATCTAATTAATTAATCATCTGATAATTATAATGACCTTCTTTTGTCTGATATCGGATCCCAGAAAGGTTCAGAAGAAACTTGACACTTCATGTTGTGTCATGTTCCATTGTGATAGACTCCTGCTGTGTTATCACATTATGTCACATCTGGTCTTCTTAATGATATTGGTCAGTTTGACTTGACATGATGAAAAATCGGGCTGGGGGAGAGGGAGGAGCATGAACCTTCTCGTGCCATAGGTCAGGGAATTGCTGCCATCTATAGATGCCCTGGTCGTTGACGTTGGTGCCTTTAGAAACCAAAGGGCTGCCACTAACCAAAGTCTTGTTAGAGACACCTCGGTCTCCTTTCCTTCAGATTAAGTCTAGGTTGTAGATAAGACAGCTTTGGAGAGCCTCTGAATTTGTGTTCATTAGGGAGTTCACACATATCTTGTGCTGCTTCGAGAGTTTGAACATACCTAAAGTTTGATTTGGAGGGAACTTTTAAGTTGGCTTTTTCATTCTTTACATCCTTGGAAGGGAAAGAGAAGCCAGTTCCTTTTGCTGGATTGTGGGGGTCCCACATTAATCTCTTTACACCTACAAACCTGAAATACCATAGAGGTACAATTGCAATGGAAACCAAAACCAAACCAAACTGAACCAACCCAAACAGACCCTCTCCACAGCCTTTGAAGTGTTTTTGCTGTTCTAGATTCTGGGAGCCACCCTGGTTCATTGGTAAGAATATTGGACCTGGGATCTGGAAATTCAGGGTCTCACTCATCCCAGCTCTGCCACTAGTTAGCTCTGTGACCTTCGGTAAATCACTTTCCTTCTATGGTCCTCTGTTTGCTCATCTGTAAAATGGGAGGGGTGAACTAAACGATGCTCTTTCATGCCCCTTCCAACTCTGATATTCTAAGTTTTAATCCTTATCTTTGGGCAGCAAGCCAACTAACTGATTCAGTTTAACAAGCCCTTATTAAGTGACCATAATGTGCAATGATTATGTTAGGAGCTGTGGTTACAAGGACAAAAAATACAAAGAAACTTGACCCTCAAAGATCTGATATTTTTTCATATTTGTTCGTGAGTTTTTGAACGCTTTTCTAATTCTGCAGTTTTTCAATGATCTCCAAAGTGATGGTGTAATTCTGTGGCCTTTTGGGTTAATGTCAGTTTGAGGCAGGAACAATCAATTATTATTTATAATTCATTTATAATAAATTATTTATTTTGGGCAGTATGCCTGTGACTTAGCAGGTACCTACATTAACCTTGACTAATAGGATCACAAGATTATGGGTCTAAAGTTGGAAGAAAACTCAGAGGTCATCTAGTTCAACTTCCTTATCTTACAGGTTGGGAAACTGAGGTCTAAGAAGGTGAAATGACATTTCATTTTATGTAAAATGCAAAGCATTGATGAAGCAGGCATTCCAGGGAAGCATTCTAAGGGCCTAGAATGAAAACATCAGATCTTTTAGAAGCTATAGTAGATGACATAGGTCCCCTCTCAAGGGGGATATTGGTTTTCTGTATATAATTAATAACAAGAGAACTGTATCCTGACTTTAAGGTCTGCAGGAGCATCCTGGAACAAAAAGGGCCATAAATTAACATTAATTATGCATTAAAGTTCCAATTAACCTGGCTGACACTGATATACTTTAACAAGGTGCATTTAGATAAAAGAAGCAACTCTCTAATTACTTGGAACAGGACCTCCTGACCCATTCTGCTCTTTTATCCCAATGCCAACCTAATGAGGAAGGAAGTGAGAGGGAAGAAACTGTGCAGGAGGCGAGACTCCAGCACCATGAGATATCCCCAGGGAGAGGCCTCTGCCTTCTTAAAACTCTCCATAATGAATATTTTATGATGCTTGAATCCCCTTTTAACATGTCGAGGATGAAGGCTAGTTTCTTTTGTTGTGATGAAAATAATGGAATTTGTCCAATTTCCCTGAACAAACTCCTATACACCCTGTGTATGCCTCATAAGCCTCTAATGGAGACATGCTGCCCTCCTCTGGGTCAGTCCCCCCACCCCAGATGGGCTGGCTTATTGTCCTCAAGATACTTAATTCAGGAACCTTTGATGGAAAACATATTATTTCCCTTAAGTCAATCCTCCACCCCTCCTGGCATCCTCTCTATTTGGGAGAGTAATAAATGCTTGTTGATGGACAGATTCCCAGTCTCCTGTCCATTCTCTAAATATGTCCCTTGCCTCTTCTTCACATGGAGTTCTCCTTGCCTGGTTCCCATGGAGTCATGCACATGGAGTCCCCTGATGACTGTTGTATGTTATGACCTGAGACATACAGTGTGTGGAATGAAAATATTTCTATTATCTCAGTTTGTCTTATGACCAAAATAAGAGTATGATATTAGTAGAATGGGGAAGGGAAAGAGATGAGAGAAAGTAAAGATGGGAGGGAGGATAAGAGAGAGGCAAGTGGTTAGTGGTGAAGTTTGGTTTTAGAGTCAGGTAACCTGGGTTCAAATGGATTTTATCCCCAAATAGAAATCAGCTTTGTTATCAGTGTGGCAGGGCTCAGGGCTAAGGTCTTTGCCAGTTGCCTATGGGGTAAGGAAGTGGAGTTAGCTGGCTTTTGCAAGCCAGAGCCAAGCAGCTGGAAGGATGGCTGCCTCTAGGTGCAGCCAGGCATTGATTCTCTAGCTTCATCCTGATGTATCATGTTTGTTTGAACCATGGTGTTTTCTGTGCCTTTACGGCCTAAGATCTGGGGTTCTGACCTTGGCACAGAAACCTGACCCACCATCTGCATCCCGAAGCTCACTTCTTGCTTGTTGGAGAGTTTCTAGATCTCCTTATTTCCAGTTCTGATCTTGTAACCTGATCTGAAGGTTGGATTGCATCTTGGGTTTAACAGTTCAGTTTAGGTGTTCTTGACCTTGGCCTATGCTCTCTACTCCAATTAATACCACTGGGGCCATTCAGTAGCAAAACCCAAGGCCTTTCTGACATAATTAATTGGAAAATCTTAAATGTCTCCCTATCGCTCCTGGGATAAAATGCAAAGCACCCAACTTGGAGCTTAGAGCCCTTCTATTATGGCCCCAACCTACTTACCCAGCTTACTGTTGTGTTATTCTTCCTAAGAAGAGTAAGCCAGTCAACCTGGTTAGTGGCCTATTTGTACCCATGACATGACATTGTCTACAGCTGGACCTTTGGTTACACCACCCATTCCTCAGTTCTAGAATGTGTACCCTTCCATTCTTCAACCCCTCAAATCCCCAGCTTCCCACAGCTCACTTGGGCAGCTTTATACACAAAGTGCTTGCTTCCTTTTGAACTTTGTATAATTCTGCGTTTACTTGCTTGTGTTCAGTATTTTATCTTTTCAGGCAAGTCACTTAACCCTGTTTGCCTCAGTTTCCTCATTTGTAAAATGAGCCAGAGAAGGAAATAGCAAAGCACTCCAGTATCTTTGCCAAGAAAACCCCATATGAGGTCAAGAAGAGTCTGACATGCCTGAAACAACTCAAACCAAAAAGAAAGTTGGCTCCTTGAGGGCAGAGACTGGTTTTTTCCTTGTATTTATAATGCTCAGCGAAGTGCAGCAGCTCCTTAAAAATATGGGTTGATTTGAACTGAGATACATAAATATAAAAATCAAAGAATCTCAGAATTGAAAGTGACTCCAGAGAGCATATAACCCCCACCCATCTCTAAATGGGACTATCCCTTCCAATAATAGTAATGATAACAATGATAATAACTCAAATCCATTATATCATGCTGCCTCCCGACACACCTCTACAATATACCTGCTAAGTGGTCATCCAGGCTTTGCTTTAGGACTGGAAGGGGGAGCTTCCTTCTTCTCCCCTCCTTTTCTCTCTCCTCCCCACCTTTCCCTTCCCCTTCCCTTCCTACCTCTCCCTTTCCATCCTCCTTTTCCTCCCCCCTCTCCTTTTCCTCTTCCCAGGTTATCAATGTCCTTCCTGGTGTCACTAATGCAGTTTCCAAAAACAAAAATGATACTTTGGATGTGGCCAAATCACTTCACCTCTCTGGAGCCCTGTTTTCTTATCCGTGACATTCCACAGATGTTGGTGTTGTTTGAGATGCTAAAGTACTTTGCTGGTTTCCTAGCCATCTCCTAGCCATGGCGTTTACTGTCTCTGCTGCAGAACTCCATCCCTGGCTTCTTTGGATCCCCTGGCTCCCACCTCCACACCCAAAACTTCCTGCCTATCACCTCACCGCGGCCCCTCACTGGGAGTCTCCTTTTTCCGGCCCCTCTGTATTGTCTTTTTCCATTAGAATGTAAGGTCCTTTAGGACAGGATCTGTCTAGCTTACTTGTGTTTGTATCCCCAGTTCTAAGAACACTGTCTGGCATGTGGTAAGTGCTTGATGAGTATCTCTGTTTCTGTCTCTCTGCCCTTTCTCTTTGTCCCTCTCTGTCTCTTTCTGTCTCTCCCTTCTCTCCTCCTGCCCCACCCCATGTCTGTCTTCTTTCTCCTTTCACTCTCTTTCTCCCTCTCCTCTCTCCCTCCTCTCTTCCTCTCCTCCTCCTCTCTCTGTTTTTCTTTTCTCTTTTCTCATCCTTCTCTACCCCGTGTCTCTCCTCCCTTCTTCTTTCCATCTTTTTTACTCTTTTCTCCCTCTCCTGTCCTCTGCTCTGCTCTCCTCTCTTCTCTTCTCCCCTCCCCTTCTTTCTTTCTCTGTCTCTGTCTTTCTGTGTCTCTGTCTCTCTCTGTCTCTGTCTTTCTGTGTCTCTTTCTCTGTCTCTGTCTCTCTGTCTCTGTCTCTGTCTCTCTCTGTCTCTCTCAGACACACACACACACACACACACACACACACTCTCCACGTTCTGTGTACTTCATCTATAGGTCTCTGGCTCCCAGGCATTTCTGTATCTAGCATGTTTTAGGGCTAGAAAGCTTGGGAGGCGGAGGGGAATAGGTGAAATATAGAGACTAAATCAATAAATGACAAATGTAAAAGATAATTATTTTATTAAGTTTAAATGCCTTTGAACAAACTGCATAATTTATGCAAATGAACACACACATATACATAGAGCAATGAATATGGAAATGATTATGGAAATCACCACATAGAGATAAAGACTTTCTCTAGTAAATACTTTTTGCTTCCAATATAGCTCTTTTGTGCCTTGTCATAGTGCATGAGACAAAGCTTCCAGAGAAACGTAGGAAAAAAAGCCAGTCAGAGCCCTGTGTGCCTGCCCACCCTGGAAAAGATCTGTAAATAACTCCCAGGAGGAAACTTGAGAAAAATCCTCTTGAGATGCCACCCCCCCTTTTTCTTTCATCCTTCCATCCTTTCCTATTGGCAATTGTTATCTAATGGGAGCATTAGCATATTTCAGGGAGAGGCTATTTCACTACGGAAGAGAAGCAGGACCTATTTCTCCTCTTTCCTCAAGAAAGCCTGGCACACCGACGTGGTGTCCAATTAGGATGAATTTGCCCAACCCAGAGCCGAGGATGGAGAGGCTCCATCCCCATCAAAGGCTCCCATGGGAACTGGCGCAGGGCAGTTTACCCTACCTTGTGAGCACCCAGCTGACCCTGTCTCCCTCAAAGCTGGCTTTTCTTTCTTTTTAAAAATACTTCTCCCAGAAGAAAAGGGGGTGGGGGAAGAGTGCAGGTGCCCTGCTCTGACCCTCAGCTTGGTGATAAGGCCAAGGGCCTTCCTGCATCACAGTTACGTTGGCAATATGAGCCTTTGGTTGCCAAGACGAAGTTTATAAATAGATTTGCCCACTCACTAAGCCCTGTCCGTCTTTAGAAAAGACCTCATTTGAGCCAAAGAGAGGATTACGGCATCGCAGGAATGCGGCCTTTCGCTTTTGGCCAGGGCTTCCTCATGTTGCTATTGCTGCTGAAGATCTCCCATTGTTGCTTGTCTACCACTGAGCCCAAGTTTCTAACCTGGGTGGGGGTGGGGTGAATGGAATACAAGGAAATGTATAAATCCAACCCATCACCAAAACTGATGTCACAGGGTTTCTGCAGCAAGGACTCTGTCTGTCATCCATCCTCTTTGCTGTTTTCTCCTGAAGATAAATAAAATAGAGTTTGGGCCTATTTAATTGTTCCTCTCTGTCGCGAATCCCTGGTTATAGAACTGGGCTGAGCTGAGCTCTTCCTTACTGTGGGAGCTTGTAAGAATGAATCTCTTTGACCTAATTTCCTTAGCTAGAAAATGAAAATGGTGATGTTTATTCATCCATCAGTCAATTGATAAGCATTTATTAAGCACCTGTGGAGACAGTGTGGTACAGTGAGTAGAGTCCTAGACAGAGTTGGGGAGACTTGATAGTTTGCTGGCTCGTAAAGTGGGGTGGGGGTGGAGTGAGTTTGATGACCTTTAAGGCCCCTTCCAGCTCTAAATCTATGAACCTTTGATCCTATGTGCTAGGCACTGTGTCAGATGGTGGGAAAATAAGGACGAAAGTGAACCAAGCTTCTTACAGTCAAGCCAGGGAGATAACATGTACATGGATAGATATATACAAAGTAGATAAAATGTTAGAATCACAGATTTAGAACTGGAAGAAACTGCAAAATTCCGTCTATTCTAATACTCTGCTCTGTCTCCCATTTTGTAGGTAAGAAAACTGAGGCCCAGGGATGTTATGTAGGTAGCAAGTGTCAATGGTGGGATTCGAACCCAGCTCCTCTGATTCCAGAACTAGGACTCTTTATAACTGAACCATCCGTGTCTGAAAGGTGGCAAGTGAGGATTAGGAAGAAATTATCATATTTCAAGGTGCCAAGGATAGAAGTTTTGTTAACTTTTTTTTCACAATGGAGTCTTTTGAGCTGCCTTCCCCTTGCAAACAGTTGCCTTCAGAAATTACATTTTACTTATATAGTGTGTGAGTGTGTTTCCCATATAGGTTACATGTATCCACGAGGGAGAGTCTAGATGTGGCTTTCAGGGAGGCATGACCAGGTATCTCTAGACCAGAGTCTCCTCTGCTCACCTTTCTCCAAGGGAGACTTTGAGTCTTGCTTAGAAGAAAGCAGGAGACCGGGGCCACCTGGCCATTCTTCTCTCTTCAGGTACTACAGGTACTTGTCCTCAGGACAAGAATGATATCTATCCATTCCCCCTAAATATTTCTGATGTAGAAGTGTTGAATGCAGACATCGGAAGGAGCTACCTGACCCTGATCCCACTAAGCCCATGACTGGAGCAGGTCCAAACCACCATTTTCCCTGTTGAGGCACCTGGAGCCTGCTGTTGGGACCAGATGTCACCACTCTCCTGAGCCTCCTCCCCCAGCCTTCTCTATGGACTTTCAGTTTTTATGCAAAACAACTTATGTAACAGATTCCTGGGGCTGTAACTTCCCTGAGACAGCCTCCTTGTTGCTATTTCACCACTGTTCTCTCCACTCCTCTTGGGCACTCCAGTACTTATTTTGGCTCTGCATGGTGCTCCATATTCCAATTCCCTTGCCCCGATTAAAGACGCTAGTTTTTGCTACTCTGGTAGTTCTCTTTATATTAGGTTTATTGGGGAAATAATTTTTAAATTCAAGTTTGCACCTGATTGCCATCCCTTAACAGGGAAAGAATGTCCCCAAGCTATATATCCGAAGTTCAACTCCTTTCCCACCAAATGCCAGTTGCACAAAGACCACTCATGGGAAAAGACAAATAAGAGAGCAAGTGGAAGTCAGCGGTGTACAGATGAGAATATACCAGACAATATACAGAGTGAATGAGCTCTCCCACTAGGAGCAAGATATCTCAGCCCAACTAAGAGAGACTGTGCCCAGATCTCACCCAAGAGGAAATTCCTCAAAGTAGTAAGCTGGGAACAGGGAAATTATGGGGGCAGCAGCTTTTCTATGTATTGGCTTTTCCCCCGTGTCTTTCTTTCAAGGACCTCTACTTGAAGAGAATTTGAAACCTCATGTCTTCTCTCTAGAAATCAGAAGTCAGAAATCCAGCTTTGAAGCTCTTGCAAACTCTTCCCTTCCTGGAGAAATGAAATATAGAGGAGAGTCTTCTGCAGCTGGGCTTGAGACCTTGGTGGTACCTACCTTTGACCCAGGATATAAGGACATTGGATGGAACAGATTTTCAATCCCTTCTCTTCCATTTTAATATGTGGTATTCCTGTAAGGTAACAAAGATTCCAAAATAATAACAGGGAATGTTAATAGAAGGATTTTTGTACATTAAATTACTTGATCCTTCAACATACCTTCAAATAGCTACAGGGGCTATTATAAAAACCATTTTACAGATTAAAAAAATGATGCCGAAAAGTTAAATGACTTGTCCTTGGTTACATAGGTAGTTGATTTCAGAGGTAGGATTGGAACCCACATCTTCCTGAATCCAATTTCAAAACCCCTTGATACTATACAGAGCTGCCTTTTTGTAAAATGAAAACATGGGTTATTTTTCTGAAATGGATGAGAGGATACCTTAATTATCAGTAACTGTTCACTTAACTGCTGTATTTGGATTGTAGAAAGCAGCTTTTAAAGTATCCATTTTCCATTAGCCCTTTAAAACTAAAACTATTTTACCTTCTTTAAAGTAGTTTTAGATTTGTTGATCTATTAAAATAGATTCATATTGCCTTGCTTAAACCAGGGATTCAGTCTATGTTAGTTGAATGAATGAATATTTGAATATATACTTGAAAATAATTTGAAAACATTATGTCCTAATAGTTTGAGGAAGCATTCTTATATCTCCTACTGCTAATGTGGAAGAGTCTATATAATACTGGCTTTAACTCAAGAAAAAAAAAATCACTCCTCTAATTCCCCACCTCTGCTCCCCTCAGGTAAGAATAGTTTAATTGACTAGGTCAACCAGGAATGATAAAAATTATGAAATCAAAAGTGCTTTCATTGGTCAATTGAGCATTTTATGATAATTTGGTTTACTCTGAATTTAGCCATCTCCTCTGGGTAATCTTTAACATTAGACCAACATTGGACATTACCTACAGCATATGCGTGAAATGTAGTGTAAAGTCAGGAACTGTGAACATATTTAATAAGTGGGATGTAGATTGCTCACATTTTACCCTCATGTACAAAACCTATTATCACTGGATTTTAAATTGTAACCTGGGGTCAAATCCTGATGTTTTTGCTACTGGAAAGTGTAATTTCCAAAGTGGAAATAACAAAGTCCCTTTAATTATCATCAAATTACATTCACTGAGCACCTGCTAAGTGCATGGCTTTATAAAAAGTTATATGGCGCTGTACAAGGCATCTTTAAAAAAAAAGCAAATTTTGGGTTGGCAAAAATAGAGTTTAGATCTGAAAACATGGACTATGGTGACAGTTTTCTGAAGGCTTCACTTTTGTTGAGTACATTTGTGGGATCAGTTTAATTTCTGTTGGGATTGACTGTCCTTCTCTCCCCCCACCCCCAACTATCTAGCTTTTAGGGACTAGCACTTTTTTTTTCTCTTACTGGGAGTACATTAACATAAACAAAGAAAATTTAGCTCTGTCACTACTTGCATTTTAACATAAAATATGGAAACTAAAATAAAAAATCCTCCTCTATGTCTTAGGATGATTTGATGGTGACTCTAGGTCCTTAAAAGTCCCACCAGCGGGGCACAAAGGAAGGGACCTCACAGAGGCACTCTGCATCAGAAATTTTGACCATGACAAACCATGTTAGTGTGTCTTAGAAATACTGAGCTGTGGTGAGGTTTGATGAGAGCCTGTACAGAAAGTCTTCACCCTAAAAAAAACACATCCTTGAAGAAGCATCACCTTAATGCAAATGTTTTCCCTCTGTGATTATCTCCAATTTGTTTTGTATATAGCTTGTTTGTACACAGTTGTTTTCATGTTGTCTCTCTCATTAGACTGGGCTCCTTCAGGACAGGGAGATTGTTTTTTGCCTTTTTTTATATCCCCAGTGCTCAGCACAGTGCCTGGCACATAGAAAGCACTTAAAAATGCTTGTTGACTTGAATTAAAGAGATCGTTTAAAGGAATGAAATAACTTTTTACCACATTTCAGGTTTTTGTTTGGGAAGGTACCAATTCTTGCCAGAAGGGGAAACTAATTCCAATTACACTTATAGCTAGGCAGCAGGGTGGTATAGGAGGTAGAGTGTAGAACTTGGAGCCATGAAGACCTGAGTTTAAATCCTGTCACTAAGTCCCTTAATCTTTGTGTGCCTCAGTTTCCTCATCTGTAACATGAAGATAATAATAGCATCTATCTTAGTGTTGTGAGGATCAAATGAGATAATATTAGTGAAGTGCTTTGCAAACCTTAAAACACTATATAAATGATTCTCCTCCTCCTCCTCCTCCTCTTCCTCCTTATCCTCCTCCTCTCCATGCCATTAAGCCTAACCATGGGGGTGCTGAAACCAGTAGATTAAATTTTCATTGTATTTATACCTCAAAAATTGGCAAGCTACATATCAAGGCTTTATTTATTTTTGTTGATTTCTAATCTTGAGAAAAGAGAGAATATTAAAAATGTTGATTAAGCTAAAAGTATGTTGTGCCTCGTATATATATACACACATGTGTGTATACACACCCATATATACATACACACACACACACACACACACACACATATATATATATACACATATATATATTCTTAACTCCCCCCCGCTTTTTGACCAGCAGGTTCCTCTTAGGCCCACCCCTCTATTTTCATCAGTGACTCTGAGCAGCAGCACAGTGACCTGGGTGCAGGGGTAGCTTCCCAACTACACATACACACACATACATACATACACACACACATACACACATATTTAAGCAGGGAGACCTCGTTGTTAAACATTTACCAGCCCTGGGTATAATTCAGGACAGAGATGTAAGAGTCCTTGTAGACTGAGCCTGAAATATATCAGCTAGGTGTTTTTGTTGGGCCAACATGCTTAGCAAAGTGCTGCTTTTTCCTACCTTTCTTTGGGTGGTTTTCCATGTCTGGATTACACTCCCTTTTTTCTAGGGCCATGTTGAATTTCCTAGTTTCCTTCTCAGTATAGCTCAGGTGCTGTTTCCTAGATAAGGTCTTTCTTGAATCCTTCAGTTGCTAGCTCCCTCTTGAAATTATATATATATATATATATATATATATAGTAAATACTCATTTGTGTATATATTCTATACCCCTCCCCCATATAAACTCTTTGTTTTTATCTTTCTTTGCATGCCTAGCACGTAGTACTGTACAGTACATAGTAGGTGCTTAATAAATGCTTGTTGAATTGACTTGAAGGAGGATATCAGGGAACCCTTGTATGACAGCATTATATACTCACTCACATCTGTGATATTGGGGCAACTGCATTTAGAATGTTATTAACTCCTAGCCCCTTCTGCCTCTTAGTAGAGTAATGGACTAGAATTATATCTATCTTGCTCTGTAAATATTGCTGGCCTAGGGTCACATAAGTTCAGTACAGAGCCTCTTTCTTTGCCACAGTCCCTTAAAGGTGGGGAGAGGAGGGTAACCTATATGGACAGTTTGACTCCTTCCCACCAAATACTCGTTACACAAAGACCTTCACAAATAGTGAATATTAAGTAAACCCATTTCCCCAAGGAAATAGCAAACAGAAATTAGAGAAATTATACAGGTTTGAATAAACCAGAAAATATGCCAAAGGAATGAGGTCTCCTACTGACAGAAAGATAGCTCAAACCAAGAAAGAGAAGACCCAATCTCACTTAAGGAGAAGTTCCCTAAAGTCTCTATAGAAGCTGGAAATCAAGGACTTGTTAGGAGCTAGCTTCCCCTACATGTCTGCAGCTTCCAAAGCCTTCTTCTGTCTTCTCACGTGTCTAGAGTTGGTTCTGGAAAAAGTCTAGAATGCCATGTGACTTCATGGGTTATCAAATGATACAATATTTGTAAAGTACTTAGCACAGTCCCTGTTACATTAATAAATGTTTGTTCCCTTCTACCACTCTCCTTTTCTCCTGAAGAGAATAAATAAACAATTCCTCATCTTTTCACAGGCTCTGGCATAGACACAACTAACAACCATTGCACTCTCTCCTCCAGTTAGGAGGATGCCCTTAGACTCAGCTAGAAATGGGGACTGCACAAGTATCCTTATCCCTGTTTTAATAGATGAGGTATAGCACAGTGGAAAGAGTGGGAGATTTGGAGTCAGAGGGCCTGGGTTCAAATCCGGGATTTGCCACTCACTGCTTATGTGAAATCACAATTTATCTGGGTCTCAGGAGAAATGAGGGAGGTCTGACTCTAAGGTCTTTTACAGCCTTCAAGTTATGATCCTATGAAACTGAGGCACGGGGGAGAAGTGATTTGCCTTTGGAATGTAATCTCCTTGTGGGAAGGAATGGAACCATTTTTTGTCTTTCTATTCCCAGCATCTAGCAAGAAATTCCTGTTTATTGATTGATGGCCATATGACTAGCATATTCCAGAGACCTTTGGCTGCTCACACCTCCTTAGGTGAGAGCTCTTCTCACCTCCTTTACTTATCTAGCGTCCCAAGAAGCTAGTTATTGTCATCTCTTCGGCTAACATTTCCCCAGCTGTCCCTGTGCCTCTGGTGGTGGCTGCTGGCTGAGTGGAGACTTGAGGTGGACGGTGCTTAGCCCAGGACCTGGAGCTGAGGGGCATATCGTAACGATGGCAAAGATGAGAATTCCATCTGACTCGGAATCGCTTCGTCCCGAAAGAAGGCAGCCAAATCCGGGCCTTTTGCATTGCTTGTTTATTTGCTTGCCATATTGTACCTAAGCCCTTGTTACAGTCTAGAGAACTCATAATGGGGTCCGAGTCTCTGGGCTTGAGAGAAAGCTTCCATCCGCAGAGCCTCACACAAAGGCTAATATTCTTCTGTTTTGTTTGCCGGCACAGCCTCACAATCCTGTCGGCCCTCAGCCGTACTTGAAAAGTAAAAGAAAACATTTCCCTTTATGATCCTAGGATTTTAGCTAAATCTTTGACACCATGGAAACTAAGCACTCAGATAGGATCCTGTTCCAGCTAAATATATCCCTGCCTTTCAGTCATTCTTCCTATCTCATCAAAATAGTTCTTTAAACTTCCTCCATCTCGTTAACTTCCCTCCCACTTCTTTTTTGACCAGCAGGTTCCTCTTGGGCCCACCCCTCTATTTCTATCAGTGACTTTTAGCAGCAGCACAGTGACCTGGGTGCAGGGGTAGCTCCCCAATCAGCTTGGTCCTGGTGTAGCTGGGGAATGAAATAGAAAGAAAGGAATTGAAAGTTCCAGAAATTAGGGTATCGGCCCACGGCCATTGTCAACTTCCCCATGTTTGTGGCAAGTCCACACCTTTGGAGTTCAAGCTTTAGTCAGCATCCTGCTCATTGAATAGAAATCTAGCCCTCTCCATTTTCCTTCAGGAGGCAAAACCAGCATTTAATAATAATGGCTTATATAATTAATGCTTTAAGGTTTGCGAAGCTCTTTACACATGATCTCATTTGATCCTTGCAACAGAACTGGGAGGTAGGTTCTATTATAATCCCCATTTTACAGATAAGGAAACTGAGGCACAGAGCGGTTAAGTGATTTGTCCAGGGTCTGATACAGGATTTGAACTCAGGTCTTCTTGATTCCAAGTCCAACACTCTATCCTCTGCAATAAGTAGCCGCCTATACCATTCATGTGGATTGGGGATATTATTTTAATTGTCTTTCTCTATTTTATTCCAAGCTGTGTATCTAATCACTCTCCCATCTCTTCCCACCTCTTGCTATCCCCAGTTATCACCTAAGAATGATAGCTCACATTTATATAGTGTCTTTCTTTATATCTCTAGTGTTTAGCACATTTCCTGACGCACAGTAGGTGCTTAATAAATGCTTGATGATGGCAATGTCTTAAAGTCCGCAAAGCAATTTATACACATTATCTCATTTTACAGATGAGTAAAACGAAGCTCTAAGGTGTCAGGTGACCTGCTCAGGGTCACATGGTGCTATAAAAATGTTATTTGTTATTATTATTATTATTATTGCTATTATTATATGCCTTATTCTTCCACGGATTCTTAAGAGCCTCATGAAATGTAAGAAAATGGCAAATGGTGAGATGGAAAAGGGATGGATTTAATCATAGAAGCTGTCTTAAAATCCAACTTTGCCACTTATGACACTGGACAAGTCACTTCACATCCTTGGCCTTGCTTCCCCATCTGTAACATTGTTACATAATCCCTGGTTGATGACTGAAGCTCTGGGCATATAGAGTCATATGGGCTGGATCCAATTTTGGGGAGCTTTTCTCTAAAATGCCTTTGACTCCTGCCGGTACTCAAGGCTTCCCCCAGGAATGCTGGAATGATGGCTCCCACTCAGAGTTTCCAGCGGCAACATCAATATTTGACTTGTGATTCTCTCAGGGCTATTAGCTCCCCTGCAAGTACTCAGACTAACAAAAAGACCATAGAACAAGTTTTATTCAACCCAATGACAATGCAAAGATTTAACCCAAAGCCTGTAGATCTTTCCTTCCTTTTGTGCACCTCTGCTTCCCCCAGGAACCTAAACATAGAATTTCAAAGAAACAAATATACTCCCCTTGGCACCGGTGATTCTCACACTCTGGACCCACATTCTCCCCAAAACACTCATGGTGAATGTGAGAGATACCAAACGAAATTCAATGGAAACTTTGACCCTCTACATCTCACAAAGAGCTTCTGATAGGATCACAGATTTAGAACTGAAAAGGACTGCTGAGGCCCTTAAGTCTCACCCCTTCCCCATTTTGCCGATGGGGGAGCCCAACTCCCAAGAGGTGAGCTGACTTGCTCATAGTCATACAAATAATAAATGACAGAACTGAGGTTTAAAACCAGGTCTGGTGACTCCAAATCCATCCAGACTTGTAGTTCTACCCTTAATGCTCCTCTTGCCAGGGGAAAAAAATCAGGTTTGCCAGGAAGTCAAGTAACTGACCTTTTTGGCCAATTCCAGACCTTTTCCAGGCACCTATTTAGTCAATTCAGACCTCCAGCATGCCCCTGGGGGGTTGAGAGCCCCCAAAGGCAGGAAAGAATTTAGGATTTCCTATGAGTTAAGCAATTCATCCCTATAGAGAGCTCCAACTACCCTGACAGCTCCTAGTCTTCTGTTCTCTGGCGTGAGTGGGGTGTCTTCAAAATTAATCTTTAGATTTTTAAGCTCAACTAAGCCTCATGTTCAAATTAAAAAGAAAAAAAAAAACAAAACAACAAACCAAAAACTTCTCTCAGAATAAATCTGTCAGCCTCTGATGAGTTTTCTTTCCCTCCTGTCTCATCTCTTGCTTTTTAAGCGCCAATGTCTGCTATTTTCCTACCGCAGCTAGCTAAGCTTAAAAGTTAATGAAGTAGGAAAGGCATCCAGGAAGGGCTGGAGCCAACGTCGGGGTGCATTTGAACCTGTCTGTTCTGCCAGTGACCCATGGAAGGAGGTGCTGTGTCAGCGGCTCGTTTAGCTGACCGCTGCTGACAGACAAATACCTGGGGAGGGGGGGTCCTTAAGAGATCCGACACAACCTCCACGCATTTTTGAAAGCCTTTAGCAATCCCGGGGATGGGTGTGGGGAGAGCCCGGTGTTTACCCGCTGTCATTCCTTACAGCTGCGCAGCCACATGTATAACTGCGTCGTCCTCGAAGAAAATAACACACACGTGGAATGAGGGCGTAAATCACTTCATGGTGATAAGGCATTTTTATAACTATTTGGGCATATTTTTTATAGATGATAATTAAGTGATTAATAATATCATAGTCATCAGAAGAGATAGTATGTTTTCAAAATTATACAACAATAGATGGCCCTGGATATGGCTTTAGCTGCAATAGCTAATAATTATATCCTCAGAGAGGCTTGATGAGAAATGTTTTTAACTGCAAACATTAAGTGCAGAACAGAAAATTCTTTAGCATGTGGTTACCTTCATAGAGCTCTTTTTACCATTTTAGTAGGCTTTATCTCAGGGATGTAATTGTCTCTAGCAAGACCACAATGGTCTGTGATGCCGAGAACTCCATGGAATCATAGACCATCGGCATTGTGGCAGGTCATCAAAGGCACCCCTCCCATGCTTAAATTTCTTCTACTCCCTCCTCATCTCCATGGAAAGGAGGGTGTCCAGTCTTAATTCAACACCACAATTAATTCTGTAATGATCTACATGTGTGTGTGTACATGTGTGTGTATGTGTGTGTGTATGAAGTAGAAAGGGCTAATGGTTTAGGTGGGGGAGGGAATGAGATCAAGGATGTCTTGTAGGAGGTGGCACCCAAGCCATGCTTGGCAGGAAGCCAGGGATTCTATACAATAGAGAAAAGGGGGGATTATAGGTACATAAACTCTGAGCTAGAATGGACCTGAGAGGCCATCTAGTCCAAACCCCTCATTTTATAGATGAGCAAGCTGAAGGTTAGAAAAGAGTACATTCTAGACATGGCTGACCACTTGTACAAAAGTCATGGAGGTAGGCACCGGGATGTAGTTGAGGCAGCTAAGTGGTACACAGGGAATTGGGCCTGGAATCAGGAAGATCTGCGTTTTAAATGTGGCCTTAGATACTTAGACCCTGGGCAAGTCACTTAAGCAATGCTTGCCTCAACTGGAAGATAGGGATAATAGGAGCACCCACCTCCCAGGCTTGTTCTCAGGATCAAATGAAATAATATTTGTGAAATGCTTGGCATGTAGCAGGTACTATATAAATGTGTAGTTCCTTTCCTCTGAGTCCTAGGGAGGCCATATTGGCAGGAGGTTTCAAAGGTAGATGGAAGCCAGATAGTAGAAGATTTTCTTTATCAGAAATTGCACATGATGGGAAAGCATGGATGGGTCAAAATCTGCATTGTCAGAGGGAAATTTCCAAATCAATGGGGTGACAGATGCATGTGAGTATTTGAGAGTGTCTTACATGCAATAGGGAGCTAATGATTTTTGACTGGTGAAGCAACAACACAGTCAGATCTGTGTTTCAATGACACATGATCTTAGTGATTTGTGGTACATTTTAAGAATTGTAAGAGTTTCTATTGCAACATTTGGTCACCAAGTGGCAAGTCCTGGGCCTTCGACTGTCCTTAAGGATCTATTTTTTTCTCTGCCCTTCTCAATCCAAGCCTTCTTACTTGGAGAACCAATCCGCACCCATCATTTACAGAAACAGGCAGCTTCTAAGTGAAGGCAGGGGATGCCTTGACATGTTCTGGTGAACTTCCACCTAAGCCAGATGAAATTTCCATATGGGCTGGTCAAGTATTCTCACAATGGCCTAGATTTAAGTACAAAAGATAAAACATTGCATCAGTGGCAATAATAGGCCAAAGAGCAGGAGGAAGATCTTCCAGGCATAGCTACTGTGATTTTTCACTCCTCCAGCCTGGGACATCTTCAAAGATGACCCAATGTTGGGTCTTGGTGCCTTTGGAAGTTGTTAGAAAGATAAAGAACCTTAACTGAGGTTATGAAATTATCCAGGAGGGCAAAAGCTCTTAACATCAAAGCAGGAGACATTAGGGAGAAAACATTATAAAGAACATTGAGTTTCTCTGTGGCTTGGGGCCCTGTTTCATTACTCTGTGGCATTACTCTGGCACTATTTTCCAAGTCTTCATAAATGTCAGGAGCTGGAGTGTGCTGCCATCACGGATCATTTAGGTATAAAACCTGATGTGATAGGCTTCTCGTGAAAATGTTAGAAAGTGCTAGAGGATATTTGCTACGTGGGCAAGTAAGCATTCTTGCCTTGACCATCAGGTAGAACCTGGGGACTCATCATCTGCTTTGTCACCTCTCTCTTCCCACCCCCAATCTACTCAGCATTGGAGTGAGGTTTGGGGCAGAGTTGAGGGGCTGAGGATTGGAAGGTCAGTCCTTCAAACATGCCTCACGTCTCTACAACCAGCCAGACTCTGACTCCCCTGATTCCAGCCTTGATCATCAGGCATGACCAGGGACTTATCCTCTGACCTGTGGCCTTGTGTAGATTTTCCCTTTTCTTCCTGTTCTCTTTCTCCTGTCCCCAAGACATTCTCTGCCTCTTGCTCAGGGATTGATAATCAAGACAACATCATCACTGCTGCTATGGAGACTGACAGTCTACTGGCCTACGCTCCACTCAGAATGATTCTGAATCATAGCTTCCCTTCCTTGGCTTGCTTCCTCATCTCATGTCAACCCAGTTCTTCCTGTGTCTCTATCCTCTTCTACCCTACTCTTCTGTGGTGCCCTCTGGAACCTTGTTAACAAATTGACCTTTGTATTAGACTTATGCCTCCCCCCCCCCCACGCCGAGCCTGGAAATTACTTTGTATATATCTTGCATTTAATTTAAAAATACATTTTTTTTTGGTATTTAATTGAACACATGAAATCATACAGGAAGGCACAAGCTCTTAACTTCAAGGTCCTAGGTATCACTGAGGCAGAATGATAAAGAGTTTCTTTGGAGCCACGGTCTCCATTTTCATCCAGTTTACTCTATTTTCCATCAATAGAATGTACATTCCTTGAGGGCAGGGATAGTTCCATTTTTGTTCTGCATCCTCAGGGCCTAGCCCCGGCAGTGGCTTAACCTCTTAGTGCCCCAGGCAAGTCTCTAACACAGGCTGCAATGCAGGCACAGAGCTGGTGGAGGGGATTTCCTCTCTAGGTATTCCTTCTACTGATGACATCATTGGTCCCAAACCCCCCAAACCCCAAACCCAAACTAAAAAGTCAACCTCCAGTGTCTTTCATTTCAAGTGGCCCAATGTAACGAGAATCATGTCTATGCAATATGCTTGTGCCCCATTCAGAACATTCCCATCTCTCATCTGGGTGTCTTTGCATAGGCTGTCCTCCATGCCTGGAATGATCTCCCTCTCTTTTCCTCCAGCCTCTTAGCATCCCTGGTTTTTTTCAAGGCTCAGCTCAGTGCCATCTTTCCTCCTGATGTCCCTCTTCCTTAGATGTTAGAATCTATCTTCCTCCCATAAAACTTTGTATTTCTTTATTTGTATACATACATATAAAACTACATATACATATGTCGGTATGTATACATAGGTATAAACACATTTGTGTACATGTATACAAATCTGGCCTGAGATTTTTATTAGCTGTGTGACCTTGGGCAAGTCACTTGACCTTGTTTGCCTCAGTTTCCTCATCTAAAATAAGCTGAAGAGGGAAATGGCAAACCACTCCAGTAACTTTGCTAAGAAAACCCCAAATGGGGACATGAAGAGTCAAACATGACTGAAAACAACTGAACAACAACATGTGTATATTTTATATATATCCATAATTTTATACCATTTATACCCATATGCAGAAGTGTGCTGGAACCAGCTAGGGAAAGCTAATTGTTAAGCTTTTAGTGTGAACATTTATACCTTAAAAATTGACAAATGCTGCAATATTGTTTTGTTGATTCTCTAGACTTAAGAAAGCGATAAGAAAATGTTAATAGAGATTACACTTAGAAGTATGTCCTCTGTACATTTTTTTTTCTGGAAAAGCAGTTGTTAAATATTTACTAGTAAAGTCCTGCATATGTATGGGTATATATAGATAGACTGACATATATACCTCTTTCTTTCTTTCTTTCTTTCTTTCTTTCTTTCTTTCTTTCTTTCTTTCTTTCTCTTTCTCTCGTTCCCTCTTTCTTTCTCTTTCTCCTCTGTTTTCTCTTCTGTTCTCTCCCTCTCTGTCTCTCTCTCTTTCTCTCTCTCCCTCCCTCCCTCTCTTTCTCTCTCCCTCCCTCCCTCTGTCTCTTTCTCTCTCTCTCTGTGTCTCATGTCTCTCTCTCTCCCTCCCATCCTCTGTCTCTCTCTCTCTCTGTCTCCCTGCCCCCCGCCCCTGGATGTAAACCCATTGAGGTCAGGGGCTGAAGTTGTGTTTCTATTGTGTCCCCAGACACTTTAGTAACACTTGCATGAGGCTAGTATTAAATAAATACCTGTTTTACCAAGTTGTTGAACTGTATTTCTGTGATCATCAGTGGGGAGGTACCAACTTGAATTTCTTCCAGCAAACTGAGGGGCCAACCAGGCTCTGCCCCAGTTGCCAAACCGAGGCATCCAGAAGACTAATGGCTGCAATTATATAATCCTTCCTCCACTTGGTAATCAAGCCTAGTCTTGGATAACGAAGATGGAAAACATACCAATGCTAAAGAAAACACATTTGGAAAGGAGCTTTTGCAAAAATGCTAAAGGTATTGAACTATTCTTACTTAGCAGCTTCTTCCTGTCCCTTCTTAGCCTCTTTATGGTTGAGGGCCCCTAGCCTAATGACAAGTGCCCGACATGGAGCAGACAGGAGTGGCCCTGGGATCCTGGAGGTCACTCTGTGATGGAGCATGCAAAGGAATCCTCATTTCTTTGCCTTCTTTCCTCGGGCTGCTGCGCCCCACTGGCAAATCCTGTCGCACAGAGATCAGAGGGCACAGATAACGCAAATAGAATCTCGACATGTGGACATCGCTTGCTTGACATGCCATGCCAAATGCAGCCCCTCCCTAAACAAACAAGACATTTGACATGCCAGAGGATCCTTTATCCTGAATAGATATGCAAGGGAGAGGGAGAGGGAGAGGGGAAAAGGAGAGGGAGAGGGAGAGGGAGAGAGCGAGAGAGAGAGAGAGAGAGAGAGAGAGAGAGAGAGAGAGGCAGAGAGGGAGAGACGGAGAGGGAGAGAGGGAGAGAGAGAGGGAGAGGGAGAGAGGCAGAGATGGAGAGGGAGAGGGAGAGAGCGAGAGAGGGAGAGAGGGAGAGAGAGAGGGAGAGGGAGAGAAGGAGAGACGGAGAGGGAGAGGGAGAGGGAGAGAACGAGAGAGCAAGAGAGGGAGAGAGAGAGAGAGGGAGAGAGAGAGGGAGAGGGAGAGACGGAGAGGGAGAGGGAGAGAGACAGAGAGAGTGTGTGCTCACATGTGCATGTACACAAGGGCGCGTGTATGTATAATGATAATAGCTTACATTTATATAGCCCTTTAAATGTGCAAAGTGCTTCCCACATACTAGCTCATCCGATCCTCGTTACATTCCCACTATTATTCTCATTTTTACGGATGAGGCAGCTGAAGCAGAGAAAAGTTAAGTGATTTGTACAAAGTCATACAAGCAGCAAATGTCTGAGGGAGGATTATGAGCTTGCCAGTGCAGGACTCGATCCACCACCTAGCTGCCTTGTTCAATCTGCTGTATGTGTGTGTGTATGTCCATAGAGTGTGGTGGCTAGTGTACTAGGCCGAGAGTCAGGAGAACCTGTTCAAATCCCATATCTGACACTGAGGTCATCTAACCTCTCGGAGTCCCAGCTTCCTCATCTATAAGGTAGTGAGGTGGCCCACAGGATAGAGCACTGGGCCTGGAGTCAGAAAGACCTTGAGTTCAAATCCAGCCTCAGACACTTACTAGCTGGGCAAGTCACTCAACCTTTGTTTGCCTTAGCATCCTCTTCTATAAAATGGGGATGATAACAATAGCACTGATCTCCCAGGGTCATTGTGAGGATCAAATTATATCATAATTGTAGAGTGATTAATACATTGCCTAGCATAGCGTAGGTGCTCCATAAATGCTACCTGTTTATTATTATTATTATTTATTATTATAGAATGGCCATGATCATACATATAGTGCCAAGGCTCCCATGAGGCCCATGCTTTATAAACCTGAAGGAGCTACACAAAGTTGGTTATGATTATTCTGCACATACCTACCCTTTCTGGGTCAGTGTCTGGGTTTGATCCAGCTCTGTGTCCACCTGTGCAGACTTTGGCCATCTCCTTCTGTTTCCTGGGCCTCGGCCTCCTCATCTGTAAGATGAAGCAGTTGGAGGAAGTGACCACTAAGGTCTGCTCCATCTGTAATCTGGGATACCACAATCTTCACACGGCCCTCCTGCCTCTGGCCTTGGGGTGGCTCCAGCTATTGTATCTATGGGCTCTTCCAGGGCCCCGTTACACCTTCCACTGTTTCTATTTTCTGTCTGAGGGGTACCTCTCCCTCTGAGTTCCAGAACTCTGTCAATCAGTCAATTGACAAACATTTTTAAAAACTGGGAATACAACGATTAAAACAGGACAGTTGCCCTTCTATGGGGGACATGATTGGACTTAGCTTTTCCTGATTCGGTTAGCAGCTCTAATCTCTTTCCCAGGTTGACTTTGAAGAGTTATTGATGGCTGTAGTGTCTCTGGGGTGAGGGAGTATGGGTAGGATTTTTTTTTCCGGAATCCTATATCTACAAGTTTTACAATAAAAAAGTTCCATACACACATAAAAATAACAGACAATGCCCATCAACAGGAAGAGAAGATCCTCCGGCAACATGTGCAGACTGCACTTGAATACTCATCCTGGGGCTACAAGTTTAATGGACTTTTCACTCTACTGGGGAGCCACTTGATAAACCTTCTCTATTATCTGAAAAAGATGAGAAATGTTTATTTCATTACTCCTTTCCATGGCTCTGACCTTGATTAAGATAATTTCACATCATATCCATTTGTGAAATATTTAATGGAGAGCCAGTTACAGAACAGACTGCTCACCACTTAGACACCTTCATATTCTATGGAAACTGACTAATGTACTTGTCCACTCCAGGGGTGTGCTAGAGAGAGCTGATTGTTCAATGGTATTTCTGGGGAGAGATGATTGTTAAATTGCGGAGAGACTGAGTGGAGAGAGATACCTCTTGTTTTTTTAAGCTAAGAAAGTGGAAATTTACTCCATTTTGATTGAGAAAAAAATCCATTCCTAGACTAGATTAGTATGAATTACTTTACTCAGATAATCAGATTGCTGTCTTATCAAACCATCAGTTCTGGCCAACCTGTGATAAAGACAGTGTTCTTTGGGGGAAGGGGATTAGTAGAGAGGAACATAGGGTGAGGGCTCTGTAAGTACAGGGGGGCATTTCATTCTTGCCTTGTATCCTCAGTGCTTAGCACAATGTTTGGCACATGGTAGGCATGTAATAAATGCTTATTGATTAATTGATTCATAGGAGGACTGGTCTAGGCAAGGCGACCCACTGAGGCATTCTAGACAGATAGCCAGCACTGGGAACCTGGAGGTTGAGAGAGACACACACAGAAAGGGAGGTAGGAGGCAGACCAAAGATTTTGCCCAAAGACTGGGTCGCAAGCATGCTGTTGACTGGGGCATCTTGTTAAAGAGTGAAGATGGTAACTCCACTATGTCATAAACTCAGACTTAGTTGAAATTGTAGACTTAGGGGATCTGTTGAATCCAACTTTCATTTTATAGATCAGAAAACTTAACCTCCCCAAAGGCACTGAACTGGTTAGTGGAAGAGTAAGGATGGGCAGAATAGTACTCTTTTCACTATTTTGTGCTGATACTTACTGCAAAATGTCCTTTACGTTGTAATAACTCTCACTTATCTAGGGCTTCAGTGTTTGCAAAGCACCTATTATAAACCATGCCACCCTTACGAAGTAGGAATTCCCATTCCCATTTGACAAATGAGAAGAGTGGGGCTGAGATTGGTTAAGTGACTTGTCCAGGGTCCCTCAGCTGATTAAAGTATCGGAGGAAGGATAGGAACCCCAGCCCTAAATCCAATGCTCAATGCCACGACCCTTCAATTTGTCAAGCATTTGTTGTCCCGCTACCAGCAAGTTTACCAGCATGTTCCATCCCACAGCCTCACGGGATGTAAAAGTGGATGGAATTTGGGCGGAGGCTCTCGTACAAAGCCAACGCTGGTTCCGTGAGGGTCCGGAGCTGGTAGCTCCAGGAGCTACCAGGAGCTCCAGGAGCAGAGAGAGATATTATAAAAACAAGCGTCCTAGAATAATTTCAAGGGGCTCATTTGCCATCTGAAGCCCTGGCACACAGTACGGGAGCTGCAGCAGAGCTGAATGCCTCTGTCAGGCGACGCTTATTAAGCAGCGCACCCCTGCGTGGTAATAAGCCAGTTAATTAGCTGCAGGTGTCTTTTCCCCTTGGGAGCAGGGGTTTCACCTGGACTAATTCCAGTGCAGGTATTTACCTTCCGCTGAGGCTAATTTCCTCTGTAATTTCAACCCGAGAGGCTCGCTTCCCTCCTTGTTCCCAGGAGGAGGTCGTGCTGAGGTGAACGCAGAGGAAGGGCTTACCTGCCTGACACCTCGGGCTTTGGGTTTTCCCACATGATAACCGAGCAAACAAGCAGGGAATGCAGGAAGAACTCGGGGCTGAGCCCCTTAAACGTGGTCCCCAAGAAGGCGGTGGAAAGCATCCAAGGCCAAAGATGGGGGAATTCTTCGGTGTAGCACACAGTAGGCATTTTCTCAGTGTGGGAACTCCCTCCATCAAGCTGAGCTGAGCCCATCGATGACTTAGTAGATCCAAGGCCAAAGATTAATGGAGGTGCTCGAGTACCCCAAAGATCAGGGACTTCTTCGGTGTAGCACACAGTAGGCATGTTCTCAGTGTGGGAATTCCCTCCATCGAGCTAAACTTAGCCCACTGATGACTTAGTAGATCCGAAGGACTCTCTGAGGCTAACTAGTTCACCTGTTCATTTTACAGAGCAGGCGATTGAATCCCAGAGAAGTGGAGGCTTATCCCATAGCTACACAGCAAACAGGGCAAGATTTGAATCCAGGTCTCCTGACATCAAAGCCAGCGCTTTCTCTGCTTCGTTAATTACCTCCTTTTAGTCTTATGGAGATGATCAAGGCATGAAAAGGTTGAATGACTTGCTAACAGTTACACAGCAGTAGGATTTGAAGCCGGTTCTTGCTGACTCGTAGCAGCCCAGCACTTTAGCCACTACACCAGGCTACCTTCATCATTTGAAAGGGACCAATGATTAAGCAGCATGGATGAAAGGCTATTTAAATTTGATTCAGTTTACAAGCACTTATTAAGCATTTACTGTGTACCAGGCTCTGGTGGAAGGTGCTAAGGATGCAAAGACAAAAAAAGAAATCGTCATGGAGACAATATCTACCTCCGTAAATATGCGCGAAATCAACCCAAAAACAAATTCAAGGCAGTTAGGGGAGGAAGTGACTGAACTGCTTAACCTCACAAGCTGCAGGGATTTTCTCAAAAATACTGAATAATGGAGAAGTAAAGCAGATACCCTTCTACTTATGTTGGAAGCAAATCCCTGTATCATTTGGATAATTACCTTAATTATAAGATCTTCGATTTAGATCTCAGTGGCAATTTACCTTGGAGGCAATCGCATCCAACCCTCTCATTTTACAGATGGCCTGTACTGGAGAAATGCCTCACCCAAGGTCACACAGGCCACGAACAACAGAGTTCGAATTGGAACCAGCATCTCTTGACTCCTAGACCATCAGGGCCCCTTTGGACAGTACCATGCTTTTCTCACTTCCCTTTGAACATCAGCCTGAACATTAGGTTAAAAGGACTCATTTTTCACAGCATTTTACGAAAGTAAGCCTTGTCTTTGAGTAGAGTTTACACCTTCATCAGTTGGAACATTCCATTTAACCATGAGATTAGCAAACAGCAGGATGATTATTTTATCTTTGAGCTAATCATAAATAGCCTCTTAGCATGATTCTTCACCCAGGGAATCACTGCTCATGTGCAACATAAATGACCACTGGTGGGTATTGTTCCCTAGGAAAAGACTGTGAGGGATGTTAAGTCCATCCTTCTCCATCCCTCATTTCTAGTCTACTGGCATGGGGACTTTCACTGGCTCTGTTTCTGACCTGGTCCAATTTGTCCCTCCTTAGGCAACCTGGTGTCCATCCTGCCTCACTCCCCTACCCCATTCTACCCCACTTCTTGGAACTCACCAAAATAGTGCTGAAGACCCATTGGAATGGTGGAGTCATGAAGATATGGTCTGGTATGGAGTATTACTTGTGAAAATCTGCCTATTCCTTTCTAAAACCTTTGTTAAGGAAGCCATTGATGTATGAGTATAATATTTTCATAAAACATTTACACATAGATGATAAAGTAGATATATAGGTGGATAGTTGTTGGTATTCTTTTGGTCACCTTTTTTTTGGAAAACAGTAATCATAAGGTCCCCAGGGCAGCTAGGTGGCACCATAGTGCACAGAGTGCTGGGTCTGGAGTCAGGAAGACTCATCTTCCTGAGTTTAAATCTGGCTTTGGATACTTACCAGCTGTGTGACCCTGGGCAAGTCACTTAACCATGTTTACCTTTGTTTCCTCATCTATAAAGTGAGCTGGAGAAGGAAATGGCAAACCACCCCAGTATCTTTGCCAAGACAACCCCAAATGGGGTCAAGAAGAGTCAGATATGACTGAAAGGACAGGACAACAAATCATAAGGTCTAATATTTTTTCTATGCTTTTGCATGATTTTTCTGTTTGTACACAGTGCTTATTATAGTGCTTGGCACATGTTAAGTGCTTAAAAATTCTTCATTCATCCCTTCCTTTGGATAACTTGAGAATCAATTCTCAATACCCTTAAAATTGTATTTTCTCCACCGTAGACCTTATCTCTCTAACTGTAGGATCATAGGGTTAGAAATGGAAGGGACCTTAGAAATCATCTGGTCCAACTCCTTTATTTTACAGAAGAGGAAACTGAGCCCCAAAGAGATTAAATGGCTTGTGAAGGTTAGACAAGAAGGAAGAAGATAGAGCCAGGATTTGAGCCTAGGATCCCTGGTACCACATCTAGAGCTCATTCCAGAATACCTTTTATCCCCTTACCTCCACTCTGGCTGGGCCTTTGCTGTATTTATAAAGGGAATGCTAACACACCAGTTTGAGACTGAAAACGAAAAAGAAAGGTCCCAAATGCCTGACTCCTTCTAGAGTCATCAAGCCCCAAAATGCTGTTTCACCCTGTAGATAGCCAAAGGCCCAGATGAACCAGACAGGCTGCAGCGTGCCTCACCTTGTTTCCCTAGGCAGAATTTTTTTTTCTTAAAGGAATGGTGTGATTAAAGAACATTAGGTCTGGGGGGGGACTCTCCTTTCACTCAACCTTCTCTTCCTGCTGCTGTCTTTCACTCAAAGGCTCCTTTTCACCTCTGAGATTTGTTTCAGAATTTATTTCCTATAAAAAAGCAGTCCTGTGTGCTTGGTTCATTTGTTAAGCCGACAGGGGATGGCAGGAGTTCACGCTGTTTCTATTGATTCCTTCGGCCCTGGAACATTGGCACCCATGCTTGGCAGCCTTGGCGACTGGGCAGAAGATGACAAGAGCCAGTGGCAGGTGGTTGGCTGTGTCCGTCCTTAGGGGGCTCGGTGCTTTGGATGAGTGCTGATGGGTGACTCATGCTCTCTGTCTGCTAGAAGAATGGAGTCAGCCATGCTGCCCACAACTATGATGCGGCAGAACCCTCGGTTGGCTGGCCTAGACTTCAGGGGGCCAAGGTTCTAGGACTGTCTTGAATACAGACAAGGGAAAAGCTATGAGTGAGTCATAACACATCTCCCATTAGCTCATCAGCGAAGGATTTGAAATTGTCATCCACCTAAACTGCTCCGTCACCTTGAGAATTGTGTGTGGCATGCATATGCGTTTGTGTGGGTGAGCATGTGTACATGTGTCCTCTTTGCCTCTCAAACCCCATCCCACAAACCTGCTGTTCCTGAATTCTAGGCCTTTGAATCATGAGACAGGAATGCCTTGCTTTCTGAAACCCCCACTAGAGAAAATCTGAATATGCCAAATTGACCAGGGGTGATTTTTATTATGTTATTATTATAATGCACTGCATCAGTCCTTTAAATAGCAAGCTTCCCTGATACAGCCAGAAGAGAGAGGCAACGAGGCTGTTGGGTTTGGACCAGAAAGACTTGGATTCAAATCTTGCCTTTGATGCTTACTAACTGGATGGCCCAAGGCAACTTGCCTGGGACCTTTCTGAGCATCATGTTCTTCATTTATAAAATAAAGGGGTTGGACTGGATTTATAAGATCTTAGATTATTGGATTGCACCTTGGGGGTTATCCAATCCAAGCCCCTCTTTTTCCTGATAAGGAAAGGTCTCACAGCTTGAGATGGGACTCAGAGTCAGGTCTACCTGATTCCAAGGCTCTGTCTACTATATCTGGCTACCACTCTCTAAAGCCCCTCACTGGAAATGTTAGAGTTATGATCCTAGGATTTAAATAGCAAGAATTGGATTTACATGTAATCTTGTCTTGAGTCCGTCTCAAGATGTAATGGATAGGACTTCTAATGGCTAGAAGTCAGGAAAGTCATGACCATGGGACCTCTCCCCAAGGGGGATTGTCCTCACAAATGAGACCATGTTTGTCTAGCTCTTTACAAACCCAGAGGGGCCAAAGAGATCATGGCATCCTAGATCATAGATTAGGAGCTGAAGGGACAGCTAGTCTAATCTCCCCATTTTAGAGAGGAGAAAACTGAGTCCCAAATAGATGAAAGGACTTTCCCTTGGTCAGATGAGTTATTATAATTATTGTATGAATTGGGACTCACCTACAGAAAATCAATTCAATGAACGTTTAGTGGCTGCTGTGTAACTGGCGCTGGGCTGGGTGCTAAGGATAGAAAGGTAACAGATTTATCTTCTGACATTGTGTGTGTGTGTGTGTGTGTGTGTGTGTGTGTATGTGTGTGTGTATGTATGTTTGTAGGGGGAATACAACTACATGGATAGATGCAGTAGGGAGTGAAGGAGGTAGAGGGAGGGATTTAAAGAGCTTGAGGAGGAAGAAAATACTTTCTGGTAGAGTGGGGGTAGAAATCAGGGAGGGCTTCGTGGAGGATGTGGCCCCTGAGCTGAGCCTCAAAGGAAGAGGAAGAGAGGAGGAGGGAGAGTGTGGCAGGTACAGGGACACCTTTCTAGAATCTCCAGAGGCAGGAGATGGTGTGTCAAGTTTCGGGGCAGGAGGAATGGTTAGCCTGGCTATAATGTGGTGTGCATTAAGGAATATGAAAGAAAGTTAATTTGAACCAGATTTTGTAGGCTTATAAATGTGAGTAGGGTCAAAATGGATAATTTTGTTTATGTTAAACTGCAAAGTTTTTGTATAAACAAAGCCAATGCAACAAAGATTAGGAGAGAAGCAGAAAATTGGGAGAAAATCTCTACAACCAGTATCTCTGACAAAGTCCTCATGTCTAAAATAGACAGGGAACTGAGCCAAATTTATGGGAATAAAAGTCATTCCCCAACTGAGAACTGGTCAAAGGATATGAACAGGCAGTTTTCAGAGGAAGAAATTAAAGATATCTATAGTCATATGAAAAAATGCTCTAAATCACTATTGATTAGAGAAATGCAAATCAAAACAACTCTTAGGCACCACATCTCTCCTGTCAGATCGGCTAACATGACAAAACAGGAAAATGATAAATGCTGGAGGGGAGGTGAGAAAATTGGAACATTAATAACTTGTTGGTGGAGTTGTGAACAGATCCAGCCATTTTGGAGAGCAATTTGGAACTATGCCCAAAGGGCTATAAAAATGTGCATACCCTTTGACCCAGCAATACCAATCCTAGGGCTATATCCCAAGGAGATCACACAAGTGGGAAAGAGACTTGAATATACAAAAATATTTATAGCAACTTTTTTGTGGTGGCAAAGAATTGGAAATCAAGGGGATGCCCATCAGTTGGGGAATGGCTAAACAAGTTGTGGTATATGAATATAATATAATGGAATACTATTGTGCTACAAGAAATGGGGAAGAAACAGACTTCATAATAACCTGGAAAGACCTACATGATATGCTACTGAGTGAGAGGAGCAGAACCAGGAGAACATTGTACACAACCACAGACATATTGATTATGTGATGACTAACTTTGATAGACTTGGCTCTCCTCAGCAATACAAGACTCAAATATAACTCCAAAGGATTCATGAGGGAGAGAGCTAGCTACATCCAGAGAAAGAACTATGGCTTCTGAATGCAAATTGAGGCAAACTATTTGCTCTCTTTTTTTTCTCTTCTTTTTTGGTTTTCTTTCTTCTCTCTCATGATTCATTCCATTGGTCATAATTCTTCTTTGCAACTTGACTATTGTGTAAATAAGTTAATGCAAAGGTTTATGTAGAATTTGTATCGGACTGTAAGCCGGTTTGGGGGGGGGGTAGGAGGGAGGGAAGGGAAAGGGAGAAAATTTGAAACTCAAGAACACGTAGAACTAAGCGTTGTAAACTAAAAATATCTAATTAAAAAAATAAATATGAGCAGGGTAAGGGGTTTGTAGTTCATCCTAGAGGCAATAGGGAGCCATTGAAAGTTTTCCACCAGGGGAGTGCAGTGGTTAAAGCTCAGCCCTGGGAAGGTTAGTCTGGTGACTGGGTTGGGGAGAGAGAGGCTGCAGCCAGGGAGACCAGTTCCTAGGATAAGAGGGAACCTACTGTGCATTTGGCTTAACCCCTTCTTTTCTACAAATATGGAAACTGTGGCCTGGAGAGGGCCTTAAAATGACTTGTTAAGGGTTGTAAGTGGTAGGAGCTGGGATTTTAACCCAGGTCCTCTGACTCAATGTTTGTTTTATTCACTGCACCACATTGCAACCCTGGGCATTATTAGGAGAGTACACGCTCTGATGGTGAAGTCACAAACCCAAAGGTACTATGGACCACCCGGGTTCTTTCTATTACACTAGAGAATAGATCCAAGACCCTTTTGATCATTCCATTCTTCTAGTGTGTGTGTGTGTGTGTGTGTGTGTGTGTGTGTGTGTGTGTGTGTGTATGTGTATATGTGTGTCCTTTGACACAAATACAGCTTGGGAACACAAGAGTCATTCAATACATGCTCACTGACTGTTTTTGTCCAACTGTGTCAAGAATTTGCAGTGGTCCTGGCCCTGAAGCTGGGGTGAGCTGTGTATGTGTGATTGACACACGTGGTGGACAGGAATATATTTAACTGTTTGTGTGTGTGTGTGTATGTGTGTATGTGTATGTATGTGTGTGTGTGTGTGAGTGTACAAATAAAACACCCTTTGTAGCTTACCTGAAAATGGCTTCTGCCTCTTCTATTTCCCACCTGGAAAGAGCAGCACATTCCCCAGCCTTGTCCAGAATCTCCATGCTGAAAGGGACCTCGAAGGGGTAGCCTGGGGGAGTGGATAAAGTCCTAGGCTTGAAATTAGGAAGATGTAGGTCCAGATCCTACCTGACCTGCAGGGATCCTTCTGTCTGGTGTAGCGGCTCCCTTTTCTATTTGAGTTTGACAGCACTAATTTAAGACAATCATCCTGACTCTTCTAAGTCTTCTCCAACATCAATCAGTTGACAAGTGTTTCTCAGGTGCCTACTATGTGCTAGGCATTGCGCTAAGTGCTGGTGATACACAGACAAAAAATGAAACTGTCCTCAGGGAACTTATAGTCTATCAGGGAAAACAATGTGTATATATATATATATATATATATATGATATATATGATATATATGTATATATACATATATATATAACATATATATATATACACACACATATATAAGTACATACAAGATACCTACAAGGTCTCCTTTTTGGTTTCGTTGATTTTTGGGTGGGTAGGGGGGCACTTGAGTCTGGTAGCTGGGATGAAGAAAGGCCTCCTGTAAAAAGAAATGTGGCTTTCATCCATTCCTTGTACATTGTGGTCTCCATTTCCTCTGCCATCCTAGTCAATGCTTTCTGGATTTGCCCCCAATTTGTCAATGTCCTTCCTGAAATATGGTGCTCCAGACTGAACCAGGGATTCTCAAGGTGGCGTGTGGGGATAAATGATGGCGGTGGGGGGGAGGGGGACTATCTATCACTACCTGGAGGCTGTTGATATAACACTAATGAAAAATACTTGCAAAACATTTGGAGTTTTTTATTTGTTGGATTTTTCTGACCCCCTTTCATCCCAAAGCTACCGTCCCATCTCTAGATAGGGATATACTTGCCAAAATAACAAGGTATTATTACTCTGATCCCTCACCCCTTCAAGCTTTTGTCTGCTATCTCTACTTCCTTTCTTTGATAACCTTTTAGAAAGAGGGAAAGAGGCTTTGTTCTCTCTCTCACTGCCCCTTCACTCTTCAGCCCCTTCTGTTCCAGTTTCTGCCCCCCTTCTACTGAAACTGTTCTCTCTCAAAGGTGTCGAGGGTAACCCCTTCATTGCCAAATCCGGGGGCCTTTCCCCAGTGTTTATCTTTCACCTTTTAGTAGCTTCTGACACTTCTACCCATCCTATTCATTCAATCAAGCAACAAGCATTTATTCGGCACCTACTGTATCCTGGGTACTGTGCTATATGCTGGGGACATCACGACAAAAAATACTATCTGTGCTCTCATGGAGCTTCCATTGTACAAATATAGTATACACAGAATGAATATAAATGTAAAAAAATATAAGGCAGTTTAATATTATTGTTTAGTCGTTTTCAGTTGTATCTGACTCTTTGTGACCCTGTTTGGGATTTTCTTGGCAAAGATCCTGGAGCGGTTTGCCATTTCCTTCTCCAGCTCATTTTACAGAGGAGGAAACTGTGGGAAACAGGGTCAAGTGACTTGCCTAGGGTCACACAGCTAGTAAGTGTTTGAGGCTAGATTTGAACTCAGGAAGATGAGTCTTCCTGACTCTAAGCCTGGTGCTCTATGCACTATGGCGCCACCTAGCTTTCCATAGTTAAATATAAGGGTAGTTAAATATAAGCTCATACATAAATATATGTTTTTCAGTTATGTCCAACTCTTCATGACTCCATTTGGGGTTTTTTTTTGGCCAAGATACTACAGTGGTTTGACATTTCCTTCTCCAGCTCATTTTACAGATGAAGAAACTGAGGCAAACAGGGTTAAGTGGCTTGCCCAGGGTCACACAGCTAGTAAGTATCTGATGCAAGATTTGAACTCAGGTCTATACTGACTCTAGGCCCCATACTCTATCCACTGTGCCACCTAGCTGCCTATAAACAAATATGTGAACTAACCTTAGAGATTTGGTGAGGTGGAGGTGAGGAGGGCATGAATTCCATAGGTAGTACAAAGATACAGAAAGCAAATGAAGCACTGTATGTGATGCAGAACAGTGGTGATCATTACTGGAAGCATGTTGACTTAGAAAACCACGTATTTTAATGATCTGTCTTGTACTTTTATTGATTTTGTTAAACATTTCCCAATTAATCTAGTTCTGGATACATTCTTGCAGCTGACTGGGCTTGAGTTTGGTACCTATGATGTACAGAATCTGGAAGTAGGGATGGCGGGGGGAGCACAGTGGAGTGTACAATGAGACAGGACCAGGTCATGTTCTCAAGGACATTATCCTTTTTTTTAAAATTAATTTTATATTATGATCATTGAAAACTAAGCATATATTTTTGCCCCCTTCTCTTCCCCCAATTTAAAGAAAACTCTCCCCCACAAAACTCTTGCAACAAAGGGATGGGGCTCAGAGAAACTTGGGAAGACTTGTAGGAACTGATGCAGCATGAGGTAAACAGAACTGGGAGAACAATTTATGCAGTAACAGCAACATGGTAAAGAAGGGCTTTATTCTTGGTATTTTTCCTTTTTTCCCAGCCTGTTTTTGGTCACTGCTCTCTGCCAGATCTCTTCCTGCCTATCTGACTGCTGCTGTTTCATCTTCTTCCTTCTCTCTGTGCCCACTAAGGGTTGGCATGCTGCAAAATTCTGGCCTGGGGCTCTTCTTTTCTCTTTCTGTACTCTCTCCCTTGGGCTTCTCATGACCTCTGTAAAGACATCTTCAAATTTTCCTATCTATAGCACTTATCTCTCCCCTGATCTCCAGTCTCACATTTCTAACTGCTTCTTGGATATCACCTCCTGAGTATATCTTATCAGCACCTCAAATTCAGCATGTCCCCCCCACAAAATTCAAATTTCTCTAAAAACTTGTCCCTTCTCTCAACATCTCTGTTTCTGCTGATCTGGGTGAACATTTTGGGCACCTCAGACAAGACCCTGGAGTCACCTTTGTCTGTTCCCTTCCCTCTCCCCCGTTGCCCACATCTAACTAGTGGCCAAGTATTGCCATTTTGACTTCCACAGCATCTCCCAGATCTGTCCTCTGCTCTCCACCCACTCGCCTATCACCCTAGTCCAGTCCCCATAACCTCTAAACTATTACAACAACCTCTGATTTGTTCTCCCTACTTTCATTCTCTTCCCTTCTCCAACCCATCCTCCATAGAGCTACTAAAATAATCCAGTGCTCAGCTTAATAAATGGTTTTTCATTTACTCATTCATTCGGAGATCTGACCATAAGATGAAATCCAAATTCAGCCTCTCATTTAAAGTCCAGCCCTAATCTACCTTTTCTACCTTAATTCATGCTATTCTTAGCCCACTTTGCATTCTAACCAAACTAGATTGCCATCTCTTCCTCTATTTCATTGTCATGGCTGGAATGCACTCACTCCAGTCCCATATTATCAATTACTTCTTAGATATTTCCTCTTGAATGTCTATCTCACCAGCACCTCAAATTCAGCATGGACCCATCAATTCCCCATCTTTTGAAATTGTCTTCCTCTAAGTCTCAGTCAGGTACCAGCACCTCCGTGGAGCTATGTTAGATTTTCCTTCACCCCTGATGAAAGGGCTTTCTTCCCACGAATTTTCTAGTGGCATGTTTGTCTATGTCTCTTTGGCCCTCTTTGTGGCTCTCTTTGTATTATACTTATTTGTATTTTATGTTATAATCACCCTTCTCCTGTGAGGCGGCCCTGCATAGGGCCTGGTGTGTTAGGTTCGAAGTCAGGAAAAGCTGCACTCAAGTCTGCCTCTGACACTTGCTAGCTGTGTGACCTGGGGAAGTCACTTCTGGCCTCTACCCTTTCTTAAAAGGGGTAGCACGACCTAATGAATTGAATACTGAACTTTTGAGTCAGAAAGACTTGAGTTTAACATTGGGAAATCACTTTACCTCTCTGAGGTAAATTTGTTCATCTGTATAATTGGAATGATAATACCTGTACTACCTACCTCAGAGGGTTACCATGAGGCTCAATTTAAAGTGTTTTGCAATGTTCAAAATGCTGTTTACTATTATTATTAGATTGTAATACTTTCCAACTGGATTTTGTTATTCTTTTGCCTTACTTTATAAATGATCCTCTTGGTACTTTGTCATAGCCCTACATCTGTAAATGAATTTCAAATTTTCATTCTTATGATGTTGGCATGACCCAGACATGAGTCAGTCAATCACTTAGTCAGTCAGCAAGCCTTTAAGTGGCTACTATGTGCCAGGCACAGAACTAAATACTGTAGACACAAAGAAAGGCACTGGATTCTTTAAGTGGTTCTTTATTACTTTATGGAACATTTTGTAACTGAATCTGTACAGGTTTTGAGTCAATCTGCCTATTGACTCTCAGATAATTTATGCATTTGGTAGTTATTTTAAAGAACTATTCTTTTTCTCTTATTCCATCCCCATTTTGTTATTTTTTCATGGAAGCGATACTGACTTTTTTGGCCTTTTTTTCTTGCATCGTGCTACTTACCTGAAGTCTTGGTTTTTTTGTTGATTCCCTAGGATTTTCTAAGTCTGCCGTCTCATAGGGATAGTTCTATCAGCAGGGATTGTGCCACTTGCATTCTTTGTTGCTCAGCTGTGCTCAGCAGGATACCCAGCACATGCAAGCATTTTACAAATGTTTGTTAGATCATGGGTTGGAATGATGATCTAATGCCATCTACCTTGTTCTTCTCTTGTTGCTTTCACAGGCCCTGCTTTGGGATTGGGGAATAAGGAGAGGCTCTCACCTCTCTTCAATAAGCCACTGGCTTGAGGACAGGGAGCCCATAATGATCTGGAAGAACTCCTGGTCAATCTTTGGCTTTCTCTTGTTTCTGGGAGCCTGGGTGAAGGTTAGCCTTCTAGCAGTGGCAGAAATATCCACAGGAACTTCATTTGCATCCATCTGCATAGATTTGAACACAAAGTAAAAGACTAAGGGCTTCAAATGCCTTGACATACAAAGGAAAAATCCTTATGAAGGTGTGATGTATTCAAATCTATGATCTTTCCCTTCCTTCTCATTAGAAATAAAAACCTTTCCATTTTCTCTCTGATTTTCTAATGCACTGGATATGCCAATGCCTGGAGAAAACTTAATTCCTATAGGATGAAGATGATTTTTTAGCTATTATCCAGGGTCTCAGTTGTCCAGGTCTGCAAATAGGGTTGTGATGATCTTTGTGTGATATTAAAGTTTAATACATGACCTAGAGATAAAAAGTTACATCATAAATTAGAGAAACTGGGAAAATTTTATTTATCACATCTGTGGATAGAGAAAAATTTCACAATCAAACAAGGAATTGAGTGAATCACAGAAGACAAAATGGGTAATTTAATTATATAAAATTAAATTTTTTACACAAACAAATCTAGTGAAGTTAAAACTAAAAGGGAAACAATAAATTGGGAAAAAATCTTTGCAGCATGCTTCTCTGACAAAGGTCTCTTTTCCAAGATGTATAAGGAACTGATTCAAATTTCTCAGAATAAGAGCCTTTCCCCAACTGATAAATGGTCTAACGATATGAACAAGCAGTTCTCGAGAAGACACCAGAGTCATTTATAACCACAAGAAAAAATGTTCTCTAGTGATAGATTCAGAGTACAGGTTGAAACATACACACACATATACTTACACATATATACATATATACACATATATGTATATACACAGCCAATGTAAGATTTTGTTTTGCTTCCTATGTATGTTTCTAACAGGGTTTTTGTTTTTCTTACTCTCTCGATGTAGGGTAGGAGGAGGAGGTGGGAGGGAAAGAATGTGAATCTGAAAATAAAATAAAATTGAATTTTAAAGAAAAGAACAAAAATACTTATTGCTATTTAGAGAAATGCAAATTACAGCAGTTCTGCATGGCCAAAAAAGGAAAATTACAAATGTTGGAGGGGCTGTGGAAAAACAGGCCCATTGATGTAATGTTGGTGGACCTATAGATGGATGGGTACAACCATTCTGGAAAGCGATTTGGAAATATACACAGAAATTTACTAAACCATGAATGCCCTTGGACCCAGCTAAACCACTGCTAAGCCTATACTCCTGAAAGATCAAAGGCATAGGAAAAGCCCTATATTTACAACTATTTCTCTCTCTCTCTCTCTCTCTCTCTCTCTCTCTCTCTCTCTCTCTCTTTCTCTCTCCCTCCCTCCCTCTCTCTCTTCCTCCCTCTTTCTCCCCACCCCCCCTCCTTCGTCCCTCCCTTCCCCACCTCCCTGTGCTTAGTGGCAAAAACCTGGAAGCTAAAAGGATGCCCATCAACTGAAAAGTAGTTGAATAAATTCTGGTATGTGAATGTGATAGACTATTATTGTGTAATAAGAAATAAGCAAAGAGATGATTTCAAAAAAAGAGACATAGAAAGACTTAGGTAAATTGATTTAGGGTGAAGTAAGTAGAAACCAAAGAACAATTTATACTATAATGTCACTATTATAAAATGAATAATTTTGAGCTGACAAAGAATGAGATGAGCAGAACCACAAGTTGTACAATAACTAAAATACCGTAAACACAAACAACTTTGAAAATTATAGGAACTGTGAGCATCACAATGGTTATTCATGATTGCAGAGGAATAATGATGAAACATACTCTCTGCCTTCTGATAGAGGCCTGATAGGTTTCAGATGCAGGAAGGGACGTATATTTTTGTCTATAGTCAGCGAGAGAATTTGTTGTGCTTGACTATGCATCTTTGTTACAAGAAATTTGTTTTTCTCTTCTTTTCTTTCTCAGTGGGGTTGGTTTAGAAGAGAGACAAAACAAATTGCTTAATTTTTTTTAACAGAGAGGTAGGGGGTGGTATAGATGTTAAATGCTGCATGCTATTTCAGATGAGGTCACTATAGAGGGGGTAATCTTTAAATGTGAGGTAAAAATAAAACATATCAATAAATAAAATTTTAAGCTGATATTTTCAGAATAACCTTTAGACTCATACTCATGTGAAAGAACCTTATGTCTTCAAATGTATTATTTTATCTTCTAGTGAGACCAAAGCAAGAATACGATTATTTCATTGGCTTTTCAGAGGGCCTTTCTTTCTAAAGGCTGAAGATCTGGTATCTTGTTTATAAGGTCACACTCTGCCTGTGAGGTTGGGATGGGCAGAGGGCAAGGCATAGAGGGGCTAAGTCACTTGCCCAAGGACCCTCGCAAACCAGACATCAGGACTAGGCCCTCAGATTGCTGACTCTCACTCTTAGAGTGTAGGCTGTGTCTTAGAAGGAATTTGGGAGTTTCACAACAGGGGAGGTCCACATAGTAGGAGCAGTGATAGAAGGGACCTAAAAAACCATGCGCTCCAGCTCCTCATTTGACAGATGATGAAACTGAAGTTGCAAGAGTTAAGTGACTTGGCCTATGGTTACACAGCTAATTAGTATCTAAGGTGGGATTTAAACTAAGGTCCTTCTAACTATAAGCCCAACACTATTGACTAAGCCGCCTAACTGTCCCAAAGTTTAGTACCATATTCACTAAGATGCTCATTTAATATAGACTCTTCTCCCCTCCCCTCCACTCTCCTTCTCTCCCCTCTCCTCTCCCCTCCCCTCACCTCCTCTCCTCTCCTCTCTTGCCCTCCCCTCCGCTCCTGCTTCCCCCTCCCCCTCCCCCACCTTTCTCTCTTGGTCTGTAGTTTGTCTCTTCATTTCTGTTTGTCCATCTCTCTCTCTCTCTCTCTCTCTCGCTCCTTTCTCATCTATTTGTACCTATGTATGTCTTAATCTCCTGCCTTTTTGTTTTCTTTCTGCCTAAGTGAAAAACAAGAATGCTGAGATTTTTCCAGGACACACCTGTGCTCTGGTTGCATAGCAGCTGAATTTGAGGGAAGCCTAATTTTGCCACACAGGCTGTGAGGCTGAAGACTTGATGGGCTTCCAACCAAACTGAATAAAGGAAAGGAAAAAAAAAACCCAACAAAACAAAACCTGAAGCTCGATGAGGTGGAGGGGGGTGGGGGCACCAGGAGAGAGAAGTCTTTCCACTAAGTATTTAGCAGAAGTTGCCTTAATGGCCCCAGGTTCCAAAAATGTGATTTGAAAGTGAAATGGCAGAGGGAGCAGAATTGAAACTAATACAGCCATGTGCTCGTGTGCACATACAGACAAAAACATGAACATCGCATGTTTGAAATGCTGCTTGTTTTGACATGTTTTTTCCCAGGCAGCACTTCTTCCTTACCATTACTGCACCAAACCAAGGACTAAAGCAGTAAATCCAGTTAACCCAGGGCTTCACTGCCAGTGAATGTTCCTGGGTGAGAGCTGATCTTCCTGCATGTAATTAATCTCTCACTCCCAGGTGCTGGATGTTTCCTCCTTTTCTTCCATGCCACAGTCAAGGCTCTGCCCCTCCCAGAGCTGCTATCACCCACCCTTCAGGAACTATAGAGGATGGAGTTTCTATTGCCATGTTTGGTACCAGCTGTAGCATGGTGAATAATGGCCCTAGGACTTGGGGCTTGAAATAACTCTATGCTTCAATGCAGAACTGAAGTTTGCTCTGACCATTTACATGGGAAACCTAAGTAAAGAATGTTTATGGTCAGAGGTATTGAACATGGGCCATGGGCTGCATGTAGTCCATACTCCCAAGTGCTGCCTGAACCAGATTAAAATATAATAAGGAAATATTTACCCAAATAAGGATACAACAAAATATAGATAATATTACATTTTAAAATTAAGTAAGTATTGGGGCTTGCAGGGATCCCTATTCTCAAGTTAGTGGCCCCTATTTCTACTTGAGTTTGATACCCCTGTTCTAGGCATTTGCCTGGACAGCCAAGAAACAGTATCTGTTATCAGTTATCAGCATTTGTTATCAGTATCTTGTCTTGAGCACTCACAGGTGATAGACAATGAGCTCACTGAGATCCAGAATTATATAGCAAAAGGAGAATAGGCTGGAACGCCTTTTGAAAATTATCCAGCACTTTTAATGACCCTCAAGCTTCTCCCTGAAGCAAAGGCCTCTCTTTCTAATACCAATGCTTTTCCAGTTGTGAAACACAGAGTATTTTCAGTAGATAAAGCTATTCTACATTTTACAGAGAAGGAGACCGAGACCCAGAGAGGCTCTCTGCTGTTTACTAGCTACGTGGCTTAGGGCTAGTCACTTCACTGTGGGCCTCAGGGTGTCCTGGCCCAGGTGTGCTGTGTTTTTGTCATTGTTCAGTAATTTAAGACACATCAGACTCTTCTTGACCTCTTTTGCGGTTTTCATGGCAAAGATACTAGAGTGGTTTGCCATTTTACATTTTATAGCACATTTTACAGATGAGAAAACTGAGGCAAACAGGGTTAAGTGACTTGCCTAGGGTCACACAGCTCATAAGTGTCTGAGGCCAGATTTGAACTCAGGAAGATGAGTCGTCCTGATTCCAAGCCCAGTGTTCTATCCATCGAATCACTTAGGATCCTAAAGAACTGATTGCTTTGATCACGGAGAATGGAGAGGTACTACAGAACTGGAGCAAAAAGGGCAAATCTCCCAATTTGTCCAGACAAGAAAAGGAGGGGGGGGAGTGGAGACCATAGTGCAAGCTAAAGGTAAGAAAGTTTGACTCTGATTCTAGACAAAATTCTAGAATTTATTATTAAAGGGATGGCAAATGAACACCTTGAAAAAGCCAATATGGCTTTATACCAGATGAATTTCATTGCCTTTTTTGACAGGGTTACTAGACTGGGAGTTCAGATGAATGGGGTAGATAGATTTGACGAAGTCTCTCAAACTCTTTTCCCTTTGTTTTTCTTTATTTTTATGTTTATTTTTGAACATTCATTTTTAATTTTTGAGTTCCAAATTCCCCCCCTTCCTCTATCCTCCCCAAGCAGTAGGCTACCAATTGTACAATATCATGCTATTATTGTGAAGAAATGGGGAAGTATGGGCTATGTCATGGTATGATTAGAAGTATTATGAACTGGTTGAATAGCTACAAGTAAAGAGTAGTTATTAACAGTTTGATACCAACTTGGAAGGTGCTCCCCAGTACAGGGCCTCAGGTGTCTGTGTTTGGCCTTGGACTAGTTAACAATTTTATTGATGACTTGGACAGCATGCTTACCAAAGGTTCAGATGACCCAGTGCTGGGAGGGATCACTATCATGCCAGGTAAGTTAGGATCTAAGAAGCTCTTGACACAGAGGTGTGTCCAATAAGATGAAAAATAATAGAGATAAATGTAATGTCTGTACACTTGGGCTAAAAAACTCAATTTGCCAAGTGGAGAGTATTGGATGTGTTGCTAGGTAGCAGTTTGTCTGAAAGAGATCTGGGCTCTTAGTGTACTACCGGCTCTAAATGATTTATCAGTGTGATGTGAAATGGAAAAACCTTGATTAAGCTCTTATTATATGCCAAATACTATACAAAGTGCTGGGGATTGAAATAGAGCCTTGAGGCATTTACTGCTCCCAAGGAGCTCATGTTCTGATTGGGGAAGATGACATATGAAAGAGGATTCATGTTCATGTTCGATTCAAAGCAGAGGGAAAGTCCAGGTAGGACTCAAGTTCTGGTAGAGAAAATTGCAGAGCAGATGGCAAGGCCCTAAGGACCTTAAGGAGCAATGGTAGGACAAATGGTCCCCAACCAAGAAGGTAGTGGATCCAGCTTATGTGGGAATGTGAGGGTCAGCATTCATTTGAGAGTAGGGATCTTGTACTTGAAAGGAACTGGGTAATGGGCAAGGAGGGTTGGGATAGGGAAAGGAAAGTTCTGTGGCTCCCTTCAGTGGCAGCAAGTCAAGCTGGCCATTCTCTGGGCCACTCACTGGCTAATGCACCCCTGAACTGCATCGAGACAGGTATGGAATCTGACTAGGGAAGTAATAGTTCCACTATCATTTTCCTGGTTAGACTTCATCTGGAGTCTTGTATTTAATTCTGGGTGCCATGGTTTAGGAATGACATGGGTAAATTTGAAATAATGCAGTGGAAGGTAACCAGGATGGTGAAGGTGAGGTCGTGACTGCTGAAGATCAGTTGGAGAAACTGGAGATGCTCACTTGGAAGAAGAGAGGATTCAAAAGGGGTGCGGAATTTGTCTTCAAGGGTTTTAAGAGCTGTCAAATGCAGGAGGAATTAGATTTATTCTGCTGGTCTCCAGAAGGAAGAACTAGGGTTGGTGGTGTTGTTCATTTGTTTCAGTCATGTCCAACTCTTAGTGACTCCATTTGGGGTTTTCTTGGCAAAGATACTGGAGTGGTTTGTCACTTCCTTCTCCAGCTTGTTTTATAGATGAGAAAAATGAAGCAAGCAGGGTTAGGTGACTTGCCCAGGGTCAAACAGCTAGTAAGTATCTGAGGCTGGATTGGAACTCAAGAATATGAGTCCTAATGAGTTCAGATCCTATACTCTATTCATTGTGCTGCCTTTTGTTCAGTTGTTTTCAGTCATGTCCAACTCTTAGTGACTCCATTTGGGGTTTTCTTGGCATAGGTACAGGAGTGGTTTGCCATTTCTTTCTTCGGCTCATTTTACAGATGAGGAACTTGAAGCAAATAGGGTTAAGTGACTTGCCCAGGGTCACACAGCTTGTAAGTGTCTGAGGCTGGATTTGAACTCATGAAGATGAAGTTTTCCTGACTCCAAGCCCAGTGCTCTATCTGCTGCAAAACTTCCTACCCTAGGAGCTGTCCAAAATGGAATGGGCTGCTTCCCCTTTGTTGGAGGGTTTTAAGGGAAGACTAGATGGACAATTGTTGGGTATGTTTGAGAGAAGCTTCTTACTGGAGAGGCAATGACTTGAGTGTTGAACTTGAGGTCAAGGACACCTGAGTTCAAATTCTGCCTCTGATATTTACTATATCTGTACCCTTGGTCAAGCCCTCTCCAAACCTCAGTTTATTCATTTCTAAAAGAGGTGATAATGATGCCCAGAGAATCACGAGGCTCAAATGAGATCACGCTTCACATAGGAAGTGCTTTTCACACCTCAGAGTGCTGGAGACAGCTACAAGGCACAGAAGATAGAACTCTAGACTTAGAGTCAGGAAGGTAGAATTTTGACTCCTTCTCAGCCTTAATTTCTGTATCTGTAAAATGAAGATAATAGCACCTACCTCATAGGGTTGTTGTGGGAATTAGAAGAGCTCATATATGTAAGGTGCTTTGTAAACCTTAGAATGTTCTATCAATGTTGGCTATTATTACAGATGTGATTTATTATTGTTCCATCACTGATTACAGTAGATGGCCTTTAAAGCCCCTGCCAGCTCTGTGACTCTCTGAAATAACTTTCAAGGTACTTTGCCCTTTGTGAAAAACAAGGGGTTATTAAAATTTTCAATACCATTTAAATGCGTCGGTGATTATTATCATTAGTCATCATTTCTTCCAATTGTAGAATGACTATCAAATTAGACAATGTCAGCTTTTGATCCATAGCACAGACCCATGAATTTAGTTTGCCGCTTGGCATTTAATTCCTAAAAACCCAGCTTGGATCATATTATCAGCTGATAAGGATGCCAGAAATCAAGAGCTGATAACCTGAATGAAATAACATATGCCAGCCTGCAAAGGGTCAGTGAATGGACTGTTGCCCAAGGGAGGTCCCCAAAGGACACTGTTGATGTTGATGACAAGGAGGCCTGGCCTCAGGACTGTGGGAAGCAAGCCTCCTTCTTCACCCCCTGGTCCCTTGGCCAGCCCTACTGGTGGGCATCAGAGACTCACTGTCTCCTTTGCCTTTATTTGGGACTTAAGTTTAGATCTTATCATGTAAAAATATCCCCACTAATGCATAGTAAGATGTACCCCACTTCCTGGGTTTTTTTTGTTTTGTTTTGTTTTTTGCTTTTGTATAATAAGCCAGAGAAGGGGAGGGGGGAGGAAGAAAAGACCATCTCCCTCCCTCCCTGTAACTAAAAACCTCCCAGTGGGATTTGTTTAGTGTGCAGGAGTCATTAGTAATTTTGAGTGATTACTAATTTCCTCCCTCAGGTGGTTTTTCTGCATTCCTGTAGAGATCGTGTACACAACAGGGCTGCCAAAGCAGAGGGAAAGACTCAGACAGAAAATATCAGGCTTTGGAAAACTGTGTGTGTGTGTGTGTGTGTGTGTGTGTGTATGTGTGCATGTGTGTGTATGCGTGTGTGTGTGTGTGTGTGTGTGTGTGTGTGTGTGTGTGTGTGTGTGTATGTGTGTGTGTGTACGAACACAGGCTCACACAAGGCCCTTAAACAACAGTGTTAATCAGCCTGACAAATCAAACAACCTCCATTGTGAATGGAGTGTTCCGTGGGCACAATTCTTTCTTGGGCTTTGCAGCTGAGGACCTGCGTCACACAATCATCTTGGGAAATAGAATGCCCCTGCAGGCTTGTTCACTGTGACCTGCTTCCTTGCTGGGTTCTTGGGAAATAAGCAAGGCCTGAGAATTTCAGCAGGAGGAAGCATGGACAGGGGTTTCCGCCTCTTATCTCTCAGTCCCTCGTGTGGACAGAGGGACGCTGGGTCTATGGTCTATGCTGGGCAGAACATTAACGATAGGTACCTGTGATGTGGACCAACCCCACAAAGGATCCCCCTCTCCCATACGGCTCCCTCAAATTGAACCTGCCGCAGGAAGCTATAGCTGCTCCAACCCGGCTCGCTGCTGGGCCACTCCCCAAGTATTTAAACTGATTAGCACAAAAAGTCAGCAACCTGTGTGGCCTCCCTTCCATGAGTCATTCACAATTTCATCAACGCACGTTCCTGGGCGCATACCTGCCCCTCTGCCAGGGGCCTCATTCAGGATGATAGATTTTAGATGAGGACACTGATACCCAGCGATGTGAAGCGACTTTCTCAGGGTCACAAAGATTGAGGCTGCTTGGTGGCGCATCATCCTAGACCTGGACTCGGGAAGTCTTGAGTTCAGATGTGACCTCAGAGGCTTACTACCTGTGTGACCCCGGGCAGGTCACTAATCTCTCCCTGCCTCAGGTTCTTCAGCTGTGAAATGCGAGTAATAATAGCACCAACATCCCTGGGTGGTTTTGAGGGTCAAATGAGATAATATTTGTAAAGGCGCATGGTAGGTGCTATATAACTGTTTAGCCATTATTATTACTATTAGGAAGAATCTAAGACAGGATTTGAATTTATGTACCCTTGACTTTAAGTCCAGTGCTTTCTCTATGAACTACTATCTCTTTTCAGTGTAGACATTGTAGTATAGATACTACCCCACCCAGCTGTCTCACTGCAATGTAGACATTGTAGTATGGACACTAACCCACCTAGCTGTCTTATTGCAGTATAGATGTGTCCCTGGGTCCTTGAGGCATCTGCAAGAGGAATGCAAGTTTTGACAAGTCTTGGCCAGTTGGAAAGACTCTTGAGCATGGGCAGGGTGACAGGTTGCCTGGCTGTTGTCCAAGGATCAGCTGAGACTCATCACCAGGTGGGCTGTTATGGGCTAATTTGATCAGCTGCCGTAGCTCTTGAAGACCATCTAGGAAGCAATGTATCATGGTAGAAAGAACAGATGGCTCTGGACCTGGGTTCAATCCTACCTCTGTTGGTTAAGTGAAATGCGACATTCTCATTTCCCTCACTGAATTAGCATTAGGTTACTTGTGACAGGAAATTGAAATACTTCTGTCTGCCTGCCCAAGCACCCAAGTGGCCCCTCTACCATCAATCTCCATGGATATGGTTTGAGTGAGATGGAAGTCCTGGTCTTAGTTATGAAACTATTTTAGGGCAGCAGAAAATATCAAAATGCTTGATGTCTGTGAAGCCCTAGTTATGGCCACCTCAATAGTCAGTCAGGCAACAAACATTTGTTAAGTTTCTACTATGCTAAGTGCTGAGAATACAAAGAAAGAAAGAAAAAAGTCCTTGCTCTTAAGGAGCTTAAATTCTAATGAGGCAATATATAAATGATCAGGTATATGTAAGATCTATGCAGAATGGATACGTAGAGACAAGTATACTTATACAGATTAGGCTGGTTGTTGTCCTTTGTTCTTGAAGAGGACCAAAACGACATCACTATGCTAGAGTCAAGTTTCCCTGTGTCTTACTGTAGCTGATCAGACCAACATGAACTTGGAATGTTCTACAACAGGTCAGGCACAAATGGCCCATGTGAACACTTGGGGTGGATTCTCTAAATTTGCTCTTCTCGCATTTCTTTTGAGCTGTTTCACTTCTGCTTTACTCATAGAGCACAGCACCTTCTCTGATGCGGGCACTCTTTGCTGAGTGGTCCTGTGCCAGTGTCTCCCATGTCACACAATCAATTCCAAAGTTCTTAAGAGAGACTTTGAGAGTGTCCTTGTATGGCTTCTTCTGGCTACCATGTGAATACTTGCCCTGTGTGAGTTCTCAATAAAATAGTCTTTTTGGCAAGTGAAGTTTTGCATTTGAACAACATGGCCAGCCCATCAGAGTTGTGCTCTCTGAAGTAGAGTTTGAATGCTTGGTAGTTTAGTTTGAGAAAGGACCTCAGTGTCTGGTACCTTATCCTGCCAGGTGATCTTCAGAATCTTTCTAAGACAATTCAAATGGAAGCAATTCAGTTTCCTGGCATGGTGCTGGTAGATTGTCCAGGTTTCACAGGCATACAACAATGAGGTCAGCACAATGGCTCTGTAGACCTTCAGTTTGGTAGTCAGTCTAATACCTCTTTTCTCCCACACTTTGCTTCATAGTCTCCCAAACACTGAGCTAGCTTTGGCAATGCGTGTCAACCTTATTATCAACGTGTGAATCCCTGGAAAGTATACTACCAAGGTGAGTGAACTTATCCACAGCATTGTCTTCTCCATTCACTGTAACTGATGGTTCCACACATGAAAGGTGTGGTGCTGGCTGATGGGACTCCTGTGTTTTCTTATAAGATATATACAGAGTAAGCACATATACAAACAAGTATATATGTATGTGTATATATATATATATATATGCAGACTACGTATATATAAGATATATGCAGAGTAGGTACATATACAGGGCAGCTAGGTGGTACAGTGGACAGAGAACCAGATCTGGAGTGAGAAAGACCTGAGTTCAAATCTAGCCTCAGACGCTTAATAGCTGTGTGATCCTGGGCAAGTCACTTAACTCTGTTTGCTTCATTTCCATTATCTTTGCCAAATGGCAAAATCTCAAATGGGGTCAGGAAGTCAGACATGACTGAACAACTACAATAGGTACATATACAGATAAGTATACATATACAGAGTATGTATATACAAGATCTATGCAACAGGATTAGACCAGGACTTGGAGAGCTAAGTTGATGGAAGGGGGTCCAGGATCAGGAGTAGGCTGGGCACAGGCAATATTTTGAATCTACAAGTCAAGACAGAACCAGCATCAGATGCCAGATGAGCAATCGGGAGTCGAGGAGCATGCACAATTGGCAATTGAATCAAGGCAATTGGTCAAAAACTATACAATTAGCCAGGATTGTAGACACCGGGGGTGGGGTTGGGGGTGGGGGAAAGGAGATGGAGAGAGAAGCAACTCATCTCAGGCTGAAGCTGCCCATTGTTTGACTGGAGAATCAGCTGCTGTAAAAAGAAGACTGTTGTGTTGGGGAGGTGGCACAGCCATGGATGGTAGTTATGTCTGCAAATTCCCTGTTCATTTAAGCAGTATCCAAACATTCCTATGATCCAGGTGATTAATGTTTTGGCTTCTGTGCTTCTGTGTTTGTGAGGGACTGTGTCAAGGGTGGATTGTGAAATGTTTGGAGAATGGAGTGGGAGTTAAGAGCTAACACTGTGGTCCAGTGATTGAGTGTATTCCCAGCACCCAGGACACTTCCTAGCACTCACATAACACATACTTAATAAATGTTTGTTGTTTGCCTGCTTGTTTGATTGGCTGAGACAGAGAAATGTGGAAGGAGTGAGAGGTGAGAGAGAACACAGCATTGATGTGTGAGTGGCAGTGCCCTTGAGTGTGAAGCCTGGATGGTGTGGGGGTGTATTAAGGCATGCATCCCTGGTAAGAAGTCAGGGAGTCAATGGATGGATCCTTAGCAGTTTGAGGGTGCATTTGGACATACATTTTTGCCAGTTTGTGAGTCCCTGTGTAGCTCCCTAGAAATCTGAGGGTGACTTCTGGGGTCGACCTTTATCAGTCTATGGATGAGTCCTGGTGTGGAACTCTGGTGGTTGGAGGGTATGTCCAGGTATGGCTGCTGGGCAGAGTGGGGATGAATGCAGATGTAGGTGCTTTGTACTTTCAAGGTGTGCTCCGGTGCAGGTCTTCTGCAGTTTGTGGGTATGTTTAAGTGTGAATGCTTGGCAGTCTGGGGGTGAGTCCGAGTGAATTTCTGACAGTTTGTAGGGGTGTTTAGGTGTGAATACTTGGAAGTTTGGGGGTTGACTCTAAGCATGAATCCCTGACAGTTTGTGAATATGTTCAGGTGTGAATACCTGGAAGTTTGAGGGGCAAGCGCGAGAGTAAATCCCTGACAGTTTGTGGGGGTGTTCAGGTGTGACTCCTTGGCAGTTTTCGGGGTGAGTCCAAGTGTGGATACTCTGCAGATTGAGAATGTGTTCAGGTGTGGATCCTTGGCAGTTTGTAGGTGAATACAGGTGTGGATTCTTGGAAACTTAGGGTAAGTCCAGATGTGGATGGATGGCAGTTTGAGGGTGTGTCCAGGTGTAAGTATTCCTTATGGTTTGAGGCTGTGTTCAAAGGTGGCTCCTTAGCAGCTTGTGGGTGAGTCCTGGTGTGGACAGATCCCTGGCTGTTTGAAGGTGTGTTTTTCATGAGGCTTTGTCAGTTTGTGGGTGCGTGCAGATGTGGCCCCCTGGCAGGTTGTGACTGAATCTTGGTGCAAGTCCCTGGAAGGTTGAGGGCTAACTCCAGGTGTGGCTCCTTAGCAGTTTGTGGCTGAGTCTAGGTGCGGGTCTTTGGCAGTTTGTGGGAGAGTTCAGTTATAGACACCTGGCCGCTTGGGATTTTCCTTAATGCATAAAGTATTGTCCCTTTAAGGCCTTTTTCCTATGGAGAAGTTTAGTGCTGAAAGGGCAGAAATGTATTTTTATATAAAAAAGGTTCAAATCTACTGGTAAAGAATGTAAGATATTGCGGCTATTATAAGTGAACATTTTGATGACTGAAACAAATAGGAAAAGAAGTTCGGCTTAATAAAAACTGCTAAAAATGTAGGAAGAAACAGTTTTCAATGAAAAAGATATGAAGACAAATCACCTTGTGAAAAATATAGTGTGATACTTCATTTCTATGTAAATAGTTTGGTTTAAAGGGGCAAAGAAATAACTTTTATTAATAACTGGAAAAATATGAGTACAAAGACACAGTTTCAAGGACAGAAAATGAAGTGTTGGGCTCTGTTGAAAATTTAAGAGCTTCAGGGCATTATAGTCCTTCAGCTCATCTACATATAAGTGTTTTATGATGAAGGTAAAACTAAAAAAAATTAGAAGAGAAATCATATAATTACTTGGAGGTGGAGGCATGATTAAGTAAGATCTGTTGATTTCTTAGGGGTAATTTGGTGATGTGTCATCTTTTCAGTGAAAGGAATAGTCACTGAGAGCCAAAAGATTTTGATTAAAGATGGTTGAAAAGCATAGGAGGCTGGAGATGGGAGGCTGAGGCCAGCAGAAGAAAGGGCTGCTTTTAGAAAAACCAGTGTTACTAGAGCTGTTAAGTAGAGACCAGCAGCAGAAGCAATCAACCAACAGGCTTTTCAGCTGCAGGATAATTGGTTGGTTGGAGAGAAAGGCAACCTTATTGGGCCAATCCAGCTGTTGCTTTTCAGCACCCCCTAGAGCTTAAGAGAAGTGAAGCCTCTCAGAAGAGCTTCTTGCTCTTGGCTGGTCCACTTTGGTTTGAGAGAGAAATATACAAAGGAGAACCAGGTTTCTGCCAATGCTGAGATTTAATTGGATCACACAAAATCTGGGTAGGTGAGGAGCTCTCTAGGCTCGTTTGCCTTGCTCAGAGAGCGAACCTGAGCTGTTTGCTGTGAGTGCTGCTCTGATTGGACAATGAGCATCCTGTTGAGTGAAAGGCTAATTAATTAGTGGGGTCTTTGGTGCCCAGAAACAGCCAACTTCATGAGCTTTGCAGTTCCTTGGCTTAAAGGAAACTGACATTGAAAATTAAGAGGGGACAGCCAGTATAAAGATGATTGTCAGATGAAAGAGTTTATAAATGCTGCATGTGTTTGTTTCTAAGTGACTTTGCCCAGCAGAGAGAGCCTCATGAGGACCAAGAGATCAGTAGATAGCAGAGAACCAATCTAGGGGCAGTACAGATGTTCCTGAATGGACCAATGATATCAAAGTCTGCAGACTAGAGATGGGAGTTACCTAGCATGCATAGGTTTTCTTCTGTCATGGACTTCCTTGTCAAGTTTATCTAACTATGTGCCCATTCTTCATTGATGGGAGAGTGTGATCCAGGTTATGTGTGGATTGGGATGTATTTTGTTATTCATGCATTGGCTTTACCTGTGATTAGGCTTTACCCATTATTATTCCTTTTGCCTTATTGATAAGTAAATGGTTATATTTAAATAAGTAGAAGTAGGACCTAATGTAACTACTTGGGTACATTGGTGGTCTGTTTCTGGTAACATAGACCTGCCAGTGTGAGACAAAGCTGGAATGAGTGAGCCAACCCAGAGAATAAATCGGTATTCACACGCTTAGCTAAAAGGCCCAGAGGTGCTACAGAGTATGGGTGTGGAAACACCACACTCTCCTTCTTAATACTACCATGAATTTAGATTTATTTAGTAAACATGGAGAAAGTGAGGATTAGGTCACAGGTCCTGCTACTGAGCCAGAGTGTAAGCAACCCCTCAGTTCTTCATGGAACAATTCTAGAAATGGGGAGCAAAGAGAGAGAGCCCTAATAGAACTATGAGCAGATGGTACAGTTTTGAGTGTCCCATAGTCTTCCTACAGGAAAAGAAAGTATGTTGGGGAGACAGGAAAAGGAAAGTAAATGGATCTGAAGCCAGAAGAGGCATTTCAACTAGATCACATGGGAGTGGGGCTCCAATCCTCTATACTTCCTGTTGGGGTAGGAGCCCATTTAAATACATGACTAGTTTAAAATCTGAAAGAAGGAGCAATTTAATTCAGTTCAATTCAATTTTGTGAGCCAAGAGTAGATTCAAAAGGTGAGCTTCAGTCTCTTTTTCAGTTGTGTCCGATTCTTCGTGACCCCGTTTGGGGTTTTCTTGGCAAAGATGCCAGAGTGGTTTGCCATTTCCTTCTCCAGCTCCTTTTACAGATGAGGAAATTGAGGTAAACAGGATTAAGTGACTTGCCCAGGGTCACACAGGAAGTGTGAGGTCATATTTGAACTCACGAAGTTGAGTCTTCCTGACACAAAGCCAAGCATTCTATCCACTGCAAGCCACCAAGTTCCCTAAGAGATAAGCCATATACCCACCAAGCATTTCTTTTGATTCTATTTTGAATCTATAAAGGCTGTATACAGTTAAATTATGCTTTTGTGATGGGCTCCCTTTAGCCATGCTCATTGAAATTCAGCACAAAGGGAAGAGGGAGGAGTATTCCCACTGGATCAGAGCTCAAGCCAGGAGTTTAATCAGACAAATCCATATATCTGAACTTTAAGGTGAACTAAATGAGGGCTATCACCCACCATGGAGACAGTGCTGAGAAATAGTATTGACAGCTCTCTGAAATCTAGAGAGAGCTTGGTGCTTCTCCTGAGTGGTCCCTGGTATTGGGCAGAAGGCACAGCTCTTGGGTGAGCATGCCACTGTCCAAGGCTTGGTCTTTATTGCTGAAAAGGACCAGGCCAGTGGACAGTAACACCCTTGGTGTGTTAAATTTAGTGACTTTTTTCTTTGTGACAAGGGAGGGCTCTTTGGAGAAGGTATAGATATTGGGAAATGCCTATGGTATTAAAATATATAAATTAAAACTTTTTTTGAAACAGAGTCAATTGGAAAGGGGAAAGACTGGGAGAAGAAACACAGATAGGAGACTATAAAGGTAGTTTAAAGTGAGAACTGAGGGCCTGAACTAAGGTGATCTTGCTAGAAGCGGAAAGAAGTGAATGAACGCAGGAGGTAGTATGCATACCACTTGATAGAGGGTGGCAACTGACTGGACCTAGGGGGTTAACCCAATTCTGGGCCTGTCTTCCCTAGTCCGGGGCTCTGGTGCTATTCACAATTTGCTCAGCACCCCCCATTTTAGTGTTGCCCTCTTCTGTACCCAACCTAGCCTTCTTCCTCCTCTTCTTCTTTCCATCCATGTACCAGCAGGTCCCCAGCCTACCCCTCCTTTTGTGATTCAATGGAAATGTAACTTTCTGATCACATTAGTAATGGAAGAGATAGTTTGGAATCTGTGTCTTTCAAAAGATACTTTGCTAATCTCCTAGAAGAGGATCCATTGTAGATGATGATATGAGAGCTAGGCTAGGTGAGTCCCTGTATCTTAAGACTATGGCAACAGCTTCATAATTGGTCTCCTTGACTCTCTTCCTCTCTCTGCTCTGGTCTCTCTTCCATACAGTTACCATGTTGATATTTCTACAGCACGGGCCTGACCACATCACTAGCCTGCTCATCAAGCTTCAGCGACCTCCAATTCCATTTTGGACAAAAAACATGGCACTTACAGTCCTCCACTATCTGCCAATAGCCTAGCTTTCCAGGCTGATTTCCTCTCGCTCCCCTCCATGCACTCTATGTTTAAGCTCAATTGACCTGCTCACTCCTTCTTATATTGAGCATTCTTCTTCCACAGAAAAGCACAGACTGCCCACCTTCCCATGTCTACAATGCTCTTCCTCTTCAGCTTTGCCTCTTAGTACCTACCTTCTGTCTCCCTTTAAAGCTTAGCCCAAATGCTGCCTTTACCTTTCCTCATTTCTTCCTACTCCCAGTGAAACTGCTATGTATTTATTTTGTCTATATCTGTATTTACTCCTCTGAGAACATGTTGCAGAAGAGCATTGAGTCACTGCGGTCAGGGGCTGTTTTTAATTTTGTCTTTGTGTTCCCAGTGACCTAGTATAGTGCCTAACACAATTTTTGGCTGAGGGGGAAAGGAAAGATCAGGACCTATGGTTTCATTGATAGAGGAATCACCCTCCATCAGTGCAGATCAGCAACTGTTGTGCAACTTAAAAGTCTTAGACTTGCCTGGGACCTTGAGAGATTAAGTGATTTACCCAGTTTCACAGTCATTATGAGTCAGAAATAGATCTTGAACCTAGGTTTTCTGCCCATGATGCCATGTTGCTTTGTATATAGAAAATGGTCGACAAATATTTGACTGATTAATTGATTGTATCTGTCCAATTCCCTCCCACGTAATATATACCTTTGTACTTCTCCCTTCTTCCTCATATCTATGTCCTGTGAGTTTAGTTGTAGGATTCAAGGCTATAGGCTAGATAGGTAAAGATGGAAGGCTAGTGCTGGTGGAAGAGAGGGAGGTTCTTTTTGAATGGATGGGATCTAATAGTAGCATCTTTTCAAAAATTTCCCCTGTATTAACAAGCATTTATTTTCTGTTGCTCTCATCCCCTGTTCCGTTGAGAAAGAAAAACAAAACCCTTGAAACAAAGATGTAAAGGCAAGCAAGACAAATTATCACACTGGCCATATTAAAAAATGGGTGTCACATTCAGCACTCTGAGTTCATCCCTTTTCTCTTAGGAGGTAGGGAGCGTGCTTTATCGCTGATCTGCTGGAATCCTGGTTGGTCACCACGTTGATCCAACTTTTTTGTCCTGACAGTGTTGTTGTTATTATGTAAAATTCTTCTTCTGGTTCTGCTTGCTTCACTTTGAATCAGTTTATACAAGTCTTCCCAAGTTTCTTTGGAGCCATCTCCTTCCATAATGACTTAGAGTATGATAGTATTCCATCACATCAAGGCTTACTGATTTGAATCGGGGAATGGTCAGGCCTCTAGCCTTCACTCTTTGGGAAGCCAAGCAAAGCTTTTGGGGCCCTTCTGCAGAGTCAGGCCAGGTGTAGGGCACATAATTTGTAGTCTTGACTACTCTAGGATATTAACCAAGGGCATTTCAATTTTAAAAATTTCTGTAGTGGTTTAGCTGGTTGAGACAATACTGAGGGCATTCTACCTGCTCTAGTCACTTCTCATCATCAATGGAGTGAGAAATGCACCCTCTTTTGCAAAAGGAAGCTAGCCAAGGGCTGAAAATGATCTTGAGGGACCTTTTCCATTCAGTAGGGTTGCTGGCCTCTCTGTTCTAGTCAGTGGCTCTGGATGGTCAGCAAAATTTGCTACCTAACTCAATTCTACTTTATCAATTAGGAAAGAAGGCAAGCATTCATTGAGTGCCTACAAGGTGGGAGGCTTGGAGTCATAAAGAGTCAGAGGATTAGCCAAATATGGCCTCAGACACTTACTAGCTGTGTGAACCTGGGCAAGTCTCTTAAATATGTTTTACTTCAGGGCTGGTGCTCTATCCACTGCACCACCTCACTGCCCTGGAATCATAGGTTTAGTGGATGGATATTAAGGCCCCTATTTTACAGATGAGGAAACTGAGGCACAGAGCTGTTTTGTGACTTTCCCAGGGTCACACAGCTGGCAAATGTCTGAGGCAGGATTTGAACTTAGGGTTTCCTCATTTCTTCCTTGTTTTCCATGCTATCTATCCTGCCATCTAGCTGCCTTGAGGGCTCCTGCCCAAGGGAGTGTTTCAGTTACTTTTCCATAAACAATTTTTTAGAGAAGCACACGCATCAAGGAGCTGGCTCCTTTAACTGGCAAAGGAGCTCTCCCTTAAATATGTATGAAGTTAGGGTGTGAGAAATGATAAGGGCTTTGTTTGAAGCTGGACGAGGTTGCTTGTTTCCCTATCAGGAGCCAATTACAGAAATCCTGCTTCTATCCCTAAATTAGCACAGACCAGTGCGAGTCCATCTTAACTGGGCATGGCTCCGTGGCTGGCTTTCTTGCAAATTGAATTTCCTTTGAGGAAGGGTGAAATGGTCACCTGAGCATTCTCAGTAAATTGGGTAGATTGCCCAGAGAGTGGACTGGCTTGAAAGAAGATCGGAGAATGCCTGGGAAAAAGAGTTTCCTTTAAAATATAAGAAATAAATATTCTCTTCTTTGTTTTGGGAGCACATTGAGATGTGAAAAAGCCCATGTTAGCTAAGATGGCAGGCCCAGTTTTCTGTCATGGAGGCCAAAGTTTCAGTTTACTTCCAGGTCTGACTGTCCCTTATTTCTATGGCTTTCCCAATTCCTCTGGAATCATAAATCAGGATATCTCCACAGTTAATGAATGATAATGGACATATGGTGCATTGAGGATTGTAAAGCCTTGTGTATACATTCAGTCAATCAACAAGTATTTATCAAGTCCCTACTAAGTGCTAGCACTGTTTTAAGTGCAGAAGGTAGAAGTTCAAAGAATGAAATAATCATTACTCTGAAGGACTTACATTCTAATGGGAGGAGACAAATAAATAATCTTTTTTGATCCTCGCAACAGCCTTGGGAGGTAGGTATTGTTATCAATCTTGTTTTAGGAATGAGGAATGAGACTCAGAGAGGTAATAATACATATAGATGTTATACAGTACATATATATGTACATGTATATGTACATTACACATACACAGACACACATACATACATGACTTGTCCAGGGTCATACAGCTAGTCAGTGTCTACAGTAGGAGACAAACTCAGTTCTCTCCTGAGTTTAGCACATTTTCCATGATTCTATGCTTAATCAAGGATTAAGAGATTTAGAGAAAAAATCTCTCTCTCTATATATGTATATTTATATTTAGATGTATGCATATATGCATATTTATATGCACATACAACGTGTATTTATATGCACACATACAAGCACACACATATGGGTATATATATATATATATATATATATATATACACACACATACATACATACGTAGTTTACGTATCTGTAGACATAACCATAGGATAACCCAGTTGATGAACTCATTGGGGGGATGCTTTCATCTTCCATACCTGGACAACATTGTTTACCAAAAGATGTCAGCATTGTGTGTATGTGTGTGTGTGTATTTGTGTATGTGTGTGGTGGTGGTCCTAGAAGACTGGTATCATTTTTCCCCCAAAGGACCATTGATTCAATTGGGTCAGTTTGAGACCAATCCTCTGGGATACTTCGAGAACTGATCTCACCTACAGGAAGACTTAAACCGTGGCCAAGTTACTCATCCCTTTGAAACGGTTTCCTCATTTGTAAAACAGGAGGTTGAACTAGATGAATCACGGACTTTGACAATTAAAAAGACCTCATTGACCACCTAGTCCCATCCATATGTGAAAGAAATCCCCACTACAATGCACCTGACAAGCGGTCACCCAGTTTGAAGACCTCCGAGGAGGAAGAACCCATCGTCTCTTGAGGCAGCTCATTCCACCTGAATTTTTTTTGGGTAACTTTGTCCAAATACTAGGCCAAAATCAGCCTACTTGAAGATGGCTGTCCTGTCCCCCTGAGCCTTCTCTTCACCAGGCTAAACCCACCAAGCCCTTTCAATCAGTTCCCGTATGATTGGGACTCAAAGCCCTTTGCCACCCTTCCTACCCTCCTCTGGCCGCTCTCCATCTTATCAATGTCCTTCTTAAACTGCGGCATCCAAGACTGACCGCAATCGTCCAGGAGGGCAGTGGGATGGATGATCGCCTCCCAGTTCCTGAAAGTTCTGCTCCCCTTGATACAGCCTAAGATCGCCTTCACTCTTTTGGGTTGCCACATCGTACTGCTCATTCATGGTGAGTTATGTGTAGTCTGCTAAATACTGATGTTTTTCGGGCAAACTAGTCTAGCCAGACCTCTCCCATTTGCATGTGTAAAGATGATTGTTTTTTACCCATGTCTGAGACTTTACCTTTATTCCTATTAAATTTCTTCTCAATAGTTTCAGCTCAGTGCCCTAGTTTGTCAAAATCCCTTTAGATTCCAGCTCTTATCGGCTGGCATTTCAGTGATCCCTCCCTTGCTTTGGGCATCTGCAAATTTGATGGGTAAGCCTTTATCCAAGTCATTGACAAAAGTGCTTAACAGCACAGGGCCAGGCAGAGACAGATCATTGGAGTACTTCACTATAGGCATGCTGCCACCATTACCAACCAATTCACATCTGGTCATCCAGCTGGTTCTGAATCTATCTAATTGAATTATCATCTGGTCCATATTTCTCCAGTTTCTATACAAGAAAGGTATGAGAGTCTTTTTCACAAGTTTCACCAAAATTTAGTTACCTAGTTCCCCTCAGCCACTTGTCTAAGCACCCTATCAAAGGAAGAAATGAGATCAGTCTGGTGTGATGACCTCTAGGGTATCTTCCAGTTCTAAATCAGTACTAGAGGGGCAGCTAGGTGGTGCAGTGAGTAGAGCACTGGCCCTGGAGTCAGGAGGACCTGAGTCCAAATCCGGCCTCAGACACTTGACACATGTACTAGCTGTGTGACCTTGGGCAAGTCACTTAACCCCAACTGCCCTGCCAAAAAAAAAAAAACCAAAAACAAAATCAGTATTAGAAGTGACCTAGTTTGCAGGGGGACTCAAACTCTGGCCACATTGCTTAACCTCAGGGTCTCAGTTTTCTTACTTGTAAAATAGGTGGTTGGACTATTGGGTGCTATTGAATTTCAGACATCTCAAGCTGGATGTTCAGTAGACATCTTTAACTCAATATGTCCAAGACAGAACTCATTGTCTTTCCCCCTAAACCGCCCCTACCTTCCTTATTACTGTAGAGGGCAACACCAACCTCCCAGTGCCTTAGGTTATAAGCTAGGAGTCATCCTGGCTTCCTCACCGCCATATCCAATCTGTTGCCAAAACCCATCAATTTCACCTTTGTTGTATCTCTCCATTATGACCCCTTTTCTCCTCTAACACTTCCACCACTCTGATGCAGGCCCTCATCACCTCCCGCCTGGACTGTTGCAATAGCCTGCCGGTGGGTCTGGCTACCTCAAGTTTTTCCTCAGTCCAATCCATTATTCATTCAACCACTAAAGTAATTTCTTAAAATATAGGACTGAATATGCCATCCTTTCCCCTCTTCCTCCCAATAAATTGTCAATGGCTCCCTATTGCCTCCAGGAACAAATATAAAATCCTCTGTTTGACATTAACATAACCTAGCTCCATCCTGCCTTTCCAGCCTTCTTATACCTCAGTCCCCAACCAATATTTGATCCAGGGATGTAGGCATCCTGGTTGTTCCATGAACCAAACCTGCATCTGTTGTCTCTGAGCATCTTTTCTGGCTGTCCTCCCCACCCCCAAGGCTTTCCCTCCTTTGCTCTAAGTACTGGCCTCCTGGCTTCCTTTAAGGCCCAACTAAAATCCCACCTTCTACAGGAAGCCTTTCCCAACCCCTCTAAATTCCAGTGCTTTCCCCCTATTAGTCACTTCCTATTTATCTTGTTTAAAGGCTGCTTTGTGTATATATACATATATATTTGCATGTTATCACTACCATTAGATGGTAAGCTCCTTGTGGGAAGGGCCAGTCTTCTGCCTCTTTTTGTATCTCCAGGGCTTAGCACAGTGCCTGGACTTAGTAGACTTAATAAATGTTTATTGGTTGATTGATTTATTGGCTGACTGAGAGCAAACGCCTTCCTTGGGGTAATGATACTAATTCATATTTATGTGACATTTTATGAGTTGCTAGTCATTCTACATGCATTATCTTCTTTTATGTCCACAACAATCCAGTGAAGGAGATTCATTGTCCCTTTTTTATAGATGAATAAGACCACAAAATCGATGGCAAATCGGTCTTGAAACCAGTAAGACCTGAGTTTAAATCCTGACTCTTAAACACACTGGTTTTCTAAGCCTGGGAGTAACTTTTTTTTTTTTTGTAACTTCTTGAGTAATAAGAGCTAACATTTATATAGAGCTTCCTATGTGCCAGGAACTGGGCCAAGCTCCTAACAACTCTAGGAGGGAGGTGCTATTTGTGATTGTTCACTCATTTCAGTTGTGACCGACTGTCCATGATCCTGTTTAGGGTTTTCTTGGTGAAGACACTGTAATGGTTTGCCATTTCCTTTTCCGGCTCACTTTACAGATGAGGAAACTAAGGCACACAGGTTTAAGTAACCAGAGAGTTGGAGCTGGAAGGGACCTACCGCATCCATCTGCTAATCTGTTTCCTCTTTTTACAGATAAGCAGACGGAGGAGATAGAAAGGAATAGAGTGTCCAAGGTCATCTCCCTGCCCTCCAGCACAGCCTCTCCTAAGCCACCCTGGGCATCTGAGCCGCTTGCTCTTTTAAAAGATGTGTCGGGACCTTCAAAGCTTCCCAAGGCCCACCCAAGGCGGCTCACTTTGTAAGCCCGCCTTGTAAGAATCTTCCCTCTGGCAGTGTTCCTTGCATCCATTGAAAAGAAAACTTGTTTTGTATTTGTTTGTTTCATTAACCTGTTTGGATATCATTTGAGCTCCCTCTTCCCCCCTCCCCTTTTTCTTTTTGAGGCTGTAAAAGGTAGCATTTTGTTTTAACCTGCCCCATGAGAGATGTTGATTTAAGCTCATACATGCCGGATCAAACCTGGAAAAATGAATCCATTTGAGCCAAATGGAACCGGTCATGGGGTTCATCTGGACTCTCCTCTCTAGGTCCTCATTTTTTCGTGTTTGGAGATAAGAGGAAGGAAAATCCCACCCATAAGCCCTCTGGTGGCAGTTTCAGGAGATTGGTCCATTCTATTTTTCTGTGCTATTCCAGCACAGAGGGGCCTCTCCTCTGCCCCCTTTTATCAGCTGGGTCTATTCCCCCTTCATACCTCTAACCAACCATGGTTACTAGCAGCCAGTGAGACCTGGGGCACCTTCATCTAGGTGAGGTCACCCCACCACACTTAGTTTTGCCCATTAGTGGTATCACAGGATCTCAAAATCGGAAAAGATCTTAGTGGTCATTTGGTCCAAACCCACTAGAATTTCCTAGACAAGTAGTCCAAAGACCTCCATTGAAAGGGGAACTCACCGCCTCCCCCGAGCAGCCCCATTCCCATCTGGACAGTTCCTTGTTAGCAAAGATTCCATAGCATTAAGACTCCTGGCATCATGGACATGGAGGTCACCCTGGGCAGTGGTGTTTTGTAGTGCTCTTTTCTCTCTAATGCCAGAGACTTTGAGATTTGCTTTTGGTTGAAAGTGGAGGGCCAGAGCAAAGCGGAAAGGAAGACCCCCTAATCCTACCTCTCTGAGTGGGAGGTGGTGGGCTTTCACCTTTTTTTGGTCAATCCACTAGGTGGCAATGTTTACTCATCTATCCCTTTTCAGCCTGTTTTCACTTGTAAACCTGAATTCAAAAGTAGCAGATGTTTTGTTGGGGGGTGGGGGTGGGTTGAATGTTGGGAAGGAGGAGAGGGGAAAGAAACGGAGATGTCAGGGCTAGGTACCGTTAAACATCGTTGGTCACTTGTCGTTTGGAGAATTTGTGTTCTAGTTGTAAGCTATTTCCTTAAAATAATTTTAAAGATCAATTTACAGATTCCCAGAAATTTAGGAGAAAGAGGCTCATTCCTCCCTCCTTGTGGCCCTGCCTCCTCCTAAGCTTTCGTCTTAACTCCAGCTTTGGTTTCTGAACAGAATAAGACATGGATGCTTTAAGCATGGAAAAAGCAAAAAGTATGTGTGTGCTCTGTGTGTGTGTGTGTGTGTGTGTGTGTGTGTGTGTGCGCGCGCGCGCGCGCGTGCACAGAGTAGGTACATTTTCCCCCTTGTTCACCCATGTTTTGATATCCTCAAAGGAGAGCCCGGATCATCCCCGAAATGTGGTTGGAGCAGACTTGATACCAAGCTAGTTCAGGCTTAGTGTGGTTGAGTCTATTGTGTGATCAACCTTGGGCCCTGCTGAAAAGAGTCCACTCTCCCCAAGCTACTTCCCCCCCCCCCCCCACTCCTTTAGCACCCTCAGTCTAGGGGGAGAGAGTATGAGAAGAAACCTCCATAGTCATCCCTACCCATTGCTCTGCCAGCCTATCCAGATGCTGAATTCTCACGAGCTCACTCATTGGAAGTGGCTGATGATTCAGTGGCATGTGTGTAACTCTTGTAGGGTAAAAAGTTCACAATCTGATCTTCCCCCTGTGTTTTTCTCAGGGTTAGGAGGGAGGGGAATCTGGTCTAACCAGCTCAAGCTGAAGCCTCAGAATATTTTCAAGCGCTGAGTCCAGCCACGATGCCGGTCACCATTATCCTTGTAAATGTCTATGTTGACAGCTCATTCTTATGCATCAGAAGCCTCTTGTTGAAGAAAATTTTAAATCAGCCGACTTAAATGGGTATCCTTGTTCTCCTCTATAGCTTAGGTTTATTACAAATGCTGACATGCACACAGAGTCTGAATTGTCATGTTGGGGACTCCCAGTGGGAAAACTCCCTGCCCTACTCAAAATCCCATTCCCTTGACTCCTAAATGTATCCTAGATTTAGAGCCGGAGGGGACTTTGGAGGTCATAGGATCATGGCATTATAGCTCTAGAGTGGGAAGGAGATTGTCCCTTCAAATCTCCTTCTACTTGTGCTTAAAATGAGGGCCAGAGACATGAAGCTTGTCCCAGGTCCCAGAGGTAGTAAGTAGCCAAGCTGGGATTTGAACCCGGGTCTTTTGACTCCAAATCCATCAGTTTTTGCAGTGCCGTAAATCTCAGGGAGGACCTTTCATGTGTCATAAGTCCCTTTGGAAGTCTGGTGAAGTCTGTAGACTTCTAAGAAGAAGGTTTGTAAATAAGTGAAAGAGAATAGTGAAAATAAAGATGTCCCCTCCCCATCCAAGTTCATAGACATTTTGAAATCTATCCCTTGGGGATCCATGAACCCTGACTTAGGATCCCTAACTCAGGGAATTTGCTTGAGACACCGAGGGTAATTGACTTGCTTAGGGTCATGCAATAAATGAGTGGCAGAGGAAGGATTTGAACCCAGGTCTTTGTGACTCCAGGGCAGGTAGATGATCAGTGGATAGAGCATCTGACCTGGAGCCACAAAGATCTGAGTTCAAATCCAGCCTCAAACACTTACTAGCTGTGTGACCCTGGGCAAGTCACTTAACTCTGTTTGCCTCAGTTTCCTCATCTGTAAAATGAGCTGGAAAAGGAAATGGCAAACCACGGCAGTATCTTTGCCAAAACAAAACAAAACAAAACCCAAATGGAGTCACAAAGAGTCGGACATGACTGAACAGCAGCAATAAAAATAACTTTGGGAATCTAAGCCTAATGCTCTATATCCATTACTCTACTTTGCCTCAAAGTCTTGGGTTTCATAATCTAACCACTATTCTGCAAACATATTTTGCAGTTTAGCCTTTCCCAGGAGACTGAGCGGCCTTGTCTCTTTTCCTTCATCATCAGGCGTTTCTATACATCCCCACACCAGCGTTTCGATTTTGCTCTGTCCTCATCTAAATTTAGTCCACACTTGAGTAACTGGGAGGCTCTTTTGAGGCCCTGACAAGGGGGACCAGACCAACAGAGGAGCCTCTGTTTGCTCCAGGGCGGAGGGGACATTCTCTCCGAGCGAGCGGTCAGCCCTATTGCTTTAGGCTTCTCCGCATACTCCGACTTCATCTCCGTCAAGTTAGACATCTGACAATCTTGAACAGAACCACTGTTAAATGCTCGGCATTCTTCTCAGAAACGGGCCTCCTCTCGAAGACTCTTTATTTGGAAATCCACACTGCAGAAATGGATAATTGTGTGGAAAGGTTTTGGGGGCTGGACAAGATAATAGCAGTTTTATAAGAGTCTGAGAGCAATGCCGAACCTCCTGGTTATCGTGTGTGTGTGTGTGTGTGTGTGTGTGTGTGTGTGTCCCAGCTCCTGGGTGTTGGCCCCATGTTCTTTGTGTTTTTATGACTGGCTTCTCTGAATTTATTTGGTCCTGTGAGGAGGGGTATGAGAGTTGGGAGAGAGAAGGAAGAGGAGTAGAAAGAGAAGAGAGGGGGAAATGAGAAAGAGGAAAGAGAGGGAGGGGGAGAGGAAAGGAAAGAGAAGAGAAAGAAAAATGTTAAAAAGAGAGGACAGAGGGCATGGGGAAGAGGAGATGAAATAGACTGTAGGTTGAGAGGGAAAGGGAGGCAAGAGAGAAAGGAAGAGAAGAGAGGAAAGAGGATATGACAGAGGGAGAGAAAGCAGTGAAAGTAGAGAGAGGAGAGAGGGAGAGAAGAATAGAGAAAGGGATTGGAAGAGGAGAGAGGTAAGGAGAGAGAAAAGAGGAGAAAGAGGAAAAAAGAAGGGGGGGGGAAGAAAAAGAATATGGAGAAGGTGAGTCAGTGGGCCATCCAGGGCTGTCCAAGGGCCATCTTGATTCTGTGAGGATACCTTGGATCTGACCTACCTGCCCCTTTTATTCCAGTTAATCTGTGAATGCTGATTATTGTGAATGTGTCCAATTGCGTGGAGTTTTTTTTTGTGAGCCAGACAAACATCCCCCGCCCCCCACCAGAGATGGGGCTAAGGCTGCCAAACACATTTCACTTATGATGCCTTCCAAATCACAAAGCTCAATTGCCTTTGGAGAGGTTTGGTTTGGCCTGGGGGCTAAGGTATTGTGTGGCTGGGGGTCTTTCTCCAGCACTGTGATGGAGACACTGTGGCACCCCTGGCCTATTCACCCTGGTGTTCTTGAGAATGGATCAGGCCTACTTCAGGGCATAAACACACTGTTCGGGGGCACATGGTCTATTCGGTTTTTACATGGTAAATAGAGAGGAGGGTGACAAGGTCCTTGCTTTCTTCTCACCTGTGTATGTCATCGTGCACCCACAAATGCACATCATCCTTTGGGAGGGGAAGATGTGCCGTACTTTGATACTTCCATGCATGCTTTGAAAGGCAGTATGGGGTAGTGAGTGGAGAGCTGGACCTGGGACTCAAACACTTAAAACCTGGGTTTGAATACCAGTAACCGTATGACCATGGTTGAATAATTCTCATCTCTGGGTCTCAATTTCCTCAGCTGCAAAATGGGGACAGTAAACTTACAATCTACCTTATAGGGTTTCTGTGAAGCTAGCTTTCTTTCCCCCTTCTCCCCCCTTCCTAATTTCCTCATTTCTGACTGGGCCACCTCTCTCGTTCCATGTACAAACTTTGAGTCATCTTCAACTCTTATCTCTCTTTCCCTAGACACCATGGACTCTCCCCCCGATATTTTGTCCTTTCTAGTTCTAGGACATCTTTGAATTTGTCCCCTTTTCTCCAGCCCCCTTGCCCACTGCCCTAGTTATGGCTCCCATCACTCCTTGTCCAGATATTGAATTGGCTTCTTAAGTGAAGCCTATCACCTCCCCAATCCATCTTCTTCTCAGCTGGTGAATGGATATTCCTAAAGCCTGCCTGCTTCTAGAACCCGCTGCTCCCAGAAGCTCTCAGTGGCCTCTAGAATAGCATAGAAACTCTTTTGTTTGGCTTTTCAAATCTTTCACAATCTGGTACGAGCCTTTCCAGGCTTATTGTAGATTATTCTCCTTCACACATGCATTTAAAACCCTTCACACAGTCAGTCAATGAGCATTTATTAAGCGCCTACCATGTGCCAGGCACTCTGCTAAATGCTTCACCACCTGACCCCTTTCTACAGTTTCCAGTTTTCCTACACTTATCTTCCCTCTACATAATCGATGATCCAGCAGCTCTGACCTTGCTGTTTCTCACATGGGCCATGCCATCTTCATCTCTGTGTCTTCACTGGCTGCCTCCCATACCTGAAATGCTCTTTCCTCCCCTCTGCCTTCTGCTATCACCAGCTTTCTTCCAGACTCAGCTCAAATCCTATCTTCTGTAGGAAGATTTCCCTGGCCCATCTCCCCACACCCCTTTCCTAGTCCCTTCCATTGGCTTCCTATCTGTATGTACATCATTTTGGCAGGTTCTCTCCTGAATTAGACTGTGAATTGCTTGAGAACAGGGACCATATTTTTGTCTTTCTTTGTAATCCCAGTCCTCAGTACAGTGCCTGCTATATAATATGTGCTCTTCTTCTTCTTCTTCTATGCAATTGGTGTTACATGACTTGCCCAGGGTCACACAGATAGTAAGTGTCAAGTGCCTGAGGCTGGATTTGAACTCAGATCCTCCCGACTCCAGGGCTGGTGCTCTATCCACTGTGCCACCTAGCTGTTACATAATAAGTGCTTAATAAATGCTTATTAACTGACTATATTTCTCAAAAAAAGCTGTTCCTTATATACAAGAGTCAATCTCCCATCTCCCTGACTTCTCTCCCATGCCTAAAATGCCTCCCTCCTCACCTCTGTCTCTTACCCCTAGCTTCCTTTATAACTCACCTGGGAGTCTTTTCCCTGTGGTCCCCCCTGCCAACACTTCCCCTCTACATTTTTCACCAGTATAGAAAATTCCTGGATGAGAAAATGCCCTTATGAGGGATCCCCAGGAATCCTTCCAGATCATTCTTTTCAAGGCACCCTCTACAGAAAATTCAGGGAAAAGCACAAAGAAGAATTTTGGCTCAGGATAAAGTTGGGGTCGTTTTCAGTCTGCAGTGTTGGAGGGAGAGAGCCCTCAGCAAGGAGATGCCCATAGCTGATGTTCCCATGGCATTTAAAAATTTATATATATTACATATATAGAGATATATACACACATGTATACATATGTAGATAAAAAACAAATGCTTTCTAGACATCATCCAGTCATTCATTTATTCAATAAACATTTACCAAGTGCCTATGAAGTGTCAGGCACTGTGCTCCTCAGCTAGCTGGTGCAGTGAATTAGAGCAGAGGGCTTGGAATCAGGAAGATCTGAGAGCAAATCCAGCCTCAAGACATTTTCTAGCTAGGCAAATGTGATTGTGCAAAGTGCAATTCTGGGCAAAGTGCTTAACCTATGTCTGCCTCAGTTTTCTCATCTGCAAAGTGGGGATAATAATAGCACCTAGCTCCCAGGGTTGTTGTGAGGAACAAATGAGGTAATCTTTGTAAAAGCCTTTAGCATACAATACCTGGCACCTGGTAGATGCTTAATAGATGTTTGTTCCTCCTCTCTCCCCTCACACAAAGATGAAAAGGAAACAATCTGCTTTCAGGGATCTTACATTCTTTATGTTTTTGTTTTATTTAGTATTTCATTTTATTTTATTTTTAACATTTGTTTTTAAAACTTTGAGTTCCAAATTCTCTCCTTTCCTCCCTCCCCATTCCCCCATCCCCACCCTCATTGAGAAGGCGCGCAATTTGATAAGGGTGATACATGTGTATAGAAAAACATTTCTATAATTGTCCTGTTGTGAAAGAAAACATAGACCAAAAAACCCAACAAAAAACAAACCCTTAAGAAAAATAAAGAAAGCAAAAAAAAAGCATGCTTCCATCTGTATTCAGATACCATCAGTTCTTTGTCTGGGGATGGATAGCATTTTTATCATGAGTCCTTCAGAGTTGTCTTGGATCATTGTATTGCCGAGGATAGCTAAGTCACTCGCAGCTGATCATCGCATAATATTGCTGTTACTTTGTGCACTGTGCATTTCACTTTGTATCGGTTCGTGTAAGTCTTTCCAGGTTTTTCTGAGAGCATCCTGCTCCTCATTTCTTATAGCACAGTAGTATCCCATCACAATTATATATGACAACTTGTTCAGCCCTTCCCCAAGTGATGGGCATCCTCTCAATTTCCAATTCTTGGTCACCACGAAAAGAGCTGCTATAAATATTTTTGTACGTGTGGGTCCTTTCCCTTTTTGTTTCTTATCTCTTTTGGGATATGCACTTAGTAGTGGTATTGCCAGGACCTTACATCCTTTTGTGGGAAACAGCATGAATACAAGTAAGTAAATACCAACATCAGCTAAATGCAAGTCAGCTTTCAAAGAGAGCACTAGCAGCTGGGGGTGGAGGTGGGGTAGACATAATATGATACAGATTAAATTTAAAAGCATGCCTGATGGACACTTTTTTTCTGGAGAGCTGGATGTTAAATATTTAGCAACACATCGTTGCTTTAGGGCCAAGGAAGCATATTGCATGCCTTAGGGGAAAGTTTAACAACAGCAACAACAACAACAATAATAATGACTCACGTTATGTAGCACTTGGAGGTTTTCAGAGTGTTTCTATAGGGTCATAGACCTAGAGTGGGAAAGGACCTCAGAGGCCATCTGCTCCCTCACAATAGGCGCTTCATAAATGCTGATTGGCTGACTCCACGCCCATTTGACAGATTAGGAAACTGAGGCCTGGGGTGGCTAGTTCCAGATGCAGAATTTGAACCCATATTCATTGATTTCAGCACCAACATCCTTTTTCTGTTCAGTCTTGTCTCATTCTGCTTTAATAATGACTGGTGTTCCTATAGCCCTTTAAAGATTGCAAAGCACCTTATGGGCATTATGTCATTTGCTTCTCACAGCAATTCAGGGAAGTAGGAGCCAGAGATGCTGTTGTCTGCTCTTTATGGAGAAGGAAGCTGAAGCTCAGAAAAAGGAGCATGGAAGGGTGGAGAGAGAGCTGGCCCCGGAGCCAGGAAGCTCTGGGTTCCAGTCCTGCCACTGACACCCACTGACTATGTGAGAGAGGTATGGAGCTGGGATGCATATCCCACTCTATTAGTTCCAGGTGGGGAACTGTTTTCCTGTTTTCCCCTCCTCTTCTTGTTCCCTTGTCCTCCTCCTCCTCCTCCTCCTCCTCCTCCTCCTCCTCCTTCTCCTCCTCTTTCTCCTTCTTCTTCTTCTTCTTCTTCTTCTTCTTCTTCTTCTTCTTCTTCTTCTTCTTCTTCTTCTTCTTCTTCTTCTTCTTCTTCTTCTTCTCTTCTTCTTCTCTTCTTTCTTCTTCTTCTTCTCTTCTCTTCTCTCTTCTCTTTCTCTCTTCTTCTTCTCCTCTCCTTCTTCTTTTCTCCTCCTCCTCCTTCTCTCCTCTTCTCCTTCCTCTTCTTCTCCTCCTTTCTTCTCCTTCTTCTCCTGTCCTCCTCTTCTCTCTCCTTTCTTCTCCCTTTCCCTCCTCCTCCTCCTTTCCTCCTTTCTCTCTTCTCCTCCTCCTCTTCCTCTTCCTTCTTTCTTCTTCTTCTTCTCTCTCTTCTTCTTCTCTTTCTTCTTCTCTTCTTCTTTTCTTCTTCTTCTCTTCTTTCCTCTTCTTTTCTTCTTCTTCTTCTTCTTCTTCTTCTTCTTTCTTCTTCTTCTTTTTTTTCTTCTTTTCTTCTTCTTCTTCCTTCTCCTTTTCCTCCTCCTCCATCTCCTCCTTCTTCTCCTTCTCCTCCTCCTCCTTCTTCTCTCTGTCTCTCTCTCTCTGTCTCTGTCTTTCTTTCTGTCTCTGTCTCTCTCTGTCTCTCTGTCTTTGTCTCTCTGTCTCTGTCTCTGTCTCTCTCTCTCTCCCCTCCCTCCCTCCCTCTCTTGCCCCTCCCTTTCACTCAATGGCATTCATAGCCTTGTGGCCATCCTTGACTCTTCCCTCTGCTTCATATCCCGTTTCTAATTAGTTCTGAAGTCTTATACTTCCTCCCTCCACAGTATCCCTTGGATCTGTCTCCTCTCATGCACCCTCTGCCATCATTTGGGTCCCTCTTCCCTCTCACTGGGACTATTTTCCTGCTTCTAATTGGTTTCTCTGCCTTTATTCTCTCCCTTTCCAAACCATCCTCTCCTGCCAAACTGATATTGCTAAAACACAGATTTGATCCCATCGCTTGCATCAGTTTGGGCTCCCTATTCCCCCTAGAATAAATAAGAATCCTCAGTCTGGATTGAAAGCCTGCCACACCTTGGCTCCCAGCTACTTTTCCAGATGTTTCTTTTTTCTCCCCACTCATCAGGGTTAATGTATTATTATTACTACTAATAATCATGTACACAATGCTGTAAGATTTAGGAAGCACTTTACATTTGCTAACTTGTTTGATCCTCACAACAATCCTGTGAGCTAAGTGCTATTAATCTCATTTTACAGATGAGGAAACTGAGGTAAGTACTATTGTTATTATTCCCATCTTATAAATGAGGAAACAGGTTGAGTGAAGTTCATTGACTTGCCCAGGGTCACAAAGTTTGAAAGTACCTGGGGCAGGATTCAAACTCAGATCTTCTTGACTCCAGGCCCTGTGTTGGATCCACCAAGCTTGACAAACATCAGCAAACATGATTATTTCTATCTTCAAAGAACAGAAAAAGGAGAATTGTATACGGAACCAGGAATCTCAGTTATGTACAACTTTTTTCTTAAAGGGCATAATACATTTTCCATGGCAATTTCATACTTTCCTGTGTCTGTGTCTCTTTTTGAACTTTCTTCTCTCTTCTGTGTATGTTATAAACATATCATGAATGCTCTCTGTCTTCTCTCTTCCTCTTCATCCTTCCTTCTTCTTTCTTTCTTTCTTTCTTTCTTTCTTTCTTTCTTTTCTTTCTCTTTTATCTTTTCTTTCTTTCCTTTTTTCTTTCCTTCTTTCTTTCCTTTTTTCTTCCTTCCTTCCTTTCTTTCTTCCTTCCTTCCTTCCTCTCTCTTCCTTTCTTTCTCTCCTGCCTTCCTTCTTTCCTTTCCTCCATCCCTCCCTCCTTCCTTCCTCTCTCTCTCTCTCTCTTTCTTTCTTCCTTCCCTTCTCTTTTCCTTCCTTTCTCTCTCTTTCTTTCCTTCCTTCCTTCCCTCCCTGCCTCCTTCCTTCCTCTTTGTTTCTTTTTTCTTTCTTTATTTTTCTTTCTTCTTCTTCTTCTTCTTCTTCTTCTTCTTCTTCTTCTTCTTCTTCTTCTTCTTCTTCTTCTTCTTCTTCTTCTTCTTCTTCTTCTTCTTCTCCTCCTCCTCCTCCTCCTCCTCCTCCCTCCTCCTCCTCCTCCTCCTCCTCCTCCTCCTCCTCCTCCTCCTTCTTCTTCTTCTTCTTCTTCTTCTTCTTCTTCTTCTTCTTCTTCTTCTTCTCCTCCTTCTCTTCCTACTCCTCCTCCTCCTCCTCCTCCTCCTCCTTTTTCTGCTTCTACAGGTGGAGGGCTTAATGTATTTTTAGACAAAGCCCTTGTTAAAATGCAAACAAGGGGGAGGGTTCTTAGTCATGAGTCTAGAATCACAGATTGTCAGAAATCACCAATTCCGACCTATACTTAAGCAAGAATCCTGTCCAGACCCTTCCCTCCACAGGCTCTACTTCCCCTGTTGAGGGGAAGCCACTCCCTCTGAGGTAGCTGATCATTCTGCTTTGGGACAGTTCTAATCACCAGAAAGTGTTTCCTGATTTCCAGCCCAGATTAGCCTCTCAGCACCTTCCCCCACTGCTCCTTCTTCTGCCTCTGGGGCCAAGCAGAACAAAGATAATCCCTCCTCCATTTGACAGCCCTTCAAATATTTGTAGACAGCTCTCATGTCCCCCTGAAGGCTTTTCCAGGCTCAACATAATAACTGACATTTATGGAGCGCTTTACATACACTATCTCATCCCATTGAATTATACCGCCTCTTCAGTCTGAGTAATTTCTGTTAGCTACCGTTTTCCAGTAGGCATTTTTTCCAACCTTTGAATTATTTAGAGCTGGAAGGGACCCTAGAGGTCATCTCACTTACTAAAGGGGGGCCCGAAGAGTTAATGGTCAAAGTCTCATTGAGGGGGCAGTAATGGAGGGATAACGAGATAAAACTGGACACAAAAGTAGGAGCCCATTTATGAATGACTTTGAATGTGGGGATGAGGAGGTCATACTTTCTCTTTAGGGCACTGGGGAGCCATGGAAGGTTTTTGAACAGAACTGGGAGCACATAAAGAAGATACGTGGCTTGGACAGAGATGAGGGGAAAGGACTGAAGAGATCCCAGACTAGAGTCAGGAAAGCAATCAGTAATGAATTACATTCAAACATTAGCCTTATAAGTGTCCTATCTGGATTTTAGAAAACCATCCTCCTCTCCTCTTGCATGCCTACAGAGTATCCTTTCTTTTTGCACAGCCCAGCCAGATGGGAGGCATTGGAGTAGTAGAATAAGGACCTGGACTCAAATCCTGATTCTGCTCTTCAGGACCTGCATGACCTTGATAAAGTTACCCAACTTCCCTGGGACTCAATTTCCTCATCTGTAAAATAAGGTTACTCAACTAGATGATATCTAGGATCCCTTCCTGCTCTAAATCTATGGTCCTATGAGCCGATGCCAGACTCTGGATTTCTGGGATATAACCTGAGTACAGCTGATCATGTCCGGCTTTGTCCACAAGCATTTATCAGGCTCCTAATACTGTGTGAAATAAAACTGTGTACTTGGAAGCCCTGTGTCAATATCACACCTACAACACTTGGACTTGGAGTCAAGAAGACACAAGTTTGAATCTGGCCTTGGATGCTTATTAGCTTTGTAGCCCCAGGCAGGTCACAGAATCATGGAATGAGCTTGGAGAGGGACTTTGGAAACCATCAAATCCATATCCCTCATTTAGCAGAGGAGGAGCCAAGAGAATGATCTGCTCAAGGTCACGCAGGTGGCAAATAACCAAAGCCATATTTGTTGTCCTCTGGCTCCAAAAACACAATAATGTTCCCATTGCCTCTCACCCAAGCTTTCTGGGCCCCCATTTCCTCGCCTCTAAATTGGGGATAATAACACTCACTCCCTCATGGGGATGATGTGAAAATCAAATGAGATTAGGTTGAGAATGTGCTATTCGAACCATAAAACATCAAATCAATGTTGGCTATAATAACTCTGAAGTTTGTAGAAATGTCAGTGATTATTGCCATCCTCACCACAATCTTCATCATCATTATTGTATTAGTATACCATGTAGGGCTGAGTACAGAGCCTCATGATGTCTTTACTGGATCGGTTATTTTCTTCTCATTCCCATCTGGTCTTTCACCTTTATCATTCTCATAGTGATCCTACAAGGGAGGAAAAGGGTGTTATTACTCCTTTTTTTAGATATGGCAAAGCTGACTATTAATAGAGGATGCCTCTATAATTCTTTTGGGCTTACAACAGCCTCATGAGGTAGGTTTCACAAGGTACTGTTATCTCCATTTTGCAGATGAGATAACCGGGTGGGACCATAGAATCAAAGCTTTAGAGGTAAAAGGGACCCCAGGCCAACCTTCACTTTTTACAGGTGAAGAAACTGAGGCCCAAGGAGGAAAAGTGACTTGTGCCAGGCCCTAGAGGTAGCAAGAGACAAAGATAGAATCTGGCCTCCAATCCTCAGGTTCTTAGGTCCTATTATCATACTGCCTCTCACTTCACCAGGAAGACCTGGTTTCCAATTCTGTCTCTTGCTTACTGCGTGCCCATGGAGGAATGGCTTAACCTTGCCCAGATTCCTCATCTATAAAACAAGAGGATTAGGCTAACTGGACCATGAGGGTCCTTCCAGCTCTAACTTTGTGATCCTCATATGTCCTCTTTCTGCTGTATCCCACTGTGAGGGTCATGCCCAATTGCTGGTTGTCGGCATTTGGAATTCCTATAGTTCAATGCTGTTACCACTAGACAATAGAACCAAGGACATAGAAATTGGAAATATCCCTACTCTCTGATCTAGCCCCGTTCCCTCAGAACTCACTCCCCTAACCATATTTCAAACTTCTTGGGGGGTTACTTAGAAATATAGTTCCTATTTCTTTTTTTAATTCTTTTTTAGGGGAGCAGGCAGGGCAATTGGGGTTAAGTGACTTGCCCAAGGTCACACAGCTAGTAAGTGTGTCAAGCCTCTGAGGCCCCATTTGAACTCAGGCCCTCCCGACTCCAGGGCTGGTGCTCTACTCACTGAGCCACCTAGCTGCCCCTGCTTCCTATTTCTTAAAAAAAATTTAAAATATCTTTTGTTTTGACATTATTTTTATTTATAAAAAAATTCCTTTCCCTCCTTCTTACCCGGGAAAGCCACCTCCTAACAAAGGAGAAAAAAAAAAGAAAACAAAGATTCAGTAAAGCTTTCAACCGAGTCCAATATTGTATGCAGTCCTTCACACCCATAGTTCTCCACTTCCCCAAAGATGAGAGGAAGGTGCAGTATCATATATTCGGAAGATGTACTTTATTATTATTATTATTATTTTTAATATAAAACCGTGTACTTTCAGTTAGCCTGGACTTAGAGAACACTTTTAAGGTTGTTGCAATGCCTACATTCTACGTACAATGTAATTCTTTTTTTTCTCCAGGAGAGATGGCTTGGAATAACGATTCGACAGCTGGTTTGGGGAGCAGGAAGATTTGGCTACAAGTCCTGTCTCTGACACTTACTGGCTGGATGACCCTGGGTAAGCCTCTTAACATCTCAGTGCCGTGAACAGCTCTTTGAGAGTGCAAATTGTAAAGAAGGTTCTGACCTGCTTTGGTGGAAGGAGTGTCCTCATCTGGGAATTCCTTATATCAGTGAAATCCAATGTCCAGTTCCTATCTTTATCTGTTTTTTTTTCTCCAACCGTTACTTCTCTTGTTCCTGAGGCTCATGACCTTCGTGTACAATTGCTTCCCATTATGTCTTCCCATTTTTTTCTTCCCGAGAGGATTTGGAAAAATTTTAAAGTGGTTAATATTAACGACTGATTTCAATTTTAAACAAGCTCCTCGGGTGAGAACCAGCCAGACACAAAAGGATTCTCACCAGTGCCTTGTGCGTGCTCATCTCAGCTCTGAAAACCCCCCACCCAGTGTGGGACCCAAGGTCACCGCCCTTCGGAACACTGCATGTCTCTTCTGAGGGGAAATACTCCTGGCAGATGCCGGGAGGGGCTGGAGGAAGGGGGGAAGAATTCAGGGATGAAGGGGCCTGCCAGATGTTGGCTCCAAGGGCGGGGTGTGGGGATGAAGAGGCCTGCCAGATGTCTGCCCATGCAGAATACTTGCAAACACCTGCTTCCCAGGAGCTCAGGAAGATGAATCGACATTGCTTCTACTATATCTCTTTAAACAAATTTTAAAAAAAATTATCTCTGGCAAATAAATGCAGAATCCAAGAGCCTTAATAACTATTTTCTCCAGAGTTTCTTGCCTAGGAGCACATCTTCTTTAAAATTCGGGTTGAGGGTTATGGAAATTAAAATACACAATCAGCCCATAGACTGATTGGTAAATAAAGAGGGTCGGAGGAGCTCTCCATTTCAATCTGTCTCTGGAAGAAACTCTAAAGACAATCACCTCTTATTTGCTATTTATTTTATCTTCCCATTAAACAACAGTTTGCTTTCCTCTCTCCCCACAATGAATTTAATAGATTTATTCATCAAGTTTTCTAAATTTAGACACCAAACTGATGTTTTCCTCCCCCTGCGTAATCTTATTTTTAGCAGCTCTTACATAAAGCCAGGCAACGAACGAGACGGCAAAATGACTAACTTGTATTGACCTGAAATGCACCAATAGAATAAAATAGCAGTAATGAAGATTGATGAGCTGTGGCCAGGCTGTAATACCCAGGGGCCCACTGGAAATCTGCTTTCTGGTGGAAACTTTTTGCCATGGTGGTTTTGGCCCAGGAATATTTCCTGTGGGTTCTGGTGGCTTTGGCATTCCTGGTGATCCCAGAGACTGAGATAGCCCTGACCATTAGCCATTGTTTCTAAGGCCTGTGCAGTCATAATGGCTATGTGAGTGAAAACTTATGGACCTTGGGTTTTAAGGGATTTCAGCCTCTTTTGTGTCCAGTTTTCATTTATTGGGGTCATAATAATCAATCAAGCAATGTGTATTAGGCATTTACTCTGTGCTAAGCTTTGGAGTTGCAACTGGTCATTACATGGATGTGAGTTCCAATATTTTTTTTGTTGCATAAATGCCACATTTGCAGCATATGCCAATTAACGGGCACTCCATCCAAACGTAGGCTTATAACTGGTAGGGTCCTTAGAAATACCCTAGCCCAACTCCTTCATTTTACAGATGAGGGAAGAGTGAAAGTTCGATGATTTGCCCAAGGTCACAGCAGGTAGCAAGTAGCCGAGGTGGAGTTTGAACCTGAGTCTTCAGAATCTAGGGCCACTCCACCGCCTCTTATCTCAAACTTTGATCCCCCAATCTGAATCATCTACACCATTTATACTGGAAAAAGCATAATGGAATAGAACAATATTATGCCAGGTAAAATTTTAATACTTCAAAGACCTCTGGTTTTGTCAATGTAAGCATTCTCCCACTGACATTGGCCATGACTTTTTTGTTTTTGAGAGTTGTCATAGCCAAACAAAACAAATGAACAAAACCCCACCATTACCCATGAGCTGACCTAGGGATGGGCAGCCACAAACTTAGCTGGGCTAGTCTTCGGAAAAGGTGTATTCAGCTAATTGCCAGATCTGTCCATTTTCATAAAATGAGATTGAGTCAATGAACCAAGGAGAAGAAAATATATTTGTTCTGTGTCTTCCTTTGCTTTTGGCCATGTGGCCTCGAGGCTGCAGGTTCCCCACCCCTGGTGTGCTCTGATAGAGCTGGGTTACCTTTGATTTTTTCTTCTTTTTTCAGTGTTTCCATTGTGCCCCCACAGGGATGGGGTCCTTCTGTATCTGTTTGCCTCACTTGGAATTACCGTGTTCCCATGTTTCCTTTATATTTTCTTCCTAGAGGCAGCCAAGAGGCATTGTCGGTAGAGCACCGGACTTGTAAGATGGGGTATGATCTAATCTCTGACATCTTTTAGCTGTGTGACCCTAGGCAAGTCACAAACAAAATGGGTTTAATAATAGCACCATCTCATGGGGTTGTTATGATGATCAAATGAGATAATATATTGTAAAGATCCCCGTTAAGTAAGTCACATCAAGCCAACAGCATTTATTAAGATCTTCCTGTGTATCTGAAACTGTGCTAAATGCTGGAAATCTAAGCATTTGAAAATCTTAAAATGTTATGGAAATATGAGCTTTATTGTTATTTTTGGGACATTTTTATGGCATCTTGATATTCCATGGAATTCACAGCTTTCACTGTATCAGTGGATCTGGGACCTTACTGAAGTACGCTCTCCTTCCCTCTGCCATTGAGGATCCCAAGCCATCTCTGCCTCCTGCATGGTCTAAGAGTGGTATTTGTAGAGCATCTGGTTCAGCCATTCTTTAATCCTTAGGCTAGAGGTCATTCCCAGTGTTTGGCTGTTGCAAACACCCAGATACCCGAAGGATCTGTGATTGGTCAGAGCAGGGAACTTCTTCCCATGATGGGCATTTATTAAGTATCCATTATGTGACAGGTATGGAATTAGATGCTAGGGATATAAAGAGAGAAATGAACCAATACCTGCCCCCAATATGCTTACATTCTAAAGAGAAAAACCAACATGTACTAACATGATAGGAAAATACAAAATACATGCAAAGTAAATATAAAATATTTCTTTCAGGGGAAGACACTAACAGCTGGGGAAATCAGGAAAGGCTTCATGTAGGATGACCCATGAGCTCAGCTTTCAGGGAAACGAGGGATTCTAAGTGGAGGAAGTGGAGGGAATGCATTCAGGTCATGGGTAATACTAGCTTGTTGCTTGGAAGACACAGAGACCAGAAGGCAACAGTTGCCTGTGTGAGGAAGAGCAAGAAGGCCATAGTACAATAAAGGAAAATTTTAAGTGCCTGCTATGTGCCAGGCACTGTGATAGGTACTTTATAAATATAAACTCATTTGACCCACACAACAACCCTGTGAGGTAGGTGCTATATTACCTCAGTCTGAGGAAACTGAGGCAGTAATATATAATTATTATATAATATGTAATAAGGCTGGAGAGCTAGGTTTGCCGGGTTGTAAAGATTTTAAAATACTAACTGTGGGGTTTGTGTTTCTTCCTAGAGACTGCAGTTGACTTTAGGGATGTATTTGTCCAACTGAATGCTTTCATTCAGAGACTTGCGGGGAACTATTCTCTCCCCTCTTCCTTCTAGCTCTAGAATACTCTGATTCTGTGATTCTTATCCCAGCACAAGGTACATTTTAAAAAGGTAATTTCTCTCTAATGAGCTGTGGCAGATTCCCCACCCATTTGTTTCCTCAATGATGCCTGTGACTAGAGACAGATGTGCGTAGTCAGCTGCTGATCCCTGTAGCTAAAGTGACCTGGATTATCTGGGCTCTAGAAACACAGGGAAAACTACCCAAACCCCAGAAGGTTCTTTTCTCATCCACCTTGAGAGGCAGCCTGGAATAGGGTCAAGAATTCTGATTTTAACTAGCTGTATGACTGTGGACATTCATAGGGTAGAGAGCTGGAAATCCTAGTTTCTAGAGTTTCCTAGAATCCATGGCTTCCTTCAAAGCTCAATTCAAGAATCACCTTCCTCAGGAAGTCTTTCCTGATTGTCCCTAGCTGCTTATATTGCCCCACCAAAAATCCCTTGTTTTTATTCTTCGTATGTATCAGGGATTGGTCCATTTTTGTATTTGTATTCCCCAGTGCTTAGCACAGTGCCTGGTACATAGTAGGTGCTTAATAAAGGCTGATTAGCGGATTGATTGGTTGACTGGAAAGAAATTTAGAGATCATAGAACTCGAGCTAAAATGGATTTCAGAGGCCATCTAGTACAACCCTCTCATTTTATAGATGAGGAAACATCTGTACAGGCCATGGGCAAGTCACTGGACCTATCTATGACTTACTTTCCTCTTCTGTACCTACCCTTGCTTAGGACATGAAAAAATTGGTTGTTATATATAATTGAAAAATTATAAATTTCAGTTAGAGGTTATTGAAAATCAGAATGTAATTCCCTCCACCCCCAACCCGCAGAGTCCATATTCCCAGAGGTTAAGAACCTCTGATTTTGTACTTTAAGGTTTGCAAAATGCTTTCTATACATTTAGGTGGACTGGAGTCAGGAAGATCTGAATACAAATCTAGCCTCAGACACTTATAGCTGTATGACCCTGGGTAAGACACTTAATCTCTGTTTACCTCAGTCTCCTCCTCTGTAAAATGGGGATTATAATAGTATGTACCTCTCAGGGTGGTTGTGAGGATTAAATGAAATAAAAATGGTAAAGCACTCAGCACAGGGCCCAGCACCTAGTAGGAGCTATGTAAATGTGAGTGATTATTGTTTGATCCTCACAACAAGCCTGTGTGTGTGTGTGTGTGTGTGTGTGTGTGTGTGTAGGTGCTATTATTATCATTCTCATTCTACAGGTAAGGAAACAGAGGCTGAAAGAGGCCCAGGGTCGTACAGCTAGTAAGCGTCTAAAAATTCCAATCCTGGTGCTCTTTCCACAGGCTAGCTCTCAGGCAAATCCTTGGAATCCTCAAGGCACTGGAGGAGTGGGCGCTATCATTCCCCCTGAGCGATCCTTACCCTCTCTTGTGTCCCAGATGCTTCCTCAAGTATCATTTGGAAATTTTCAGATCTGATCAGATGTTCTCCATCCTTGTTATCGCTACAGGTGCTCACTTAGTTCTAGATAAATACAGGCCCTCTCCCCCTACCCCACAACATGTCGTAGCTTTATATGCGGCTAATGGAGCAAAGCCAGGCTCAGACGTCAAATTAAACGGCCCAGCTCTGTAATCACTCAGACTGACACGGCATAAAAGGATAATTAGGAGTTCATTACAGGCAACATTGTTTGTTCAGCTAAATTGATTTCTCAGCTGCCCATGTTTTCTGTTTACTTACTGAGTGCTCTGCTGCGCCATTGGGTTGGCGAGCTAGGAAATCCCTTCTTGGGAACTCTCTCCCCCCTTTTTTGTTTCTTTTCTGTCCAGTGAAGTTTTTAAATATAATTTGACCTGGAGGTGGCTGAGTCTCTGGAGGAGCATCTAGGCGTGCCCCAATGGCCCACCTGTGCTAATCGATGCCTGCCACCAGTATGGTGATGCCTCTGGTGGGCAAGGAAACAATAGTGGGACCTTTCACCATGCTCATGAATGTGCAAAATTATTTATAGTAATTCTTTTCATGGTGGCAAGAAAATGGAAATTAAATTATGGCAAATGAGTGTGATGGCATGCTATTGTACCATAAGGAATGATGAAGGGAACAGTTTCAGAGAAACTTGGGGAGACTCATGAACTGATGCATAGTGAAGTGAGAAGAGCCAGGAAAAGAATGGATACATCAACAGTAACAATATAGAAACAAATAATACTAACAGACTTAAAAAACAAGCACCCTCTAATCAACACAAAGAGCAAGCACCATTCCAGAGGACTGATGATGAAACATAGTACCTGTCTTCTGATAGAAAGGAGATGAGATGGACTCAGGATAAAGAATAAGACAGATGTTTTTGGGCATGACCAATGTGAGAATTTATATTGTTTGACTTTGTATATTTGTTACAGAGTTTTCTATTTCTTTTCCTTTTTTAGTGGTCGGGGAGGTGGGAGGGAAAGAAAACAAATATTTGTTAATTGAAAAAACAGTATTAAAATTCTTTGGAATGTGTTTAGCTTTTCCCTTGCTATTAACTTCCCCACATTGGGTAGGAGAGGTGAGTGTTTGGTCGGGCAGACATCTAATACTGTAGAGCTCCTGATGAAGTTCTGTGCCAAAGTCTTCTTCAAGCCATATTCTTAGCCATGAAGACTAATATAAATAATAATAATGATAGCTCACATCACCATCACATTTTCAGGTTTGCCAAGCTCTTCATACATGTGATGTCATTTCATCCTTACAACAAGCCTATGAGGAAGATCCCATTATTATGCTCGTTTTCTAGATTACAAAGCAGGTTCAGAGATATTAGGTGATTAGCCCAGGGTTGCACAGCTAATAAGTAACTGAGGTAGGATTCAAACCCAGGTTGTTTTGACTTCAATTTAAACACTCTGTAAACATACTGCCTCTCAAATCAATCAATCAACAAGCATTTATTAGGCACCTACTATGTGCCATACACTTGCTATCTATGGACATAAAGACAAGAAAGAAACAATCCCTGTCTTTGAAGAGCTTGCATTCTATTGGATGACAATTTGTATGGATACAGGAAAGATATGAAGTGGATAGAAGATGATTCAGAGAGGCATTAGCAGCCAAAAGGGGTGGTTGATTGGTTGTTGTCCTTCATTCTCAAAGAGGACCAAAAATGACATCTCTATGTTGGGATCAAAGTATAGTGTGTCCACCTGGCTGATCAGAAGGCTCTACCACAGGTTGGGCACAAATAGGAAATGTTTGTGTCCCTTTTTAAAAAACAGATTAATGTAATGAGAATTAATAAGTATGTATTATTCATTCACAGATACTACTTTAATTGTTCTCATATTCTTTTTAAGTATTAGTGTTCTGTCATCCTCATTTGCTTGAGGGCTCCATGAGGGCAGAGGCTGTCTTGCTCTTTTATACCCACCAAAACTTAGGACTTTCTATATGGTTACATGCTCATGAAATAGTAAGGTCCAGTATGATGTAAAGGGCCCAGGAACCAGAGGCTGAAAACCTAGATTCAAATTCCTGGGCCTGCCATCTTCTATCTTCACTATTTTTGGCAAATCACTTACCCCTCTCAGGGACTCAGTTTTTTCATCTGTAGATATGAAGGTGTTCAACTAGATAATCTCTTAGTTCCATTCCAGCTTTAAAATATCATGATCCTAAATGACAATAGAGGGTATCTAAAATTGCTACTTATCCATGATTCATTCATTTACCATCTACCACTCACTAAGCCTATATTAAACTCCTGTACTTGGAAGACAAAAAAGGATTAGATGAGATCCTTGTCTTCAGAGAATTCCCAGTTTTGTTGTTGTTGTGGGGGATGAGTAGGTTCAGACCTGTACAATTCCATCAGTATAGAAAACTCAGACTCACAGAATTTTTAGGGTTAATAGGGATCAAAGTAGCTACATAGTCCAACCTAGGCGTACATCTCACGTGTCTTTTGAGCTACTGCAGTTCTGCTTTGCTCATAGAGCATAGTGCCTTCTTTGATTTGGGCATGCTGGATGGTCTTGTGCCAGTGTCTCCCATGTCTTACAATTGATACCAAAGTTCTTCAGAGAGACTTTGAGAGTGTCCTTGTATCACTTCTTCTGACCACATGTCAGTGCTTGCCTTGGGTGGGTTCTCCATAAAATAGTCTTTTAAGCAAACAGATGTTTGGCACTCCAACAACATGGCCAGCCCACCAGAGTTGCACTCTCTGCAGTAGAGTTTGAATGCTTGGCAGTTCAGCTTGAGAAAGGCCATCAGTGTCTAGTACCTTATCTTGCCAGGCAACCTTTAGAGTATTCCTAGGACAATTCAAATGGAAGAGATTCGGCTTCCTGGTATAGCACTGGTATACTGTTCAGGTTTCATAGGCATACAACAAGGTCAACACAACAGCTCTGTAGACCTTTGGTTTGGTAGGCAGCCTGGTATCTCTCCTCTCTTACACTTTCCTTTGGAGCCTCCCTAACACTGAATTAGCTCTGGCAATGAGTGTGTCAACCTCATCTATGTGTACATCCCTGGAAAGTATATTGCCAAGTTAAGTGAATTTATCCAAAGCATTCAAAATTACTCCATTTGCTATGACTGATGGATTCACATATGGATGGTGTGGTGCTGCCTGGTGGAAAATTGGTTTTAATTTTCTTGATATTGATTGCCAGACCAAAATTAGCACAAGTGGCAGAGAATCAATCCATACTCTATTGCATCTCAGCCCCAGACGCTGCACTGAGTGCACAAGTATCTGTGAACCAAAAGTCATGCACCAATTCTCCTTCCACTTTAGTCTTGGCTTGTAGCCTCTTCAAGTTAAACAATTTACCATCAGTGTGGTAGGTGACATTGATGCCACTTTTGTACTTGTTGAAGGAATCTGACGACATCACTGAAAATATTATGCTAAAAATCATGGGAGCAAATACAGAGCCCTGCTCCTCTCCATTGGTGACTGGGAGAGCGGGAGAGCATTGTTTGTTATCAAGGACCCAAGAAAGCATGCTATCATGAAACTGGCATATAATACTGATGAACTTCTCTGGCAACCAAATTCTGCCACGATCTTTCACAATCCCTCATGACTGACAGTATCAAAAGCCTTTGAGAGACCGACAAACATTGTGTGCAGAACTCTGTTCTGCTCCTGGCAGAACACCCAAAGGGGATGGGGAGATCAGGAAAGTCTTCATGTAGAAGGTGGTGCATATGCATGGACAAATGCAAGCTTGTTTTCAGAGGAGAGAAAGCACAACAATTGGGAATGAGAATCAAGGATCATGAAAGAAGATGAGGTTTTGGGAGAAAGAGAGGAGGAGGGAGTTAATTCCAGAAGTTAGGAATGGCCTGTGCAAAGGCATTGAGATGGGAAATAGAAGACTGAATCTGGGAAATGGCCAACAATCCAGTTTAGTTGTGATTTTGAGTGTGTGACTGGAAAATAATATGAAAAAAAGGCTAGAAGTCATGCTGTGAAAGAAGAAACAGAATAAAAGAGAAAAGTCACAAAAAATAAAAACAAAAATGAAAATAGATGCTTCAATCTGCATTCAGACTCCATAGTTCTTTATCTATATGTGGATAGCCATTTTCCATCATGAGTCTTTTGGAATTGTCTTGGATCATTGTATTGCTGAGAAGAGCTAAGTTCATCACACAGTGTTGCTGTTGCTGTGTATAATGTTCTCCTGGTTCTGCTCACTTCACTCGGCATCAGTTCATGTAAGTCTTTCCAGGTTTTCTGAAATCTGCCTGTTCGTCATTTCTTATGGAACAATAATATTCCATTACATCCATATACCACAACTTGTTCAGCTATTCCCCAATTAACGGGCATCTCCTCAATTTCCAATTATTTGTCTCTAAATTTTTTAGTGCCTTTTGCTTAAAGAACAACTTAACTCAACAGAGCTGTCTTATGCCAGGCTTTGCCCAGCTACCTGCTTCATCATCCCTTCTGGAAGACTTAAGAGATCTGAAGATTCCTCTGGTTCACTGTGGGAAAGGGGTAAAAAGAAAGCCATTAGATGAAAATAGCACCCCAGGGAGGCCCCTTGTCTGTCCTTCATGTGTCACAATGTGGCTGTTGGTCTGGGGTTCCTCTTAGCAAAGGGACAGACCCCATGTCTTGCGGCAACCTCACAAGAGTTTCTAGAGTTTGATGGGAACCAGACTTCATATGTCTTTCTACCAAAATAAAAAACTGGATGCATTATTCCATAGTGAAGTATTCCGTACACACTCAATACTTCCCTTTCCCCATCGCAGGAAGGGCCGCTAATTGAGAACCAAATTGAGAGCCTTTGCCTCTGCTGAGAAAGCCCAGGGCCAATGATCTTAAGGTTTTGTGGCTTACCCCATTGGTAATCATGGTCCCTTTGGTGCTCTGGGGATACTCTATGGCTTTCCACACAGAGCTCAATGCTCCTGCCTTCTGGCAGAAAGAAGGAATTCCACAAGGAGGGAGTTCAGTTCAAGCACCCAGCTCAAATGACCAGGCAAGCTAAATGCCAAAGGGCAATTCCCAAGAGTATCCTGTGGAAACATAGGTCTCAGAAGCTACCATGTAACCAGGGTGTTCTCTCCCATGGGCACAGAAATCAATCTCCCAGGAGCTACAATGCCCTCGCCAAAGGATGCTTTGTGGTCTTTATTTGTTCTTCTTAAAAACTCTTTACAATTCACTTATAAATAGCAGAAATAAATTTGTAAGTACCAGCCTACGGACACCTATGGCAGTGCTGTGGGTCAGAGCCTTAGGCAACTATAATGAAAGGACATGATTTCTGGGGTTTGGGGGGATGATCGCTAGATGCAGGAATTACAAAGAGAAAACAAGAAGTAACCTATGTGAGCATGTGAAGGAGGTTCTTAATAGCCTGCCTGCTCACAATTTGTCAGGAGAGTGAGCTTCACTCAGCCTGACCAGGCTGTTCAGGGCCAGTTTCTGTATAAAAATCTTTAATTATCAAAGTGGCTACAAATAGAAAAAATGCCACGAGTCACTACTATTCTTAAGGCTTTGAACCAGCCAGGATAATGGGGCAGGAGGAAGACTTCATTGCGTAATGCCACCCCAAAGCCCACGAGCACCATGACGATGGCTTTAGTGAGTCCCTCAGAAATAAGGAAGGCATACCACAAAAACACCAGTGGGGCCCCACTGCAGGCTAAATTCATGATATCTGGCTTGGCTGAACTATTTTCTGGCAGAGTGAATCCCCACTTGACCCCTTCCAGGAAAGACAGGAAGCTGGCTCCACAGGCCATCTGAGTAAATGCCAGTATGGGTGCATAGGTCTTGGTCATCATCATGATCAGGGCTGGGCCACAGGGGGACAAATCCAGTCAAAGTAACATAGGGGGCTGGCTTTGGGGTATTGGGCAGTTACGTGAGAGTGGGTGGTGGCCTCTTGGGCACCACAGGGATCTTCTTCTTGAAGCAGCAGAAAGACATATGATAGTCTTTACCCCATCCTCGAGCCTAGACTGGATGCCTGCCTTCTGCCTCCCAGAAACCCATGCCACAGACGGAGGAGTCTTAAGGATCTGGGAAGGCACCTGACAGCAGCCATGGAAGAGCTGAAGCATGGTGGTGGTGGGTGCCTTTCCTTTGTTTTATTTCTTTCTCAGAATTCAGTACAGGGGACCAGGTATCTTCAGCATTCCCCTGAAAGAGCAGCTAACCTTTCTGAGTTCTGTATTATTAGCTAAGATATTTGGTCCTGTCTAATTTTTAAGGCATCTGTTGTTAGGGTATGATTTTGTAATTCTTATATTAAGCTGCTAATTCTCCTTCCAAATCTTTCCTGCAAAAATTCTCATATTTTCCCCAATTCTTTTCTCATTTACTCTCATTTCATTTATAAAATTATTTTAAACTCTTAAAAAAGTCTCTGGACTTATTTCTTCTGGGAATTCTAGTTGGAATTGTAGCCAAGCTAGTTTTTTTGGGGGGGGGGCTTTGCTTGTAGACTTTTGGGAGTTATTCTCTTTCTAGGCTTGTGTCTTGGGCACCCCTGTCATCATAACTCTTTATGGTAGGATTTTAAAAAATACACATTATTCCAGTCTTCTGAATTTTGTGAGAAGGTCTAAACTCTGTACACTTCTTGAAGGTATGTCTGACCCATATTTCATCCTGACTTGTATTCTCTGGAGTCCTGGTGCTGGTTTCTCCTGATACTGAGTAATATGCTCTCCAAGGATCTCAGGGATGGCTGGCCTCAGCACCCTGATAGCCTGATAGAAGGTTCTACAAGTTGAGAATGACAGAACTGCTTCTGAGTATCCTTCCCAGATTACTCAGCCACAGGCCCACAACCGCTCATTGCTGTGAGGTAGCCACCCAGATACTGGACCTGTCCTCAGTCCACGCTGGATCTGAGATCCTGCTCTAAGGTAGGAGAGAAAGAGCTCTCAGTTGGATCCTGTTCCTGTTCTCTGCACAGCATCAGGCCTGTCCCTGGATTGGGGATAGCCTCTTACTCTACTATGCCACAGTAAGCCCTGATTCAGTCCTTGCTGCAGGCTCCATATAGCATCCTTCTGCGTAGGCTCTGTCCCCAGTACTCAGTCTTCTGTCCATTTCCCCATGCTGACCTAGACTGGAAAAATGACTTACTCTTATTTTATCTTGGATTTTCTGACCATACCTCAGTTAGATGCTCTTTCTAGGTCTTTGTTGGAATAGTTGTGGGGAAGAGTCGGACTGTTCTGTTTCCTCCTACTCCATCATCTTGGCTGATCTCCCTGGCTGAGATGGTTGGGAATTCAAGGTGGGACCCAAAGGAGAATTACAGTTGAGCCTGGCTTTTAACTAAGAACACATAGGAAAGGCTGACGTGGGAAACCGAGAAGGGAAAATTACTGTCAGGAAATTAAAGGGATGTCCCACCATTATTTCTGAACCTCTGTTTATGCCTTTTGGTTATAGGTAGGTATGATTAATACTTATCTATATCCCTATTACAGGTTTATGTAAAAATGTATGCATAATGTAGGTTATATTCTTGTTTTATTTCTATTTTGTTTTAATAAAAAGTTACAAAATGGGTAGTACTTATTTGAGATCTTGGAATCACTACCTTGGATCCTTTGGGGTGGCTGGGCTAAGTGCACATTCAAGAAGTTTGCTTTTTAAAAACACACACTTATATATTATATCCCCAAGAGAACAAAACTGCCTCTTCTGAAGCATTTCAGTCTGTCAGGAAAATATGTATTCACACATTTTTCTTTTGAAAACCATATTATTATTTACCCAATAGACCAGAATGAGCTCCTTTTGAGTGATTTCATTTTGTCATCTAAACAAAATCTGATCCAAAATATGTCACTTGTGAGACAATGCCAAGTACAGCCAACAAGAACATTTTGGTTCTGTCACTGGCAGATGTGGTGTCTTTGAAAATGAAAGGCAAATGAGAACTCTGGCTGGCCACTTAAAAGATAGGGAACTATAGAAAAAGTTGAGATAAGGAAAGGCTGTTTGGGAAAGGGTTAGGCCTCAGTTTCTTTGGAGAAGAGACTCTTTAGAGCTTGGTCCTACCTCATGCATCAAAATCGTGGCTTTGCTCAAAGATTTGGGAAGGTGTCTTGAAACTGAGCCCTTAACAATGAAATCTGAAGACCAGGAGCTTTCTAAATGCAGTGGGATTCCCAGATTCTTGTCATTGGTCCATTTGTATTGGCCATCTTCTTGATCAATACTGATTTCTGTTATTTATTGGATCATCTGGTCATCCTGAATAGTCATGAAATTTGTCAGACTGGACAGACTGCGGGGGCCATAGTCCATTCATTTGGTGCGTATTAAGTTCTTTGTGCTCTGGGCAACCCACTAAGCCCGAATGTGCACAAATGTATCTCAGTCTCTACAAATACCCTCCTTTGATGTGTGTGTGATGGTGTGGAAGTGACCATGGGGATGTAAGATCATAGATCTATAGCTAAAAGGGACACGGGAATATCCAAGTCTCCAAAGGAACCTGAGTTCTGGCAGCAAAATTTTAAGTGGGATGTTGTTCAGTCATTTCTGACTCTTTGTGACCCCATTTGGGTTTTCTTGGCAAAGATACTGGAGCGATTTGCCATCTTCTTCTCCAGCTCATTTTACAGATGAGAAAACTGAGGCAAACAGGGTCAAGTGACTTGACCAGGGTCACGTAGCTAGTAAGTGTCTGAGCTCAAATTTGTACTCAGGAAGATGAGTCTTCCTGTTTCCAGACTTGGCACAATATCCACTGCACCACCTAGTCATTTGAAGCAAATTCAGTTTGGGGGGGGGACGGAAGGTCACAAGTGCATCCATGTTGGGAGAAGTAGCTGCTCATTGAGTATGTATTCCTATAGGCATTTGTGGGGAAGGTAGAGCTTGGGCTAGAAGCTCCACAATAATAGCACCCAGTAATAGGATGGTGGCATAGGTGTGGTTGTACCCCATTGTGCATAGTGGATTTCTGGACTTGGAGTCAGGAGGACTTGGGTTTTAATCCTGCCTCAGAAACTGGGTAAATTACTCAGCTTCTGTCAGTCTTAGTTTGCTCACCTGCCAAATAGGGATAATAATAGGCTCTATTGCCTGGGATTGTTGTGAGGATCAAATGAAATAATCAATCTAAAACATTGCGCAAATCTTAAAGTGCTAAACAAATACTATTCCTCACCATCATCATTGCCTATGAAGTAAACAAACAAGCAAACAAAATCCAGAATGACCAGCATAGAGGAGAGAGGACTGGGTTTGTAGGGAGAAGAACTGAGTTCTGATTGCAGCTCGGAAACTTACTACCTGTGTGATCTTCAGCAAGTCACTCAAACCCCCCTTAAATAAGGGGCTTTTACCAAGTGCTTTCTAAGACCCCTTTCGGCTTAAATCTATGCTCCTATGACATAAATTGGTTATTAGGAATAAACGGGGAATTATGTTTTATTTATCTATGCAAAGCATCTCATGGGACAGGCTTATCACCACTATCCTATGACTCAGCCTTGCAAAAAAAGTGAAGTGATTTTGATCTACTGTAATCTTTATTTCAGAAAAATGCCAAGAGTGTTAATTGTTAGAAATGACAGAGAATTAATTTCTAGTTGCATTGATAAGGGAAAAAACCTAACAAAATTATTACCTTAGCAGGATTTAACATGTCAGCCTTAAAGCCTGAAGTAGATACTTGGTGATGGTTTTTTGTTTGGAGCATTGAAAAAGAATTTAGAGTATTAATTTTGACTATGAAGAAATTCTCATATAAAAGTGTCACAGGATATTTTGAGAAAAATGGAATATAAAGGTTAGAGGATTCAAATATATGCTACATATGAATGCATATACATATATTGTTTAATATAATTTCATGTGAAATTTCACTTAATAAAAGCTCTGAGGGTTTTAGTGGACCTCAATCTTGGAATCAACCTGGGCTCTTCCATCTCCTTCAGTCTTCCCCTTCGAGAAAAGGCTGAATGAACAACTGATGGGTATATTGTGTTGGGCTTGATTTTTAGGCTTGATTTAAGGCTACTTAAAACTCAGAGATCCTAAAACTCTAATATTAGCTTAATAAGAATTCTTTCCAGTTATGCAGAATTCCATGTCCACTGTTCTCACTGCAAAACAATGCCTAGACCTTGATTTTTGTCTGTAGAAGTCACCTTAAGATTCTCCATTTCAACCCCTTCATTTAACATATTGGGAAGCCAAGAGGGACGGTGATTTCACAAGGTCACTTGTTCCTTAAGTAGCTGGGGCAAAGTATGCTATGTGCATGTTTTATCATTGGGGTGATGGCTAAGTCATACCTATGAGATTTTAAAGTCCTAAATAGCTCTTCCAGTGTGAATGAAGGGCCTGGTTTTAATCAGTTAATAAATATTTATTCAGTGTTACTAATTCAAACAGCAGCTAGGTGGCGCCATAATGCATGGAGCACCAGGCTTGGAGTCAGGAAGACTCATCTTCCTGAGTTCAAATCCAGCCTCAGACACTTACTAGCTGTGTGACCCTGGGCAAGTCACTCAACCCTGTTTGCCTTAGTTTCCTCATCTATAAAATAAGTTAGGGAAGGTAATAGCAAACCATTCCAGTATCTTTGCCAGAAAACCCCTAATGGGGTCATGAAGAAAGGACAAGACTGAAAACAACTGAACAAGAACTAATTCAAATCCTGGTTTTGTTCCTTATGTCCGGTGTGACCTTGAGCAAATGACCTGATTCCTCTGTGCTTCGGTTTGCTCTTCTGCCAAATAAAGAAGATTGGACTCAATGAACTTGAAGGTCCCTTGTAGCGATAAATCTGTTGAATCTAAGGTTTTTAGTATTTGGGCAGTTCTGCAAAAGGAATGTAGTTTCAGACTAAGCTGAAGGGCAGATGTCCAACCTCATGTCTTTATTGTTGTTGAGTGGTTTCAGTTGTGTCTGGCTCTTTGAGGCTCCATTTGGGGTTTTCTTGGCAGAGATACTAGAGCAGTTTGCTATTTCCTTCTCCAGCTCATTTTATAGATGAGGAAACTGAGCGAAATGACTTGCCCAGGATCACACAGCTAGTAAGTGTCTGAGGCTAGATTTGAACTCAGGTCCTCCTGACTCTAGGGTTGGCACTCTATCCATTGTGCCACCTGGCTGCCCACCTCATATGTTATACTCCTAGGTTTCACAGGATTGTAGATTTAGAAACAGAAGGGGACTTAGAGGTCATTCAGCCCAACCTTTTCATTTCCCAGAAGTCATTTACTCAAGGTCAAATTCTCTGACTCAAAATCTGGCCTTCTTTTCACAATATCATGCTGTGTCTCATAGAATTATTCAACTGGAAGGGAAGGGGGCCTTAGGTCATGACATAGGAACCCCTACTACAACTTTATAATTCCAGGTTCACTTGTTGGGAACTCCCAATGTGGAGCTTCCTCTCCTAAAGCACATAGCTACCTTTCCTGCAACTTCTCCTCTCGAGAATCACTGAGGGGTGAGGATTGGGTGGGGCAGGAAATGAAAAGTTGGGCTGAATGACCGCTAAGTTCCCTTACAGTTCTAAAGCTACAATCCTATGAAACCTAGGAGTGGAACATCTAAGGCGGGCAGCTATGTGGTGCAGTAGATAGAGTGCCAACCCTGGGGCTCAGGTTGGGGAGACACAATTGGCAGTTAATGCCTTGCCCCTTGCATCACATGGCCGGTAGCTATCAGAAGTGAGACTCGGATCCAGCCAGGACTCTAAGACTAGCTTTCAACCCATTTCTATTCTACATCATTTCTATTCATTTTGTTTTTTTTAACCAATAATCCATATTCGGCAGACACTAGAAACAATAAATACTATTCCTGACCCTCATTCCTGTTGTTCTTTCCTGAGGATTACTCTTTCCTTTACTCTCTCCACTGCCGTCCTTTCCAAGTTATACCTTTGGTCTTTCAATAGTCTGCCATTTTGCCATTTGGGGAGCATTTTGGGGTCACTTTCTTTGAAAAACACATGACTAATAATGACAAACATTGATTTGGGCTTTAAGGCTTATAAAGCTCTCTATGTTCATCGTCTCATTTGATTTTTGCAATATTCCAGGGAGATAAGTGGAATTAACAATACCATTTTACAGATGGAAAAATTGAGGCAGAGACAGGTTAAGTTTCTTGCCCTTTGTCACACAGCTAGTAAGCATACAAAGGGGGGATTGCAACCTAGGTCCTTCTGACCCCATGTCCAACGTTCCATTTTTTATGTCACACTGGCTTTTTCTAAGATGCCCCTTGGTGGGCAGATGTCCCCCTGGAGGGTAGATGTGCCGTTGGCAGGCTGTCTAGGCCCAAAGAGACACTGGTGCAATGCTACTGCTCCCATGGAAGACCATCTCCAACTGAGAGACCACACAGAGCAGTCTTCATCTGGCTGATACCTCCTCATAGTTTGCTCCCCTGTATTGCCTTCTTCAGCTTTAGATTCCTTCTGGAAACTCTTTCTTCTTCCTATCTAACCTCTTGGATTTGGTCATCTAGTTAATTCTGTCTTCAATTAGCCTGGCATCACCCAAAGATTGTGCCTTGAGCAATGCTGATTTTCCACAGGAGCATTCCATCTCTCAGGCCCTGTTCATTGCCCATAATGACCAACACTCAATGGCCCTACCCTTCTTAGGAAATGGGTATCGCACTCTCAGAACCCACCTTTTTAATATTTCAAGTAATGGCATAGAAAACGAAGTTGTTTTCTTTGCCACAATTTATATAGCTATTCACTTTTATATGTAAATTAGCATCAGAAAAAATGGTAATAGTCGTTAAGAATAGCAAAGAATTAAGTGGATATTGATAGTAAAACTGGGAAATAGCCAGTGGAGAGTGTCCACAATGTGGCCCGTACCCTAGCTTGGTTAGATTACTTCCTCTCTCCCTGCCCAGCTGAGCACAAGGTCCATTATTCAACATACCACTACCCCAACAGACGGAGGATCTCACTGATTTATTTATTCTCTCTAAGGATGCAGATCATAGCCTATCCATGCTTGTCTGTACTATGTGATTCTCATCTGTGCTCTCTCATTAATTTGCCACCCACTGCTCTGTAAATGCTTATGGGTTGATTGATTGACCAGTGGATTGGAAAGGCAGAGAAGGAGGCTGCTTACATGTGCACAGGTGTTGATGGTGTTCATCCTCTGCTCCTCCCCTTGGGCTGTAGTAGCAACTGGACAAACTACTTCAGCATCACTCGGAGTACCACGTTCCTTTTCTTTGTGGTAGACAGTGATGCCTCCACATCAACATAGTTTGAGTTCATCTTGTCCCAAAATGGAGTCCTTCACTGATTTCAACAGAACTTTGGAGGAGACAGACAGCTGTTGATGGCTAATAATAGAAACATTTCTGACAATCTGGTTTTGAATGACTCTGGAAGCTAATGATTTAGGATTCAGATGATTTCCTTTCAAAATAAAAGTGCACTTGGAGAAACAACTATAATATGCTGACAGAAAACAGCTTTTTTACCTTCTAGTTTTTTCTTTAATATTTAAACTTCCAAACTTTGACTTATTTCATAAAATGCAGAACAGCAACAACAAAATGGACATTATTAAGTGACTTCTTTGTATGGAGCTGGAAAAGACAAAATATTAAGATAAGACATGATCCTTGCTCTTGTGACCACTATTATCTAATAGGAGAGAATGAGATATTAGTATAGGTAACTATAACATGCAATAATACACAATAAATGAATTTTCATGAGCTTGTCCATCAAAGCCCTTCTTTGTTGCTTCAACACACCATGAAGATAAAGACTATGGTAGTAAAGTCCAGGCTCTGGAAGGCTCTACCATGCTGCAAAGACTAGGAGAATGGTCTTGGGGACAGATTGGGACTGTTCTCCAAAGACCAGTCTAGCTAAGGATGGAGTTGTTACTCTCCATCTAGCTGGAACCTTGGTAATGAATCCTTTGGCTATGGCCTCTCATGAAAGGAAAGTATAAAATGATGCTCCATCCTGCATCTGCTTTTGCAGTAATGTGGGAATGTCAGAAAAAAGACTCTAAGAATCACACAGTTTTTAAGACAGTCTGTAAAAAGTATTATAGTGGATAGAGTACTGGGTCTGGAGTCAGGAAGATTATCTTTCTGAGTGTGAATCTGGCCTCAGTCATTCGCTATGTGACCCTGGGCAAGTCACTTAACCTGGTTTGCCTCAGTTTCTTCATCTGTAAAATGAGCTGGAGAAGGAAATGGCAAACCACTCCAGTATCTTTGCCAAGATAATCCCAAATGGGGCCACAGAGTCAGACACCACTGAAACAACTGAACACTAGTAATAACAACAAATAAACAGTAACCTAATAGTTGATATGCTAAATGCGATATCCTTGTCCAATGACTAATGAGAGGACATACTACTAGAAGAATGAACTTGTATTAATTTTGATGTTCTTGGTATAAATAGAACCAGAAAACAAAGGGAAGCTACAGTGGAAGGATGGTAGAAGGCTGCTTTACACGTGCTCTAATCGTATCACAATGCTGCTAACTCAAGCTGTGACTAATTCCACTTCTCTCAGCTTTCTCTTCCCTCTGATTGGAAGGATGGAGGGGAAAGTACCAAACTCCTTCCAATGCTTCCATTATATTTCGTATTTAAAATCAGTTTTGAGCTCTTTCAGGAATTCTTTTTTGGATCTGAAACCAATGCACATTTTTCTTTGAGGGTTTGGGTGTATCAGTTTTGACTTTGTTGTCTTCTTCCGAGTTTATGTTTTGATCTTCCCTGTCACTACAGCAACTTTCTAAGGTCAGGTTCTTTTTTGTTGTTTGCTTATTTTCACAGCTTATTTCTTAAATTTCAACTTGAAGTTAAAGTTGGGCTCTGCTCCTGGGGTGAAAGAGGCACTGTCCCACGCTTCAGATTTTTGTGCAGCTGTTTTCAGAGCTATTTCTGGGGGTTTGTAAATTTTCAGTTCTTCCAAAATGGTATGGTCTAAGGAGAGGTACCTTTACTATTCTCCTGGCCTGTGCCTCTGGTCTGTGAGTGATCACAAGCACTCTTTTCCACCTTGGAACTCTGACCAGGGTTCCCACTCCCTTTTGGCTGCAAGCTCTGGTATACTAGTGCTCCTCCTTACCCTGGGACTGTGATCCAGGACTGCAATCTGGATCTAAATATGGGCAGTGCAATGTAATCTGACCAGTTATCTGACCATCCTACTGTTTGTGGGCTGAGAGTTTCAGAAGCTGATGTCACAGATTCCTGTAAGGTTAATGGGGAATAAGATCTTCCCCATCCATCAATAGGCCTCAGGTGGAGCCCATTAAGGGAAGCTTGCTTGCGTGTAGGAAGGCTTATACACCTTTTGCTAATTAGGCACTGAGTCAGGACGGTTGTGATGCCTTCTGGCTCTAAGACTATTAGCTGAAAGAGTATATATGTTGAGAGGTGAGCTTTTGCTTTGGGGGCTTGCTTACGAGAAGGACCTTGTGATTCCCTGGTTGAGACTCTGAGTAGCTGTATGTTCAGAGCTTTCCCACTGCTCAGAGGTGAAGGCTCTCTTGGTCCAGTGATGTATGTAAAGTGTGTATAGCAGTATTGCTTTGATTCAAGCAGTAGAACCCTATCTGTTGGTCTTTATTTCTCTTCTCTGTATTTCCTCTGTATTTTATGTAATTAAAAATACTGTTGACCCCTGAAACAGCTATTTTTCCTAGTAAAGCAGTTAAAAGAACTTGCACTAGCAGTCATCCTGGGTATGCCAGGGTGGTTGCCATTACAATTCCCTTACCCCCAAGGCCTGTTGCTGGCCTGCACCAGGCATGGTCACTGCTGGCTGCCTTGTGCAGGGGCCTGGGGTCTCACTGATGGCTTGCACAGGGTTTCTGGGACTCATTGCTTGCTTGATGGGCACAACATGCCCCAGACTTTGCTCCTTTGTCTGATGAAACCAATTCTTCCCATTGTAAGGTGCAATTCAAAAAGAACTAGATTTGGAGTCAGATGACTTGGTTTCACCTACCAGCTCTGCCATTTACTACCTGTATGACCTCGAGCAAGTCACTTCCTTCCATCCAATATACATTTATTAATCAGCTATTAGGTGCCAGGCACTATGCTAAGAGCTGAGGATAAGTTAAATTTTTTTTAAAAAGAGCAGTCCCTGCCCTCAGGAGCTCTCCTCTAATGAGGAGAGCCAACACACAAAAGGAAGCAGGAAAGAACTGGGGAGGGGAACAACAGGGAGTACCTAGTGCATGGAGTTGAAAGCAACAGATACAGAGTGGAGTGAGTTTCTGTCCTCTAGAAAAGAAGACATTCAATTTCCCCTCTAAACAACTTTTTTAATGCCTCAAAGTAAATTCTGGAGGGGCAAAACTCGCAAAAGGACTTGGTGAGGCAATTTTCCAGCCCAAGACAACTTAGAAGGTCAGCAGTAAAGGTCTGTCTCACTGGGTAAATAAAGGAGCAAAGTGAGCAGAACCAGAGAACATTGTACACAGCAACAGCAACATTGTGTGATGAACTTAGCTCTTTTCAGCAATACAAACTGAACCCCAAATTGGAAATAAGAAACAAAATGGGAGATTTGCTATGTAACTGAAATAGCTCTAGTTTGATCTATTTAAACAAGTTATTGTCATTGAAAAAATAGATAAAGGAATAGACATTGACATGAACCATCACCGTGTTCTATGGAATTTTAACCTATGTTAAATAATTGCCAGACCAAGGAGTGCAAAAGAGCATAAATATCTCACTAGCTTGCAAATGCGCAATCACTGAACCTCAGAATTGGAAGGCAACTCAGTGGCCATTTAGTACAACCCATATGTGAATAAAAATTCACTATAAAGCACTCCTGAGACATGATCATCCAGTCTTTGATTGAAGACCTCCAATAAGAGGGAGCCCACTATCCCGTAAGGCAGCCCATTTACCCCTTTGGGTAGCAAAATCATTAGGAGGCTTTTTCTTACATTGAATCCAAATGTTCCTCTTTGTAACTTCTACTTTTTGCTCCTAATTCTGACTTTGGGCAAAGAAGAAGGAGTCTTATTCCTAAGTACTTTCTCAAATTTAGCATTCAAGTCCATTTAACAAACATGTATTAAGCACTTATTATATGATAGACACTGTGCTAGGTACTAGGGTTATAAAGACAAAGGTGAAATAATTCCTGCCTCGAAGAGGTTGTATTTTACCAGAGAGACAGGAAAACACAAAGTGATTTCAGGAGGGAGAGAGCATTAGCAGCTACCAGGGTCAGAAAATGCTTCATGGAGGTGGTGGCATCTGAGCTTTGAAAGAATGTGAGGAATTCCAAGAAATATAGATGAGGAGGGAGTGTATTCCAGACATTGGGGAGATACGCATACAAAAGCATGGAGTAGGAAATAAAATTTTATATGTGGGGACTGACTTACAAGACCAATGTTGCAGATAAGGATGAGAACTAGACTAGTAGTCAGGAGACTTAGTTTCTAGCCATAGATCTACATCTCCTACCTGTCACTAATTTGTTGTATGACCTTGGATAGGTCATCACATTTCACTGAGCCTCCACAATGATGTTGTGAATCATAGAGTTATTCCTATTAAATTTCATTTGGTTAACTTCAGACTTCAGTTCTAGCCTTTCAACATCTTTTGGGATCTTGATTCCATTTTTTGATTTATTAGCTCTCTTTCCTGGTTTGGGGTCATAAATTTGAATAGAATGCTGCCTAGGTCTTTGTCTAGGTTCTTGGAAAAAAAGAAGAGAGAAGGGTCTCTACTAGAGACCCTTGTCCAAATATAGCCTGGCACACAGTAGGTGCTTAATAAATGCCTATTGATTTCAGTCAATCAGTGCTAAATGCATACAATCTCTCATCTAGAAGAATATCAGGAGAGAGTTTGCCAAATTCCTTGCTGAAATCAGTGATATCATGCCATGGCATCACCCTGGTCAGCTAGTCTATTTAGTAATCTTGTCAAAAAAAGGAAACGTGGTTAATCTGGTGTGACTTCTCTTACCACGTGGCTCATTGTCAAAGTCTTTCAGGCCTGCACTACTAGAACCTGGTGGGCACCAATAAAGGCAATCTGGAGGTGACGGGAAAGACACAAAGTACTATGGAGAATGTAGCTGTGGCTGGCCCTACCACAGATTCCCCTCCCACTCAAACCATTTTCTTTTCTCTGTGCCTAAAGCCTCAGGAAGCTCCCCCACCCACTTCAGCCCCAGGACACAAAGCATGCTCATAACACAGACACCCAAGGAAAGTCACAAAAAGGCAACAGACCCACCAGAGCCATGATGCTGTGTAATGACCAGAGGCTTCCCCTGGCTCACTCTCTCTCCCTCCTCCCAAAAATACAGTTCAGCAGCTGCAGGTTCTGAGTCAGCTCAATAAGCACCAGGGAAGAACTCTTGCTTCTCCTTTGCTTTGCCTTCTTGTTGGGTTCAGTTGCTGCCTGCTGCCCCCACAGGGCTTCCTTGGTGTTGTCCCACTTACAGGAATCACCTCTTCCTTTTCTAAGTGTGAAGGGGTGTAAAGCCAATCACAGAAGCACACTTGAGGACTGCTGCTGTGAATAACTTTAAGGGTCTAATCACGTACTATAATGAACTCTCTATTCAGAACTAAACATTGTTCAGGGAGCAATAACATTCATAACAACATAACAATAACTTATTACTAAGGTGGCCACATAGTCTTAAATAAAACATATCATTCAGTATGTCTTATGGCATTTCTCAGAATACCCACATAGCATATAACATCACATTCAGTAGCATTCCCCAAAATACTTGTTTATACAAGCAAAGGGTCCCAGGCCAGGGTCTTCCCTAGCAACTACACATCATCCTTAAGGGGTAGCAGAAAATACACCCCTAGGTCACAGCAAGTTACAATCTCTTCAATCAATACAGAGTGTCCAAGTAAAGTCCTTTTTTATCTTCACTTGAGGCTGACTTCCAAACCCCATGTTTCCTCCTCCATGGCCCCACTGCTCCCAGGTCTTGCCTGGATTCACACATAGGCAGCTTTCTGCCCCTGCTCCTTGTCTCAGTTCATGGGCACCGTTCCACTTCAAGTTCTTCCTGCTCCTGCCTCATAGCAGGCTCCAGCATTTCCTGCCTGCAGTTTCTGTTTCTGGGAAGCAAAGCTTAACAGGGCTACAACAATATTTATACACATTACCAGCACCATCATTAACACAGACCAACAGACAGGACTTCTGTCTGAGAAATTAACACAGACCAACAGACAGGACCTCTGTCTGAGCAATTAACACACACTAACAACAGACAGAGTGCTGGCATCACAAACATTCTTTCTACTAGCTGCTCACACAAGCTTCTGTCTCTCAGCTCTCCTCTTGTCTTCACTCAGCTCTGCTTCTCTCTCTCTCCCTCCAAGCAATGCAATATATACTGTTGCTGATCAAAGACTCTTGATTCAATCAAAGGCAAGACTCAATCAAAGCCACTTGATTGCCTTAGTGCTGCAAAGCTCAGAGGTCAGCACTCAATTAACTTATGTTAAGCCCTTAATGTGTTACAGAAACTTAACACCAAAAGAAAAAACAGCAAAAAATCCCACTTTGTTTGTTCTTACAAGGGGCAACAGCTTTAATTCTTTGGACCCTTCAGTGTCTCAGGACATGCAGCCACACATAGGAGAGAATACCTTTGTAAAAAAGATGGACTTTTGCTTCATGGGGAAGCTTGGGGTCATTAGAAGCATAGCACCATTTCCCAAAAGGAATCAACCCAGCCTTTCTTTTTCCTGCTCTTCAGTTCTGGAGCCAGCCTATTGTTCATCCAATCTGTTCAAGATATGTATGTTAATATATCAGCTCTGTGGGCTCAATTTCCAATTGCATTTAATAATCTGTAAAATAAGGATTTCTCATCCATTTAGTTTTTCCTGAGTGGATAGTTGCATGAAACTAAAAAATCAGTCAGTGATCTATCTTGTGTCAAATTTCAGCCTACAATGAATCTTTATAATGAAACTCTGGAGGTATGTATATAGAAATTAAAAGCTGCTTGGCTTAAGATTATCATCTCCCCACCCCACCCCACTCCATCCCACTGCAGCCTCTATATTAAAAATAGCATGGTATAATGGGAAGAGAAGTGGATTTGAAGCCAAAGGATCTAGGTTCAAATCTTTCCTCTGACATTAACTAACCTTTCTCCCTGGGTGTTTGTTTCCTACTCTGTAAAACAAAGGGGTTGAGCTAAATAGTCTCTGAGGTTCTTTCCAGTTCTAAGTCTATGAACCTATGTCACAATTTCCTTAAATCTCCATTTCCTCATATGAAAAATGAAAGGATTGTATTAGATGGCCTCTGAGAGCAGCTAGGTGGGGCAGTGGATAGAGTATGGGCGTGGAGTCAGGAAAACTCATCTCCCTGAGTTCAAAGCAACCTTAGATACTTCCTAGCTGTGTGACCCTCATCCAATCCTATTTGCCTCAGTTTCCTCATCTTTAAAATGAGCCAGTATCTTTGCCAAGAGAACCTCAAATGAGGTCATGAAGAGTTGGACAGGACTGAAAAAACACTGAACAACGACTGAGGTCCTTTCATTCTCTAGCTCTGTGCTCCTACAATCCCATGACTGTTTACTGAGTAGGAAACAAAACCCGGAGGCACATCATGCTAATTACTCCTGGCACTCCTCAATAATTAATGAAGGGTTAAAAAGACGCCTCCAAATTTGAGCCTTTGCTCTGAAGGCCATAAAAGTGCTAGGAGTTCATAACTGTGGTCATGCCAGTGACTGTGCTTCCGTCTACCTTCCTAGGTGGGAGCAGGAATTGAAAGGGGAGACTAGAGGGAGAAGGCTACCAGGAAGGGGAGTCAGGTTCTTTTTTGAACTGTGTTCCAGTGGAAACAAGGGCCCTGACCTGAAGGAAGTGCTGGCATCTTTGGGTTTGCTTCTGTGATTTCTTAGGAGAATAGGCTATCTAAAGAGATGGGGAGAAGAAGAAGGAAACAGAGACAGTTATCCTCACTGCCTGGATTACAGCACGGTCCATGGGAAATCAGCAGTTTAAAATAATTTGACGATAGTAATGGGGGGAGGACAAATAATCACACAGCCACAAGCCTGGTATTTATCTCTCCAAGTTGAGCAGAGGATGTAGGCTGGCATCCCGCCTGGCAAATAAGATATCAAAGACATGTCTTGTGTTACAAAATTAACAAAGGCACAAATCTCTCTCTCTCTCTCTCTCTCTCTCCTCTCTCTCTCTCTCTCTCTCTCTGTCTCTCTCTCTGTCTCTCTCTCCTCTCTGTCTCTATCTCTATCTCTCTGTCTCTCTCTCCCTCTCTGTCTCTGTCTGTCTGTCTGTCTCTGTCTCTCTGTCTCTCTCTTGCTGTCTCTATCTCTCTGTCTCTCTCCCCTCCTCCCCTCCCCTCCCCTCCCCTCCCCTCTCCTCTCCTCTCCTCTCCTCTCCTCTCCTCTCCTCTCCTCTCCTCTCCTCTCCTCTCCTCTCCTCTCCTCTCCTCTCCTCTCCTCTCCTCTCCTCTCCTTTCCTCTCCTCTCCTCTCCTCCCCTCTCTATCTCTCTGTCTCTGTCTTTCTGTCTCTCTGTCTCTCTTTCTATCTCTCTCTGTCTCTCTCTCTCTGACTCTCTCTCTGTCTCTCTCTCTCCCTTGTCTGGAAATAGACCAAGGATTAACTCTTTGTGCTTCAGCCTGATTTCACAGTGTGTCCCCTCTCCCACTGCTCCTCATTAATCACTGCCAGAGGTCCAGGCCTCAGACAGACCAAGGACCTTTCCCAGGAACCCCTGCTGCTTGGCAGGAGAACTGAGCCAGGGCCAAGGGTCTTGCCTTGGAACTCAGGTACAAACCGGCTGTGGCCAAAGTCCATCCTCTTGAGCCTGTAAAGCTACTTGAATGTAGTGGGCTTAGGAGGAAAAGGCATTGGAAACAGGGGATAGGCAGGAGAATTATTATTATTATTATTAGTAGCAGTAATTTAAGTTTAATTCAGATGAAAAACGAAGAGGTTAGCTAAGTCCTGGTGAATAGGTCCCACTTGTTTTTGTTGGGTTATTTGGTAGAAATGATGACTAGATTTTCTCTTTCTTTCTCCTTTGGACATACACCTGTCTTCCCAGCCCCAGCTGCTGCCCAGGGGAGTTAAGGGGCAGGAGGGTAAACAGTAAAGCCGGAGACGTGGAGCTCTGGGCTGTCTTGTTGTCCCTGCCCCCACCCTTTTTAATATGAAACCGGTTCCAGGCACTTTTTTTTAGAGCTCTCAGCAGGAACTGCAAAGTTTCCCAAGTCATCACCTAGCAACAAAACCCAGCAAAACATTTGCCAAGCTTTTTTTTTTTTTTTCAACTTGGCCATCATGGGCAGAGCTGACTTGTCGACGGCTGCATTTGCTATGGAGGGAAATGGAATGCTGACCTCTTCTTCTTCCAGGATGCTGAGCAGTGCAATTGGGCCAGCCTGCACCAAATTAATACACTCTGAATGAGGCCATCACACAGACACAGCCACAGCCATCGTGAGGAGGTCAGGGGGAGTCATCAGGATTCGATGAGGGGGTCAGTTTTTGTTGGCATTGCTTAAACCTAACTTTTAAGGCAGTTGCTTTAAATTAAGCAATGCTGGTTATTATTAGTTGACTTCCACATGCATTTATTAAGTATGTGCTCTGTGGCAGGCATTGGCCTAGGCACCAAGATGACAAAGACAGAAAACACATTTTTCCTGCTCTCAAGCAGCTTATGTTCTAGGAAGGGGCTTGGATAACATGTACACAGGTAAAGAAATACAAAAAAATGCAAAATTATTTTTTGGAGAGGGGTCTGGAGTACCCAGAACTGGGAAGATACAGAAAGTCAGTCTAATTCACAAATATTTATTGAATATCTACTGCTGTTTGCTGCTGTTTGTCAGGGACTCTTCTCAGAGCTGGGGATACAAAAATGAAAACTGCCTCTACCTTTAATGAGCTTACATTCTATAAGCAATCAGTCAATACAGAACCAAGGGGCAAGATGATAAAATAGGTAGAGAGCTAAGGCTGGAGGAGTAAGATCTGGGTTCAAGTCCCTCCTTTGACACATGTTATCTGTGCCATTCTAGGCAAACCACTTAACTATTTATTGCCCCAGGATAATTCTTTTTTTAAAAATAACATTTTATTTTCCCCCAATTATATGTTAAAACAATTTTTAACATTGTTTTAAAGTTTTGAGTTCCAAATCCTATCCTATCCTATCCTTCCTCCTCCCTCCCCCCTCTCCCTGAGACAGTAAGCAATCAGATATAGGTTATACATGTGCCATCATGTAAAACATTTCCATATTAGTCATTTCATGTAAGAAGACTTGAATAAGAAGAAGAATGAAAGAAAGAAAGTGAAAACCAGAATTCTTCAGTCTGTATTTGGACAATATCAGTTCTTCCTCTGGAGGTGGATAGTATGCTTCATCAGGAGTCCTTTGGGATTATCTTGGATCATTGTATTCCCAAGAATAGCTAAGTCATTCACAGTTGATCATCATTACAGTATTGCTGTTACTGTGTATAATGTTCTCCTGGTTCTGCTCACTTTACTTTGTATCAGTTCATGTAAGTCTTTCCAAGTTTTTCTGAAATCATCCTGTTTGTCATTTCTTATAGCACAATAATATCCCGTCACAATCATATGCTAGAGCTTGTTTGGCCATTCCCCAGTTCATGGGCATCTCTTTGATTCTCAGGATAACTCTAAGACTACAAGCTAGGGAAGGATTACTGATCTACATTAATAAAAGGAGTTTCCTCAAATGGAATTCCTTCTACCAATGAAATCAGAGGTCTACAGCAAAACACACACATACATACAGAATCAAAATGATTTCTGGGTGTGATGAGATCAGGAAAAGCCTCTTTTGGAGGTGGCATTTGTTCTTAACCATGAAGGTAGCTAAAGATTCCATGAGCTAGAGGTGGGGAGGGAGAATATTAAAGGAATATTGGGCATCCTGTGCAAATCATGGAGGTGAATGATGGAGTATGGTGGATGGGGAACAGCCAGTAGTCTTGTTTGCTGAGATAGCAAGTGACAAGGAGGGGTAATGTGTAGGTTTGAGTCATACTGTGAAGGGCTTTAAATACCAAGAAGCATGAGTTAGACTTTTCCCTGAGAATGTCTGGATAGCACAAGAAATGAAACCTCAGGTTTGTAGGGTAATCAGCCAAGCATTCAACTAAAGATGACTTGGCCTTCTAACTAAAAATCATATTGGTGAGAATTCCTACTTCACAAGGAGAGGAAATTGACTTTGCATTCTAGTTCTACTCAGAATTAAGAGCCAGACAAGTTATATTGCTTCTTCTTCACTTTGGATGTTCCCAGCATTGGTGCAGATCACAAACTGTCCTCCCTTTGGTGGATGGCTTCATGAATTCCTGGGATGCATAACTCTCTGGTGGTGGTGAGTGTCCCTGATCTTGGTCAGGTTGCTCCTCATATGACAGACATACAGTCTGTCACTGGGTCTGTACTTGTAGCCTTTTCAGCTTAGCAGGATTTGGCAGAGAGTTGGACCACATGGACTTAGCCTTTGGGAACAAAGTAAGGCCAGCTCCATTATCTAACCCAGTAGACTATAGTCAAATAATTCATATTCTAATAAGGAAAATTTCCTACACTGGATTCAACTCCTGTCTAGTAGAATATAAGCTCCTTGAGGGCAGGGGCTGTTTTATTTTTGTCTTTCTATCACTAGTGCCTTGAAGCATACCTGGAACACAGTAGGTGTACCATAAATCTTCATTGAGGGGCAGCTAGGTGGCACAGTGGATAGAGCATCAGCCCTGGAGTTGGGAGGACCTAAATTCAAATATGACCTGACACGCACTAGCTGTGTGACCCTGGGCAAGTTGCTTAACCCTGATTACCTCCAAAAAAAAGGAAAAAAATCTTCACTGAATGAAATTGAATTGAACATTGGAATCTCAAGGTAATGTTTTCTAAGGATCTATGATGTGGGTAACTTCATCTTTAAGGGAAAGCACATTAGAAACTCTGTCTTTTTGGCTCTCAGACATTTCAAATCAAAATACAGGGTCCAAGTGGACATATCTTTCCTTGTGTCTTGTCATAATGTTGGTCATGGTAGGGCAGAACTAACATTGACATAGTGCTTTCCATGTGCCAGGTACCATGCAAAGCAGTTTCTAATTATCATCTCATTTGGTCCTCATAGCAAACCTGGGAGGTAAGGGCTGTTACTATTCCCATTTTATAGATGAAGAGACAAAAGCAAACAGAGGTTAAGTGATTTGCCTACGGTCACGCAACTAATAAGTGTCTGAGCTAGATTTGAATTCAGGGCTTGCTGACTCCAGGCCTAGCACTTTATCCACTATGGCATCTAGCTGGTCCCATCAAGGGCACTTCCTATTGGGTATCAGAGATTTGGGAGGAGCAGGCTTTGATGGCCACCTGAAGGGACCCTTTAGTATGCTGGCAAGTCTTTGCTCATAAAACACTGGAAAATGTGTTGATTGACCGCAGGCATGCCATCAGGACAGTGTGGCCATAGAACTATAATGCTCATATTGAGGAAGAAGCCTCAGCAATAGTCAGCTAGTCAATTAGTAGTCATTTATTAAGTACCTACTGTGTGTCTAGCACTTTGCTAAATTTTGGAGATAATAAGAAAGGTGAAAGGCAGTCTTTGATCTCTAGGAGATCACATTACAACTCCAGCAGAGAGTAGTTGCAGCTTGGCCTCAGTGGCAGAAAAGAATGGGAACTCCAGGTGATCAATCAGCAGTGAAGCATGATCAGTAGCTTGCATTGTGAGAAATTTTCCAACTGGGATGCGACCATTGACGCATGAGTTGTCTGGGCATGCTCCCTCTTCCACTAAGGGTATGAAAACCTGTGGGACATTGTATCCCCTTGTGTATGGGAGTTGGATGATGGTTTTACTTGATTTCCCTTCATTATCTACCTTGCTATTCCATTCTCATTAAAAAATATTATTTGATTCACGGGTCCTGGTCTGTTGTTTTTTTTAAAGCTCTGATGGCTCAAGTGGTGTTTGCATAATTATGATTACCCCAAACTAAACCTGGTGTGGTGAAGGGCTCTAGAGGCATGTGGGACCCATTCTACAAACCAGTAAGTATGCATTGAGCATCAGCTATATGTAAGAATGTGTACCATGTGTTTAGTGGGATACAAAGAAGCCACAATACGTGACTGTATCTCTCCAAAGGCCTACAATCCCGTAGCAGAAGTAAGCCACATTTATGAAAGGATATCATACAATGCAAAGCAGTAAATAGTTGTCTACAGCAGTGATAAAGACTTTCCAAAACCAAATTCTGAGAGGCGATGGTTCTCAACAGGTTTTATTAACTATGTCTTCAAGCCAGCATCACTTTTGTTTAGTATTCCAGTATTGTTGCTCTGAGCAGGTAGTTGGTGCAGTGGATAGAACCCTGGGCCTGGAGTTGGGAAGACCTGAGTTCAAATGTGACCTCAGATACTTACTATCTACGTGACCCTGGGCAAGTCACTCAACTTTGTTTGCCTCAGTTTCCTCATCTGTAAAATGAACTGGAGAAGGAAAATGGCAAACTAGTATCTTTGCCAAGAAAACCCCAAATGGGATCACGAAAAGTTGGATATAACCGAAAGGATTGAACAACAACATTATTGATCTAGCACTGGGACATATAAAGGTCGGCGGGGGTCATGGGTCTAGATAGGGAAGGTACAGGAAAGGCTAATGAGTCCGATGTCCTAATTTTACAGATGAAGAAATGGAATCGTAGGAAGGGGACTGGATTTGCCCAAAGTCAAATAGGTTGTAAATAGGAGAGTCAGGATTTGAATCCAAGTCTTCTGACTCCAAGTTCAGTACTTTTGCCACCATTGCTTCCCCTGGTGAAACTCTCCAGCTGTAATCTCCCTGAGGCGGTGTTCGGTTCCCTCGAACAGAGGGAACACGCTTACACACAGCAGGTTCTTTATCACCATCTTCTGTTATCGTCAGAGACTTTTGCTCAGTGTGTCTTGATGGGTCACAGCAATAATATTACATGGCCAACAGGAAGAAGGAGGCACTTGTTATATAAGGACCAAATAAGAAATGCTGAGTTGAACATCATGTCCAAGGGTTTCCCTCACCTAGGAACTAAGGCAGGTTCAGGTGTTCTAGTACAAAACTAGTTCTGGAGAAATTTCCCAATAGACTAAGGGTATTCTTTTAATGGGTCCTAATCTTTGGGCATCTTTGAAATCTGATAGTAATCTACTTTTGGCTCAGGTTGACATTTCTAGGACTCTCCTAAAGAAGGGTGATCTCCTTGGCCGGGATTGGGGTTGTTGCTGGATCTATTTTATGGAGTGACTTTCATCCATGCAATCCATGCACCATCTCCCTGGTTGGGAAAGACCAGAGAAAATGTTTAGAGTGAGGATCAACTTGGGAAGAGTATTTCTTAAAATGATAAGCCAAGTTTCAGAGTAGATAAAGAACTGGCTTTCCTGGAGTTCGGAAGTCCTGGGTTCAAGTTATAACCTCTGATATATACTTAGCATATAAGCCCTTTGTTAATAGAGATTGTTTCATTCTTTGTATTAATATCCCCAGAACCTAGTGCATAATATGCTCTTAATACATGTTTATTGATTGATTGACCCTAGGAAAGTCACTTAATCCCTCCATGTCTCACATTAAGACTACAAGTTTCAAAGTTTTCAAAGAACTGGTAGACACTTTCTTCATTAGTAGTTCCATAAAGCCAGTGTGATCACTGAATCAGTTAAAAAAATCCTAAAACACAAAATAACCAAAACGGAATATCAAAGAATACTATGCTTTTATTTGTTACTAATAACACTTAGCCCTCTTGGTAGACACAATTTCCTTCATATAGTTATTCATACAAGTGAAAATATTACATTATTCAATGGTAAACTCAAAAAGTCCAAAATGAAACTCATTTTTAAATCCCTAAATCTACCTTTTCTTCAGACTTCCCTATTTGTATCAATCACCCATCCAATCAGCTCTCAAGTCTTCTCAGTTCTATACCCACAACATCTCTTGCATCTCTTCCCTTCTCACCATTGATATGGTCACCATTGTTTCAGGCCCTCATTCCCTTTTAATATTCTCAGCCATCCTTGATTTTTCCCTTACTCTCATTCCACCCCTCCCCCCACATTCAATCAATTGCCAGTTTCTTTCTCTGTCTCTGCCTCTCTAACTCTGTCGTAGCCCCCAAATGGATATAAGCTTCTTGAAGGAAAAGACTTCTCTCCTCCAATTGCTACCTTTATGTTCTGAGCAGAGTAACTGGAACTTAGTAGGCACTTCTTGCCAAGTTGACAATTTATTATTTCCTAAGTTTTGCCTCTTCAAAACATTTATGAAGAATAATGTGGGTATCTGGAAACCAGATCAGTCAGAGAGGAAGTTGAAGTGAAAATTCCATTTTTCACGATGGCAATAAACAGCTCTCTCCTAGAGAGCACTTCCAGATTTATAATTGTATCATTTAGGGAAAGTGAAAATAAATCTGATAATACAATTGGGTTTCACATAAAAGAAAAGAAAGATTAAGATCATTTTAAAGGTGAATGGTCAGTGAGGTAATTCCATTTCTCTAGATACATTTTATGATGCATATCATAAGGAAACATAGTCAATAAACCAGAGCTTCTTTCAAGGGACAATGAAGGGAACAAACAGAGAACTTCTGGGAGCTGAACTAATTTCAGTGGGAAAGAATTACTTTCCTAGCTGAAGGCAGATCTGTACTTACTTAATCAAGAATTCTGACCTACAGGTAGAGGAGAAGACAGATGCTCTCTCTCTCTGTATGTAACACCTCCTTGGCTCCTGGCTACCAGATGGCATTGTTTTTCACTGAGGGATGAGCCACAGAAGCTTTGGAAGCTTACACCATCTCTCTCTCTCTTCCTCCTCACCCCAACTCCTTGAAGCAACAAAATTGGACTGGAAATCCCACAAGAATCAAGCCCTAGTCTGAGGTCTCGGCACTTCCTCTCTGCTGCACAGACCCCCTGGGTGGTTCCCCTGGAGTCCAGTAGAAGGGGAGTTGTATAGATAGCTCTTGTCTTCTTGGGTCATGACTGAACAAGTTTTCTCCCTTGAACCTCTTAAAATAAAGTGAGTCTATAACAGCTGCTAGAAAGATCTTTTTTAAAGATTCATTAGTAAATTGTAGCCTCATTCAATATTTTGCCTCATCTCCCCTAGTGGTGCCAATTGTGGGTAATTCTGGTGGCCTGGTAAGGTGCCATATTTGATAATGATTACAGGTTCATAAATTTAGAGCTGAAGAGGACCTTAGAGGTCATCCAGTCTACCCCTCCCCTTTTAGAGATGAAGAATTGAAGTCAAGAGATGTAAAACGACTTGCCCAGCATCACACAAATGACAAAAGTCATTGGCAGAATTTGAAATGGCTACGGTTCAAATCAATCCTCTGTTGCACACTGCCTGGTATTCAAATTCCAATTCCACAAACTTCTGTTAAGCATCTACTATGTGCCAGGCATAATGCTCACCCCCGGGGTTACAAAGACAAAACACCAAAGTTCTCCAAAGTTATGGAGTTGATGTTCCACTGGGATAGGGATGGGGGAGAGATACAATATGTGCCTAGATACACAGTATGGTAGTCTAGGAGATGAAGAACTTTGGGGGAATTTGATGAGGAAGAGGAACCTTTCTTAGAGGTGGAAGGTGGGAAATCAAGGAGGACTATGGTGAGGAGGTGACTCCTTGGCTGAGCCTTGTCAGGTTCTGAAAGTCAGATGCTCTACAGAAGGGATAAGAGAGTACTTTCTGGCATGGGTGATCATCCCTTCAAACGCATAAAAATAAGAGATGGATTGTTGACTTCAGAGTTAGATTTAAAGGCAAATGTTTCATTTTCCTGGCATTTGTCTCATACTAGGCATCATTTACCCACTGCCCTCTTTTCTGATACTTCAGCAGATTCAGATCTATATAAGAAGCTAAATTGAATTCTCAGAGAACCTCACTTCTTTAAGATGAGTGGGACCTCTTCATTTCTTCTGTCAGCTTGAGAGATGCTTATCCTGCTATTGTCTTTCTCCTGGAGTGGGTCTAGTATGTCCTCTTCCCCAATGGAGTCTTGATCCCATAGAATCATTGATTCCTAACTTGGAGGCCATATAGTTCCTCTTCCTATTTTCCAGGTGAAGAAACTGGGGAACAGAGAGATTAAGTGACTTGTCCAGGGTTACAGGGCTCTTATATGCTCAAGGCAGGATTTGAACTTGGGTTTTCCTGCCTCCAGCTCTACCCATTCTGCTTCCCAGATGCCACTCTAAGAACCCTCCATCCTTCTTTTATATTGGACAAGAGTCAATTAGAATTATCCAGTTTTCATATTTGAATTATACTAGCTCCTGTAGTAAGAAGGGAGGACTTAGGGTCAGGACCTGGGTTAAAATTGTGGCTCCTACCCTCTGTAGCTGCGTGACTGTGGGCCATTCATGTCTTCTCTCTAAGTGTCAATTCTGCACAGGTTACATGAGAATCATATTACTTGTACTACCTACCTCCCAAGGTTGTTGGGAAGGATGCACTTTGAGAATCTTCAAGTGCTAAAGGACAAAAGCTGACATTTACACTGGGCTTTTAAAAAAGCATTTATAAAATGCCTTATGTATGTTAGTCCATTTAGCCCCAAAACAACAATGAGGCTAGGTAGTAGAGCTATCATTCTTCCCATTTTACAGATAAACAAACTGGGACTCAGAGAAATGAAGAAAGATTTGAATATGTCAGAAAGAAACCATTGGTGGGTGGAGCCAAGATGGCAACTGGAAAGCATGGACTTGCCTAGGGCTCTCCCCCAGGACCCTCCAAACACTGATAAAAAATAGCTCTGAGCAAAGTCTAGAACTGCAGAACACACGAAATAGCAGAGGGAAGCAGGGCTCTAGCCTAGGACAGCCTGAATGGTTACTGGGTAAGGTCTATCACTCATGGAGCTGGGAGAGGAGCGGGGCAGAGCCCAGCGTGGGCTGCGTCCAGGCCAACCTGACTGGGAGCCAGGCTGAACAGGCCCTAGTGCCCTGAATCAGTGAGCTGTGGCAGTTACCAGACTTCTCAACCCACAAGCACCAAAGACAACACAGGAGGTTAGTGGGAAAAGCTGCAGAGACAGAGTGAAAGGAGTTTGTGGTTTAGCCACTGCCCTGGGGCTGCAGAGGTGGTACAGCTATGGAACTACAGTTGCAGTTGCTTCCAGCCCCAGGCCCACCTGGTGGGAGGAATTAAGTGGAGGATCAGAGCAAGAGTGCAGAGCTGGCTTAAGATCTGAGTCCAGTCTGGGTTGGTGGTTCTTGGGGGAGGAGGAGTGCTGGTGTGGCAGAGCTTGCTGTGTAGAAATAGCTCTGAAAACAACAGTGCATCCCCTCAAGCTTGGAACAAAGTACTCTCCACTCTACAAGCAGTCATACCCAGATGAAAAACTCAAGGGTCAGGTAGTTGGCTGGGAACATGGCCAGGCAGCGAAAACGGACTCAGATTCAGACTCAGACTTTGGAATCTTTCTTTGGTGACAAAGAAGACCAAAACATACAGCCAGAAGAAGTCAACAAAGTCAAAGAGCCTACATCAAAAGCCTCCAAGAAAAACATGAACTGGTCTCTGGCCGTGGAAGAGCTCAAAAAGGATTTGGAAAAGCAGGTTAGAGAAGTAGAGGAAAAATTGGGAAGAGATATGAGAATGATGCGAGAAAACTATGAAAAACAAGTCAATGACTTGCTGAAGGAGACCCCAAAAAATACTGAAGAAAACAACACCTTAAAAAATAGAGTAACTCAAATGGCAAAAGAACTCCAAAAAGCCAACGAGGAGAAGAATGCCTTGAAAGGCAGAATTGGCCAAATGGAAAAGGAGGTCCAAAAGACCACTGAAGAAAATACTACCTTAAAAATTAGATTGGAGCAAGTGGAAGCCAGTAACTTTATGAGAAATCAAGATATTATAAAACAGAACCAAAGGAATGAAAAAGTGGAAGACAATGTGAAATATCTCATTGGAAAAACCGCTGACCTGGCAAATAGATCCACGAGAGATAATTTAGAAATTATTGGACTACCTGAAAGCCATGATCAAAAAAAGAGCCTAGATATCATCTTTCAAGAAATTATCAAGGGGAACTGCCTTGATATTCTAGAGCCACAGGGCAAAATAGAAATTGAAAGAATCCATCGATCGCCTCCTCAAATAGATCCCAAAAGAAATCTCCTAGGAATATTGTTGCCAAATTCCAGAGCTCCCAGATCAAGGAGAAAATACTGCAAGCAGCCAGAAAGAAACAATTTGAGTATTGTGGAAACACAATCAGGGTAACACAAGATCTAGCGGCTTCTACATTAAGGGATCGAAGGGCTTGGAATATGATATTCCAGAAGTCAATGGAGCTAGGATTAAAACCAAGAATCACCTACCCAGCAAAACTGAGTGTCATGCTCCAAGGCAAAATATGGATTTTCAATAAAATAGAGGACTTTCAAGCTTTCTCAGTGAAAAGACCAGAGCTGAATAGAAAATTTGACTTTCAAACACAAGAATCAAGAGAAGCATGAAAAGGTAAACAAGAAAGAGAAATCATCAGGGACTTACTAAAAAGTTGAACTGTTTTGTTTACATTCCTACATGGAAAGATGATGTGTATAATTCATGAGACCTCAGTATTAGGGTAGCTGAAGGGATATACACACATATATATATATATATATAGACAGAGGGCACAGGGTGAGTTGAATATGAAGGGATGATATCTAAAAAATAAAATCAAATTAAGGGATGAGAGAGGAATATATTGAGAGAGGGAGAAAGGGAGAGATAGAATGGGGTAAATTATCTCACATAAGATTGGCAAGAAAAAGCAGTTCTTTTGAGAGGGAAGATGGGGCAGGATGAGGGGGAATGAGTGAATCTTGCTCTCATTGGATTTGACCTGAGGAGGGAATAACATACACACTCAATTGGGTATCTTACCCCACAGGAAAGAAGGAGGAAGGAGATCAAAAAGAGGGGATGGTAGAAGGGGGGCAGATAGGGGGAGGAGATAATCAAAAGCAAACACTTTTGAAAAGGGACAGGGTCAAGGGAGAAAATTGAATAAGCAGGGATAGGATAGGAAGGAGCAAAATATAGTTAGTCTTCCACAACATGAGTATTGTGGAAGTGTTTTGCATAAAGATACACATGTGGCCTATGTTGAATTGCTTGCCTTCTTAGGGAGGGTGGATGGGGAGGGAAGAGGGGAGAGAATTTGGAATTCAAAGTTTTAAAAGAAGATGTTAAAAAAGTTTTTGAATGCAACTAGGAAATAAGATATATAGGCAATGGGGCATAGAAATCTATCTTGCCCTACAAGAAAGTAAGAGAAAAGGGGATGGTAGGGGAGTGGGGTGACAGAAAGGAGGGCTGACTGCGGAATGGTGCATTCAGAATATATGCCATCTTGGAGTGGAGGGGGAGGGTAGAAATGGGGAGAAAATTTGTAATTCAAACTCTTGTGAAAACTAATGCTGAAAACTAAAAATATTAAATAAATAAAAGAAGGAAGCCATTATTCCTAAGATGATGGGGCCAGCAGAAGTGACTGAAGATACCAAATACATAGTGAAGACATTGGTGATAAAAGGGACACAATTGCGAGAGTCCTTGAGGGATTGGTTTTTAAGATTTCTCCAAAAGAGAAGAAGATTCCAAAAGTATGGACATGATTATGGGGGCTACTACTAACAGAAAAATAAATAAATAAAAGTACCGAGAAAACCCCAGCCATTGCTGACCCCACGTTCTCTTTCTCTACTCTATGCAATTGTGATGAGAGTGATGTATGCATGCATCCAGGAGATCCTTGATGAAAATATACATAGGGAACAGGCAGGCTTATGCAGATAGTTTTATACAGCATATTTTATCTTCCATCAAGTAAACAAACAATGAGCAGTCATTAAGCAGGTAGCTAGGTGACTCAGTGGATAGAGAGCTGTCAAGAGTCAGGAAGACCTGAGGTCAAGTGTGGTCTTAGACCCTAACTAGCTGTTGGGCCCTGGGAAAGTCACTTAACCTCTGTCTATCTCAGTTCCCTCATCTGTAAAATGGGGATAATAATGGCACCTTCTTCCCAGGGTTGTTGTGAAGATCAAATAAGATAATATTTGTAAGTACTTAGTACATAGCCATTGTTGTTCAGTTGTTTCAGTTATGTCTGACTCTGCACAACCCCATTTGGGGTTTTCTTGGCAGAAATATTGCAGTGGTTTGCCACTTTTTCCTCCAGATCATTTCACAGATGAGGAAACTGAGGCAAATATGGTTAAGTGACTTGCCCAGCTAGTAAGTATCTGAGGATGGATTTGGACACAAATTTTTCTGACTTCAGTCCTATTGCTCTTTCTACAGTGCATTCAGCTGCCCTAGCATCTAGTGGGCCCTTAATAAATGCTTGTTTCTTTTCTTTCTTAAGTACTTACTTTATACAGAGACTCTGTTAGGTGCTTGGGATACAAAGGAAGGAAAGATAATGTGTACTATCAAATGTCTTACATTCTAAAACCTGGGCCAGTTCTCCCATCCTTAGGCAGCCTGGTGTCCCTGCTTCTAATCCTCTCACATCTACTCCTGGAGGCTCATCATATTGGTGCTGCTCTTAGTATAGACACTCAATTGGTTTTAGCCCAGTGCAACTTAGAACTCCCAAATTCAAGCAATCCTCCAGCCTCAGCCTACCCAATAGTAGGGATTAAAAGTGAACATCCCCATGCCTGGCCTTATTTATCTTTAAAAGAGTCTTTCAATTACTTGGAAGGAAAATCTTATCGGAAGCTATTGTTCAAAGATTCTGCCTTTTTGAGGGTCCCTGTTGCCATCACGACCACCACCTGCCCATCTTATGGAAGCTCTATCCCACATGCCTTGTATCTATAGGGCACGACCTTAGTAAGAGAATCATTGGAGACCTGAGAGGGTGTGCTAATGTGAGAAAGATACTAGTCACAGCTAGTCCTACCTCCTGGACTCCATCTTTTCCTTCTGAATGTTTTTTGTCCTTTCTCTCTCTCTCTCTCTCTCTCTCTCTCTCTCTCTCTCTCTCTCTGCCTCTGTCTCTCTGTCTGTCTCTCTCTGTCTCTGTCTCTGTCTCTCTCCACCTCTGTCTCTGTTTCTGAGTGTCTGTCTCTTTCTCTCTGACTCTATCTATTTCTTCTCTCTCTGTCTCCCTCCTTCTCTCTCTCTCTTCTCTCTCAATTGTTCATCACCACTATTGTTAACTCCTTATGAGCAGTGACCTTGTCTTGTACTTTTCCTAAAGGACTAACATCATGTGCACTATATCCATTGTGCATTTAATTGATAGTGATAGTGTTGGTGATGATGGAGAGGGAAAAATAAAAGGTGACAAATAGAAGAAAGACGAGAGGAAGCAGAAGGAGGAGGAAAAGATGAGGAAGAGAAAAGGGAGATGATGGGGAGGGGAAGAGAAGGATGAGGGAGAAAGGGATGAAAAGGGAAGAAAAGAGCATTAGGATAAAGAGGAAGAGGAAGAGGGAAGACAAATTATGCAGGAGAAAGAAGTCAGTTGCCGTATGCTTTATTTCCACTGATGCAGGATGAATCTGACCTTTGTAAGTTTACTATTGTGTACTGAGAATTTTATTTCTCTAATTCATTTAACTTTGAATCTTCTTAGTACTTGGTACATGATTCATATACAGTAGGTGCTTAAGAAATTCTTGGACTTACTTCAGTCCTTCTGCAGAACCATGACTCATAAGTATGGTTATTTCTACCTCTGCCACAAGTCCATGCAGGAAAAGACTCGGCCCTCATTTTCATCTGATTTATACCCAGATTGATAGACTCTCATGACTCTTTCAATTCCATTTCTTTCAGATGAGCAAATGATTTAGCAACTAAATAGATTCCAATTCAACAAACATCTATTAAGCATCTACTGTATGTGGATCATTGTGCTGGATGCTAGGGAGATTCAAAGATTAGATAAATTAGAGAAGTAAATTTCCAAGTTTGCTATAGTTAACTTGCTAAAGACAAAGTCATCTTGCTTCAGTTTGAACAGAGCACACTTTGGTGGGGGAGTGGTGCAGCGGAGTATCTTCCTCTTTCTTTGTGTTTTTAATCAATTTACTCCACAATTAGGGCTACAAAGATACAAAAGAAGTGGTTAATGTAGAGGCAATTGATCTAGAACATTGTATTTTTCCTGAAGGGGCATGTACAAAGTAACAAGTCCAGATTTATTCCCAGGTTATTGTCCAGCCTTAAGTCTTTCGGGTTGTCTAGTTAGTTACAAAATCCATTTTGGGAGGAAAGTGACAGTGGCCACTATTTTCAAGTCCTACTTTCTTTGGAGGAATGAAATCACCTCCAGCACCTTGGAGAGCAGTCTTCCTCCCTGCTGCTGTCTTCTGGGTTCTTGCCTACTCCAAGGGGTGACATTCTGTGAGCTTTATTATTGTTAAATCAGCTCAGAACATTTTGACCCTTAACAAACAATACTAAAGACAAATTATCACAAACCTTGGGAGGTCTCTGGGGGTGCTCTCCTTTCCTCCACCCCCCATGTCTTCTTCCATTGGGCTTTAGTTCTTGCTGATTCCCAGCGCCAACAGAAACAGGAAACGTGGACTTGCCACATATAAAATCTCTAATTTCAAGGGCTATACCTTTGATTTTGTTTAGCCAGAATCAAAAGCAGAGGCTGAATGTTGGACCACTCAAAGGGAACTGGAAATCGTCGACTTCAAGCACACCTTTGAACAGCGCATCCTGCCATTATGACATTCACAAAAGGCTGTGGGAATGCCGCTGGTTATATCTACCTACTTTCTTGGGAAGAAAATCTGAAAATGAAAAGACTCAACAAAAGACTCTAAGATGGAAGGAGATTGTTGTGAAGGAAATGTCCTGGATTTTTTTTATCTGTTGCCAAGGTACCCAGGGGCCTAGTTTACAAAAAGAACCCTCCTTAGAGATATCACTTGTAAAAACCATAATTTCAGTTCCAGGGGACATGCAAATGGCCATTATAAGCAATGAATTAGGGTAAGGAGAATTAGCACACATTTTTAAAATTGGAAATGAAATGGTGGTGATTAGGGGAGGGGGGGAGGAGTATCTGATACAAACCAATGCATCCAACATCTTTTGGTGGTGGGGAGGCTTGATGGGACAAAAACTGGAAGTGGAAGGGTTGGGTCACATAAAGTGGGATAGATGAAAGAACACTTTAGAGTCTGTAAGAAGTTTCCTTTGCAAAGGGACTGAACAATAGTTGAAAGTAGATTTTAAAGCTGCATTGTTGTAACGCTCCTATTCTAGGGTCTTCTTTAACTCTTCTGTGTGAAAGCACACACTAGTTGTCAGGTTAGCAGCAAATATGGAAATGACAAAATGACCGCAATCCCAGGAGGGATGAAAAGACAAGGGGAGAATAGGAACCTGCTGCAAGAAGACACTTTGTTAACCATATTTGGGCACCTACTTCACTGGCCTTGAGCCTTTGGATTATGTTTCTTTACCAACCCAGACTGTCACTCTCCCTGTCCACCCCCAGGAGATGAACCCCCTGAGGCTTAGCTTGATGGGCCTGTTTGGGAGTTTGTGACTTCAATGGTTCTTTGAGGCTATTAGCAATTTGGTCCTGTCAATCTGAGGTCTTAACAATCTCCTCTTCCAAATCCCTCAGATCAGAGTGGGCATCTGTCTTGGTTCTAGGTTTAAAGAGTTCCTGTGGCCAGATACAATGCATACTCATGGTTGGTTTTCTGGGATAGCTTTTATTGAAGGATACACAGAGATAGATAGAGAGGAGTTAGTGGTCTATAGATGGCTCTAGTCAACCATGGCTTCTCTGACATAGTTCCCCTACCTAAGTCAGTCCTTAAACCCAGATATGGGCCAGCCATCTACTGGAAACCTGATCTACAAAGATTGGAACTTCCGTTATAGTCCCTTTGGTGGAGGGGGTGTAGCATTGTGGTTTAAATAGGATGTCTAGGCAAAGTTTCACATACAGAGGGAACTTGGCTGGAGCTCAGCTTGACTCATGTAAAGTTTATTGTATGGTTGTGTGTGTGTGTGTGTGTGTGTGTGTGTGTGTGTGTGTGTGTGTGTGTGTTTTCTAGCTGGAGGTGGGGTCTCAGGCATAGTCCCAGGGCTGGGGCAATATGTATAGGCCTGGGAAAATGGATTCCAATATATACCCAATACCTTAGGAGTGTTAAGAAAGTGTGAATCTATTACTAAAGAAAAGATCCAATTGATCTTTCTGAAGATTCTTTTCTCAAAATTCATCTATTCATTTTCCTTTGGAAGCATGGGTAAGTCAGATCACCAACCGACCAACTTTTATCTTCCCCAGAATCTATTGCAGTCTTACACATAATAGATACTTTAAAAATATTTGTTAATTACTTCCATGATCTATTTCATGTTGACTACAGATTTGTTTTCCATCTCATCATGAGGGCTGGACTAGTGGAATGGTGGTTCTACCAAGCTGGAAGGGCTTTGATTATGCTCCTGGAAACAGACTATTTATGGTTTCTGAAGACTAGCTTACCTAAATGCAAGGATGTTCATCATCAATAGGCTAGCCATTCAAGGCCTTTGGCCATGTTAACCCATGCACCAACTGAAAAAATAAAATGACACTCAATCCTCTGTAGTCCCTCTCTATTTCTGTGGTTGACTGATGAAAGGAGGGTCAGAAGGTGATAAAAATCACATAGTTGTTAGACCATCTGAAAACAGTGATTTAGCTGTTGCCATTCTAAATGGGAGATCCTTGACCAATGACCAGTGAGTAGATATACAATTGGAGAAACTGTATTATGTCAATCTTGACATTCTTTTTTACTATAAGGAAAACTAGGAGACAAAAGGAAATTGCAGCTAAATGGGAAGACGGCTCACAGACTCTCTTTGGAGCAGCAAATAAAAGAGTAGGTGAAGTTGATTTCTGTTATCTGCCCAAAGGCAAGAAGAACTATCATTTCCATCATCATGGGAAATTTCGTTGTCACATATGATAATATTCAAGATAAATATCTGAAAGCAAACCACTCTGGAAACAATTGCAACTTATTCACTGAAGCATCAGTTACAGAGGATGAAGAAATAAAGAAATTCTGTAAAGAACTCTTAGAACGCCTTCCACAATTGATGGTGATGATGATGATGATGATAGCTCACCTTTATTTGGCACCTTAAGATCTGTAAAGCACCCAACGTATTAACTCTTTGACACTTGGTGACATCAATGCAAAGTTTAATATTAGTCAAGAATGACAGAAAATATGTTGGAAAATATGGTTCATAAGTAAGGAATGAAATGGGGTTGAGGACTTACAGAATGCACAAGAGGCTCATGGCTTTATATAATTGATGAGAAAAGAATTAGAAGCTTAGGATATGGCACAAACCAAATGACACCATAAAAATGAAGTTGGGTACATCTTAATAGATAGAAAATGCCCCCAAAAGGCAAGGAAATCAACACAGATTATGACAGTTCCATGCAGAAGTTTACCTGATATAAATCAACTCCTATAATGAGGAGACCAAAAGAACCCCCAAACCACCTTAGCCAGCAAATATAATTTCTTTGCTAAGTGGAAAAATATAGCAGTCAAGGGCAACACTGGTTTAGAACATAAACTCATTTGTAAAATCTTACAGAGAAAGCAACTAGGTGGCTCAGTGAATAGAGTGCTGGGTCTAGAGTCAGGAAGTCCTGGGTTCAAATCCAACCTTAGACACTTATTAGCTATGGGACCCTGGATGAGTCACTTCACCTTTATTTGTCTCAGTTTCCTCATCTGTAAAGTGGAAATAATAATATCACCTACCCCCCAGAGTTGCTGTGAGGGTCAAATGAGGTAATATTTGTACAGTGCCTGGCACATAGTAAGCACTATATAAACTTTAGCTATTTTTGTTTTATTATCTCTTCATAAAATAGCATGAAGGAGTGGAGTAAAAAAACAATTGAAAGAAAAGTTGGGGATAAATCAAATTAAGCAATTCATCCTAGGTGGAATTTAAGGATGAAATTAAAAGGGCTAGAAACAGACAAACAGTTGGCAAAATTTTAATAGCAAACTCTTTACCCTCCAGGACCCTGAAATCATCACATTTGGATTCCAACTTTATCATTACAAATGTACTTGTAGATGTAGAGGAAATGGAACTAAAGAAAGAAAAGTGTGGAGGGAAAAAGTTGTGGAGCCAGACCAATTGTACCTAAAAAAGATTTGTGCTGGGGTGGGGAAGGAGGGGCAGGAAAGATTCAATTTTGAGGGTACCGATGGATTAATTTCTTAGGTTTCCTGAAAGAAGCACAGACACCAAAGTTGTGGGGGCAAATCTTATGTTTTCTCCTTTCCTAAAATGGCAGCTGAAACAATGCCAATAACTATGACCTATATGCGATTTTCTCATTTATGTAAAATATTTATGAGAATAATTTTCACATACACATACCAATGGTATTTTTGATGAGGGCTTTAGAAGAGAAGAGGGACTTCTCAAATAACATTCCCCATAAATGATGTTCCATGGTATTCCACAGCAGATAACACATCTTAACCATAATTCAATTCACAGAAAAATGTAAAGGATAAGATCTGGCTGGGCTTAGTATTTGTTGAACTATAAATAAGCAAGCATTTATTTCAGTAGAGCAAAATGCTACCCAGTGTGACTGTAGGCTTTGAAACATTCAAATCCTTTGGATCATCTTTGAGCTTTTGGATGGAATCACATCCATGAATTGTGCACTTTTTTCTTAAAATGTTTTAGATTGCTGGGGTGGAAGCCAACATAATATGCATATTCATATGTGTTGTGCACTGGGTATATTTACAGACTGAAAATTGGGCAAAGGCAAAGGAAGGCATCAGAATAGCCTAGTGGAAAATTTCTTAATTACTTAAGAATTCTAAGTTCTCCCATGCTAGTTTGGATGTGGTTGATATGTTGGCATATTAAAGAGTTAAAAAAAGAAATAATTATAATAAGAACAGTAATAATATTAGGCAATGTGGTACAGCAGAAAGAATTCTGTATCTCTAGATAATCTGGGTTCAAATCCTAGTTCTGCTACTTCCTCGCTGTGTGGCCATTGACAAATCACTTGATTTCTTTGGAACTTAGTCTCATCATTGGTGAAGTTGGGGTCTAGGTTGGCTTGTATGACCTCCAAGTTCTCTTCTGGTGGTAAATCTACGATTTCATGGGGCTAAAAATGCTTTAATTCTCTCGAAATCTGTTACTTCCTTGGTCTGGGTGATCTTTCTACCCCAGACAGATATCAAAGCACATATAACTTAGCAAATCATTGCAAATTGCTGTATCTATAAAATTATTACCAGTCTAGAGATAAGACTTTCTGAATATAGCTGGGCTGGCACTCAGATGACAGCTCTATAGTCTAGTACCAAGCTCTTAATTGAAGCCTTACCACTTGGTAGACCTGGTAAAGTGGAAAGAATACTGAGGTTGGAGTCAGAGGACTTGGGTGTGAATCCAGCTCCACAATCTGTGACCAGTAGCAATTTGAACAAATCATTTCACCTTTCAGGCCTCAGTTTCCTTATCTGTACAATTAGGGGGCTAGACTAAATAGACACTTCCCATCATTCTATAAATCTGCCAAGAGGGAGAGTTTTTTGAGAACTTATGGCCGCATTAATATAAGGCTGAACTATTATAGTATGGCCCATCAGTTGAGGTGAAATGATGATGATGATGATGATAGTTGTTGTTAGTATCACATTTTGCAACTTACGAGGTGCTTTATATACATTATCTCATTTGGTTATTGAGAAGGCACCGAGTGCATGAAATGTTAGAGACTGAGATTTGGATGTAGGTCTAAATTCATGCAATGGAAGCATCTCCTTTAGTGACCATCTGACCATGTCACTCCCCCAGTCAGTAAATCGCAGTGGTTTTCTGTTGCATATAGGATCAAATATGAATTCCTCCATTTGGCTTTTATAGCTCTTAACACTTTGGTCACAATCTATCTTTCTAGCCTCTTTGGACTCCCTCTCCAGAACTATTCAGTTATGATCTAACATTTATTAACCTGATGATCTTGGACAGGTTTTGAATTCAAGACTTCTTTACTCCAGATCCAGCACTCTTTGCCCTGCTCCACCTAACTGCCAGTCAAGGGAAGCCAATGTTCACATCCTGCCTTAGAGACTAACAAGCTCTATGCCTTTGGACAAGTCCCATAACCTCTGCAGACTGCCATTTCCTCACCTGTCCAATGGGGATGAAAAGATCTGGAGTGCCTATTTCACAGGGAGGTTGTGGCAGCCAATGAAACCATGTACATAAAGCCCTCTGCAAACTTCCAAGCTCCTTGTGTGTGGATTGTCGACACTGCTGTACTGTAGAAGACGAAGCCTCCTGCACAGGGGAGCTGAGCCAGACGGCAAAGTTTAAGATAAACGGGCAATGACGGTAATAAGGTGCTTAATTAGGAGCAGAATAAATATTAGCACAGCACATTAACCTAAGTGACAGCAACAAATTACAAAGCTTAACATGCAATTAAAATCCCGAATGGCATACACCATAGAGACAGAGAGCATGTCTCCGAGCTTGAGGATCAGCTGTTTGGGACCTGTCGGCTGCTGATCAGAAGGATGTGCTCTCCTTAACTGATTTCCAAGCTGTCCCTCTCCTGCCTCCCCCTCCCAACTATATGGTCGCTCCTGTGTGTCATGGTTGCTCATAATTTAGGTCTCCCTTACAGCATGGAATTTATGGGATTGAGTCATTTTTTCTGTCCTCCAACAGATGGACAGATGTGAGTCTGGCAACAGTGTGGGACTAGGGATATCTCCTAGTGTCTCTTGCATGTATTTTATCCTTGTTACTCAGGGTACATGTTGTCTTCCCATCAACAGACTGTAAGATCCTTGGGAGCAGGGGTTGTTATTTTTCTCTTTGGAGCAGAGTGCCTGATTCCTAGTAGGTGATTAATAAATGCTTGCAGAATTGTATTGAACGACCATGGTGGCCTTGAAAGAAAACTCAAGACCAATAAGTTACTCAGCTCACTTATGGGATAGCTCTGTTAAAACATATGATATATGGTAAGGTTGTCTGTGGGAAGCTAAGAAATAAGTAATCAACCATCCCTCCAGTGCCTATACTTATCACCTGAGACTACAGCATAGGTAAGCCATAGCTCAGAGGGGACAAAAGCAAAATCCAGAGTTAGTGTAGATGGACCATGGTCAGAGGCAAAAGCTGGCTGGATTTCCATTTTTTGACCCTTGATCCATTTGGATCCTTAATTGATCTACCAGAGGAGTAATAAGAGATTTTTTTTCCCCACTGGGGGCCAGACAATTGGACATCACTGGCAGCAGAAACTATGTACTTGGCAGGGGTGATTAGGGGGAGGAGAAGTGCAGAGAGGGTGAGTCAACTACAGGCCAACTGCAGAAGGTGTAGTCCATCCTTTTCCAATACTGCACAGGCCTGAGACCCTATTCCTTTTTCCCTTTCCTGGAATGAATCTTCCCTCTAAGCCCCCATAGGGTTGTGGGATGGTGAACAGTGTGGAGTCAGGGTGTTTTTCTCTGGATGACTATGGAAAGGAAATTCCTTCCCATCTCAGCCCTTGTGATAATGTTCAGACTGCCCTGCCTCAGTTGCATCTCTGAGCTCTGCAATTACTGAACCCTAGTCTGACAGTTGCGTTAGCTTGAGCAGCTGCAGGCTAGGGAGCCAAAGTGCTGATTGAGGGTATTTTATTTTTAAGACTAGCTTAATTTTTAGGAAGTGGAAGTATTCTGCCTCTAAATCAAACCAAAATAGCAATATATCATTTTCAAGTTAAAAATTATAAATCTGGTTATTCTGGGGGAAATCTTCTCTCTAGCTGAAGCAGTAAGACACCCTGAGGGAGAAACAGGAGGCAGCATATGCCAGGTGAGTCAAACTGCAGCTGCCATCTTCTTGGATGCCAACTCCCTTTGGAGCCTGATGGAGACAGTCCATTGTTAAAACCCCCTGAATTAAAGGAATAAGAGATATTTGAGAGAAGAGAAGATTTAGGGGGACATGACAGCTGTCTTTTAAGTATCTGAAAGACTCTAATTGTGGAACAGACATTAGATTTGTTCCTCTTGGCCCCAGAAGAAGAATGAGGGGCAAAGGTGGAAATTGTGAAAAAGCAAATTTGGCCTTGATGTTAGGAAAACTTTCCAACAATTAAAACAATTTCGATGTAATGGGCTGCATTAGGTGATTGGTTCCCCTTCACTGGCAGTCTTCAGGCATAGGAGAGATGATAAGTGAATGACAGAATCTAAGAGGTAGAAGGGACCTCGGTGGACACCTATTCCAGTCTGTACCTGAACAAGAATCCCCTTTAGAAGATCCCCCTAAAGGGGATCCAGCATCTACTTGGAAGCCTCCAGTGATGGAAAGCACACTACCTCCCAAGGTATTTCATACCACTTGGAGGTAGCTTTAATTGTTAGGAAGGTTTTTCTGACATTGATCCTAAATGTATCTCTTTGCAATTTCCATCTGTTGGTCCTGGTTCTTCCTCCTGGAGCTGTCTTTTTCTTAATCTTCTAAAGGCTTTTTTTCAGAATCCTCAACCTTGTTGGCCCTTTGTAGCATTTGATCCTGTTGATGACCCCCTTTCCATGATACTTGCTGCTGTCTAGTCTTCTGTGATGCTAAACTATCCTGGTTCTCCTCCTACCTATCCAATTGCTTCTTCTCAGTCTTGGAACTTTCTCCTGCTCTTCTCTCTCCTCTTCAGTGAAAGCAACTCAAATTGTTCTTAATCCTTCACCTCCATTATTTCATGTTCTTGTCTTTCTTCATCTAAGTCTATCCCCTTCATCTTAAACCATTATACTCCTTTCTCTCTCTGCAGCTTGAGTCCTGCAATTTCTCAAATCCTCCTCAAAATTTTCCCTCCTGAAATCCAACCTCTGGATTTTCCCCGTGAATCTAAAGCTCTTTGAATCTCCTTCATAATTATTTAAACTTCTTCTTCTCATGTCGTTTTATAGCTTTCTTTTGCACAATCTTTTCCCACCAAAACTGTCACTGATAATTTGTAAATGCTCTATGTTGTACAGGGACTTCCTGTGCAGTTAGGGGTTGGACTTGATGGCTTCTCAGGTCCCTTTGAACTAGGAGATTCCCGGATTCAAGAGAATTCTTTTTGTTACAATTAGCAATGTAAGCTATTACAATGTAGTTGGACATTGACTATCTTGATCTGATTCATTTTCTGTCCAGGCCTATCAGGTCAGCATCATCTGCCTTCTCTCCACCATCCTGGCCAATGAGTTATGTGGACAAGACAAGGTTTCTAGTAGTAATTAATATAGGTGATAAAGAAGTTAGAAACCACAATAGCTTAACTTTTTAAAAATTAAATTTGATTTCACTTTCAGTTCCAAATTCTCTCCTTTTCCTTTCCCCTCCCATTGAGAAGGCAAGGAAAACACAACCCATTACAAATATATGTAACCATGCACAATGAATTCTTATATTAGCCATGTAAAAAAGAAAGAAAGAAAGAGAGAAAGGAAGAAAAATGAAAGGAAGAGACCTTTAGTCTGCACTCTGAGTCTATCACTTATATATATATATATACATATACATAAACATATATATATGCATATTCCCTTCAGCTACCCTAATACTGAGGTCTCATGAATCATACACATCATCTTTCCATGTAGGAATGTAAACAAAACAGTTGGTAGTTAGCAAGTTTCATCATGAGTCCTTTGGAATTGTGGTTGGAGATTATGTTGACCAGAGAGCCTTACTTTTTCTTTTTTGCTGAGTTTCCTAGTAAAAAAAGCATGTGTATCAGTGGTGTTGTTAAATAATTCCTTTTGATATTCTGCAAGTGATTTCAATTACACAAACATTTACTATGTGTTGTGAGGGCCAAATGAGATTCTATTTATAAAATGCATAACACGTGGCACATAGTAGGCACTTAGTAAATGCTCTCTTCCTTCCTTCCTTCCTTCCTTCCTTCCTTCCTTCCTTCCTTCCTTCCTCCCTTCCTTCCTTCCTTCCTTCCTTCCTTCCTTCCTTCCTCCCTCCCTTCCCTTCCTTCCTTCTTTCCTTCTTTCTTTCCTTGCTTCTTTCCTTCCTTCCTTCCTTCTTTCCTTCCTTTCTTCCTTCCCTCCCTCCTTCCCTTCCTTCCTTCCTTCCTGCCTTCCTGCCTTTCTCCTTCATTGTCATTTTATAAACTGCTCTCCTGGCTCTACTTACTTCACTCTGTAGCAGTTTATATAACTCTTCCAAAGTTTTTCTGAAACTATTCCTTTTATCATTTCTTACAGCACAATAGTGTTCTATCACGTTTAAATACTATATTTTTTTCTAGGCATTCCTCAATTTGATGGCTATTCCCTCAGTTTTCAATTCTTTGCTGCCACAAAAAAGAGCTGCTATAAATATTTTTGAATATCCTTAGAATTTGCATATCCTTAGGACCCATTGCTCCTTTAATCTAGCCTTTCTCTTGCCCACCCCTTCTCCTTTTCCCCTCTCATTTCCCTGCTGTGCGAAATGTACTTCTGTACCCAAATGTTAGTCAGTTAATCAATTGATAGACATCAAGAACTTACTATGTACCAGGCTGTGCTAAGGGCTAGGGATACAAAGAAAGTCAAAGACAGTCCTGCCCTCAAGGAATCTACAATCTATTTGGAGGAAGGTAACATACAAGCAGAGAAGCAACATAGGGTGGCAGAGAGGGAAAGAGAAAGTAGGGAGATGATGGAAAAGTTCAGTGGATTGCAGCTGGCTGGGAAGTGAAGAGGTGGTTGACCTGGAATTCCTTCTTAAGAAGAGGATCTGAGAGGAGAGGTCACCACTCTCCAATTAGAGACAGAGAGGCCCCAGGGGCAGAGGGTATTGAGGAGGCAAGTACAGGGCTGATGTGATCTTGTAGGGTGAAGAATTCCATGGGGGTGTAGTCAAGTGAGAATGTGTGTGTGTGTGTGTGTGTTTTCTCTTTGGCCAGTTCAGATGAGAGTGAGGTTCAAATGCCACATTGTACTTCTGATCCTTCCTCCTTCTTTGTATAGACCTCTGCTTGTGCATTCTGATTGTGGAAGATAATTTTTTCCCCAAAATTCCTCTTTCTTTCGCTCCTTAGTGAATTCCTTTTCCTCATCTTTTTCATTCTTCCTTAAAGTCATCAAGATATGAGAACCATCCCCAGGCCCCATATCTAATTAGACTTACTTTATGGCCTCTGATGATGATAGAGTTCAGAGGGCACATGTGAATCATCTCCCATATTAGAATGTAAACAGCTCATCCTGTTTAGTCTCTTATGATTGTTAGCTCATATTTACCTTTTTTGTTTTTTTTGGTGCCTGTGTTTGCCCTTCAAAGTTTTATGCAGTTCTGGTGTTTTCATCAGGAATGTTTGGAGGTCCTCTATTTCATTAAAAATGCCCATCCCCAATAAGATAATATTCAGTTTTGCTGGGTAAGTTATTCTTGGAGGCAAACCTTTATCTTTTGCCTTGTAAAATACTGTATTCCAAGCTCTCCACCCCTATATAGTGGTAGCTGCTAAATTGGGTGTGATCTTAACTGTAACTTGTCTATACTTGAATTATTTCTTTTTGGCTACTTGTAAGATTTTCCCTTTGACCTGGAAACTCTGAATTTTGGCTATGATTTTCCTGCGAGTTTTCATTTTGGAGTTTCTCTCAGGAGTTTCTATTTCTTTTTTTTTCTTTAGTTTCTTTCCATTTCCAGTTTGCTCACTGGTTCTAAGATAGCTGGGCTGTTTCCTTTATTTTTTTTGATTGTGACTTTTACATATAATGATGCTTTAATTATCTCTCCTTGATCTTTTCTCTAGGTCAGTTGTTTTTGCTATGAGATAACTCAAACTTTCCTCTATTTGTTTAAGGCTTTTGACTTTGATTTAATATTTCTTGTTGTCTCAAGAAGTCATTAACTTCTATTTGATCCATTCTAATTTTCTTGGAGTTAGTTGCATGGATAAGGTTTTGTATTTCTTGTACCAAGCTGCTATTTACTTCCCTTTCCAATTCTTTCCTCCACAAGCCTTATTTCCTTTCCAATTTTTCCTCTACCTTTCATTTCTTTTATAGAAAACACCTTAAAGTCTTTTAAAAACTCTTGCTCCTTCTCTTCTGATGCTTCTATTTGATTTGTGCTCAAACTGTATTTTTAAGGCTTTACTTATGGATGTTTTGGAGTCATTCTTTTCTACTGGCTTTGTGTTTTGAGCATCTTTGTCACCATTGCTCTTTATACTGGTGTTCTTTTTTTGTTGGTTTGTTCGTTCCTGACTTCAGATTTTGTGTTAGGACTGGGATGTGTGCATTTCTGGACACAATGTCTGCTTGAGCATGTGCCCTCTTATGGCTTGTTGCTTCAATATTGGGCTACTGAGTATCATATTATTCTAGGCTCCCAGGGTTAGCCTGGGCTAGGGATCTGCAAGTTCTCAGTGGTCCAAGAGTGGTCTGATCCAGAGCAAAGTCTGACTTCTGCCCTCCTGTTCTGAGCTCTGCAAGTTCCTGACCTAGGTTTGTCTCTCAGCTACATGCCTGTGGGCTTGCACTGTTTGAACTTGCAGTAGATTGTTGCTGGATTAAGCCACTATCAGCCAGCTGGGAAGGTCTAATGGTTTGGGATCATAGAACTGCAGGCTTCCCTTTGGCTGGGAATTTTTACTCTGGTTACTCCTCTACAGGTGATAAGGTGAAACTGAGACCCTGCTGTACTCCTGGGGGTTTAAGCCATACTGTTGTTCTTTACCTCTTAACTTACTTCTTACTGGGTACATAGCCCTCTTCTGCTTCTTACATTGGAACACCACCCCAATGAAGGTTCTCCACTGGTGATTCTCCTTAGTCCACCCTGGATCTGTGACCCAGAATTGAAGAATGAGCCATAGAATAGGTAGTTGGCACCTATTCCTTCACCCTTCACAAGATTAGGTTCCTTTTTGCTGGATCTGGGACCTCTTCTAGTCCTCATGTATAGCCTCTCCCACTACTGGAATGCTTCACAAAGGGTGCTCTTAGCCAGGCCTTACCCTTAGGGTCTGTAGAACTCTCTGCCTATCTCCCTATGACAACTTTGGCTGGAAAAATGACTCACTGTGATTTTTGTTTTGATTTCCCAATCAGAATTTGGTCTGATGTGTTTCTTGATCCATTTGTAGAAGTTGTAGGAGTGAAGAGGGTTCCCAATATTTATTCCTGTGTTTCTGCCATCTTGGTTCCACCTTTCACTAGTGATCTTAATAATTGTCTCAGAGGATATCCTTTGCCTATTTGTCCATGGAGTTCAAGGTTCCCATCTATTTCTCTCATGCTTGTTCAAAGGATGGAAGGGAATTTCAGATAAAAACTGGTTCCTGTCAGAAGCACTACTTTATACTCCAGAATATGTACTATCTCTTCATCACCATCTTCCCATCAAAAAAGCACATTTTCCTTTTTGGTGAAATAGGAAGGAGTGCCCAATAATTTGGAAATCTTGTTTTTTTTTCCTTTCTGATAGGTGAGCACAAGCGGAAGCACATTGGTATAATCTTCCAAATGTTATCACAGACCTTAAGAGCTAGGAGGGACTTTAGTAATCATTTGACCTGGAAGCGAGGGAACTGGACTTTATCAGTGGTTATTGACCATTTGCAATATGAGGACCCTCTTTTAAAGTTAAAACAAAACAAACCTGCTAAGATTCCTCACATGAGCTAATTGCTTTATGGGTGGCCATTGATTGAGAAAATGAATGAAGACAAAAAGCTACTATGAATCCAATAATGTTTTTCAAATGGTTTATACTTTAATAATCATTACAAGATTTACAGACATTTGAAAAATAATAACACTTGTGAGTGGCATACCTCATTTACTCAGTGTGAAGAAGGTACTTCCTTAAAGGTTGTTTTCTAAAAAGATACAACAATGCAATGTGAAAAGTCATACAAATATCCTTGAAACTATACAGATAGGGCTGGTAAATAACCCCTAATTATTAACATCTTTTGATTTGATATATGGAGCTATAGTTTTCTTTTTTTGTTTTGTCCTTTCCTGGTTTAGGTATTAAGACTGATTATTAACGTCCAGTGATGCATAACAATAAGGGAATGTATACTCCTCAAAAGGGTTCACTGCAGTCATGGAGAATAACCTGTATAGAGGCCATATTAAAGAGAGATTCCTTTTGGTGGTGAGATAATCTAGATGCTCTAGTTTATCTTTGATATTGTGCTGATTTCATCAAACCCCAGAACACTGCAAAGACTTCTAAATGACATCCATAAATAGTTACTAGGTACTATGCTAGGTACTGGGACTACTGGTACTATCAAAGCCAAAAGTCCCTAACCTCAAGGAGCTTACATTCTAAGACCTGGGAAGACATTCACATATTTAAGTACACAAAACATATAAAACAGATACAAAGCAACTCTTGATACAAATGTGGAAGGTAGCATTTGAATCAAGTCTTAAAAGAAACCAAGGGTTCCAAGAAATAGAAGCGAAGAGGGACACTGAAATCAACTTTTCATAAAAAGACCCTATCGACAATGTAGATGGTCAGTATTGTCAAGCCAAGGTTTGACCTGAATCTCTAAGGCCAGGAATGATGAGGTTTGCAACATCATCACAGAAATGTACTGTAGACCTACAGTTTCAGTTCATTATGCAGCGGAAAGGGTCCTGGAGTACAAGAAGAACAGTAGGGTCTCCTATCAAATAGCACTTAGCCTGGGAGAGAAGTATTTTGAATCTCTGATGGCAGGAACAAACAGTGTTCCATTGAGTCCTCACTCTAAACTTACTGGGACCTTGATTTCTAAAATGTCTTCAATTAAATATTCACAGTTCCCCACCAACTCCTTAAACACACACACACACACACACACACACACACACACCAGTAATCTCTGCTAACTGCCCTCTGATCTGTGATGCTGTAGCTCTTGAAATATTCCCAGTGGCTGCAGTTACATGCCTCAAGTTTCAGGATGGATGATGGACAGGTGAGGTGAGATTCAGAAGAGAGAAGGTGACCAATTATGGCCCCCAACTTGCTCTCAAATGTCAGAGCCCTTATTGTCCAGAGTTAAAGAAAGTTCCCCACTCCCATTCCCCTCCCAACTATCTCTTGGTTCACAGCAGTCAGTGAAATTAGGAAAATGGCATGTAGGGGCACATCAAGTGGGGGTGGCATTTGTGTGTGTATGTATGTGTGTGTGTGGGGGGGGGTGGAAGTGCCAACGATTTGTCTCTGTTATTCTTCCTCCATGGGGAAGAATGCAGTTGTTATCAAAGCTCGGTTTGACTAATTTGCTTTCACCTCATACATATCAAGAAATCAAAACCTCCACGAAAGTTATTTGAGGGTATACTCTCTTTTTGGAGCCCATCTAGCTCCAGTAATGCTAATGGGAATTGCATGTGTGCACAGAGAGGACAATATAGTCTTTATGTGATTCTACCTCCCATTCAGAAGACTGTAAATGCTGGGAAAACTGAAGTGGACTCATTGGACACATTTGGTCCAGAAACTTCACCTTGCTCCCCTCCCCCCCATCTACTCCACTGCTTCTCCAGACAGGCTGATGGAGAATCTTTCCACCCCTCCTCCTCGCCTACCACCCCCAATCCATCCTAGCCAGATAGCTTCCCAAATCAGCTAAATATAACCCCCATTCATTGTGATGCTAAATCGTTCTATTTAGATGTGTTTAAGTGGATATCATACCTCCCTGGGCTGACCTTTCACTCCTGGGAAGTAGTTTTAAATTCAATCCCCAGCAAAGGAAAATCCGTCCAATTCGTTGGCTGTGAAAGGTCACAAGTGAACTGTGTTTTGATGGTATCTGTCACTGGTTTAATTCTCAGTAAATCCGAGCACTAACTGGGCCTCAATTGTCCTTTGTCTGGGCAAGCTGAGTTCCAAGGAGCCTGGGAGAGCCTCTGTTGGCATCACCCATGGGGAAAGCAGCCCAGAACGTAAAGGTGAGCTGTACGGTGCTGCCTTAAGGGAATGCTGCCCCCTCTCTGGGCCGCCAGGGAAGGGGATCAGAATATGAGGTTGCTCACCCAGGTTCATTTGATCTCCTCGATACTGACTTTTCCCACTTTGTGGGATGCAAAGGAGACTTGGACAAGGTTGGTGGGGGAGGAACTAGGAATATGTGAACCAGTTTAAGAGAAATTGGAGCATCCTAACAACCTGGTCATTTCTGCTCCCCCCCTCTTCCCATGCTCTACCCCTTCTCCTTCTTATAACTAAACTTCTAGAAAAAGTAGTCTACACTTGCTGTTCCCATCACCTCACCATCCACTCACTACTCACCTCCTTTCTACAATCTGACCTCTGACCCACAACTTGGCTGAAATTACACTCTTCAGCTTCTCCAGTAATTTTTAAAATTCAATTCAGTAAGAGTGTGCTCTGTGCCAGATACTGTACTGGGTACTGGGGGAAAAATGACAAAAATGAAACTATCCCTTCCTTTTCCTTACCATACTGGATGGATACTATGCATGTAAATGGAGGAATTCCAATGAGCTGTGCTTCCCCTCCACTCTCCTTCTATCCCCCCTACTCCTGGAGTGGGTGGGAGGCAGCTCGGAAATCCTCAATATTTACCCCTCTAGTTTAACAATTCATTGCAGGATTAATCCAAAAACCCATCACAAAAATGTGAAAGTCAATGTGTATAAACAGAGCTCCCTTTCTCTATCAATGGACTCCCACCCACCAGGCCATGGACACCCATTTCAATTCTAAACAGTAGGAAAATAGCACCATTTAGAATCATGATCAAAATTCAATTTCTATCCCATTGCCGTTTATGCCATATGTACATTTAACAAAAGTTTCCAAGAACAAAATGGAACAAAAATCACAAATGGAAGAAGTTTGTAAAGGGGTATTCAGTATCCCTTGATTCATTGAGTGGCAAGGAAGGCTTTGCTTTGACAGACACATCCAGGATGTAAGTTTACCAACACAATTAACTGCCACATCAGCCAGTCACTCAGTTAGTCAGTCAGTCAGTATTTATTAGGCACTCACCATGTGCCAGGAACTCTGATAATTGCTAAGAATACAAAGAAAAGCAAAAAACGATCCCTTCCCTCAAGAAACTCACATTCTAAATTCTGTTGGGAGAGATACCATGCAGACAGCTCTGTGTGTGTGCGTGTGTGTGTGTGTGTGTGTGTGCGCACGCACATGCGTGTGCATACAATACACATATATAAGTATGCATATGTGTGTGTATATATATATACACACTTATATACACAAACGTATGTATATATACACATACACAGAAATATATGTATGTGTGTATATATGTATGTATATGTATACATGTATATATGTATATGTGTGCATATATGTATAAGTGTGTGTATCTATCTATATGGAAGAGTTGAGGTTCACATGTAGAGGAGGGCCTATGTATGGGCAAGGATGCTATCCTTGTGTGTGGCTCAAAGAGAGGCAAAATAAACATCTCTAGCCTCTTCTCCCCCAACCCTTTTCTGAGGGAGACTTTCATTCCTGCTAAGAGGGGAAGCAAGTGGTTGGGGCCACTTTGTTCTCTTCAGAATAAGAGGGAGTACCAGACTAGAATTCTGTCTAGCTGCTCCCTTTAAATGGGGAATATGTACAGGTTTAAGCTAACTTTTGGCCACTTTGTTATTTCAGTGAGGAAGGGGGAAACCTCAAGATCTATATCCAAGGCTTGATCCCTTTCCACCTAATACCAGTTTCAAAATGAACACATATAGCAAATAAACTCATTTATCCAAATCACGGCAAAACAGAAATCAGAGAAGATATACATAAGAGAAAATATACTAGACAATGCACTGTGAAGGAGTTCTTCCATTGATAATGAGGTAACTCAGCTCAATTGAGAGAGAGAGAGTTCTAGATCTTGCCAAAGTGGAAACTCCCCAAAGTCTCTAGAGTAGCAAGCTGAGAATAGATACATGATGGAGACTGCACATTTATCTCATGTCTTCCCAGAATCTTTTCCTTCAGCAACCTGGAGTGGGGTTGGCCTCTTCCATCTTTTCTCTCAAAGCTGGAAGCCAGGAACACCCAAAGCACCCAAAGTTCTGTGTTTGAACAAGACTTGAAGCTCATTGATGGGTCCCCAGGGGGGATTGGCCTCCGAAAAGTCCAAAAGGAGGACTCCTACTTGGAGAGTCTCTGAAACTGATTGATCTTGAAGAGTCCTGAAATGAGACTCAAAGGGGACTCTTGCTTGGTAAGCCCCAAAAGGGACTAATGAAAATTGGAACTCTTGCCTCTTGCCAACTCCACCCCATTCCTCATGTAGGGAAGGGTCTTCATCACCACCAATAAGGAGAAAATATCATACCAATAGACTTCAGGACAAGAGTTACATAGACATACATTCACACATATACATCTTCTATATAAATAGAAGGTAATATCTGAGTGAAGGAACTAATATGGAGGAGGGATGGGAACATGAAACGCAAAGGAAACAGCCATTGAACTGACAAGGAGTTAGGAGATGGAGTGTGGGTGGAATAGCAAGAAGGCCACCAGATCACAGAATTTCTGCATTGGAAGAGACCTCGATGGCCTTCTTTAGCTCACAGGGATCCTCTCTACAATATCTGCTGCAGGTGGTCCATCCAGCTTCTACCTAAGGACCTCTAACAAGGGAGTGGGGAAAAGAAAGAGGAATAAGAAAGACTATCACAGAGAAAGAAGAAATAGGGAGAAGAAAAAAAGAACAGGTAAGAGAGAGGAAAGTCATCAAGCCTGGTATGAAAAAAAGCACTGGACTTGGAGTCAGGAGACTAGGGCATGGTGCCATGGGAAGAGCCTGGGGAAATCCTTTTTCCTCTCTGGGCCTCTGATTTGTTAACTAAAATGAGGTGGGGTTGGATTTGATGACCTCTAAGGTCCCCACTAGCTCCAGATCTATAATTCTCATAAAAAGACCAAGGTTTCAGTGCCAGCTATCACTCATCACCTGTAGGACCTTAGACAGGTTGCTTTACTATTCTGCTCCTCAGTTTGCTCATCTGTAAAATGAGGAGGTTGGGCTTCATGGCCTCTGATGTCCCTCCCAACTCTAGACCTATGATCCTGTGATCTCTCTGGGCCTCCTCTTCTTGGATGGAGTCTCAGGTCCCTTTTACCTCTAAGCCTGTTATGTTATACACTCCTGTCTCAGACACTTACTATGTGGCCATCGACAAGTCATTTAACTTTTGAGAGTCTTATTTGACCTCATTTATAAAATGGAGGTGATACCACTTGTGCTATTCCTTTCCCCTCACCTCAAGATGAAGGCCTTTGAAAATCTTAAAGTCCATGCTACTCCTCATTGCCTCCAGGGCATGGGTGTCCCTATGACACCATCCTCTGTCCTAAGTGCTCTTCTGCCCCCTGAGATGGATTCATGGGCTTACCTGGAAATACTGTCTGCTCTGATGTAGTTCCTCAGCAACATATAAAATCAGAAAGAGGAAGAGGAGAGACCAAGATACAGAGAGTGAGGAGGCATGTTAATGTTTCTGAGCTCATTGCCCAAAGGCCTGGGGAGGAAGTGCTTAACACAAAGGCCCAATATTCAAAAAACATCATGAACTCAGAAGTGAAGCCACAACCTTGCTTCAGAAGGATTACTCCCACCCTCTATCCTCCTCCTACATACAGTTAGTGTGTAGTTACCAAACCACATGGACTAAGAAAGCACTGGTGAGAACAGCATCCCATGTGGATGGGGGATTGGAGTGGGGAGGGGAACACATCAATGTCTTCTGAATGGCCACTCCCCAAAGGGTTGAGGTCAGCCATATGGTCTTGCTCTCTGAGTGCCCAACAAAGGCCCATGAGATATTTTATGTGCTGAACATTATTGTTGGGGCAAATTAAAACACAATAAAAATGGGCTGTGGAATATTAATTTCAGGGACTGGAGCTAATTGAAAACATAGCAAGCTCTGGGGCTCTGGAAAAGGCAGTGAGAAAACTCAGATGCACATCCAAGGCTGAATAACTCACTCTCTTCACGAGGAGCAGCAGCCCAGTGTATGCCTCTCCCAGGCCTACCTCCTTCAGTGCCTCCTGAGAAACTAGAACCGGGAGTGGCCAGGGAGGGAAGGAAATCCAACCAATTTTTCATCATCCATGGCCAGCTGTTCTGCCCACTTTTAAATATACACTTTTATTTCAAATTATCATTGACTTTACCCCTTCCTTAGCCAAATAAAGTATTTTGTTGCCACAAACAAAGTCTTGTTTATACTTGGCTGACAGAACCTGGGAGAGACATCTTTTTTGTTTGAAATATTTAACTCCCCAACACAGGGAAGGTAGCAAATGGAATTCTGAGGTTTGCAAATGCTGTATTTGTATCCTCACAATAATTCTGTTGAGGAAGGTGCTATTATTTTATCTATTTCACAGATGAGGAAGTTGAGGAAGCTTTCCCTGGGCCGCACAGCTAGTAGGTATATAAAGAGGAATTTGAACTCAAGTCTTCCTGACTCCAAATTCAGAGCACTTTCCTACTGGGTTATCTAGCTGCCCCAAAGGTGGTTTACAGAACCCAACATCATATTCCAGATGTTGCCTAGCAAGGACAGAATTCCAGAATTTCAGAGGTGGAAGGTCCTGTTAGGTTGCCTAGTTCGGGCTATATCTGAAAAAAGTCTTCTCTGTGACAACCTCAGCAAGTGGTCATTCTGCATTTTTTAAGACTTCTACTGCTTCCTCTTCAGGTAGCCCATCTGCCTTTGAGACAGCCCTCGTTGAGGAAGTTTTTCCTGATATCAAACCTAAATTGGTCTTTTTAAAACTTCCACCCATTGTTCCTACTTCTGTCCAATAAAGCCAAGTAGAACAAGGCGAATCCCTCTTTCATGGAATGGTCTTTTAAACACCTGAGCATAGGTATCATATTCCTGCTGATTCTTCTCCTCTCCAGGCTGAGCATCCTATGTTTCTTCAAATGATCCTCAAGTGTCCTGATCTTATGACCCTTCCACCATTCTGATTGTTGTCTTCTGGATGCTCTCTAGTCAAACCTTTCCTCACTTGGTATGATATTCCTAAGAACACCTCAAGTTCCCGTACTTCAATGGGTTAACAAAATACCTTATGAAACCACTCCCCTTTGGAGTGAACTGGGCTTCCCTTTGTGAACCTTAAAGAACCAAGTTCCCCAAAATCTTACATTAGAGAGACATGATACCTTTTTGTTGTTTATTTAAAATTATAAGATTTTCAGATGACATCACCATTTTGTGATCTTCAAATTAAAAAGTAATCTCATTAATAAAGAAAATTTTTGTTGTCTAAAGACTACTAAGGATGAAAATAGCAATGGTCTTCATATGCCAAGCAATAATGGCTCCTATTTCTCAGCCATGTTATGGTTTCAGAGCAATTTCGGAGGAGGCTATTGAAGGGGCCATTACCCTTATCTTATAAATGAGGAAACAAAGTGGTTATATAATCATAGATTTAGAGCAGGCGGGGAATCTGAAAGGTCATTTAGTTCGAACCTCTCATTTTACAGATGAAGGAGCTGAGGTCCAAAGACTTGCTCAAGCTCAAATAGAAAGTGAAGGAAATGAAATTCAGAGAGGCCTATAAGATCATGGATCTAGATTTGGAAGTTACCCTAGAGATCATCTATCATAATGATGAAGAACTTGAGGTCCAGAGAGATTGTGAATTGCCTGAGTCCACATGGGCAGTAAGCAGAAAAGTTGGGATTTCAACCTATGTCATCTGACACTAAATAAATGAAAAAGTATTTATGTACAAAGGCCTGTGCTAAGTCCTGAGGATACAAACTAAAAAATAAGACAATTCTTGCTCTCAAGAAATTCATGTTCTGTTACTAAAAACAAAAAGACAAGCAAGCTACAAATCCTAGTTTTATTTATCAATTCAATTTTGGGGGATTTTTTTTCTTTCAGTTTTCTTAATCTCTTCCTCAATTTTCAAAATTTTTATTTTGGTATTTATTTGGAGGGGATGTGTCTTGATTTGTTACTCTTCTGTTTTTCTTTTAGTTGCACGCTCAAATCATTAATTTATCCTTGTTCTCTTTTGTTAATGAGAGTATTTAGAGATATAAATTTTCCCTTAATGACTACATTAACTGCATGCCATAAGTTTTGTTATGTTGTCTCCTTGTTGTAATTTTCTTTGATGAAATTTTTTATTGTTTCTGTGATTTGTTCTTTGACCCACCAATTCCTTAGGATTAAGTTATTTAATATTCAATTAATTTTAAATTCTTTCTCTAAAGGCCCTTTATTAAATATGATTATTATTGCACTGTGGTCAGTAAATATTTCTTTTATTTGTTTGGTAGGTTTTTATGCCCCAAAATATATTCAGCTTTTGTGAAGAAGCCATACACAGCTAAGAAATATGTAAATTCATTTTTTCTATTAAATATTTACCAGATATCTATAATTTCTAATTTTTATAAAGTTCTACTCAGTTCCTTAATTTCTTTGTTTTTTTTTTAAATTAGATTTAAGTTTAGAAGGGGGGATAAGATCACTCACTGTCTGCAATTTTAATTTTTAAAGTTTTACTCCTTGAAATTCAATTAATTTTCCTTCTAAGGGTTTATATGTGATGTTGTTAAGTACACATTTTAAGTATTGATGGTGATTCATTACCTATAGGGTCTTTAAAAATAATGTAGTTTCCCTATATATCTCTTTTTGTCATGTCAATTTTTACTATTATTTTGCCTGAAATCATGATTGCTACGCCTGTTTTTTTGGGTTCATCTGAAACATAATAGATTTCACTCTAGCACCTCATTTTGACTTTCTTTTCAATTGTGTTCCTGGTAAAAGCGTATTATTGAATCCTGTTTTCTAATCCATTCTACTCTTTCATTTTATGGGTGAGTTCATTCCATTCATAGTTATAATTGTTAATTGTATACTTCCCTCCATCTTGTTCTCTAGCACTTTTCTTCTCTTTGCCCCTAGTTCTCTCTTTATAAAGAAAATAGCAGGAAAGAAGAGTATTGTGATATGTAAATGAAGTTGTTCATTTCCATTCTGTTGCCATATTTCTCTTCCCTTTGTCCTATCTCCCATCATAGATCTTTACTCTTACTTCCTTTCCATTTTACTCTTCATGCTTTTTTCTTTAACACTGGGGTTTGTTTTGCTTATGACTACTCCCTCATCTATCTTGTCGTTACTCATAAACCCTGCTCTCCCTACTTCCTGTTCCTTCGTAGTTCCTGCTGCGTGTCTTGTGTGTACATGTAAGTGTATTCAACTTTCCTTTATCCCATTTGGAAGGGAATAAAATTGATGAAATGCACCTTTGCCTCTTCTCCCAGTTTTTATACACTTCATTCATGTACCCTCATTATGTTAGATAGTAAGTTGAGCTCACCTTCTAATTTTTGTTGTTCATTCATTTTCCAGTCATGTCTGACTTTTCATGATCTCATTTGGGTTTTCTTGGCAAAGATACTGAAGTGCCTTGCCATTCTATCTCCAGCTAGGAGACAGTGACCACATGGAGGAGATCTAGCTGCAAACCATATGGAAAGACTCAATGATTTTTAGGTTGTAGCAGCAAAGAAGATGGCAATGGATCTTCTCTAATGTCATTTCCATTGATTAAAAAAACATTCATTTTTGATGTTGAACCATTTCGACCCAGGGCTTTGGTGGTAAGAAATTTTTTTTCCAGATCTTTGGGAACTGTGGCTACTTAGGACCTAAAAAAAATCTGTTGCCAGGTCACCTTTTCATGGGGGCAGCTCCTCTGCATAATGGCTGGGCTGGAAGCAGAGTCAGCATCTGTTGGGCTTTGCTATGCCATGGATGCTTGGGTTATAAGTCCTGAGCTATCTTCATTTGGGTCTAAGAGGAGGTAGTGGTGGTGATCTGACTTTCCTGGCATATGGCAGTTCCTCTGTCTCTCTTGGGGTGGAGATTATTGGTCTCTTCTTTACAGTAATTGATCTCCTGGATAATGGCTATGGGGATTGAACTGGAAGTAGAACTAGTGATCTAGGCTTTGCTGCTATTACTGTAGCTTTGGGATTAACTACCCATCAGTGGCGATTGGTATTCATAGTGGTGAGAATGGTAAATCCATTCTTCATAGGGTTTTCTCCCTTCAATGATGGTTTCAGGGTCAAGACTGTAACCAGAGGTGGTGGTCAGGGGCACATTGCTATGCTCCAGGATCTTGCGCTCCAGGCCCTGAGCTGTTGCCATCAATATCTGATGGGAGATGATGGTCAAGTTGTGAAGGGAAGGTAAAGGGAATTGTTGGCTCCTCTTCCATAGGGGTTGCTCCCCTGGATAATGGCTATGGGTACATAGGATGGAAGGTAAATTTGACCTGGATCATACCAACTTTCCAAGGGTCATACTAGTAAGTTGTCACTGGAATTCAAATCTATCTATATTCCTGATCTAATCTTTTCTCTAATATACCTCATGGCATCCTAGTTTCTCTGGCACACCTCTGTCTTAGATTATATTTAGCATATCAATAAAAGTATTCAAATTAACCAAATAAGATTCTGATATACTGTACCAAAATTTCCATTCTATTTTTGATGAAACAAGACAAGCTGATCTTTCACTGAATGCTGGAAATAGTCAGTATTCCTTGCCAGGATTTATTTACCATGGATTCACTTCATATTTATTCAGTATACACATGCATATGTATGTATTTTCTCCTTGTTAGGATAGAATCTCTTTGAGGACAAGGACTATTTTGCCTTTGTATTCCTGGTGCCTTATACATTTTCTGGCACATTTTTGGGGAGAGTGGAGAAAGAGGGAAGAAGAGGGGAATAAGCATTTATATAGTGCCTACTATGTGTCAGGCATTGTGCTAAGCACTTTTAACAAACATTTTCTCATTTGTTCCTTACAACAACCCTGCAACATGGCTAATATGGAAATATGTTTTGCATGACTGCACATGTATAATCTATACCAAATTGCTTGCCTTCTCAAGGAGGGTGAGAGGCAGGAGGAGAGAGAATTTGGAATTCAAAGTTTTAAAAAATGAATGTTGAAAATGATTTTCACATATAATTGGGAAAAAAATAAAATATAAATATAAAAATAAATATAAATGAAAATATAGATATAAAAATAAAACATAAAATATTTTTTAAAAACACCCAAAACCCAACCCTGTGAAGTAGGTGCTGTTATTACCCCCAGTTGAGGAAACTGAAGCAAATGTAGGTTAAATGATTTGCCCAGGGTCACATAGCTAGGAAGTATCTGAGGCTGAATTTGAACTCAGATCTTCTTGGCTGAAGGCCAAGCACTCTGTCCAGTGTGCCACCAGCTGCCTTTAGCACTTAATTAAGGGCGTGCTGATTGATAGATTGATTGATATTGTATTTTTACCTTGAGAGGGAACCATTGGTAATCTCCATTGCTGGGTTTGGTTTTGTTGGGTCAAACACTGGAGGATGTTTGCCTTTCCTTTCCCAAGGCCAGCATCTATTCCCTAGAAACTCAAAGGTTGGAAAAAATGAAAAATCTACAATTTGCAAAATTTTGTATCATTCTAAGTTCTGAATCTAAAGGTAGATTTTCAACATAGCCTTCTCAAGTTGCTTTCTTCCTTCTATTGACACAAGTCCACCTATCCAAATGGTGATCAGCACTGGTCTCTAGCACATCTTGGCACAGGACCCATTATTTGTAGCAGGAGCCCAGTAATATTTAACTTAGTTACAAATCTGTCCAGAAAGTCAAACCTCTTTCTAGTTAACAGTGTCATGTAAGTATAAGCAAGTGTTTTGTCTATTATTCATATTCTTGTTTTAGGTACTAGTGGTACAACAGGAATCAGAGGACCTGGGTTCAAATTTTGACCATGCCACTTCCTGTATGAATTCAGGCACATCACTTAACTTCTCTGAGACTCAGTTTACTCATATGCAAAATGACAGGGTTGGACGGCATGGTCTCCAAGTCCACTTGTGTATCTGTTATACAAATGTCATTTGTCCTCCCTAGGCCTGAATTTCTCATCTCTAAGATAAGAGGGTTAGATCAGATGACTTCTAAAGTTTCTTTGCTGCTCTAAACATATGATCTTATGTACTGATACAGAGGAAAAAATAGCATACTTAGGAGAACAATTTCCATGGTGACCACAGCAGCGTAATGGAAAGAAATGATGAAGTTCAGCAGTGACCAAATAGAACTTCTGAAGACATAATGAAACCTGACTTCCCACATCCCGACATAAGGGTGGTAGGTTATAGATACAGAGTGAGTCCTACACTGTCAGACATGTTGCTTTCTTTTTCTTAACGGTAATTCTTTGTTAAAAGGAAGTGTTCTATAGGGGCAGGACAGGATCACTGGTAAGTCACAGTGATGGGGAAATAAAGAACATAATTTATTTTGATTTAGTTACTTAGAGAACCACCTCTGGTGGTTTCAAAGAGAGCCTCCATTTGGGAAGTAGGAAGGAAAATATAATCTCACAGTGGTTGCTCTTAGGACTGATACTTAATGTACTCTTGACGACAGAAGAGAAGGGAGTCCAGACCTGCCAGACGGTAGGTCCTTCAGCCAGGCTGAGCTGTATGGAAGCAGGAGGTGCCTCTTGGCTACGAGGCTTGCCCTATAGAGCATCTGACTTCCCTTCCCACAGTGCCTGTGGGTGGTAGCACTCTGTGTGGGTGGCATTTTTTCCCACTCTTTCAAACAAGTATGTATATGTTGCTTGTTGTTGTCTCCTTTTGTTGTGTTCTCAGTCACTGACTTAAAGAAAAAAAATCACCCAAGATCTGTTGAAATACCATTTATTTTCATTTCCAGATGACCCAGCCCATGAAGTGATCTTGGGTTGGGTTGGAGGGATGGGAAATGGGGGTGGAATTTTGTACAGAGTCCAAGCCTTGAGAAGCTTGGTACAAGAGAGAGCAAACTCCCAATGCTTTGGGGTCTTTCCCAATTTAGTCCAGTTTTCCCAGTAGGGGGAAGACCTGAGTTCAAATCCTGATTCAGCCATTTACTAACTGTGGCATGGGGCAAGTCTCTTCATTGCTCAGTTTTCTCTTCTATAAAATGAGGGGTGAGATTTGATGGCCTCTGAGGTCCCTTCCAGTGCTAAATCTATGATCTTACGGTCTTCAAGGAGCAGTTTTCACAGAGCCCGGGGACCTTCGTCGGGGCTGGGCATTCCGTTCCGGCTCCAGGAGACTTGAATGTGACTCTTTGACATAGCTGATGTGAAACTCCTGGGTGTCTGAGCACACAATGAGCCAGTCTTTGGCAGAGGAGGCCAGGAGGGCAAGGGAGTCAGGAGAGGGCAGCTGAGACAGCCAAAGGGGAAGATCCGTTTATGAATGCAAAACTTACAGTCGAGCTTTCCAAGGGGTGCGGAAAGTTGAACGGGCACTTTACGCCTGGCCCCGGGCAGCAATAATTTCTGAGAATGGCATTTCCTTGGCAGCTCCCTCGAGCTTGGGTTGAACTAGCTTCCCTACCAGAAGTGAGCCTGATGTGAAGCCAGAACGGTTGTAGCCGCAGGCAGTGACACTAGGCAATCTCTCTGGGGTAGAGAGGTGGCTCATAAGCTCTGATGGGCAGTGCATTCCAAACTTCTGCCTTGACCTCGCCACTGAAGTTGGGGTTGGGGTGCTCCGACATAGCTTGGGGACTTTTCCAGCATGACTGGAGTAAGTCACAAACTGAAAAGCAGGTGGGAAAAAATGTGCTGTGAGAATTGGGTAAGGGATGCTGCTGAGCTGAGAAATAAGGGCCTCCATTTATAACAATAAAAGTAATAACAAGGTCACCCGCCATCTATAAGATACTTCAGAGCCTACAAGGCATGTGACCTGCATGATCTCATTTGACAACCTTGCATGACAACTGCCACAGGCATTATGGACTCCATTTTACAGAGGAGAGGTGAAATGTGTCAGAGGCAGTACTAGAACCCAGATCTTCCTGACTCATAGTCTATCATGCTTTCCTGGTGGGGGAAGACCCAGGTTCGATCCTGCTTCAGACATTTATTAGCTGTGACACTGATTTTCGGGATGCTTTATATACTCATTTGAGACTTACAAAATTTGCAAGGTATTATTGAGCTATGGGTATTACCCCCATTTTACAGATCGAAAAACTGAGTTTCAGTGAGGCAATGTGGAGCTGTGGAAAGAATCCCTTATTTGGAGACAGAGGATGGATTTGAGATGTGCCTCTGGCAGTGATTAGCTGTGTGATTCGAAGTAAATCACTTCTCCTTTCTGAGCTATTGTCAAATGAGGCGATTAGAGTAGTCAACTTTAAAAGAAATTCCAAAGGTCTCTATTGATCTAAATCTATAATCCCAGGACACTGAACCTCACAGAGATGCAAAGTGTTTTCCTTAAGGCCACACTACTAGTAAAGATAAGTGTAACTGTCATAATCCTGATTCAAACTCAGGTCTTTCCTGACAGGTCAGGGCTTCTTTCTACTAGGCCATGCTGCCTCTAAGCATCTGGAGTGGAGAGTCAGGATTTTAGAGGCGAAAGGTTCTGTAGGGATCACCAACTCCGAAGATCTCCCTTTGATGAACAGAGTGACCAGTCCAAGGCTGCCTGGGGCCCTTGCCTCAGGCACTAAAATTCAGAGGGGGGCAAAAATTTAAAGTAGGAACTCCTTCAACAAAGAAGAAACCTCTGCAGCAGTGGTCCTGGGTTCTATGAACTTTTATATCTATAACACCTATATCTATGTGTATACCTTTACCTATGTCAACATTATCTGTCTATAGCATCTAGACCTATACTTATATCATCTATATCTAAAGTTACATCTGTATTATCTGTTGATGCCTATATTTATAGCAATATGTATACCTATATCATCAATATCTATGGCTACATTTATATTATCTATGTCTATACTTATATCGATATCATTTACATATATATTTATGTCTATATTATCTAAGTCTATATTTATAACATCTAAACATAGATCCATATCATCTATGTCTAAATCTATATCATCTATACCTATAATCTATATTTTCTATATCTATATCTATCTATACCTGTATCAACTATGTCTATATCTATACCTATATCTATGTCTATGCCTATACCTATATCTATAGCATCTATATGTATATCTTTATATCTAGGTCCAGAACTACACACACACACACACACACACACACACACACGCACACACACATATAAATAGGTAACAGTATTTCAAAACAATTGGTTTCCTTTATTTTATGCATCTGAAAATGGTATTCTTAGGCTTCACTAGACTACCAACTGAACGAATGCCACAGAAGAGGGTTAGAATCCTGATCTACACTGATGAATTCCCCCTCCCATTCAATTGAATTATCTTAATTGCTTCTTCTATTATTTTCACTTCTTGAATCATCAAGGATCACACAGGATGGACAAGCACAGCTGGATAGCAATCTGCATCTCATAGATGGGTACATCCAAATCTAGGTGGTCTCAAATCCATTTCCATATTTCAGCTTAAGAATGACAAAGTTGACCTGAATGAATTTTGGAGTTGCCTTCCCTGGGCACCAAAATAGATAGTTATGGCTCTGGGTTTAGAAGTGAGAAAACCATGGACTAGGGAGGTGAATTGATTTCTCCAAGGTCATGCACACAGTAGGGGAAATAGGTCTAAATATTGACATTGACTGTCCCTTGGGAGCTGTTTAAACAGGTGAAGACCAAGCCTACTAACCCGGCTGGAGATAAAGGTAGAAAAATTGATATTCCCTCTGTCTCTGTCTCTGTCTCTCTCTGTCTCTCTCTCTCTGTAGTAAGGAGACATTTTATTTTTTTCTCACTGTGAATGACATCAATGGGAATTTTTCTTTCAGTATATAGAGGGTGATACCTTCACTGAGTGACCTCATTAATGGTTCAAGTCTATTTACTGGGTATCAAGAATCAATGGATTCAGAACATGCATTCCCCATGCCAGAAGAAGCCAATTTTTGTTTTCCCCAAATAACACAGAGAATTATTTTTTTCCTCAAGTTGTGTTCTTATGGGGTTCCACTGCATGAATGAATGGAAAGTTACAAGTGACAAGTTTTCTTTTCCAGAGGCTACAATCTCCCCTTTATGTGCCCCCAGGAGCCAGAAAAAAGTTTACTCAGAGAAGGCAGGTGTGGCTGATACCACTTACCCCACCTGAAGGAAGTGTTGAATCACTCCCCAGCTCCTATTCTGGCATTCAGGGTCTGCCCAAGGTGAAATCTTTAAGGTAAAGTTTATTTCCTCCTTTCCCTGGCCCCCCTCCATTTGGCAATGCTGCACCCTTTAGCTTGACAAAATTTTATTCCTCCCCTACACAATCTTAGCCCTTCCCACCTGCCCAGACCCCCTGTGTGCACTGGCTAGACCATTCCCTCTCTTTCCCTGAAGGTAGGAAGGGCACTTGAGTGAGAGCCCTGGCTCAGACTCTTATTATCTCTGTGACTCAGAGGAAATTACCTAACCTCTCTCAGTTTCAGTTTGCTTATGGATCACAGAAAGTACAACTGGAGGAGAATTCAGGGACCATCTAGCCCAACTTTCCTATTATAGGCCTCACCTTCTCCCTCCCCTTACTGCTTTCCACTTTTAGCACTTGGTACAGTAACTGAATTGCTACCACCATTCCTGGAAAAGGCAAATATTGAGGGGGCTACATTGATGCACTGTTGGTGGAGCTGTGGATAGGTCCAGCAATTCTAGACAAAAACTTTTGTGCATAAAATATTAGCAAACAGGGTATACCCTTTGCTCCAGCAATACTGTCTCTAGGCCTATACCCCAAAGAAGTCAAAGAAAGATGAAACAGTCCTACATGTGCAAAAATATTTATAGCAACTCATTTCATGGAGGCAAAAATTGAAAACTAAGGGGATGTCTATCAGCTGGGGAATGACTGGAACAAGCTGTGTCTATGACACATAGACAAGGTCTATGAATGGGATGGAATACTAGTGTGCTGTAAGAAATGAAGAAAAAGATGATTTCTAAGAGACAGGGGAAGACTTTTGTGAACTGATGCAGAGCGAAGTAAGCAGAATCAGGAGAACAATTTATACATAATATCAACATTATAAAAACAAACTGTTTGTTTTTATAGAACTCCAAACAACAGTGTGACTTACCATGATTCCAGAGGACTAATAAAGAAGAATGATGCCTGCCTCGTGATAGAGAGATGATGGACTAAGATGAAGAATAAGAAATACATTTGGGACACAATTAATATGGGATTATGTTTTGTTTGATTGTGCTTGCATAATATAGGGGGTTGTTCCTTTCTTTCTCTCTTTTTCTCTCTCTTTCACTTCTTCCCTTCTTCCCTCTTTCCCTTCTCTTCCTTCCTTCTTTCCTTTCCTCCCTCCTTCCCTTCCCTTCCCTTCCCTTCCCTTCCCTTCCCTTCCCTTCCCTTCCCTTCCCTTCCCTTTCCTTCCTTCCTTCCTTCCTTCCTGTATTAGCAATTTTGATTTAAAGATCTTTTGCACCCATCAATAGGCCATGTAACCTGCTTACATCACAGGAAGCCTAAGACATATGTGGTGGGAGGAGCTTCCTGACAGGAAAGGGAAATTGTGTCACAGAAAATACAGAGAGAGAGAAAAAGACAATATGGCTGCTGGTGGCTGCTAAGGGCTACCCTTGTGATGGTTAGAATTGAACAGGCTGACTTAGATGTACTGTGAGTTTGTTTTGGGAAAGACCCTGACAGGAGGTCAGAGAGGTTTTGGGATGGTGAGGCTCCATGTTGTGATTTTCTATATCGAATATTTTGGGTTCCTTGCTGTTATGATCAAGTGGACTGACAGGCTGTGGGAGTCGAGCATTTGGTTATAGGATATGGTTCTCTGGTGTCTGAATAAATAGTTTACTTCTTCTACTCCTATGTGGAGAGTCTCGTATACTTTGCTATGTAGGCATTTTGACAATTATCATCTATGTTGTTATTATTGCCTTACTGCTTCACTTCCTTCCTTCCTTCCTTCCACCATTCCATTTCAGACCTTCCCTCTGGTATCTTAAAGACCTAATTCAAGCCTTTATGGTTTAAATCGTGACTTCCAGGTAAGCCTCCCAAATGACAACCAATTAATCTACAAGCATTTATTAAGGACTTCCCATGTGCCAGGCACTGTATTAAGTGCTGGAGAGAGCATACATAAATCAGAAAGTAGAAGATAAATAGAGTGGCTAGAAGGTAACCTTACTGAGGATGGCTCTAGCACCTGAGGGAGGGGAAAACATTGTCGTAAAGGAATGGAGCACCCCTCCCACCCTCCTGACTCCTCTTCTCCCCAGGAATGACATCTAATGCCCTTTATTTTCAGGACCAATGGAGGGTTACCATGTGGGGTTCACCTGCTCACAGGATGCTATGAATCCAGAACAGGAAGAAGTACAAGGAGGAGAACCTGGCATAGTTCTAGTGACCAGGGCCCAGTGGGTTTCCCATCTGGGAAGTGAGTTTTGAGCAGGATTTGGGCAGTGACTTGGCTGGTTGGGGAGCAATAGGGGAGGGGATTATACTATGGGGAAGCAGCTCTGTGATGTGACTCAGATGCTGGAAAGGGCCAAGGAGATACATAAAAGCAGGAAGGCTCTTGGCTTTACTGGAGAAGAGACATAATCTGGGGTATTGAGAGATGAAGGGTTTTAAGTAATATGGATAGGTGGTAATTCGTGGAAAGCTTTGAAATCTAAGAATAGGAATCTTAACCTACTGGTGGAAGCAATTGGGAACCACCTAAGATTTTTGGAAGGGGTAAAACCTGGCAATTTCAAGGAGACATCTTTCTGTGTGTGTCAAGCCTCATTCATTCATCTGTCTGTCTCTGAATTGGACTGTGCATAATGTAGGTGCTTAATAAAAATTAATTGCTTTGGTCATTTGATCTTCCACTGGTATCTTCCTTTGATGCCTCATTGTGGTGTCCAGGTAACCCTAGATTATTGGAGACTGTGCCAGAAGGGCACATGTTATGGCCACATCCTACCAAAGTGGAAAGGTTTTTAGTGCAGGTCCGTGTCTGTTTGGGAAACAAGCCAGCTAAGATCAGAGAGGCTCATTACCAGGAGGGCCTCAGGGTGATGATTGTATTGATTATATTGACTCTTAAAGACTATTTACCAAGTTCATAGTATTACAGATATAGGACCGGAATGGGCCTCATCCTTATCTAGTCTGACACCTTCATTATACAAATGAGAAACTGAAGCCCAGGGTAGTAAAATGACCCTTCCCAAGGATACACAAGTAGTAATCATTGAGGTAAGATTTGAATCCAGGTTCTCTAAGTCTAACTGTCCTACATCACTCAAGGCCTTACAACCTGTTTCAGTGGAGGGAATATCCATATGAATGGGAATATCCATATTTGAGAATTAAGGCATTTATCATTTGACAAACCAAGCTCCAGTGGGCCTATCTCTCATGGTAAGCACTCAGTAAATGTTTATGAGAATGACGCTCTTATCCACCAAGATATCTCTGCTAGCATAGGTACAGAGGATCTGTGGAGACCCAGACAGGTAGGGATGGCTCCTAAACAGAAGCCCTGGGTCCCAGAACCCTAGGCAGGTGACTTCAACCCACTCATCTCCATTGTTCCATCATGCTGTTTCCTGGATGCCACTGAGTTCTCTATATGACTCCTTGGATCCAACTTTCCAAACCTTCTCTTTTCCAGCTACTGATGTCCCTCAGAGGTTATTGAGTTATTTATGACTAGATTCCTCTACCCTAACTTAGAGGCAACTAGGTGGCACCCTTGATAGAAGGCTTGGTCTAGAGTCTGGAAAACCTGAGTTCCAATCTGGCCTTAGATGCTTACTAGCTATGTGACCCTGGGCGTGTCACTTAATCTCAATCTTCTCAGCTGTAAAATGGGCATGATAATAGCACCTACCTCACAGAGGTGTTGTGAGGATCAAATAAAACAGTATCTGTAAAGCACTTAGTTCAGTGTCAGTCCCCTGCGATATGCTTCAAGGCGCTTGTTTCATTCCATTCCATCCTGGAATCTGCAGTAAGGATAGCTATGGTCACAATCAAAGCTGCAATAACTTAAGGCTAGTGGATCAGGCTTGCTTAAAGAGAGCATGTCCTCCTTCCTTCCTCCCTCCCTCCCTCCATCCCTTCCTCCCTCCCTCCCTCCTTCCCTTCCTCCCTCCCTTCCTTCCTTCCTTCCTCCCTCCCTCCCTCCATCCCTTCCTCCCTCCCTCCCTCCATCCCTCCCTCCCTCCCTCCCTCCATCCCTCCCTCCCTCCCTCCATCCCTCCCTCCCTCCCTCCCTCCATCCCTCCCTCCCTCCCTCCATCCCTTCCTCCCTCCCTCCCTCCATCCCTCCCTCCCTCCCTCCATCCCTTCCTCCCTCCCTCCCTCCCATCCCTCCCTCCCTCCCTCCATCCCTTCCTCCCTCCCTCCATCCCTTCCTCCCTCCCTCCCTCCCTTCCTTCCTCCCTCCCTTCCTCCCTCCATCCTTCCCTTCCTCCCTTCCTTCCTTCCTTCCTCCCTCCCTCCCTCCATCCCTCCCTTCCTTCCTTCCTTCCTTCCTTCCTTCCTTCCTTCCTCCCTCCCTCCATCCCTCCCTCCCTTCCTCCCTTCCTTCCTTCCTTCCTTCCTTCCTTCCTTCCTTCCTTCCTTCCTTCCTCCCTCCCTCCCTCCCTTCCTTCCTTCCTTCCTTTCTTTTTCTTTGTTTCTTTGTTTCTTTCTTCAATAAGGGTTAAGTGACTTGTCCTGGGTCACACAGCTAGTAAGTGTCTTTGAAGTCTTCTTTTCAAAGCACAGACACTCATCAGAGGGACAAGGGGCTTTTCGCCTCTCATCAGCACAGTTTCTATGATCACTAACTAAAGAGCTTTCTGGCTGACAGAGAACCTTCTTCAAATTATCTCATTAGATTCTCACAACAATCCTGGGAAGGAAGCACCATTATTACACTCTCATTTTTACAGATGAAGAAACTGAGGCTCACAGAGGTTAAGTGACTAGCCCAGGGTCACCCAGTTAGGAAGTGTCTCAGGTAGGGTTTAACCACAGATCTTTTGAGTCCAAGTCCAGAACTGTGCTCACAGTGAGACAGAGTGAAAGATGCTGGACAGAGATACAGGAAGACCACATTTTGAATCCTACCTCTGACACTACCCGTGACCTCAGGCAATGCACTCCACATCCCTGAGACTCAGTTTCCCCTTTGTAAAGATGAAAAAGAGTTGCATATTTCACTAAAGACTTCCATGGAGCAGAGACTGTGGGAAAGATGGGACTTGGGAAGAAATCTCAGGCGAAGTGGAGAAGTGGGTGGATTCGAGGGGTAGAGACAGGTCATAGAAGGGCCATTGAAGCCTGGCAGGAAGGTTGGGGAGGGAGGGGAGGAATCCAGGACCATTAGGAGAATGCCATCTTCTAATCAGGCATTGAATCTGTGGAGCTTCCTCATCCTTGGTCAGGGGGCCATCAATGGCACAATCGGTGCTAACAAATGACCCCCTAGGGCATTTTATAGTCTCAGAATAGGGTAGGAAACCATCCCAACAACATGAGCCATCCACACAGAACTATGGAGAGGCTCATAGATTCAGAGCTGAAGGGTCCCTCAGAGGTCACTGGGTCCAACTGCCTTATTTTAAAGATGAGGAAAGAGGCCAGTGGGTTAAGCCACTTGCTCTGGGCCACATGGCTAATAAGTATTAAGGACATCGATGGTACATGTAGTTCTATCAATTGATCCCTGAGGAAACTTTGTAGTCCCGGGGGGATGAGCTGTGTAAAGTGTTTCTACAGATTTTAAAGTGCCTGCTCTTATTGGGAGACAGAATCTCTACCAGTCCCTTGATGCTGTGTGCCCCATTGCAATCCTTTGTTTTCCATCATATAGATGAGAAAAATGAGGCTCAAGTAACTTAGGATCATAGACTTAACAGGTGCAAGGATCTCGGAGGTTGTGGAGGAAACTGAGGGTCCATAAAAATTAAGGTCCACTTTCTGAACCTTGAGAAATAGGAGTTGTCATATTGTTCTTGCCCTCCCATATTAGATGGGAACAAGATGACCTATAAAGGGGAGCTCTGAACAGGTGCCTATATGTATATTTAATTCTGTGCCTCAGACCCACCAATCAGATTTGCCCAAGGTAACAGGGGCAAGATTTGAATCCAGGATCTTCTTGACTCCAGCTCTTCCCACTGGGCCACACTGCCTCTATCATAGGTCTACTTGACAGGTTGTCCAGTGTAACCCCTGAGATTCAGAGCAGGGAAAGAAGTTAACCAAAGGCACATAGATAGAAAGTGGCAGAGGCAGGCTTTAATCTCAGGGCCTCTGATTCCCAATCCCTTGTCTCTGCCACTGTGCCCCCAACAGTGGCAAAATCAGAGCACTCCCATCTCCCTAGTCAGCTGGCCTTAAGTTGCTGGAAGTTTTTTCTTTTCTTTCTTTTATTCTCCTCCCCCCCGCCTCTTTAGAATTTGTAGCTATGTATTTTTAATACTGTCAATAAAATGACTTCCTCAGGACCCAGAGGGGCAATAAGGGGCCTGTTAACAAAGTGTGAAAGCAATGGGCCAGCAAAGGTTAACCACATGGCTGGCCCTAATGACCCCTGCAGCCGGAGCTGATGCCCTCCGCTCCTTGTAAAGACTCATCACGTGCACAATTTCCTGTCTGAGGTCGCCTTTATGGGCCAGAAGAAAAGCTGGCCTGCTTGTGAATAGAAAGCTCCCGGCAGGGGAGGAGGTTATTATTTTTAAGCTGATCGAAACACCTGGGTTTCCCACTGGACCCTATTAAGCATCCGCCATTATGTCTAAATATTTCAATCATCCTTGCAGACGGGCGGCTGAGCCGATGGGTGAATGCATTAGTGGGAAAGCACAGGCCGGACCAGGGCTGAGAAAGGAAAGGGCCATTCCGGGCTCTGAGCAGAGCCCAAGGGGTGGGCCAAGCAGGTGGAGTGGGGCCCAGGGTCAGAGGGTGCTGGAGGGGGGTCAACTGGTCCATCCCCCCTTCTCTGCATCCCATAGCCCATGCCAAGTGAGACCACCCTGCAACTCAGCCAGCCAGGGTGGGTTTGGTTATTTCCTAAGACCTCTGAAGGAAGAGATGTCTTAGCTTTCCTTGGTAAAGTTGGTATTCCTCTCTCCTTCCTGTCCATATTATGTTGTATTTATTTTCTACCTATTTTTATTTGTTTTTCTGCACACATGCTGTTTCCTCACAAATAGTGTAATCTGGAGGCCAGTGATGGTTTCTTTTCTGTCTGTATGTCTGCCATGCCTGGCACATGGTGGTTGTTTAATAAATGCTCGTCGACTGAAATTTCTGCTCGTTCCTGCTGGTCTGGTCATTTTCCCTTAGAATTCGTGGACGTTCTCTCTGCTTGAAGATCAAGCTCAGCCAGGTTCTATTCAATGCAATGAGCATTTTTTAAGGCTCTATGGTAGCTGCCAGTGAGACAAAGACAAACGTGAGTTCTTGCCCTCAGGGAACTCGCATTCTTCATAGGAAAAAGAGAGGCTAGATGGAAATGGTGCTTGATTTGGAGTCTGAGGGTAATAAATTTGGAAAGGACTTCCACTGGCATTGAAATAGCAAGCGTTTAGAGATTCCTTTAAGGTTGCAAAGCGCTTTAAATGCATTTTCTGTTTTGGTCCTCAAAATAGCCCTGCAAGACAAGTGCTATTATCATCATCCTCATTTTACAGATGAGGAAACTGAGGTTGAAAGAGTTTAAATGACTCGCCCATGGTCCCAGAGCTAAGTAAGCGTCTGAGACAGGATTTGAACTCAGGTCTTCTTGACCCCAAGTCTAGCACTTTCTGCACCGTACCACCTAATAGAATAACCTTTCGTTTGTAAACAGAGGTGAAATCATTATTGCCCAAGATCGTACGTGTGAGGTTGGAGTTGGAGTTTGTATCTAGGTAGGTCCCCTCCTGTACATCTACTGTATCAAGCTGCAGAAGACCTGGGTTCAAATCCCAGCTCTGCCGTGTGTGACCCTGGGCAAGTAACTGACCTTCTCCAGAACTCAGTTTCCCCTTTTGCAAAATAAGAGACTGGTGATAGATGGCCTTTGAGGTTCTTTCCAACTCTGATCCCAAGGAAATGCTACCCCTCCACACCTTTCTCTCTTGGAATCCCCAGTTTCTTTCAAGCCTCAGCTCAAATGGCACCTTCTCATTGAAGCCCATGGCTGCTCCAGCCCAAACCTGCTTTGCATGGATAGATTCTCCCTCTACTTACGCATGTTCATGTTGTATCTTCCATGAGAATGCACACTCCTTTTGAAGTTTTATTTGAATGCTCAATTCTTAAGACAGTTCCTGGTACATAGTAGATAAAGCTCCCAAGGCAGTTAGGTGGTGTGGTGGGTAGAGTGCCCGACTTGGAGTCAGGAAGATCTGAATCCAAATCCCATCACAGATGCTAGCTGTGTGACTCTAGGCAAATCACTTAACTTCTGTTTGTCTCAGTTTCCTCATCTGTAAAATGGACATGATAGAACCCACCTCACAGGGTGGATGTGAAGATCAAATAAATTGAGAAATGTAAAGAACTTTGCAAACCTTAAAGTGCTGTGAATAAATATATATAGTATGTTAAATACTATTAAATTTCAATACTATTAATATTAATATAGTAATAGAAATACTGATTATTTTAATACTACTAATATTAAATATAGTAATAGAAATACTAATTATTTATTGTTTATTGATCAGATAAGTGCAAAGTAATTTTCCGAGGCTGAGGAGAACAATAATAATGAGGGGGCAGAGGGTTAGGGTGATAGGAAAAGCCCTGCAAAGGAGGTAACATTTGAGCTGAGCTTTGAAGAGAGTTAGAGGTGCAAAGAGGCAGAGATGAGATTATTCTAGGCTTGGGGGCAGCCGATGCAAAGTCATGGAGGTGGGAAAATAATAATGGTGCTAAAAGAGAAGCAACTGTGTCTAACAATAATCAAAATTAATATGATGCTTTCATGTTTGTAAAGGGATTTACTTACTATGGCCTTTGATCTAATCAACAACCCCCTATGAGAGGAAACACTTTTCTTTGGTCCTGATTTTTTTATTTCATCCCAGTGAGGAAACTCCCCACATGAATGCAGAGTGACACCTTCTCTTCAAGTTAGAAAAGTTACCTCAGGCTCCGAGAATTCTCACAGATGAGATTCAAAAAGGACCTTGGGAGAAACTGAGGCCCAGAGATGGACCTAGGTCAGCAGCACTGAGGCCCGTTGCCTCTAACTTCAGCGTCTTTCCACTCTACCATACTGTGAGTGGCCAAAGATCACACAGCCAGCACACAGCAGAGTATGGCCTTAAACCTGGGTCTTCTAACTCCAAGGGCCTCCCTTTAACCACTGGGCTTTTTGAGGGAGACTACAGGTATTAACCACATTTTACATATGAGAAATCTGAGACTCGGAAAGGTCCCCAAAGCTAAAAAGCATCCTGAGGTGAGATTCAAATCCAGGTGTCCCTGATGCCACTGGCACCCCTATGCCTGACTGCCCATAATAGAAATGTAGTGAATTTGGATTTGGCCTCAGAAGGACCTTGTCTAGCTATGTGGCCCTGGGCAAGTCCCTTCTCTGTATTGGTGTTTGATCTTCTGTGAAATGGGAGTGATCACATGGCTCTTTCCCTCCCATGTAAGCCAAGTGAAAGATAGCAGAGAGTTCTGAATGGAGCAGCTGCTTCTTTGAATCCATGGGTCAGGATGTCTCTAAGTGAGGCATGTTCAGCAAGGCTCAGATCTGCCAATCTAGCCAGCCTCAAGATGGAGCAATCTATCCTGTCTCTAAGACCCTTCTGGATGTCTGCCCAACTTCTGTGGCTGCTGCAGTAATTCCGGGATGGCCAACCAGGAACACTGTCCTTGGCACAATTGGGAGACAGCCAAAGCCTGTTTTCAATGCTTTCTTCCCCTTTGATAACCTCTGAACTTATACCCTTCCCCTTATGCCCCTGTTTTCCCATATTTGGAGTACTTTCCTAGAGTTTCCCTATGACCAGGGCTTGCCTCCTTTGCCCAGAATGAGGATGCTTTTAAAAGGTTTGCCTTCTGACAGGACCCTGACACCAGCAATTTGGGGCTCATTGTTTCTATGTCCCAAATTACTCCCCTACCAAAAGAAACTTACCTCTCCCGGCCAAGTCTCTTTCCTAATTCAGTATCTGCTAATGTGTCAATTAGTTAAACCAATAAACAAGCGTATAGTAAGTGCTTATTGTGTGCCAGGCACTGTACTAAGTAAGCCCTGAGTGTACAAAGAAAGGCAAAAGCTTAGCATCTGCCCCAATGGTGCTCTTGTTAAATGTTTAACAACTGTGGCTCTGAAAAAAAGTGTGCTTAAAACATTTCAAGTGTAATCTGCATTATTAACATTTTCTCCATACATCCTTAAGTCTGGACAATCAACAAATCAATAAATCAAGTTTTGATTTATAATGTTTGCTGATTTGTGAGGTATAAATGCTCACACTGAAAATTTAACAACTGGCTCTTATCAGTTCATGGAGCAGGCAGTCTAGTGGGGAGAAAACAACACCCAGAACACATATATATCAGGATATCTACATCAATAGCCGTATCTCAGGATGCATATATGTTATATATACATACATATGGATGCATACATATCAGAATACATACATATAGAGATACATATATATCAGGATACACATATGTATCTGGATACAAGTATATAGCAGATAGATACATGTCAGGATACATGTATATATGAGAATACATGTATCTATCTGGAAACAAGTATATAACCGAATAGATACTTATCAGGATGTACGTGTATATCAGCATACATACTTGCATCCATATATACATATATGTATGTATGTATAGTCAGGTAAGAACATGGCCAGATTGCTCACTAAATAGGAAATAGAACCAGACAGCTCCACAACAATGGCAGACAGGAAGTCTATTCTGATTGAGTGAAGGAGTTTGCATCACCCTGTGAACCCTGTAGGAAACCAGGGCGCTAGTTCAGAATCCAGGAGTTTGTGAGTATGGGCATCAGAGTGGAGAAAGCATTCCAACTAGATCCCAATGAGGGAATTGACTGGGGGGGGGGGCAGGTCTTAGCCTTGGTTTTCTCTCGACCGAGAGAGGAGGATCCTGTAAGCTTCAAAAGGTCAGTAGGATGTTGGACTTTTTTTCTTCCCATCAGTGCCCTACTAGTATACCAGAGCATCTGACTCGATTATCTTCCTTGAGAGCCAAGGACAGACTCAACTATAAAGAGCCCAGCAAAAAAGCTACGGCTTCTGTAAGGGGCAGCTTGAAGACTCCCGGCAAAAGGGCTTCCCGAGGCCAGAAGCTGGGAACTAGCCCCTGCCATATAAATAGCATCTCCCTCCCAGGGTTGTTGTGAGGACCAAATGAGATAATTCTTGTAAAACTCCTTAAAAACTATGAAGTGTTATGTGAATGCAAGCTATTATTAAAACGAGAAAGAAGAGAAAGTCTACAAACTATAGGCTTGACTTTGATTCTTGGGAAAACTCTAGACTGGATCATGAAAGAGTTGGTTGAAAAATATCTAGAAAAGGAAACATCATTACAAAGACCCAGTGTGGCATCTTCAAGAACAGGTCATGCCAAACTAAGCTTATGTCCATCCAACCAACCTTTAAAGCCTACATTTACTCACCTCACACGTGCCACTAATTGCCAGATTTTATCTCTTCTCCACAGCATCACTCACATCTGTCCCCTTTTCTCCACTGAACACAGCTATTGTCTGAGTATAGGCTCTTGCTCCCTCTCTCCTGGCCTATTGAACTAGCCTTTTAATTGGGGGGTGGGGTGTTTCCTGCACCATGTCTCATCCCTCTCCAAACAATCCTCCAAACAGCTGTCAAAGTGATTTTCTAGATCATAGGTCTGATTGTTGCTTCACCTACTCAAGAAACTGACATGACTCCCCATTGACGCTAGGAAAAAGTATAAACTCCTCTGGGTGTCACTGAAAGCTCTTCATAACCTGGCCCCAACTGACCACATCAGTTCGATTATACAAGCCTTTGCATTGATTGTCCCCCTGGCCTGCAATTGTAGCTGCCTTTTAGAATCCCTAGTTTTCTTCTAGGCTGAGCATGAAGCCTTTCCTGGTCCTCCCACCTGTCGCTGCCTTCCTTCCCAAATTATTTTGTCTCTGGTTTCTAATTTATCTATCTGTCTACAAGTTGTCTCCCCTGGCTATATTGTATGGTCTTCAAGGGCAGGGACTATTCAATTTTTATCTTTGTACCACAAAAACTTAGTATACAGTAAGTGTTTAATAAATGCTTGCTACTTAGTTTGGTAGGATTCTTGCACTAATAGGCCAGGCGAGTGCTATAGGTTTAGTCTGTAATGAAGCTTTTACAAAAGTATTCCATGCTATTCTTGTGGAAAAGATGGAGAGATGTGAACTCAAATAGTCATAGAATTCAATGGGTTCAGAGTTGGATAAATAGCTGGATCCAAAGAGTAATTGTTAAAAGGTCAAAGCCAAGCTACCAGGAGGTTTCCACAGGAGTGCTTAGGGATCTGTGTTTGGCTTTGTAACTTCTTATCTTCTGTATCAGTGATTTGGACAACGGCATAGATGGCATGGCCATCAGAGGTGTCAGATACAGAGCCTAGCAGCAATATGGTTGGCCATGTGATGGAACCAAAGGAAATGGGTGGAGCTGACAATGGAGAAAGTTTAGGGTTGATGTCTGGGGGGAAATGAAGAAGAAAAACTTCACAACATGTAGTTTCAAAGTGGAAGGAGCTGCCTCAAGAGGTGGTGGGTTCTCCCTCTTGGAATTCTTTAAGTAAAGACTGAATGACCACTTGACAGGCATGTTGTAGTGGGGATTCCTTTCAGATATAGTTGGACTTGATTGCTATTAAGACCCCTGATCTGGAAAGCACCACAATATATTCAACCATGCCTCCGTTGTTGGACATCTAGGTTGCTTCTAGTTTTTTTTTTTTTTGCACTTACACAAATTGCTGCTGTGAAAATCTCAGGCTGAGTAGCCCTCTTTACTTTAAATTTTTGCTAACACTCTCAGAGTATATTCCCAACAATGGAATTATTGGTTTGGTGGATATTATTATTTTTTCAACTTTTCTTGGGTACTTCTAGATTGCTCTATCAGTTTTCAATTCCACAAAAAACAAATGCATGTGCCTGTTTCTTCCCAATCCTACCAGCATTGGGTTTCATTGCTTCAAATTCTTTTTGCCAATTTGATATGAAGTGATACCTCAAAGGTGATTTAATTTGCACCTCTGATTATTAACAAAGTTGGGCATCACTTCAGGGGATTGTAATGATTTGTTTATCCATTTTTGAAAATTAAATGTTTTGTGTCATTTATCTTGGTACCTTCCCAATAACAGAAAAACTTTGGTTTCTGTTTTCTGGTAGAGAGTCACAAATAGGCTAACAGGTCTGTTATAGAGTGTGACTTAGAAACCTGAAGATTTCTTGAAAACTATATATATCCATTAAAATGGCTCATTATTCCATGGATTTGGATGGTTTCTGAGCTTGTGTGTGTGCCCTAGACTGTAGCTACTTAGCAGATTGTGAGCCTAATATTTTTATTAGTAAGCAATTATGCCATAGATCTGCTAAGCTGTCTGTAAATGGATTTGTTCTGTGAAGTTTGGATTCAGTCCAGGGGCCACACTTGTGGACCTAGAGGGCTACATGTAGCCTTGAGGCCATGGGTTCCCCACCCCTGGGTCATAATAAAAATCATGAAACAGGCAAAGTAGATATTCAGGTGTTTGGATCCCTTTAAGGACACCCATTTCCCCTTGAGTATCCCTTACATCAGTATCTCATCATCTTTCTGATGCTTCCTGGCACCCAGCACTTTCCCTCGGCATGCCAAAAAATGATTGAATTTTGGACATCTATGGAATCTGAGTCTTCATTTTGCAGATGAGGAAACTGAGGCCCAAGGAAGGAGAGCTCAAAGTTATACAACTAGTCAGTGACAGAGTCTAGATTATAACAGTTGATTCCCCTTATTTTTGAGTAGACTCATAAAATTCTAGTTTGGAGCCCGACAGTGAAATTTCACTACAGAAATATTTTCGATGGCCCTCCATTTGTAGTCTGATTTTCGAGGAAGATTACCTTAAATCATCTGGCACTTTTGCCTAAAGGATTTACAGACACTTTGAGTGTTTGTAGTGGATAACACATGAGAAAGGGAAGTCATCTGTCTGGACCAGGGAAGGCTTCCTGGAGGAGGTGGTGCTTGAAGAATCCAGGAATCTTGAGAAACAGAGGTAAGGAGGGAAAGCATCATAGGCATAGGGTCAAAAATGAAAACTCTAGTGCATTAGGAGATGGAAGGGACATTAGAGGTTATCTAGTCCAACGCCCTAATTTTATCGATGAGGAAAATGAACTTGGGGTTCAAACTCAGGAACTCTGAGTTCAAAGCCAGCATCCTTTCCTCTGGGCACCACTGAAACCATAGGAGCCCAGTCACCTTACACCCTACTTGTTCTCTCACAAGTGTTGGGAAAATCCAGCTCGATGGTATCAGGACTGGAGTCAGGACGACTCATCTTTGTGAGTTCAAATCTGGCTTCAGACACTAGTTGTGTGACCCTGGGCAAGTCACTTCTCCCTGTTTGCCTCAGTTTCCTCATCTGTAAAATGATCTGGAGAAGGAAAGGGCAAACCACTCCAGTATCTTTGCCAAGAAAACCCCAAAAGGGGTCACAAGAGTCTCAGACACGACTGAAAAAAGGACTGAACAATGAACAAGTACATCTTCGGAGGTAAGCCCTTCTTCAGGCTTTCACAGTGATGGGGATGGGTGGGGTTTGGCTGGAAGCATAGCCCTAAGACCTTCTGCTGGGCAAGATCTTGGCTCCCTGAACTAACCATTTTCAACTCCCCTGGAGATGGATATTGAAATTCTCGTCTTCCTTCTAGGGCTTAGGAGACAGGACAATACAAGGAAAGAAAACTGTCTATGGAGTTGGGAACTTTCATATGTCCAGATCTCACCTCTGGCAACTATGTAACCTTTAATCACCTCCTTGGGATTCTTTTTCCTCTTCATTAAAATGAGAGGGCTGGACTATCCTATCCTGGGTTCTAGATCTAAGATCTAAGATGTTCTCCCTGGAGAATTCTCCCTCCCTCTGCCTTCTCCCTAAAGATATTCTCTCTGTCCTTAACTTTTTCCTAGAACACATATTCCAGATCTCTCTTTTGCTCATCACACTATTCTGTATCATACATAGTTTGTGTATGTGTTGTGTCACAGAAGAGAACGTAAGCCCCAGGAGGGCAGGAACTGTTTCTCTTTCCCTTTTTTATCTCTAATGACTCCAGGAGATAAAACTCTTCACCAAATGGCTTGGATCTTTTAGGAATGAATTCACATGATTCTCTCTGGCATTCCTCCCAAACCAGCCTGTTTGCTGTTTCTGGCACTCCACCTTTTATCTCCTGTCTCCTGGCCTTTGCATACCTCGTGGTCTGTCTCTGGAGTGCACTCCCCACTCCTCTCTGCCTCTTGGAATCCCTGGCTCCTTCCTAGCATCACCTACGGCAGTAAAGGCTAATAGAGGGAGAGCTGGAAGGGACCTAAAGGCCTATCTAGATCCGTCCCTTCATTCTGTATATGAGAAGAATGTGATCTAGATAGTTGGGAGGCTTGCTCAAGGTCGAGTTGTTAGTTCTCTCTCTCTTTCTCTCTCTCTCTCTCTCACACACGCACACACACACACACACACACACACACACACACACACACATAACTTGGCTTGCTGTTGTTCAGTTGTTTCAATCATGTCCAACTTGTTGTGACCTTATTTTGTGGTTTCCGTGGCAGAGGTACTGGAGTAGTTTGCCATTTCCTTCTCCAGCTCATTTTGCAGGTGAGGAAACTGAAGCAAACAGGGTTCAGTGATTTGCCCAGGGTCACACAGCTGGCAAGTGTCTGAGGCCAGATTTGAACTCAGTTCTTCCCAATTCCCAGTCCAGTGCTCTATCCACTGGATCGTCTAGCTGCCCCAACTTTGCTTATATTTTGTATTTAATTATTCATTCACACAGATGGCAGCGTGGTGTAATGGATAGAGAACTAACCTAGAAGGCTGGAGAGCCTGGATTCAGGTCAGACCTCTGATACATCCTGGCTGTGTGACCTTGGATGAGTCATTTAACACCTCTGTACTCTAGGTAACTCTCCGACCTGCTTTGGGAGAGGGGACTCCTTCACCTTCATCCCATGCCCTTGAAATCACAGGTCTAGTCATTCTTCCTATCTTTGTACATACTGTTTTCCTCAGTAGAGTGTAACCTCCTTGAGGGCAGAGAGTAAAAATCTAATTTATTTATTTTTCTTTGTTTCCCCATTGAATAGAAATGTGTCTGGCACACAGAACTCACTAAATAAATATTTGTGGAATTACATTGAATGAATGGTGACTAAACAAAACTCTAGATGCTTTTGAGCCTGGGGGAAGATAGACTCTCACTTTCCCTTTCTTACAGATTGTTTTCACTCAAAAGCTGCCCAACCTTGGAACAGTCATCAGTGCCCCCATATTCCAAACCACGGATGGGCCTGAATTAGTCACTGGAAATCTGAAATGTGGGCAGGCATCAAGCTGTGTTGTCGTCCCCCCCACCCCGATGAAATCTTGCCTCGCTTCATGTGAGACAGTTCTACTTTCAGGCCCAATGAGTCAGATCCGTGTTGATTCTCATGCCTCATTCATATGCAAATATTGGCTTTTCTTGTTTCTTGTAAATAGTGTTTTTATTAACCCAGGAGAGCCAAGCTGAGAGTAATCCCAGTAAAAGTCCCTAAGTTTGATTTGCATTTTGCTAGACGAGGCTCACCTCCTTTTAGGCATCTCTTTGGGGGACCTGGCCTGTTCCCTCACCTCAGCTTCTGAAATCCTTTTATGTTGATTGGTAGAATTGTTTGCCCCAGAGGAAAGTGTGACTGGGAATCAAAAGCAACAGATTTTACAAATTGCTACCCATTTCAATTGCAAAGGGCTCCTTCCCTGTCTAATTATGGCCCTTTTGGGTTTGCAAAGCATCTTTCCAGTAGAACTTCTCCACTGCCCTTTGAACTAGCCGTGATGGATCTCCTTTGACAGATGAGGAAACTGAGGCTCACTTGCCCAGGTTCACAGACACAGCAAGTGCTAGAAGCAGGATTAGAAGCCAGGTCTCCCCAGCCTAGCATTCTTTCTACTATGCTCAGCCATCTCTAGGGTATTTGTTTTTATGTGTTAGTAGTTAGGCCAGCCCTGAATCATGTGATGGTTCTTCTGGGCTGGCATGGGGCTCTGACCCTCTTGGCCCACAACAGCCAGGGCCATTCTCCAGAAAGTGTGTGCCCTTCATCCCTTCCACAGATGGAAGCTGTGAGTACAGAGAACTGTGGATTTATGTCCCTTGTAGGAATGTCTGCAAAAGAGAGTTGCCTGGGAGGGCCCGGAACAATGAGAGGCTTTATTCTTGAGTTACAGCACCACAGAGTAAGGAAGGGTTGTTCAAGGCAGTGTAGCCAAGTGGAAAGAGCTCAGGACTTGGGTTAGAGGATCAGGGTCCCAATTCTAGCCCTGCCACTTACTACCTGTATGACCTTGGGTAAGTCATGCCCCTCTGTTGGCCTCAGTTTCTTTCCTTGTAAAATGAGGGGGTGGGCTAAGGTCACTTCCTGTGACCTATCAAGAGCAATCGTTACCTGGACAGAGGTTCCCTAGTGCAAGTGGCCACCCAGGCTTTGCTTGAGGTCCCCTCAAGGGAAGGGAAACCCATTCCATTCCTTTCCTTAATTGTCCAAAACCTCCTTAATCAACATGATTCATGTTTCTAGAGCCCTTTAGTTTGAAAAGTACTTTATAAACCTTATCCCATTTTGATCCTCACAAAAACCCTGTCAAGTAGGTGCTGTTATTATCCCCAGAGATTTAAAAAAAAACCCAAATAACCCATTTTACAGATGAGGTCCCTGACTCTCAGAGAATGAAATAACTTTCCTGGGGTCACACATCCAGGAAGTATGGGAAGTTGGATTCCAACTCAGTTCTTCTTGAGAAAAGGAAGAGGTAGAATGGCACTGGGGAAGCTAGGTAGCACAGTGGGGGACTTGGAGTCAGAAAGACTCAGGTTTGAATTCTGCCTTTGACACTTACTAGCTAGGTGACCCTAGGCAAGTCGCTTAATCTCTACGTTTCTCAGTTTCCTCACCTGTAAAATGAGAGCGATGCTAACACCCACCTGACAAGGTTGTTACGAATATCAAACAAGTAACATGTAAAGTGCTTTGGAATTAATTTCTTAAAGCAATATATAAATGTTAGTGATGAAGACGATGACGAAGATGACGATGGACCGGAGAGTAAAGATCCAATCTCTGACACACACCGGCTCTGTGAGACTAGCTGAAGCACTCGATCTCTCAGAGCTTTAGGCAATTCTCTGTTGTTCGCTCTTGCCCAACTCTTGGGGACGCCATTTGTTTTTGTTCTTTTGTTTTGTTTTTGGCAGCGATACTAGGGTGGCTTGTCATTTCCTTCTTCAGCTCATTTTACAGATGGAGAAACTGAAGCAAACAGGATTTGTGACTTGCCCAGGGTCTTACAGCTAGGAAGTATCTGAGACCATATTTGAACTCAGGTCTTCCAGACCTCAGACCCTATGCTCTATCCACTGCACCACCTAGCTGCCCCCACATAACTCTTCCAGACCGTATAAATTGCAGAGAAGTCACTGATCCGCTTTAGAAGAGGGTCTTTTCTCATCTGAGAGTGCCCTGTATCAATGAAGTCACCTCTCTGGTCTCTACTTCTTTTCCCATGACCAAGCCTAGGGCCCTGCCTGCTATGGATGCCTCCCCTTACTTACTACACGTCAGCACCTACACGGACGGATAGTTCACAGAATCAGCGATTTGGAGTTGACAGGGACCTTAGAGGCAACATAGGACCATGGCTTCATTTTCTGTCTGAGGATTCTCAGGTCCAGAGAGGTTGCATCATTTGCCTAAGGTCACACAGGTAGCAAGTCACAGATTTGAACCCAGATTCTCAGACTCCAACTCCCAGCCTTAAGCCCACTGGGAAGGCCCAGAGCCCCACGGCTTCTCTCTCCCAGGGTCTGCTGGCTCTGATGAAAACTCCAACTTGTCCCAGGAACAAGAAAGAGCTGGGGTTGGTCAATTACCAGCCTTCAGAACTCCCTTCAGACTAAAGTGATCCTGCAAACACCTAATTAAAAAAACTGCTGGTCTCTCTGGAGCCCCTAATTAAAGATCCTCAGCACCCCTCCCCTTTCTCAGGGCCATGGAGGGAGGGGGGCAGCTCCTTTAATTGCAGCCCTGTTGGGCGGCTTGGGGCAGATGCAGATGGTGGGGGGTGGGGTGGGGGGTACTGGGGCCCATTTGTTGGGCCAGGGCCTCATTGCTATTCCCAGAATGTCGAGCTGGGCTTATGCTCCTCCACGGGACTTAGAAGCCTGCAACAGTAAAAGAGTCTTTTCTTCTCCTACTCTCCTCCCCCCTCCCTATCCCATTCCCTCTCCACTCTCCTCCCCCCTCCCTCCCCATGGACATTGAAACATTGCCAATATCAGATCCCACCCTGTCTGCTGCAACTGCATAGAGATGAAGTCATTCCCTCCCTCCCCTCTCCCCCGGCCCCCTTTCCCCTCCTCCTCCTCTTCCTTCTCCTCCCATCCTACTCCCTCTCTCCTACCCCAACTTCTTACCCTATTTCCTAGCTCCCTGCCACCCCACCCCACAGCCCTCCAGATCCCTGCTTCCCTGGCTGGAGAAGCCCCTTCTTATTGCTTCTGACAAGCCCGCTTGGAGGTGCCCTGCCCCCTCCCCCTCCTGATGGCCTCCTTGGGGATGGGAGGGAGGTGAAGAGGCCAGAGGGGGGGCCCCTGTTTGCGTCTCGAGGTGGAAACAGCCTTAGAGCCAGCAGGTGCACAGCCCCCCAGCAGCTGCTGGCTGGCCACAAGCTGCAGCCGCTGGCTTCGCCCTCCGAGCCAAGAGCACTTCATGTAATCCTCTCATGCAATTCACACTGTAATTGCCCAGATTCCCCACTGCTCAGGACTCATTTTATTATTATTATTATTTTTTTCTTCTCCCACTGATAACAAGATCTTCTGCAAACAGGGATGGGGACCTGGTCCTATTAATTAGTTTTTCTCTAAGATGGGCAGCTTGGGCAGAAGAAGGGAATTTTTTTTGTCTTCCTCTCTTGAGCCCCCCCTCTCCTACCCCCTGGAAGGCCACTCAGAAAGTCACACATGTGGAAGTTTGGAGCTTTTTATTGCCTCGCTGGCCGCCTCCTGAGTCCTCTTCTTGAGAAGAAGCCTGGTGGGCAGGGAGGGGCTAGGAAGCCACAGTATTTTCTAGAACCCCAGTGTCTTGTCTCTAGACTCTACTTACTTTTCACACCTAGCCATCATCAATTTCCAGTGCCAGTCCATTACCAGATCCTTTTCTCAATCCCCCTCTGTCTCCATAAATACCTTATAGACGACTAAAGAATCATTCCCACCACCCCCAAGAAGGGGAGCATAGTGGAAGGAATCCGGTTATTTTCCGTTCTTCACAGATGCCTCAAAGAAATGCAAAGCAACATTTATGGAGACACTTCTCTGTGTCCCTTGGTGTTGTGTGGTTCTCAGCACAAAGTCCCAGTTTGGCTTTTTGATTTATTTGTCCCCCTTTTCAGGTTAACCTTTCTTTGGTTATCTGTTTCCCAATAGAATATATCCTCCTTGAGGGGTCTTAAAAAGAATTGCAAATAATGATATTAATAACTCTTATCTATGAACACTCTGGTCTGTGAAGTGTTTTACATACACAAGACATCTGCAAGGCAGCAGCTTTTATTATTTCTATTTTCAGTTGAGGAAACTGAGGCTCAGAGAAGTCAGAAGATGATGGATTTAGATCTAGAATGAACTCCAGAGGTCATATAGCCCACCCCCCTCATTCTACAGATGAGGAGACTGTGCTCAGAGTTCAAGTGACTAACCCAAGGTCACAAGCTAGTCAGCATCTGAGATAGGAAGCAAACTTAGATTTATTCCACAATTCTTAGGAGAATGTCTTGTGGAAAGGTGGTGACAGTGAGGATTAACACCTCGCTATTTACCCAAGTAATAGTGATAATGATAACAATGATGATGATGAGAATATTAAAAATAAACATTTATGTAGTATTTTAAAGTTGGCAAAACACTGAGTCTTTTGTGAGCTGAAAAGCAACCTTTAGCAAGCAAGTAGTGCAGGTATCGTGATCTGCATTTTACAGATGGGAAACTGAGGCTAAGAGGTTAAGTGACTTGGCATCTCACAGCTAGTGCCAGAGTCTCTACCCACTCCACCGAATTGCCTCTTGACAATTTTGCATGGGCTACACAGTTAGATTGTCCACTTGGGCTGAACCCATCAGACACGTCAGTCAAGTGATCAATTATGTCGAACAACTGCTTGAATGGTTTTTTTCTTCCTCCTAAAATGGAGGATCTGTTTTCTTGAGGTTGCTATCTAACTTGGAGGCAGAGGCAGAGTCTTGTTTGAAAATTACACAGAAATATAGGTGGAAAGGAATAACCCACTGCTCTGAAAACAGCCTAGGCACCCTTGGGTTAGAGAATTCTGTTGGACCATTAGGACCAAGTCAGGGAAACTTTGTGAATAGCTGCCACAAATCCACTGAACATTCATAGGCTCACTCTTTTGCTACCAACACCACTTGTGGAAGTTTTCTAAATGAGTATATTCTTGATTCTACAAGAGTTAGTATGTTTGTATGTTGTATACATGCATACATACATACAATATACACATGCTATATATAATATATAAATAATATTTCCCTGATTCAGGATGCTTTCTTCAATACTATTGTGGGAAACAGGGATGCCCATTTTTTTAAAAAGAGACAAATAAGGATTTATTAAGCTCCTAATATATATCGGACATGGTGCTTAACACTTTACAAATATTGTCTCATTTGATCCTGACAACAACTCTAAAAAGTAGTTGCTAGCATTATTCCCGTTTTATAGTTGAGGAAACCAAGGCACACAGGGCTTAAATGACATGCCCAGTGTCATAGAGCTAAGAGGTGCTTGGGGCTAGATTTGAACTCAAGAGGGACACACACTCATCTTAAAAAATAACCTCAAGGGATCAAGGAGGGGCATCAGAAGGTGGCAGGAATGCTCTGGTTTTGTGAGGCTGGGCAGTACCAGCCAATGCCAGTAGCTAGGGCTGATGGAGGAAGTCTATAGGAAACAATTACTAGTGATGTAGTTACCAAGTAGAACTTTTTGATCAAGCAATAACTCCATATGAAAACTTCTTTTCTATAGTTTGCTAGGTTCTCTGGGAGATATAGAAGCATAAAATCCCTTTAAGAATCTTTCTACATAATTGGGAAAACAAAAATGATCATGCCTTTAATCCTTAAAGAACATAGGATCCCAGATTTGGAACTGGGAGGCATCTTATAGGTCATTTAATCCAACTAATTAATTTTTTACAGATAAGAAAAAAGAAGTCCACAGAGGACAAATGAGTTCTAAACTCTGTGGTACCATACACAGTAGAAATAATAATAATAACAACCACATTCCCATGGCTGTTTGGCTTCTTTCCACTAGCCCTGTAACTAGGGAGGGGGACTACATTAAATGGCAGAGGGAACGCTACTGATGCAGGTCAGCAATAAGAGATAAAGTGGTTTGCTTGGGGTCACCCTTGGAACACCCTTAGCCTGTGTTAGAAGCAGGATTTAAATCCAGATCCTCCTTGCTTCAAGGCCAGCTCAGTATCTATTGTTCTGTTCTGCTTCCCCGATTTTTATCACTGAAAAAACTGAGCCTCAGAGAGTTTGAAGTGAAGGTTGCCCATGATCATGGTCGGTAAGTGTCAGAGGCAGGGTCTGAAACTGAGACACTGCTGGTTTCCAGTGATCTTTCTATTACACTATACTGAGTTGAGCTTTAAAGAATAGATTGTAATATTAGAAATTCATGGGCCTATAGGATGGTTGGCTGAGAACTGGAAGGGACATTAGAAGCCATCTTGTACAGACCTCTTATTTTAGAGAAGACTGAGGCTGAGAGTGGTAAAGTGGTCAAGTTGAGGGGAAGAGATATATCTTCCAGGCACAGGGAACAGTAGAATTTAAGAGAAAGAAGTGGTAATAAGTCTGGTGAATGTGTATGATTGGGACAAAGAATGGATTCTGAATAGGAAATAAAGTCAGATAAAGCCATGGTCAGCCAAGCAGAAATTCATGGAGTTGATCAGAGATTAGAGCTAAATGGACGTTAAAGCCCATCAGGTTTAACCCTTTCATTGTACCTCTGAGGAACACAGGTACAGAGAGGTTAAGCCACTTGCCTATTGAATTCAGGGCCTTTGGAATACCTGTTGGGGGCTCTACCTACTAGCCTGGGCTGATTATTCTGGTGTTTCAGGCCAGTAGGCATTCTGACTCTTAAGTAAGGGAATCCTTGGGAAGATCAGTCTGGTGGTGGGAGGTGGGGAGGGCCTATGGTGGGGCATTGGCAATTGGAGAGAAAAGATTAAAATTAAGAGATGTTGCAAAGAGGGATATGGTGATTTATTGGCTAGAAGCTCAAATGACATAATGGAATGATTTCCCTCTTCTCCTCCAAAGACTGACTTTAAATCTCAGCTAAAATCTTACCTTCTATAGGAAGCTTTTCCTAATCCTTCTTTATTCCAAGATCTTCTGTCTTTTAAATATTTTTCCACTTATTCTCTATATGGCTTGCTTTGTATGTATTTGTTTGTATGCTGTATCCCCCATTAGATTATAAGCTCCTTGAGGGGAAGACCTGTCTTTTTCCTCTTTTTGTATTCCCAGTGCTTAGCACGGTGCCTGGCACATAGTAGGGGCTTAACAAATGCTTATTGAATTGATTTGAATGTGGAAAACCATTGATCATGTTAAAGTAATAGTATATAAATGCTAGCTATGATTAGGCATTAGAGGAGTTTAGGGAGAGGGAGAAAATGAAAATGAATTCAAGTTTTCCAGCCTAGGAGAGTGGAATAATGATGGTCCCACTGATAGGAAGAGATGGAGAGCTAAGGAAGGGAGCCAATCTGGTGCTCAGGAGAGAAAATGAAGTTGGGCTTGGGACACGGTTGAATTTAAAATGTCAGCCCCTGAGACCTAGAAGCTCTGCAAGCAGCTGGGACCCAGCATTTGGAGGCACAGATTTTGGTGCTTCTCTATTTACTTCCTCTTATTCTTTTCTTGAATCATCCAGTAATTCCATGAACCTCGATCAAGCACCATTTCTATTTTGCATCTGGAAAATGGGGATAACAAATACTTGTGAAACTTACTCACAGCTCTCTTGTGAAGAAAAGCATTTTTTAAATGTAAAGAGCATTGCATGTGAAGCTATAGCAAAATTCCCTATTGTATCTTAAGTACTTTTGATTAGTGTTTATAATTGCTGCTTCCCAAGACCAGATGAATTAATACATGTAAAAGTACTCTACAAACCTTAAATTAGCATATTAATGTCAGTTAATGCTGCCATCACTGCTATAACATTTCAGTGAACCAGAATGCTGGGAAGGAGGGGTCATTGGGTATTTTGGTTAATTGATTTAATTTTCTGGTTACCTGAGGATTTTAGTCATACCTCCCCCCCACCTTTTTAATACAATGGTTCTCCTATTGTATCCTGGGCCGTTGACAGTTGTGTTGACCTTTGTCTTGTTCCTGGACTCTGATGACTGTGGAGGAGAGAGTGAGACTGATGACTTTTTGAAGCTCTGCCTCACTCAAATCCAATTCACTAGCAAGTCAAGAAGTCATTGGTCCTCTTCAAGAACAAAGGAGAAGCAGCAACAACAACAAGAAGAATTTTAGTGCCTGCAAAGGTCTTTAGAGGGTTTTCTAGCCAAACCCTCTCCATTTACAAAGGAAAAAGTGAATTGTTCATGTTCCTATGGTGGCAGAACTGGGACCAAAACTCAGTTTTCCTGCCTGGAAGCCTACTCAGGTATCTGGTGATTAAACCTGAGTGATAGATTGATTGGTTTCCAGTCCAGGGCTGTTTTCTTAGAATCCTGCTGCCAGCCATCTCAACACTAGTTGACAATTGTTTCTAAAATGATCCAGTCCACTTTCTTATCAGAATGGAATCTGGTCAAGTCTTTGGTTGCTGAGGATCCTACAGGGTCTAAGATAGAACCCTCTGAGCCTTGTTCCTTGTCATCCAGTGCCTTGGATGAAAAACTAGCAGATGAGGTTCAGAGACATGAGCTTCACTCACAGGATACATAAATAGTTGTGTGTGTGTGTGAGAGAGTGTGTGTTAACAATCTTTTGAGTTTGTTCAGTTGTATACCATCAACCTTTTTATCTTCTTAAAGCACAGCAGAGGGAGAAAGAAGCAGAGAAGGATAATAGAGGTCTCTGGTGCCTTGGGTTCCATTTAACTGAGGTTTCTTTGAATAAGCAAATAAGAATTATATATTCAGTTGTAATCTTCTTGAGGGGAAAATCTGCTGTATCTATGTATCCCCAATACCTGCATATAACAGATGCTTAATAAATGTTTGTTGAAATGCACCATATTGCAAACTAGATCATAGACCTAGAACTGGAAGGAAATCCAGCTAGTACAACCCACCAATTTTACAGATGACGGAAGTGATACCTAGAGAGGTAAAGTCCCTTGGCTATGGTCACCCAGGTAAAAAGCATCAAAGCTGGAATTTAGACCCAGGTCTTCTGATGGCAGAGTTAGTGCCTTTTACATTGTTTCTCTCATTCTTACTTAAGTCTCAGGCTAAAGCTTCGGTCTACACCAGTCATCTTCTGCACCTCTTCCTTTGGACAGACAGCATCATAATAGCAAGCTTCGATATAATACTCTAAAGTTTAGAAATCTTGTTCCATATGTTATCTCATTTAATCCTTACAGTAATCCTGGAAGGTAGGTATTATTATTATCCCATTTTCGAGGTCAGAAAACTGAGGCAAACAGAGGTTGTGACTTGCCCAGTGACAAAGTTTTTTTTGTTTGTTTTTGAACATCTATTTTTAAAACTTTGAGTTCCGAATTCTCTCCCCTCTTCCCTTCCCACCCACCCTCCCTAAGAAATCAAGCAATTCAACATAGGCCACATGTGTATCATTATGTATAACCCTTCCACAATACTCATGTTGTGAAAGACTAACTATATTTTGCTCCTTCCTAACCTATCCCCCTTTATCCAGTTTTCTCCCTTGACCCTGTCCCTTTATGAAAGTGTTGCTTTTGATTACCTCCTCCCCCATCTGCCCTCCCTTCTATCATCCCTGCTTTTTTATCTTCTTCCTCCTTTCCTGTGGGGTAAGATATCCAATTGAGTCTGTATGGTATTCCCTCCTTAGGTCAAATCTGATGAGAGCAAGATTCACTCATTCCCCCTCACCTGCCTTCTCTTCTCTTCCTACAGGACTGCTTTTTCTTGCCACTTTTATGCGAGATAATTTACCCCATTCTATCTCTCCCTATCTCTCTCTCTCAATATATTCCTCTCTCACCCCTTAATTTGATTTTATTTCTTTTAGATATCATCCCTTCATCTTCAACTCACCCTGTGCCCTCTCTCTCTCTCTCTCTCTCTATATATATATATATATATATATATATACACACACACACACATACATATATACATACATACACACATATACATATATATATAGATACACACATGTATATATGTGTATGCATATTCCCTTCAGCTACCCTAATACTGAGTTCTCATGAATCATACACATCATCTTTCCATGTAGGAATGTAAACAAAACAGTTCAACTTTAGTAAGTCCCTTACAATTTCTTTTTCTTGTTCTTTTTCTTGATTACCTTTTCATGCTTCTCTTGATTCTTGTGTTTGAAAGTCAAATTTTCTATTCAGCTCTGGTCTTTTCACTGAGAAAGCTTGAAAGTCCTCTATTTTATTGAAAATCCATATTTTGCTTTGGAGCATGATACTCAGTTTTGCTGGGTAGGTGATTCTAGGTTTTAATCCTAGCTCCATTGACCTCTGGAATATCGTATTCCAAGCCTTTCGATCTCTTAATGTAGAAGCTGCTAGATCTTGGGTTATTCTGATTGTGTTTCCACAATACTCAAATTGTTTCTTTCTGGCTACTTGCAGTATTTTATCCTTTATCTGGGAGCTCTGGAATTTGGCAACAATATTCCTAGGAGATTTCTTTTTGGGATCTATTTGAGGAGGCGATCGGTGGATTCTTTCAATTTCTATTTTACCCTTTGGCTCTAGAATATCAGGGCAGTTCTCCTTGATAATTTCTTGAAAGATGATATCTAGGCTCTTTTTTTGATCATGGCTTTTGGGTAGTCCAACAATTTTTAAATTATCCCTCCTGGATCTATTTTCCAGGTCAGCGGTTTTTCCAATGAGATATTTCACATTGTCTTCCACTTTTCATTCCTTTGGTTTTGTTTCATAATATCTTGATTTCTCATAAAGTCACTAGCTTCCACTTGCTCCAATCTAATTTTTAAGGTAGTATTTTCTTCAGTGGTCTTTTGGACCTCCTTTTCCATTTGGCTAATTCTGCCTTTCAAGGCATTCTTCTCCTCATTGGCTCTTTGGAGCTCTTTTGCTATTTGAGTTAGTCTATTTTTTAAGGTGTTGTTTTCTTCAGTATATTTTTCAGTATTTTTTTTGGGTCTCCTTTAGCAAGTCATTGACTTGCTTTTCATGGTTTTCTCGCGTCCTTCTCATTTCTCTTCCCAATTTTTCCTCTACTTCTCTAACTTGCTTTTCCAAATCCTTTTTGAGCTCTTCCATGGCCTGAGACCAGTTCATGTTTTTCTTGGAGGGTTTTGTTGTAGGCTCTTTGACTTTGTTGACTTCTTCTGGCTGTATGTTTTGGTCCTCTTTGTCACCAAAGAAAGATTCCAAAGTCTGAGACTGAATCTGGGTGCGTTTTCGCTGCCTGGCCATGTTCCCAGCCAACTTACTTGACCCTTGAGTTTTTCAGCGGGGTATGACTGCTTGTAGAGTAAAGAGTACTATGTTCCAAGCTTGGGGGGATGTGCTGTTGATTTCAGAGCTATTACAGCCAGCTCTGCCACACCAGCACTCCTCCTTCCCCAAGAACCCCCAACCTGCACTGGACTTAGATCTTCACCAGGCTCTTCACTCCTGCTCTGATCCGCCACTTAATTCCTCCCACCAGGTGGGCCTGGGGCCAGAAGCAACTGAAGCCGTAGTTCTGTAGTTGCCCCACCTCCGCGGCCTGGGGCGGTAGCCAAACCGAATTCCTTCCACTCCCCAGCAGCTTTTTCCACTAATCTTCTCTGTTGTCTTTGCTGTTTGTGGGTTGAGAAGTCTGGTAACTGCTGCAGCTCACTGATTCAGGGCACTAGGGCATGCTCCGCCCGGCTCCTGGTCTGGTTGGTCCGTGCTGCCCATGCTGGGCTCTGCTCTACTCCGCTCTGCTCCCAGCTCCGGGTGGGATAGACCTTACCCAGAGACCATCCAGGCTGCCCTGGGCTAGAGCCCTGCTTCCCTCCGCTATTTTGTGGGTTCTGCAGTTCTTCTCTGTTGTCTTTGGTGTTTGTGGGTTGAGAAGTCTGGCAACTGCCACAGCTCACTGATTCAGGGCGCTAGGACCCACTCCTCCTGGCTCCTGGTCTGGTTGGTCCGCACGGCCCACGGTGGGCTCTGCTCCGCTCTGCTCTGCTACCAGTTCCGTGTGCAAAAGACCTCACCTAGCAACCATCCAGGCTGTCCTGGGCTGGAGCCCTGCTTCCGTCTGCAATTTTGTGGGTTCTGCAGTTCTAGAATTGGTTCAGAGCCATTTTTTATAGGTTTTTGGAGTGACTTGGCGAAGAGCTCACGCTAGTCCCTGCTTTTCAGCCACCATCTTGCCTCCGCCCCCTCGTGACAAACAGTTAATAAACATCTGAGGCAGGATTTGAATTTAGCTCTTCCTGACTCCAAGTCCAGTGTTCTATCCACTCTGCCACTGCCTCTGGATCAATGTTAACAATTACTATGCAGCTAGGTGGCACAGTGGATAGAGTGCCAGGATGACTCATCTTCCTGAGTTCAAATCTGGCCTCAGATACTTTCTAGCTGTGTGACCCTGGGCAAGTCACTTAACCCTGTTTTTACTCTGTTTCTTTGTCTGTAAAATTAGCTGGAGAAGGAAATGGCAAACTACTCCAGTATCTTAAGAAAATCCCAAACAGGGTCACAGAGTCAGGCACAAATGAAATGCCTGAGCACACAGAGGAAAAAAAAAAATCACTGGTCCTGAAATCAGAGGACCTGGCTTCCAATCCTGCCTCTGCCTTTATTACCTATGTGACCTAGGGCAAGCCATTTAACTACACTGACTTACAGGTGAAGTTTCCACATCTATAAAATGAGAGGGTTGGAATAGATGGCCTTGGAAGCTTCTTCATAATGATACCATGGCCAAAGGGGAAAAAAAGGTCAATTACTTTAAAAGCTTCTTTAATATATACTTTCCAAATTAGCTACAAGCATTTTAATGGGCCCTTCCAGTGTAGCTAAGATTAACTTTTTAATCCAAGAACTTAAAAAAAAAACTCATCTCAATGACTTTGGAAAAATAATGTACCTGATTAGTTTAAAATGTGCTAAACAAATGAGGCCATTCAGTGAGAAAAGTTAACTTTGTGGTGCTGCTACCAATCTGTTTTTTGGTTATAAACACTCGAGTTCCTCCGCACTGAGCGGGCAGTCACTCTGAACTTCATTCTTCCCTCAACCAGTTGTCATTAGGCACGGCAGCTGATACCATCTTTTATTAGAGAGTCTCCGATCTGTGGGTGGTCTCACCCACCATCCCACATGAACAGTAATGCTGAAGCACAACAGAGGAAGTACAGGATTCTGAGAATTAATTCAGAATCTCCCAGACTCCTATTGGTTGGAATCGGGGGAAAGAATAGAAAAGTCGTGAGACATTCAGCCTCTATTGGAGCCCAGCTCCTTATCGATGCCTCTTTACTGGGAGAATTTTCTCGCAGTCTGCTGTGCCCCACCGCTCTCTTCCTCAGATGAAAATCTTTCAAGTTGTTTGCCTAACTTGTACAAGGAGCTGGAGGAATGAGACTATGGACGTAAGACAAACTGAAGAAGCCATGTCCTAGTGCCTGATACACAGCTGTCTGCCTAGATTTTACAAACCAGATGCTCCTAAAAGAAGTTATTGGAAGGAAAACAATAGCAGACTTTTGATTTTAAGCAGTCCCAAATATGTTAGAGTGGATTGAACATCTTGGGAATGTCTGAGGCAGATGGACACATTAGATGGATGTAGGCTGAGCTCACTGTGATGTTCCTACAAAGAAATGCTACAAGGAAAAGGCTGGGATTTGGAACTGGAGAAGCTAAATGCAAAATACAGACACTCTTCCCCCCCAACCCCCAGTAGCTGGTATCTTGTACATTGCAGGCCCTTAGGGAAATATATGTTTATTTCATGTCTAGGAGAAACACACCATATTGGTGTGGATCCAACAGGAACTGTTTACAATAACACTTCTTCCCAAACATAGCTGGAATGTAAGAAAAATCTTTCATTTCTGGTAAATGTCCCTCAACTTCACACGGCTTCACAATCTTATTTTTTTTAATAGGAGAATTTTTCAACCGCAAAGAAGTCGACTCTGAAAAAGGGAGCACTCTTCTGTTCTTTTGGCAGGGGCTGTCCCCAAGGTCTTTTTCACCAAGGTCTGGAGCCATTCTTGGAGAAACCACAAACTATCCTCTGGATAAGAGGCATTTTAGCTTCGAGCCTTAATTTCATTTTTAACCTAATAGGCAGATAACTTAAGTCTCTCTCTCTCTTTCTCTCTCTCTCTCTCTCTCTCTCTCTCTCTCTCTCTCTCTCTGTCCCTGTCTCTGTGTCTCTGTTTCTGTCGCTATCTCTGTCTCTCTATTGCTATCTCTGTCTCTGTCTGTCTCTCCTTTATGTCTCTGTTTCTCTGATTTTCTTCTTGTCACTCACCACCCCAAAAATTCTGAAGCATAAAGGGATTGGCTAAGAGCCCTGTTTATGTTGTTCTTCCTCTCCTCCATCATCCCATAATACTTCAATATTTTTAAAGGCCTAGCCTCAATACTGGAAAGTTCTATTGCCCTCCTCTTTCCTCTCTCCACCTGTGTCTCTGCTTCTCTCTCTCTCTCTCCTCTCTCTCTCTCTCTCTCTCTCTCTCTCTCTCTCTCTCTCTCTCTCTCTCTCTCTCTCGCCCCCCGCCCCCTCTCTGTCTCTCATTCATTCTCTGTCTCTGTCTCTCTGTCTCTTTCTCTTCTCTCATTAGTTCACTCCCATCCTCTAGCCTTACCTAGTGTTATTCGCTCTTTTCTACCTCCCCACCATCTATCTATCTGTCTTGGTCTCTCTGCCTTTCTGTCTCTATCTCTGTCTCGGTTTCCCTCCATCCCTGGCTCTCCTCCCTTCCCCCTCTCCTGGATCTGTCTGTCTGTCTGTGTTTGTGTCTGTCTCTTCTCTCTCTCTTCCCCTGCTCCCGGCCCCCTTAGGGATCCCCTCCGCAGTCCGGGGTTGGGCTGACAGTGTGCATTGATGCGCCTGCCGGGCCCCCTCATTAGCATGACCCCCTGGCTGCAACCCCGCTCTCCGCTCGCTCCCGGGCTGGGCAGCCTCAGCCAGAGGCCCGCCATCAGTCATGAGAAAGCAGAAGAATGCGGCCCCTTGGCAGGCCTCGCTGCCAGGACGTGGCCCCGCTCGGGGCTCAGCCGCGCTTTGTGTGCGCCCCCTCCTATGCTCTCCTTTCCCATGAAGTCCTAAGCAATCAGCCTCTGGATTCCCAGCCCGAGGGTAGGGCTGAGGAGAGCAGACCGGGGCACTCGCTGCCTCCTCAGCCCCCTCCTCCTCCCCTGCCCAGCCCGCCCCCGACTCTGCAGGGACTCACAAATAGGGCCAACCCATCCGGATGCAAGGGTGGGACCCTAGTTGTGGGGGATCTCCCAGCACCCCTGCATTCTGGAGGATGTGCTGTCTTTTTTTCAGGGCAGGGTCTCCTGGGTATGCTCATAGGGAAATGGATGGCACCCTCCTGCCCATACCCAATCCTAGGCTTCACTTGGCTACCTTGCCAGGGGTCTGTCTCCAGGGAGTCCACCCTTGCTATCTGCTAAACCTGTTCTCTCATCCCCCCCTCCTACCCCACCTCTCTATAAGAGCCAGAGCTGGAGCTCATGGCCTCCTCTTTCAGAAAGGTTCAGTTTTCCACAGCAGAAGGAAGTATCTGGAATAAAACAAGGCCAGAAAAATTGTGACTTGTCCAAGGTCACATAAATAGTAAGTGACAAAGGTGATAAGAGTAACTAGCATTTATATAATACTTTAAGGTTTACTAAGTGTTTTACAAATATTATTTCATTTAACCCTCACAACAACATGGGGGGGGATAGGTGCTATTATGACCCCCATTTTGTGGAGGAGTAAACTGAGGCAGATAGAAGTTATGGCACCTGCCCAGGGTCACAGATCAAGTGAGGGGCAGAATTTTATGCTCAGGTTTTCCTGACTCTGGGTTTGGGGCTCTATTCACTCTGCCCCCTAGCTGCCTCAAAGCAATGCCTTTAAATTTTTTTCCTATCATAATGGAAAATACTGACATTTCTATTATGCAGAAATTCACAACTTACCATAGAATCATAGCGCTGGAACATTAGAGGCCAAGGAATCCCAAGCCTCTCCCTTTTCAGATGAGAAAACTGAGGCCAAGGGAAGTTAAAATGTCTTGTTCAAGTCAGAATTCGAACTCAGATCTGGTTGACTCCAAATCTCGCACTCTTTTCACTGAACCATGAAATAATCCCTGTTCTGGCTTCCCTAAGAGTCCACAATGCCATGAATATAAAAGTGCCCTCCTTACAAACACATGGTGTTTGGATTTAAACACCTAACATTTGGTTTACAGTTATCTATATGAATGTATGAAGGTGTTTAAATACAGATACTGCTCTTCGCTATTCCCTCTGCCTCCTGTGCATGTATGTTGGAGATGGGAAGGTATAAGTTAATTATTTTTATTATTCCAAAGTTGAGGGAGCCAGAATCCTTTGTTGGTCATTTACACTTTCTCTGGAGTGTTCGTTTGGTCCACAACTCAATGAACACGTTTTTAAAAGTGATGAATAATTCCTAGGAACTTCTCTATCTTTTCCTCTACTTTTGGAAGGGAAAAACCCAGAGTCCCTGTCCTTTCTTGGAGTTTCAAGAAAAAGCCGCCCCTGAAAAACTTGCTGAGTTTCCAACAGACTTGAAACATTCCCTGAGTAATCGGCTGAAGATAATTTCATGCCCTATGGGATCAATGAAAGCCCTTCAGATACAGAGGTCCAGTTGTTGGTGGAAGGCTCACACGGTGATTAGAATTAGGTTGCGGAAGATTTCATTAATTATAGGTGACTGGTTTTCTCTGAGAGGACAGCTCAGGTCTCCTTGCCTCCCTCCTTCTCCCCCCTACCCACCCCACTCTCTGGCTCATCTCAAACTGTTGTCTAACCTTTTCCTTAATCCATCTCATCTTGAGCTGATGGGAACTGCTTTCATTCTACCTCTTGGGGAGGTAATAAACAATCTTCTTATTCACTTGGTCCCTCTGAGCCGGTGACACGCAACAAAAAAAAAGGAGAAGAAAAAAAAGAGGGCCCTGATTAATGGCTGCTAATTAGCAATGTTAATGACCAGGTGTCCAAGAGCATGGCCAGCTCCTCTCAGCATGGCGTGATCTCTCAATGAGAGGCCTGCAAATCCATTCTCAGTGACCCTGCCCCTCAGCTGCCAGTAATGAAGCCGAGCTCTCTCATTACTCCTGGGAGAGGCTCAGGGGGTGTCCCAGGCCTGAGAGCCAAACTCTTTTCCTTGGGGTCTAGTGGGTCTTCCATTAATTAAGGTCAGCTTCTCTGGCCCCCCAAAAGCTCAAAGGTAAAGAAGTGGGGGAAGGAGAAGCTTAACACATACTCTTTACTCTCAAGTAGATTCCTTTCCACATGGGACCAGTAGTTCATTTAAAGTGTGTAGCACTCTCTTCCCCCTCCTCTAGATTCTCATACTTTGCCAAGATAGTGTGTGTGTGTGTGTGTGTGTGTGTGTGTGTGTGTGTGTGAATGATATCTGCTGGTAACTCCTTGGAGGTTTTCTCTTTTGGTAGTTTTTTAGGGTCTTCTCTTTGTCATCTTGTAGTCACAAATCACTAGTAGCAAGTATGTCAACATCGAGGGCCCACATCTCAAAAGGCCTGGCTCTGCTACTTGAAAAAAGAAATTAAAGAAAAAATCCTTAACCCTTTCTTCTTTTTTTACTCCCTGAGATCAGGGATTGGCTGGCCCCAGCTGACATTTTGGAGAATAGGGATGATAATCAATAAAGATGTTTTTTCTTTTTAGAGGATAAATCAAATTCACCATGCTTTGTCAAGTACTAGATGCAGCATCATATGTAAACAAATGAGCTTACCAGCTAAGTAAGAGATGTCTGAGGCAGAACCAATGGCAAAGAGTGGACACTTCAATGAGGCAAATTTAAGGTGGACAGCAGGAAAACTTCCTTTTAATTAGTGGTAGCCCAAAACTGAATGAACTGCCTGAGGAGGTGATGGGATCTACCTCAGTGGAGGTCTTCAGGCAAAGGTTAGATGAGAACTTGGTTACTGAGACATGGGTAAAAATCTGTCTCTACCAATTACCTCATGACTTTTGGCAAGTCACTTAGTGTGGACCTGTTTCTTCATCTATAAAATAAGGGGATAGTGGTGGACTCAGTGATTTGTAAGGTCTTTTGTAGTTCTAAAAAGGATATACGTTATTGAACAAGTTATTACTTAAGGCTGTTAAGTGTGTTAAGTGCTTAAGGCTGTTCTAACTGTTGTCTGAGCTGAGAGGCAACTGTGTACTGTGTCATGGCGGATGAAGGGAATGACTTCTTTAGAAGGGGAAAAACTGAAAGGAATTTGCTTTCCCCTGATCAGCCACAATTTCACTATGGGGCTTGGATTCTGTAAGCTATTGCAATGAAAAGGGGAAATAAAGGGAGAAATGGTGGGAGGATGTCAGCTTTTGTCAGGAGGATAGCCTTATCTGTCCACTAATCACACAGACAATATGTTTGGAAGTAGGTGAAAGCAAGGGAAATGTAGTGTGACATATTTTGAGGGAGACATTGATAATCTGGAGATTGACCAAAGGAAGATAACCAAGATGGTGGTTATGATGATCAGCTGATGGAACTAGGGAGGTTTAACCTAGGGAAGAGAAGTTCTAGTAGGGGGATGGAAGGGGTGGGTATTTAGTCTCAAATTTAGGAAAAGAAAAAAACAACTTCCTAAAAATCAGAGTTGTCCAAAGGTGAGGTTGGCTGTTTTGAGAGGCAGGGGGTGACTCCTCTTTAAGTGAAGAATGGTGACCTGTTGTTGGAAAATGAGAGATTGATTCTTTTCCAGGTATGGGTTCTACAGGAGGGTCTCCAAGGTCCTGTGATTCGGAGGTTCTGCCACTAGGGGGAGCCGAGGGAAGTGTTTAGAGAAAATCATAAGGCTTCATAAATCAAGAACAATGGAGAACCAGCATGGAGTCCTGAAAGGCAGAAGAGATGTTCCTTTTCTAGGGAGGCATTGTGGGACAGTGAAAAGAACCCTAGCTCTGGAATCAGAGGACCTGGGTTCAAATCTTCCGTCTGGTGCTTATTATCTATGTGGTCTTAGACAAGTAACAACTTCCATAGGACTCAGTTTTCTACTCTGTAAAATGAGGTTGGACTGGTTGGCCCCTAAGGTCTCTCCCAATGCTACATCTATGATCCTCTGATCTCATTACAATAGTAATAATGTAGCCTACTAGTAGTAACAATAGTAGTCTAGTAGAGAGATGCCAGGTCCCCCAATAGATTGTAGGTTCTTTGAGGGGAGGGCGTAGTTTTTCATCTTTGTATTCTCCATTCTCCTTAATTATTTTTTGTCTCTATTTTGTTTTCTTGGTAGAGATCTTTGGTAAAGAGAACCCAGTGTGGAAATTCCCTCCACCAATACAGCTCATCTGTAACATATATTGGAGAGTTGCCTGAGGGAATCAAGAAACAGAGTGACTTACCCAAGGTGGCATACATAGCTTGTAGGGCATAGGGTCATGGATTTATAGGTCGAAGACATCTTGGAGGTCCTTTAGTCCAATCTCTTCATTTTACAGTGAGGAAACTGAAGCCTAGAGTAGTGAAACAATTTTTCCAGGGTCACACAGCTGGTCACAAAGGATCATGGGATCATGGATTTTAATTATAAAATTGCATAATAGTAGTTCCTACTTCATGAGGTTCTTGTGAAAATCATACGAGATAACATGTATAAAGTATTTTGCAAATTTTAGGTGGCTCTATGAATGCTATTATAGAGCTGAATGTGATCTTAGAGGTCACTACATCCAACCTCTTCATTTTAACAATGAGTCCCTGGGAATATAGGTGACTTACTCAAGGTGATGCAGCTGATAAATGTCATAGGCAGACTGAATGCAGGTGTTTCTGACTCTAAGGTTGGTCCTCTGTTTACCATGTTGTGTGCTTTTACCTCCAATGGAGGCATTTAATACATTTTAAAAAATTAAACTGATTTGAATTTGGTGAAAAATCAACAAAAATCTCAGGTAAAAGAAGACTAAGGCCAGGATCTAAGGGCAACCAGGTGTCACCTTTGTGCACAGAGTGCCAGGTCTAAAGTGAGGAAGACTCATCTCCCCGAGTTCAAATCCAGCCTCAGCCACTTACTAGCTGTGTGACCCTGGACAAGTCACTTAACCCTGTTTGCCTCAGTTTCCTCATCTGTAAAAGGAGCTGGAGAAGGAAATGGCAAACCACTCCAACCTCTTAACCTAGAAAACCCTAAATAGGGTCACGAAGAGTCAGACATGACTGAACAACAAGGACATGACTAAGCTAAGGACACTTTATTATAAACTTTATTGCATGTTTCAGCCTTAGACAAAAACATAGCTAGACAAGGAAGGAAACAATGAATGCATCTGTGGAGGGTTCATTACTCTCTGAATTTTTTTTTTTTGGTGACCAAGATGCAAATGAGCTCACACTTCCCAGTTTATGTTCTGGCCTTAGATGTTCAAAGAAGGGAAATCTGCACCATTCCAGATTATAGGGAGTCCCCAATTAGCCATTTTCCTAGCTACAGGTAAATGTTGAAAATTAACATTTTAGGGACGGTCTATGTGTGTGATACACATAGGATGAAGTTATATTAATAATGCAGCCTTTGAAGGAAATACCAGTCATCACAGACACACACACACATATGCACATTTTCTTTCTTTTTCTTTTTCTTTTTTGATACCCCACATATTCTCTTGAAAATCTACATATAGGGAAGTGAATGAAACCAACAGTGCATTGTTGCAATTCCCCTCCCCCCAGTGGAATACACTGTTTGCTTTGCACTTATTTCTCTGTGCGGACTTTTATCCCTTTAGTAGCGTAGAAGCCCCTTGAGAGCAGGAATTATTTTGTTCTGCACTTGTATCCCCAGCACCTAGCATGGTGCCTAACATCTAATGGACATTTAATACACGTGTGTTGAATTTAATTGTATTGTTACTGGTTAAGTGGACAAGTATCTCAGAAGCTTATCTGTGTTAATTTAATAATAATAATAGCTAACATTTATACAGCACTTTAAGGTTTGCAAATCTCTTTACACATATTATGTCGTTAAACAAAACAGAAATGGAATAGGACAGAGTAGGACCCCAGAGCCATAATATTTGGGTTCAGAAATGGATTCTAACCCTTACTCGGCATATGACCTTCAATAAGGATCATTTAAACTTTGTGAGCCTCAGTTTCCTCATCTGTAAATTGGGGATAATAATAATCCCCATCCTGCCTATTTCCCAAGGTAGTTTGTAAGGATTAAATGAGATTATATACCTAAAGCACTTTGCAAACCTCATGATTATCAGCACATAATTATAAGCCATTATTACTACTATTATTATGAATATCTCCCAAGTATTCATAAAGAAGGATCTTTCTATTGAGGATTCTAATACTAGGTGTTTCAGCTGAAAGTCTTAAAACCTATCAGAGAGGACAAAGACTAATAGTTAACAGACCCTCTGAGTTTGAAGGGGCCTCAGAGATCATCTACTCTAAGCCTGGCCTGGACAAAAGTCCATTCTATGTCATCCCCAACATGTGGTCCTCCAGTTCCTGAATACAGACCTTATTTGAAGAGAATCTGCTTCTTCCCAGGGTCGGCCAACCTACTGAGATAGTTCTAATCTTGGGAAATGTTTTTTAACCTTCTGCAAGCTGAATTCTTCCTCTTTGCAACTTTCATCCATTTCTCCTGGTTCAGCCCTTTGGGGCTAAGCTGAACAAGCCTCTTCCCTTTTCCCTTCACGTAGTCAGCATCAGCTACTATGTTTTCCCAAAGTCTTCTTTCCTTGAGGTTAAATTTCCCCGGTTTCTTCTTCAGATATCTGTGGCCTGCTCAATAGTCTTTTCATCATACTATTGGTCTTCTTCTGAAAACTTTTAATGTCCTTCCTAAATTGGTGTGCCCATAACAGATCATAACATTTGAGTTGTGGTTTGCCCAGGGGCTTCCAGCTCCCTTGATCTGGAGAAGGGAAGACTTAGGAGTACCTGATAGCTGTCCTCAAGGATCTGAAAGGCTGCCACATGAAAGAAAGATTAGACTTGTTCTTTTTGACCCCAGAGGGCAGAACTTGGAGTAATAAATTGCAGGATGCTAGATTGAGGCTTGATGCAATGAAAAACTTCCTAAAAATTCCTCAAATGCAGCTGTGATTTCATCACTATAGATATTCTCTGGGTCAAAGCAGATCGCACCATTCCATGACTCTTGTCCTGTAGAGAATGCAAGCTGTACAGAAGGAGGATGGATCACCCTTAGAGACTGTAAGCCCCTCTTCACAAGGCTGGACCACTGCTTGTCAGGGCTGTTGGAGAGAAGAGACTGGCTCAGGTATAAGGTGGGCTAGATGATCTCTGAAGCCCTTCCGGATGTGAGATTGATGAGATTGTATGATGCTGCATTTTGTCTCTTTTGTTCGGCCTTGGGAAAGACTAGCTTTTTGGCTGCTATGTCACACGGCTGACTCGTATCAAGTCAACAAACCCTAGCCTAAAACTCTTAGAAGGTTTTTATTCATGTAGAAGAAACCTACCACCCTGTGTTTGGGGAAGTGGAAAAGCTAGTTAAGTGCCCTTGGTCTCCATTATTGCCCATATTAAATCAGATATGATGCCTTAGATGGAGCTAGGAACTTAGGGTTCCCTTGGCATGCTAGCCCACAAAACTATGATTCACAGTCAATCCAAGAGAAATTAGGTGAGCATTTGTATGGAATTTATCTTAGCCCCAGGCCAGTCATCTCTGTAAGGTTCTTTATTTGTAAGATTGTGGATTGTGGATTTTTGGAAATTCCTGTGCTGGTGCTATCTCCACAGGGCAGGAAAATTTCTTGCTCCTCTTTCTCCATTGGATGTGAACATTGTCTGAAACAGCCTGCTGTTTTCATTAAGGTGGAGATGTTGGAACCAGAACTGATCCATTCTAAACAATAGGCATCTGCTAATGTCTACTGTGTCTAGAGTGCTGAAGACTCAAATACACAGAGAAAAACAATACTGGCCCTCAAGGAGCTTGCCTTCTATGAAGCAAAATAAGTTGTATGTAGATCAATAGATAAAAATAATCAATACGATGTAATTACAAGGTAATTTGGGGATGGGAAAGAGCACTTACAACTGCAGGGTCAGGAAAAACTTTATGGAGGAGCTGGTGCTTGAACTGTACCTCTAAGGGAACAGGGGGCACCAAGAGTTGGAAGGATAGAGAGTATCCCAAGCATGGGGGCAGCCTGTGTAAAAGCACATATATGGGAAATGGAAGATGATAAATTATTCTGAAGCTGGATCTAAGGGACACTAAGTCAGTGAGAGTTAGCCTCTACAATCAGGATCATTGAAGCTGCCATCTTGGTTTTAGATGTGCTCCATTACCATATAGGTGCCTATAAAAAGATGGTAATAATGATGTTACTATTTTTGATGCTGATAAATTTTTCTCTGGATGGAACATACGAGACAGCTCATATATGAGAGTGGAATCAAAACGCCCCTTCATGAATCAGCTAGGTGGTGTAGTGGTTAGAGCACCAGTAAGCAGTAAGGAGGACCTGAGTTCAAATCCAGCCTCAGACACTTACTAGCTGTGTGACCCTGGGCAAGTTACTTAACCCTGATTGCCTAAAAAAAAAAGAGGCTCTCAGTTTAAGATATTTACATGAATTCAACTAACAATATGTCAATAAAATGCATAGAAAAAATAGTTGAGTCATAAGGATTTGTTTACAGAAACAGAGGGAGCTATTGTTATAAATTAAGGATCAGGTCATTTTCACCACAAATTGTCTTTAAAAATCCTTGATCAATTCAGATTATGTAAAGAAATGGTAGAAACTGTGTAACATATCATTGTAGGTTCCTAAGATTTAGCTCCTAACAATACCTACAAAGACACAATCAAGTTGCAATAATTATATACTGAAGGTTGTCTACCTGTCATAAGCTAACAGGTAAAATCTTCATATTACAAAAAACAGATCCCCAAATGTTCTTGAGAATTAAAAAAAGTACTAGAACCAGAACATTGTTATAAACAAAATTGTTTCCTAACATAACCCATATATAACATTAATCTATAAAACTTTATGAACAGTGTTGTTCATAAGTGTAAAGATACAGATTATTGTGACTCTCTAAATTACATGGAACAAAAAGCTTTCAAAATATAAAGACCTCGAGGGAAAATCAAAGCCATGTGGGAATAGGATGAAGTATATATCATTCCCATTGTCCTTTGTGCCCCAAATCCTTTGTGCTCCAAATGCTTTCAGTGAGGATAACCTTACATTTCAATACTTTTATTCAAATAAAAAAATCAGACATTTTATTCACATGTGCAAGAGTCTGTGGAACATTAACTATAAGAGGATGGCAGGAAAAGAACTGGGAACAAAGTAGATCCCTATCAGTTTGGGAATGGCTAAATAAAATTGTGGTAAATGTAATGGACTGTTACAGTGCCAAAGGAAATGATGAATATGATAAATACAGAGAAGCATGGGAAGACTAATATAAACTGATACAAAGTTAAGTTAATAGAACCAGGAAAATAATACACACAATAACTACGACAATGTGTGCAGCAAACAATTGTAACTGAATGCTGTAAAATTGTAATGACTGAGCTAGACTCCAAAGAAGAGCTTTGAGAAGGCACCTTCACTCACTTTGAATATGAATGTGGTACATTTCGTATGATATCAAACTTTTCCAATATCTTAGTATTGCTAAACTTCTTTCTGTTATTCAATAAAAGAGATGGCTTTCTAGGAGTGGAATACACTTGGAAATGGAGCTAATTTAAAAGCCAAAGCTATCAATAACATTTTCTTAAAAAGAATAATTGTAGAATAATGACTTGTTTTAGGACTGTTTTTTTTGAACACCATCCAAAAAGATGAGTGAAATAATCGTAACAATAATGGAAATTTATACAGCCCTTTAAAATTTGTGAAGAGATTTTTATATATTATTTTATTTGTGCCTCATGCCAATCTTGAGAGGTAGGCACCACAAGTATTATTATCCCTGTTTTACAGATGAGGAAAATGAGTCTCAGAGTCCAAGAGACTTAACCTTGGTCACAGAGCTAGTAAACACTGGAAGGGTAATTTGACTCTAGCTCTTCCTGATTCCAAGTCTGGCAGTTTATGCAGCATACTGTACATCAATGCACCCTCTGAGCCTCAGTTTCCTCATCTGCAAAATAGAGATAATAATAGCACCTGCCTCACTGGGTTGTTGTGAATGTCAAATGAGCTAATGAATATAAAGTCCTCTGTAAGCTTTAAAACACTATTTAAATGCCAGCTATTCCTATTATAATGTGCTGGAAGGCATGTGCTGCTCTAGATATTGGAGCTGACCCTGAGAATGCACTTTGTTTCACAATCCTGAGAACTGTGTAAGAAAAGCAGGTGCAGAAAATGGAATCCCCAATTAAAAAAGGCCACCAGGACTTCTATTATAGCCTAGCAGGGATAGCATTCAAGTACTTCAAATAAGCCAAGAGAGAATGTGAGGAAGCCACTTTCTTTCTCTCATTAGAGGGTGGAGAGAGAGATCTGAGATATCCTCCTGTATGGGCAATGTTCTTCCTAAGCCTCTTCAAGTCTGATGAATACAAGTAGGGAAATATCCATGCCAGTGGGCTTTAAGTTTTACATATTAAAACAACATGTTTAAAACACAAGTCAAATGAAATGGGGAGCCCACCCCAATACCTGAAATATTCCTTTTACGGCTATGATGGGAAATGGGCAATATAATATTTTAATATTTTAAACTTTTTTATACTCACAGTACCTCAGAATTGAAAGGAAATTCAGTGATCATGTAGTCGAACTACACAGTACTTGAATAAGAATTCCCTCTGGAAGATACCCTTCCAGAAGACTTAAAATCCCACCTCTATATTTACTGTTTTGGGTAAATCATTCCCTCTCCCTCTCCCACCTCAATTCCCTCTCCTATAGAATGAATGTATTGACATAGATAGCCTCTAAAGTCTCCTTCAGCTCTAAATCCATGATACTATTATAACAGTGGTAGGGTGAAGTGAAATGTTGAGCAGGGTTTTTCAGGCCCTTCTAATTGCCCCCCTCTCTACCCCATTACAGATTTATTGCCTATATGGATTTCTAGTATTGACATCCTTTTTCTGATTTTTGAAGTTTAACAAAGGGAATCTGAAAGTGAATCTGTAATTCTCTAACTTTCTAGCTCTGAGCCCCCAGCCAAAATTTTAAATCTCTTTTCTTCCTTTACTAAAATATTCCCTTTCAAAGCCTCCTCCTAACTTCAATCCCATAAATACACTCAGATTAGCAAATGCCTAAAGTTAACACTGTTTATAAAGCTAAAGTAAACATTGTGAACTGTTGAAAACAATGAAGCATAAATTGACTTTTCTTTTGCTCAAAGGAAAGGGTTTTAGGTTCCCATGAGTTAGCCTAAGGCAACAAAGGCAAAATTGCTGCTTTAGGGTCTGAAGTTGGGGCAGGGGGGAGGGAAAGGTTCTGCTGTATGGTCGCTGTTCTGTCTCCTGCTAGATCAGATCATGCAACCTGACTCCCAGTGTGTGGTGGCTGCCTCTGCCCACCCTTCATCTCTTCCAACTCCATCCAGTTTTTCACGGAATCCTCTACACTAGCTCCTTTCATCTTTTCTGCATCTCATAGGGAGCTGGGGTCCTCCTCAACTCCAACTCAAACGGATTTCCTCTCCTTTGGTTCCACTGTCTTTTAAAGGTCACTCAGGGGCATGGCCAATTGTCTCTTGGCCAAGGGTGCTCCCAGCCTGATTTACTCAAGGAACTTAATTGAGGGCTTATCGAATTCAACTGTTTGATAATCAAACTAATCAAATTTAATTGTTTAAACTCAAGGACTTACTTAATGGAGAAATTGTGGCAATCACTTTAGCACATCATTATCAACCCCTTACTTTCTATGATTAGGCCTTGGGCTTTCAATGGCCAACTCTCTTAACCACGATCCTTTGCTTTAAAATCTCTAGTGATGGGGAACTCAGTGCCTATTGGAGTAGTGTACCAGTGGTACTTTGGTACCATTCTAATAGTTGCTCTTATAGCCCCTAGCTTCCTTGCAGCTGTACAACTAGAATGTCACATACTAAAACAAGAAAGGACACTGAACTTGCGGCCAGAATATCTGGGTCCATTTACTAGCTGTGTGACCTTTAGTATGTCATATAGCCTCTCTGATCATCCTTTTATTGGTCTGTAAAATGAGAGTAATGATCCTTCTACTGCTGATCTCACAGGGGTTTTATGAGGGGCTCTTGGTAGAGCATAAAATGCCAGGTAGATGCAAACTGTGACAATTGTGATTAATAACGTTTGCTTACACAAAATATTTTTATTCACATACGTGAAGGGGAAGTTGATGATTGGACACTTAGTAACCTAGAGTGGTATGATGCTGTATTGCATGGCATGGTGAGTCATAGCAGCATGATGCAGTGGAATGAATACCGACTTTGACATCAGAGGACCCAGGTTCAAATCCAGACTCTGACATTCAATTACTTAGGCAACTTTAGTCAAGTCTTACTTTCCCATTCTGGGCATCAGTTTCCTTTTTTGTCAATTCAACTGAGAGGGAGGCAGTGTAATACAGTACCCACCTCACTTATTCAGTAGCTATGTGACCCTAGTCAAGCCATTTAACTTCTTTGAGCCTCAACTTTCCAATCTGTAAAATGGACTCAATAGCTCTAAGGTCCCTAAAGCTTTAAATCTATGAAACAATTTGACAAGCATTTATTGAGCACCTACTGGGCTCTATGGGCATAAAAATAAAACAGTCCTTGTCCTCAGGGAGCTTGTATCCTACTGTCCAATGAGAAAAACTTTCAAGATCTTTTTTGGTTCCAACCATATGCCCAATGTTTACGTCGTATTTCCTTCTTAAATTTTAGCATCCACAACACTGACCTACAACTCATTGGGGCTACAGAAGCAGCTGGTAAAGGGGAAGCCCTGGCTTCCTTGTTAGAGGATCTGAGTTCAAACCCTGCCTCTGATGCTTACACCCTGTCCAACCTTGGGCAAATCCTTTAACCAATCTGGTCTTCAGTTTCCTCATCTGTAAAATGGAGGGGCTGGGCCTGGTGTCTAGTGAGGTCCCTTCTGGCTCTCCATCTATCATCCATGAAAGAGACAGCATTTCTTGGAGGATGACAAATGCTGTGTTTTTGTCCTTCCTTAGCTAAGGTCTAAAGGCAAGATCAAAACCTGACACAAAAGGAAAAGAGGAAAACATTGTGAATCCAACATTTGTACTAGGAAGGAATCCAGACTTATTTAACCTCACAAAGAGGAATTCCAAGTTCCCATGCCTTCCTCAGGAGAATTCTGGGATGTGATCCCACAGCTCAACCCTGAAGACAAGAGGCCAAATTCTTACTTCTCTTTGTGCATCCTCTTTTTTTTTTAAAACCAGAATGGACACCCAGCAAGCTTTGAGGTCGATTTATGAACTCTATTCCTGACCAGCATTCATTGGGGTAGCCATCTCAGTTGACTTCAGGTCAGGATAATAAGGCTGGGTGAGAAGGGCCATAGATTCCCTTTTCCTCTAACATTTACAATTCCCTCCCCAAGCAGGGCCCCTGAATTGCGCCATTCTTGATGTTTGCACTGACATCACACTGGCTGGCTCATCCCATGCCCCTGTCAGGGGATGATTTATTCTTGGGGACCCATCAGACTCTCTGAGTCAGCACTGAGGGCACTTGGAAGGAGAATCAGTGATGCGAAGGGTTGGCAGTCATGTTTACAATTTTTAAATTAAGAAAAATAATATGGAAAACTAAATTCAATTTGAGTCATTAGAGGAGTCCTTTAGTTCTCAAGTGGAATCAATTTAAAATGACTCTGGTTGGTTTGGTAAGAGTTGTGCTAATGACTAGAGTGAGAGAACAGAACCTTCTCTATGGGAACTATATTGTCTTTTCAAGTGGAAAAGACATTAATTTGCTTCTGTTTTGAATTGAGTGAGAATTTTGTTATTAAGCGATTATGAAAAGTCAAACATCAGTATATTGTTGCCACATATAGAACTAAAACATCCAGAAAGGCAGGTATAGATGAGGTGTTAGGAAAGACTTCCTAAGTGTTTGAGCTAATGGACAGCCTAAGCAAGCAGTGCATTCCCTAATACTGGAGGTCTTCAAGCCAAGGTGGAATAACCACTTAGTGGATGTTACAGAGGGGATTTGGAGTCACGTCAGGGCTGGACTAATGATGATAATGATGGTGACAAAAACAACAACAATATTAAGCATATTAAGGTTTTCAAGGCTTTTTACAAATATTTTCTCATTTTAACCTCACAACAAGCCTGGGAGGTAGGCGCTATCATTATTCCCAATTTGTAGTTGAAGAAACTGAGGCAGATAGCATTCTATCTACCTAGCTGGACTAAAGAGACTTCTGAAGTCCCTTCCAGTTCTGAAATTTGGGAAATATTAAATTTGATGCAATTTAACAAATACGATCAAGTGCCTTTTCCTTTCCTTCCCTTCCCTTCCCTTCCCTTCCCTTCCCTTCCCTTCCCTTCCCTTCCTTCCCTTCCCTTCCCTTTCCTTTCCCCTTCCTTTCCCCTTTCCTTTCCTTTCCTTTCCTTTCCTTTCCTTTCCTTTCCTTTCCTTTCCTTTCCTTTCCTTTCCTTTCCTTTCCTTTCCTTTCCTTTCCTTTCCTTTCCTTTCCTTTCCTTTCCTTTCCTTTCCTTTCCTTTCCTTTCCTTTCCTTTCCTTTATCAACAAGTATTTATTAAGTGCCTGCAATGTGCTAGGCACTGTGCTAAGTGCTTTACAAATATCTCATTTGATCCTCACAACAATCCTGAGAGGTAGGTAATATTATTATCTCCATTTTACAGATGAGGAAATTGTGGCTATAGCAGTTAAGTGACTTGCCTAGGGTCACACAGCTAGTTAAGTGTCTGAGGGTGTATTTGAACTCAGAGCTTCCTGACTCCAGGGCCAATATTATTTCCAATGCACCACCTATGAAACAGTCCTTGCCCTCAGGAACCTTACATTAAATCTAGGGGAAAATGTATGTAAATATATTCAAACCATATACAAAGTAAATACAAATGAAGTATGCTGGAGGGTCAGAAGCAGCCAGGAAGAGAAGGAAAGGCTTCATACAGGAGGTGGTGCCAGAGCTAAGCCTTGAAGGAGGCCAGAGATTCTAAGAGGAAGAGAAAAGGGAGAGCCATTCAGGCATGCGCTGCAATTAGTTTTGGGAATGTAAAGACACAGAGGACCCACTGGGAGGAATGCAATGTTTAGAGTGATGAGCAAATAAGTAAATAAATGAATGTGCGAATAAATATATATCTGTAGCAAAACAAAATAATTGTAAGAGGGAGAGAGGCTTTGTGTAGGAAGTGACATCTCCTCTGCACTTTGAAAGAACCTTGAAAATTCTATGAGGCAGAGATGAGGTGGATGTGGGGGCTTGAGCCTGTGCAAAGGATATGACGGACAGCAGATGGAATGTCAGGTATAGGGAACATCTAGAAAGCCAATTTGACTGAAATGAAGATTGTGTGAAGGGGGTGTAACGAAATAAGAGTGGAAAGTCCTTAAATTCTGGACACATAGGAATATTGCAATATTGGAACATTAACAGACCTTAGCCCCCTTGACTTCTTTTTCTGCAGTATGCTAAAGGACAAGGTGTACTCAATGAAAATCACAGATGCAACACACTTGATAGAACACATAAAGAGTGAATGTGCTAAAATTGATGGCAATGTGGAGTTATTGCATTGAGTTCATGTGAATCTTGCAAAGTGCACCAACCTTTGCATCACAAATGATGGAAATCATATTGAAGATGTTATTTGTTAATATTCCAATAAATAAAACAGTGAAAATTTCATTTATTTCGTTTCTTGAAAATATGCATTTTTGCCTATGTGTCCAGACTTTAGGAACACCCTGTATAGATGGCAGCCAGATTTTAGAGGGCCTTAAACTCCAAGGTGAAGTGTGTGTGTGTGTGTGTGTGTGTGTGTGTGTGTCCCAGAGGCAATAGGGAGCTTTGAAGATTTTCATGTAGGGGACTAGCAAAGATTTGTATTTTAGGGGGATCAATTTGGCAGCCATGTGGAGAATGAATTAGAGAGGAGAGAAACAGAAAACAAAGAGAAAACTGAGGAGGTTCATGTTATTCTCAGGGATCAGACCCATGATGTTAAAACTAGTCCTGTTGAGCATTTTTCTCTAATCTGAAATGTACATACCCATGTCTATTCCATCTGGACACCCACTTTAAATTCCTATTGGGAAACCAGCTTTAGCATGATTTTAAGGTCTAGCTTAGACAAGGGTTTTTGCAGGCTCTAGTTCTGAGTGTCCAGACATAGCTAGAAGAGATTCATTCATTCTGACCAATCCCTAGCTCAGTGCCTTGAACATTGTTAGACTGGGTTAGATCAGATTGAATCACTATGATGTAGGGTTTCTGATTGAAGTTTTGTCAGGTTGGGTCACCCAGGATCTTGGCATCACCAAAGTTCACCCATCTTAGCAAGAGGAAGGCAGATGCCAATCATATTTTGATTAGATGAGTCAATGACACTGGCTAGACTATTGCATCATCCTGCTGGTTGGTCTCTATGCTTCTAGCCCCTCTCCACTTCAATCCATCCTTCATCTAGCTGCCAAAGTGATTTTTCCTAAAGTATAGATAGGTCTGATCTTGTCACAACACCCCACTAATCAGTAAATGCCATTGACTCCCCATTACCTCCAACATGAAAAAAATGCCTTGTTGGGCATTTTAAATCCTTCACAACCTTGCTGCTTCCTACTTTTCAGGTCTTCTTACACTTTAGTCCTCTATGATCCAACATCACCTGCCTTCTTGCTATGTCTCACACATAACAATCCATCTTTTGACTATTTTTTTTTATTGAATGTCCCCCACAGTCATTGGAATGCTCTCCCTTCCCCTTCTTCCTCTTAGCTTCCCTGGCTTCCTTTAAGATTTAGATTAAATCCCACCTTCTGTAGGAGGATTCCTTTTCTCCCTCCTCCAACACCGCCCCCCCACCCCACACAATGCTAGTGCTTTCCCCTCTGAAAACACTTAATCACTTTCTCTCTCTCTCTCTCTCTCTCTCTCTCTCTCTCTCTCTCTCTCTCTCTCTCTCTCATTATTTATATAGTGTTGAGCTCCCAGAGGTAATGGATCATATTTTTGCTTTTCTTTATATCCCTACCCCTTGGGATAGCACCTAACACATAGTAAACACTTAATAAATACTTGTTAACAGACCAAATGACTATGATCCTTCTCTTTTTTTAGCCTCTTATTCCTGATGATGTGGCCATTTCAGCATTATCTGTTAGGTGTTCAAATAAAGATCTGAACAGAACAGAGTCATTATCTGTCTTGGGGTGGGTGAGTGGGTGGGGCTGAAGCATGGAGGAGAATGAGGGCATAAATATTTGCCAAAGGACCATGGACAGGTACAACTGGAAACAAACCTTTATAGGCCAATGACCCAGCAATGGCTTCAGTGGAGCAACAATTACAGAGAGGAAAAGAAAAGCAAAAAAAGAAATCTATTTTTAAATGCCATTCTCTCCCCCCGCCAGCCCATAATAGTCATATGGATTTGGAAAAAGCCATTAGAAAGGGAGCTCTGTGAATTTGGAGGGACGACCAACGATGTGGACCAAAGGGAAGAAAATGGGCTGCTTATCTCCAGTAAGCTAGCTCTCTAAGCAAATTAAAACAGAGGCCCCATCCTTGGAGTGTGCAGTAATCCAGGGTCTATAATTGATTCAAGAAGACTGCTTCAGGCCGGGCTCCTGTGTAATTACAGCTGCCTCTCACTCTCCTCCTCATGTTCTACCTCACTGCCCTTTCTCCTGAAGCCTCTGTTGATGAGGGGACGGAAACAGCAAGGAGAAATAAAGCAATTAGCAGGTGGGGAATGCGACCACTGTCTAAGGATAACACACAATCTTTATTGGCACTTATTAAGTCCAAGTCTAGAGCTGAGGCACCGGGGAGAATTTTGTCAGGCACAAAAAATGAGAGCCAGACGGAGAGAGGGGAGGAAAAAAACAACCCAAAGAAGAAAGAGGAAATCTGTAGAAGAGACATTTTCCCACATTGAGGTTGGATTTGAAAATAACCTGGCATCTAAAATCTAGTGATGGTCTATGAGGTTAAAACTGGCTCTCCAATTATCCTCAAGTTTCAAAGAAATCCTTTTTGAACTCTATTTTATCATGAGATTGTAGGTTTGTGGCTGAAAGAATCATAGAATCCAGGCTGGAAGGAAACTATAAGGACTGATTTATACTCCCTAATTTTACAGGGGAGGAAACTGAGGCTGAGAGGTTCACTATGAATTAAACTGGGAAGAGGGATTTGAGGGGTAAAGAAAAGTGGTTAACTGGTTGACAATTATTTGTGTAGGACAGGTAATATGAACTGGGCTTTGATTTTTTTTTTAGTGCAGGGAACTTCCAGAGAAGGAAACTCTCTACCAGTTCAGGTTGGCACCTTCTCTGCAACTTAGTGGAATGACTATTTTGCTTTGGCTATAGTTCAGCTCACCAGCAGGGGGAGTTAGGATAATTAGAAACCCCCTTTCCTGGTCCTAACCTGGCATCATCATTCATGGCACAGGTCTCTGAAAAAGGCTGGCACACATTTGGAAAATGCCCTGTTAAACCCAACAGTGAATGGGGACATAAAACCAAAATGAAGGTTGAGAATGTTTCTAAGGGAGAGTCTAGAGGATGGAGGGTCAACAAGGAAGTGAGGACCTTCAGTCCTTCCTACATCCCACAATTTGCAGACCAGTGAGCTGGGTGGCCACTCTGAGCCTCTGTTTACTCATCTGTAAAAGGGAGACAATAAAACTTGGCAATCCAGAACATGGTGAGGTCTAATGACTCCATGGGAAAGTGCTCTGAGATCCTTTGATGAAAGCGTGCCTCTAACATCCACATGTTTGTTGGCTGGTAGCTTGAGGAGCCTTTCTGGTATACAGCCTTATCTTGTTTAACAGAATATAAGCTCTGTTAAGTATTAAAGAGCTAAGGAGCTGCTTCCTGGAATACATCCAGAAGTTGTTCCCTGAGTCTAATTTTGGCTGAGTGCTTTTGTCTTCAAATATCTCATTAAATCAAGTCCATCACTCTCAAAGTAGGACACCCTTCAATAGGGTTTGCAGATTTTCAGCTATAAGCTAAAATGCTGTCAAGTTAAAAGGATTACATGATAGGAAAAATACGGATAATTCGGAACTTTGTATCAAAATTCTTTTCCCTAGCTTTAAAGGACAAAGGCAAATAATCATAAAAATAATGATGTATAAATAATTTTTAAAAATAGATGCCATTGTGCCAAATTCTCATAATCTCCAAGTTTCTTGAAAAAATACTTTAAACTATAGAGATCTAGCAGTGGAGAGCAAAATCAAGCGAGGACAGGACAAGGCACATCACATCCCTGTTGTCCTGTTATTGGCTTTATCTTGAATATGCTCACATTGAGTCTACACAGAGCAAGCTTACAGCCAAATACTTTTATTCAGTTACAAAAAGCATCCATTTTATCCGTCTGTGCAGTAACCCACAGAACATTAAGGATAAGAGAATAATAATACATTCTAGTGACTTGTCCCAGGATCATTTCTACCTTTAACCCATCGTTAGAGATGAGAAAAATGAGACAATGACAATAACAATATTAATAACTAGCATACTATCTCATCTTATCCTCATAAGAATTCTATGAAGTAGATGCTACTATTATCCCCATTTTACAGATGAGAAAACTGAGGTAGATTTTAAGTGTCTCCTCTAGAATCACATAACTATTTGGTGATTGAGCTGAATTTGAATTCAGGTCTTTCCAACTTCAAGGTCTACAGATAGCAATAATAATAATAATCATATTTTTATAGCAATTTGAGGTTTATAAAGAATTTTAGGTACATTATCTCATTTGAGATTAAAAAACAACAACAAAAACCACCCTGTGGGGTGGGTACTCTGATTCTTATCTCTTTTTTGCATATCAGTAAACTAAGGCTCAGGGAAACTAATTGACTTAAATACAAATTATTCTTGTTAATATTATTCTTATGGTCACACAGCCAGTATTTTTTAGAGACAGGATTCAAAGCCATGCTCTCTTAACTCCAATAAAAGAGTTTGTTCCCACTAATTTGTAAGCAGAATAATGTGAAGAAAATTAAATAGATTGAGTTTTTGAAGAAACGATTGTTTGTTTCATAGGGAAGCGACTTGTGTGTGATATTGAATTTTCTCCATCTTCCTTCGGAAACTCCTCTGGTTGTTGGTATAAGAGACATGCCAGAATATTCCTTGATAGTGTTACAGTCTTGGGTGCCTCCTTTTCTATTCCTGATTGTTTCTGTCCCTTAAGGCAGAAAGCAATATGGTAACCAGCATTTATTGAATTAAATAGATTTTAATTTTATTAAATATTTCCCAATTACATGTAAAAACGTTTTAAATAATTATTTTTACAAATGTTATGTTCCAAATTCTCTCCGCTTCTCCTGCTCCTCTACCTCATTAGGAAGGCAAACAATTTGATATCAATCATGCATGTGAAGTCATGCAAAAACATTTCCATATTAGCCATGTTGTAAAAGAAAACAGACAAAAAGTAAAACAAGACAAATAAAGTTAAAAAAAAGTATGCTTCAATCTGTATTCAGAGTACATCAGTTCTCTCTATGAAGGTAGATAGCATTTTTCATCACGAGTCCTTTGGGACTGACTTGAATCATTGTCTTAGAGTAGCTAAGTCATTCACAGTTATTCATTGTGTGATATAGCTATTACTGTGTACAATGTTCTCCTGGTTCTTCTTACTTCACTTTGCATGGGCACATATAAGTCTTTCCAGGTTGTTCAAAACCATTCCCCTTTTCATTTCTTACGGAACAATAATATTCTATCATAATCATATATCCCAACTTATTCAGGCATTCCACAATTGATGAGTATCCCTTTGATGTCCAATTCTTTGCTAACACATAAAGAGATGCCATAAATATTTTTGTACAAATAGGTTCATTTCCTTTTTCTTAGATCTCTTTCAGATACATACTTACTAGTGATATTTCTGGGTCAAAGGTTATGCACAGTTTTATAGCTCTTTGGGCATGGCTCCAAATTGTTCTCCGGAATGGTTGGACTAATTCACAACTCCAGGAGCAATGCATCGGTGTCTCAATTTTTCCATATCCTCTCCAGCATTTGCCATCTCCTTTTCTGATAGATGTGAGGTGGTATCTCAGAGTTGTTTTAATTTGCATTTCTCTAGTCAGTAGTGATTTAGAGCATTTTTAATTGATAGTTTTGATTTCTTCCTTTGAAAATGTCTGTTCATGTTCTTTAGCCATTTATCAACTGGGGAATGGTTCTTTAAATAAACTTGACTTAGTTGCCTATATATTTGAGAAATGAGGCCTTTATCAGAGAAACTTGCTCTAATAATTTCCCCTAGTTTCCTGTTTTCCTTCTAATTTTGACTGCATTAGTTTTGTTTGTGCAAAACCTTTGAATTTCAAGTAATCAAAATACTTCCTGTGATCCTTTCAATCTCGTTTGGTCATAAAGTCTTCCCTTATTCATAGATCTGATGGGTACATTTTTCTGTGCTCCTTTAATTTACTTATGGTATCACCCTTTGTGTCTAAATCATTTATCCATTCTTCATCTTGGTATAGGATGTGAGATGTTCATCTGTACCTAGTTTCTGTTAAGCTGCCTTTAGGTTTTCCCAGCAATTTTTGTCAAATGTTGGGTTCTTACCCCCCAAAACTTGGATCTTTGTATTTATTAAGCACTAGGTTGCTATGGTCATTTACTATTATGTACCTAATCTATGGGCGCCAACTCCAGTCATCCTGATGTGTATCTGGCCACTGGACTCAGATGTCTCTGGAGGAGAAAGTGAGACTGGGGACTTTTGCACAGCCTTCCCTCATTTAAATCTAATTCACTTGCATGTCATGGAATCACCTCCTTTTCAAGATTGAAGGACAAACAAGAACAGCTATTCTATTCTGCTTATCTACCACTTTATTTCTTAGCCAGTACCAGATTTTTTTATGATTACTACTTTGTAATATAATTTGAAATCAGGAATGCTAGGCTACCTTTCTTCATATTTTTTACTGATTTTCTTGATATTCCTGACCTTTTGTACTTCCAGATGAATTTTTTGTTGTTGTTTTTTCTAGTTCTATAAAACAGTTCTTTGGTGGTTTGATTGGTATGGCACTGAATAAGTAAATTAACTTAGGTAGAATTGTCGTTTTTATTATATTGGCTCAGCTCACCTATGAGCAATTAATATTTCTCCAGTTGTTTAGATCTGGTTTTATTTGTGTGAAAAGTATTTTGTAATTGTGCTCATATAATCATTGGGTTTGTCTTGGCATGTAGATTTTTCAGTATTTCATATTGTCTACAGTTATTTTAAATAGAATTTCTTTTTCTATCTCTTCCTGCTGGGTTTTGTTTGTAGTATATAGAAATGTTGATGATTTCTTTGGATTTATTTTATATTCTACAAACCTTGCTGAAGTTGCAAAATTGTTTGAACTAGTTTTTTAGTTGATTCTCTAGGGTTCTCTAAGTATACCATCATAGCATCTACAAAGAGTGGTAGTTTTGTTTCCTTATTGCCTATTTTTATTACTTCAATTTCTTTTTCTTGTCTTATTGCTATAGCTAGTATTTCTAGTAGCAACCAACACGTATTAAGCATTTACTCTGTGCTAGGCACTGTGTTATGCACTGGAGATACAAATACGAGGAACAAGAAAGACAGTCCCTGCCCTGAAGGAATTTACATTCCAATGGGGGAAGACAACATACAAAAGGGAGTTGAAAAGTGTGTTTGGGAGGGATGGGATGCAGGAACATGGTTTCTGTCTGGAAAATCAGAAGCAGAGCTAGAAGGGAAATGACAGTTGGCTGTACTGGGCCCATTCCCACAATGAAGACCTTGAAAGGAGTTTACCATTGGGAGAAGGGGATGGGCATGCTGAAAGGATGTGCCAGGATGAGAAGGCTGAGGGAAGTTCCATCCCATGTAACAAATAATGTTTTTAAAGACAAAAAAGAAAAAAAGAAAAAAATGAGCATAACTAATGAATACTTTGAACAAATAAAAAAATATGTACCATGTACACTTGTGGACCTTTCACCTCTGCAAAGAGGTGGGGATGGGCAGTGTCTTCTCATAGCTGTTCTTTGGAGCTATACTAGATCTTTGTAATTTTACAACATTCACTATTATCTTTTTTTTGGTGGTTGTTCTTCCTCTTTACATTTCTATAGTCATTGTGTAGATTGTTTTCTTGGCTCTGCTTACTTCATTCTGTATCATTTCATGTAGATCTTTCCAGGTTTCTCTGTATTTATCATATTCATTTTCTATAGCACAGTAATATTCTATTACATTCATGACCTACAATTTGTTTAGCCATTCCGCCATTGATAGACATCTATTTTGTTTCCAATTTTTTGCTATCACAAAAAGAGCTGCTCTACATATGTTGATATTTATAAGCAATTTGGGACAGCAAGGAATAGTTTACCTGTCAGATTCATTGGAAAGGGAAGAATTCACGACCCAACAACAGGTGGAAAGCATTACAAAATGCAAAATGTATAATTTTGATTATGTTAAATTGAAAAGTTTTGTATAAACAAAGCCAATGCAACAAAGATTAGGAGAAAAGCAGAAAATTGGGAGAAAATCTTTGCAACTAGTATCTCTGATAAAGGCCTCATCTCTAAAAATACAGGGAACTGAGCCAAATTTATAGGAATACAAGTAATTCCCCAGCTGAGAACTGGTCAAAGGATATGAAAAGGCAGTTTTCAGAGGAAGAGATTAAAGATATCTATAGTTATATGAAAAAAATGCTCTAAATCACTATTGATTAGAGAAATGCAAATCAAAACAATTCTTAGGTACCACATCTCTCCTGTCAGACTGGCTAACATGATCAAACAGGAAAATGATAAATGCTGGAGAGGATGTGGGAAAATTGGAAAATTGTTACATTGTTGGTAGAGTTGTGAACTGATCCAGCCATTCTGGAGAGCAATTTGGAACTATGCCCAAAGTGCTAAAAAAATGTGCATACCCTTTGATTCAGCAATGCCACTCCTAGGGCTGTATCCCAGAGATCACACAACTGGGAAATGGATCAGTATGTACAAAAATATTTATAGCAGCTCTTTTTGTGGTGGCAAAGAATTGGAAATCAAGGGGATGCCCCGCAATCGGGGAATGGCTAAACAAATTGTGGTATATGAATGTAATGAAATACTATTGTGCTATGAGAAATGAGGAGCAGATGGACTTCATTATAACCTGGAAAGACGTATATGAACTGATGCTGAGTGAGAGGAGCAGAACCAGGAGATCATTATACACGATTACAGACACATGGTATCTGTAAGGACTAACTTTGATAAACTTGACTCCTCTCATAAATGCAAGGTTCAAAGACAGCTCCAAAAGACTCATGATGGAAAAATCTATGCACATCGAGAGAAAGAATTATGGACTCTGAATACAGATTGAGACAAACTATTTGCTCTCTTTTTTCCCTTCTTTTTTGGTTTCATTTCTTCTTTCTCATGATTCATTCCATTGGTTATTATTCTTCTTTACAACTGGACTATTATGTAAATAAGTTCAATGTGAAAGTATTTGTAGAACCTACATTGGATTACATGCTGTCTTGGGGGAGAGGGAGGGAAAGAAAATTTGGAACCCCAAAACTTGTGGAACTGAGTGTTGTAAACTAAAAATAAAAAAATAAATTTATAATTAAAAAATATTTTGGTATAAGCGTGGACTTTCTTCTTATCAACGGTCTCCGGGGGGGGGGGTATAAGACTAGTAGGAGAGTCTTGTGTATATATGCATTTAATAAATGCTTGTTGGTTCATTAATTAATAGATTGATAGGGAAAGAATTGGTAAAGAGGGTAAGATGGAAGATGAAGAAAAGAAGGAAGGATAATGAAAATATTACAAAGAATGAAGTAACCCCTACTCACAATGTGTTTATATCCTAATGGAGGAAGAGTTGATGGACATCAGATGCAAATGGTTCAGGGATAAATCCTACATTCCCCTCCTGGCCAGGCTTCTCACTTTCTAGACTTCAACGCCATCCAGGGGTGTGCCAGTAAGTGTTTAATGATCAGCTCTCCCCTCTACAAATGTAGGTACAACACACTGTTAAATTTAATCTGCATTATTAACATTGCACCCATAGTTTCTTAAGTCTCAACAATCAACAAAACAAAAAAAGTCAAGGCTGATGTGTAGCATTTGCCAATTTCTGAGGTGTAAGTGCTCACATTGAAAAGTTAACAACCAGCTCTCAAGTTAGCTAGCTCCAGCATACTCCTGAACTGCAGTTTTACCCTGGAATTTCCCTTAGCACCCGAGCCCTCGTCATCCCAGAACACCTCTCCACCATGCCAGGTTCCTTCTTGCATTTGTGAGTTCCTCTCTGTATTTCCTTTTTGGGGAGAACCCTAGGCTTGTCAATCTTTAGGACTTCGAGACTGTTGCTGTCTCAGGTAACTTTCTGCACCCTGCCTCTTTTTATTTCCCTTTTGTGTGCTCTCTACCTCCAGTTAAACTCTGCTGATGAGTAACAGGTCAAGTAAAGAAGACCTTTGCTTGTAGCTGTGTCCCAGAACTTAGCACAATGGCTGGCATGTAGTAGGTGTTTAATAAGTGCTTGTTTCAATATCCTACCATTGTTCTTTAATGGTCATTGTTCACTAATTATGAAAATTGACAAAATGATTGCTTTTTATAGTAGTAGTCAGTAAGTCAAAAAACATTTCTTGAGTGCCTGCTATGTTCTAGGCACTGTGTAAAATGCTGGGCATAAAAAAAGAGGCAAAAGAGAGTCTTTGCTCTCAAGGAACTCACAGTCTAATGGGGGAGACAACAAGTAAACAATATGTACAAACAAGTTATGTACAGGATAAGTAGGAAAAATTGCAAGCAGGAACACACCAGAGTTAAGGGGAGGAGAGTGGGAAAAGCTTCCTGTAGAAGGTAGCATTTTAGTTGGGACTTAAAGGAAGTTGGCCAAATGAAAGCAGTGAGTGGAGAGGAGGAGGTAGAACATTCCAAGCATGAGGGGCAGTCAGAGAAAATACCAGAAACGGAGAGATGGAAGTTTAGTCATTATCCTCATCCCATTCATCTTTGTATCCTTTTCAGTTGGCTTTACGTATAAACAGCTCAGGTTTATACGTAATATAATAATATAATATAATATAATAATATAATAGAATATCTATTAATTCCATTCCTCCTTTGGTGAGGAAATGGTCATCTTTTTATAGCTTCATAGGAGGTGATTAGCCCTCTGTATTGTTTATATTCCACTGTTTTTATGAGAATACTTTCCAAATATGTTATGGTCCACTTTAGAGTTCCAAAAGTGTCCATTAAGATTGGTATAAAGAGGTGCTCATCGCTTTGAAATGTGTTCTTTTCATTTGGCTTTGATTTCAGGCTATTAGGAAGTCTCTTAACATTTAGCCACAACTTCTTCCTCACTAGTTTTATGCTTATTGTATCTTGCCTGGAGAAGATGAAGGTATTTTTAGGTATTGTCTTTGATTATTAATTAATAAATATGATCTCCAGAATCAAGGCCGAAGTCTTTAGACTCCATCTCTCCCCACAACATTTTACACTTGCTGAATCCAGATGACATTTTGATATCAGTGGAGAAAGATTCCCCAAGATCAAGGAATATTATTATTGTTATTATATTCTTTTATTGTTATTGTTATTTTGTGGCTATTACCTCTCCTATGAGGCGTATATTCCCCCTATTGTCTACTAGAATTATTTGTGTATGTGTCTTCTTTCCTACACCTGAACTGTGTTGCTTGAGGGGAAGGATTCTGTTTTAATCACTTTGGTATCCCTTGTACCCCACAACAGTTAGTCAACAAACATTTAGTAAGCACCTACTATGCGAAACACCGGGAATACAAAGAATAGGAAAAACCCCCATCATCCACAGGGCCTCGTGCCTGGTAGTCAACGCTCAGTAAAATTGGTGGAATTCAATTGACTGAATTGTGAGCCTCAGTACATGAACAACCAAAAAAGCTTTCCAGAAAATTGAAAACTCATGCATTATTTAAGATGATCAAGCATTTGGCATTTCTCTCTTCCTCTGGTCTTACCTTCCCGGGGGAATAAAAAAATACAAGGTTTGCCTAGGTAAGTTCACAGACACACCACACAGTTATCCACCTCATTTCCTTCTTTCTCTAATCCCTTTCAAGTTTCTGTCTGAGTACAGAGTGGGGCCCTGTGGTCCCTAACTCAGCTAATCTGGTTAATTTCTATTTGATGGAAAAAGCATCTTGAAACATATGTGTGGATAAAATTGCACGTGTTGAGGAAAGTTACGGACTCCATTCCTTCAAGGGTATATGATTTCATAAGAAGGGCCAGACTTCAGCTCATGTAGATCATGCCCCTTCCATGCCTTAAGTAACTCAGGCTCAATAGTCACGCAAAGCAAAGGAATCAGGCTTTGTGGGAATGGGGTGGGAAGATTAAAACACTTTCTTTTTTCCTCATAAACATCTATGGTATTTTTAAAATACCGATAACTTGAATTTCAAAAGTACAGGTAACTCTCCATTACCTATAAATATGCATGGGAGTTGAGGTACAAAGAATTCAAAATACTGGTATTAGAATCATCCTTGTTTCCTCATTTTTCCTTATCTCACATGTGTAATCTGTTGTTAAATCTTGTTGCTTTTATCTCTACAATATGCCTCCCCAGCATCCCCTCTTCTCCACCCATTCAGCTACCACTCCCCTCATCTCCTCTTACTTGAACTTTTGCAAAAAGCTTCTAACACTTTCTCTCATTCAAATCTTTCCCCAGTCCAATCCATCTTCCACCTAAGTGCCAAAGCGATTTTCCTAAAAGCTCAAGTTTGACCATGGTATTCCTCTACTCAATAAACTCCATTAGCATCCTGTTGCCTCTAGAATTGGGTCCAAATTCTTCTGTTTAACATTTAAAGTCCTTTCTCAGATGGACTTTTTTTCCCCCAGATTTGTTATATGACTCCCCTTTGCAATTATTCAGTCTAGTGGACCTCACCTTACTGTTCTTCACTCGTGACCAAGAGTGTGCTGGAGACAGCACCTACTGACTCTGGAGAACCAATTGTAAAATTTTCAGTTGAGAATTTACACCTCAGAAATTGCCACATGCTGCAAATCACATCTTGATTTATTGTTTTGCTGATTGCCTAGACTTAATAAAGTGATGGAGAAAATGTTAAAAATGGTAACAGTGTAGATTAAACTTAACAGTCTTTAGTTCATACATTTTTTTTCAGTTGTAAAACATTTACCAGCTTCTTCTTCTTTCTGCTTCTTTGCCTTTACACACTCTCTTCCCCATGCCTGGACTGCACTCCTTCTTCACCTCTTGCTCTGAGAATCTCTAATTTTCTTAGAGCTCAACTCATGAGCCACCATCTACATAAGGTGGTTTCACCCAACCACTAGTTTCTTTCTTCTCAAGAAAGGTTATTCTTTCTTCCTTTTATTTATCTTGCATATATGCATACATGTTGTCTGCCCTGTTAGAATGTAAGCTCCTTGAAGGCAAGCTTACAAGCTTACATGCTTCCTTTTGTCTCTGTATCTCTAGTACTTAGCATGGTGCCTGATGCATAGAAAGTGCTTAATAAATGCTTATTGATTGATAGGTGTAAAATTTCACAGGGAGCCACATATGGCTTCCAAACTCTCATACCTAGAACTCACTGTAATATTCTCAAAGAGATAGGGGGGCACTAATGATCTCCTCTTTCTTCCTGGAAGTTGTGCTTCTCTTAAAGCAACCCAAGCTCACATTGCCTTTCTGGGCCACCACATCCCACCGTTGAAGCCCCATGATCTTTTTCAGAAAAGCTTCTGCCTATTTCTTGCCCATCTTGTGCACCTGAAGTTGATTTTTGGAAACTGACGGGTGAGACTTTTCATCTGTACCTATTGAATTTCATTTTTTTTCTTTTGCTTTAGTCCGATGCTCTAGCCTGTCAAGATCTTTCTGGTTGCTGATTCTCATCCAGTGTAATAGCCATCCCTCCCAGTTTGGTGTTATCTGCAAATTTTATGAACATTTCATCTATGCCTTTGTCTAAATCATTTGTAGGATTGTTAAATGGCCCAAGGACAAACACAGACCATTGAAGACCTGCTGTCAAGAAGATAAACCATCAATGATGTTTCTATGAGTCTGGTCATTTAGCCAACTGCAAGTCTGTCTGTATCACTGTGCAGCTCACTTCTCTCAATTTTTCTGTAAGAATAGTACCAAATATTTATTAAATGGTTTACTAAAATCTAGATAAAGGGTATCTATAACAATCTCCTTATCTACCAGGTTAGTAGTCCCATTAAAAATAAAAAGGAAATAAAGATAGTCATCAGAAATCAGGATATGTTCATGATGAAGTCATACTGGCTCTCTGTCATCTCCACTTCCTTTTTCAGGTGCTCACTAACCATCTCTTTAAAGAGCTGTTCTGAAATTTCTCCAGGTATCAAAGTCAGACTCACTGGCCTATAGTTTACAGACTCAGTTCCATTTCTATTTTTCTTTTTTTGGAAAACTGGGACATTCATCCTTCTTAACTCCTTAACGCCTCTCCTGTTTTCCATGATTTGTCAAATCCCAATGGTTCAGCAATCCCATCTATCAATTCTTTCAGGAGGTGGGGATCTTTGGATTTCTTTTTTTAAGAATATTTTCCCCCACTTAATAGTATTTTATTTTTTTCCAATTTCATGCAAAGATAGTTTTCAATATTCACTTTTACAAGATTTTGAGTTCCAAATTTTTTTCTCCTTCCCTCCACTCTTCCCTCCCCAAAGCAGCATACAATTTGATATAGGCTATACATGTACAATCATATTTAACATATTTCCATATCAGTCATGTTGTGAAAGAAGAATCAGAACAAAAGGGAAATACCATGAGAAAGAAAACACAACAACAAAAAAAAAAGAAAATAGTATGCTTCAACCTGCATTCAGACTCCACGGTTCTTTCTCTAGATGTGGATAGCATTTTCCTTCATGAGTCCTTGGAATTAGGATCTTAGGATCTTTGTAGTTCTTTGGAGAAATGATTCCTTTAGGACCCCTAGAAACTCTCTTACTATCTTCTTGCTTCTCTTGGCTGGCCAATCCTAATTAAGGCTTTCTATTCTGTGCCTTACAATTCAAAGGTCATTCTCACTGGGAGAACAAACAGAAGTAAAGGAAGAATCAAGTCATTCTGCTTCCTCTCTGTTGTCTGTTATTGCTATCCCATCCTCCCTAAGCAAATGTTCTATCTATTTTTTGATGCTCCTTTTTCTTCCAATATGGATCCCAAAGCCCCACCCTGTTTCTGTTATTCTGAGCTTTCCTCTCCAGCCTCAGCACATTCTGAACTTCAGCATTTTGACACTATTTTTATAGGATCCTGACATACTCTTATTTCATCCTTTGTTACCTGGTCTTGCTTCCACTTTCTGTACATTTCTTATAAAAATCAAAGTTGACTGATTTGTATTCACAGTAGTCTCTTCAGATGAATGATGTTTTTCTTCCTCATCAGGCTGGTTTCCTTTCTTGTCTTCAGCTGTTCATTCTTGAGGAGCTCCCATCCCTCCCAGGTTGATTTCCCCTGCACCATTTTAGTTTGTACCATTTTTCCTTTGAAAAATTTGGATTCTGATTTGTGTATATAGAATATGACCAACTTGCCTCTTCTCTATCATACATGCCAGGAGAGAGTGGTCACTTTTTCTCCATATTCCCATTATTTCCCTCCAGCAACCAGCTCCCCACTGGTCTTTTCTTCTCTAGGCTAAACATCCTCATACCTTTCACCCAATCTTTGTATGATATCAGTGCAAGGCCCTTTACCATTTTGGTTGCCGTCATCTGGATACTGTCCAACTTATCTTTATTCCTAAACTATGGTACCGAAATATAAAGCCAGTGCCCCAGCTATTATAGGATAAGGGGTATGTGATACAGTCAGAGATCCCCTAATCTGCCCCACAGTGCTCATATCTGTATTCTTTCTGTGCTTTATTCAGGCCTCTGCGTAGGCAGCTTCTATTCTCGATGGCAATGGACCTAGCCAGGAAACAAGAGGGAGGACACCAGTGTGTTTATGCATTTATTGTTAATATAGAATCAACTACAGTTCAGAGAATCATGGGAGACAGGGTGAGAAGGGGTTTTAATGGTCATGTAGTCCCTTCATCTTACAGATAAGGAATATGAGGCCCAGAACAGGCAAATGACTTGCCCATGGTCATATTATAGGTGACAGAGCTAGAATCAAACCCAGATCTGATTCGAAACTCTGAAGCTCTTTCTACTGCACAGCTATTTCTTTTAAGATATGGTCATTAACTTTCCCTTCCTCCTTATAAACTAGGATCATCACATATTGTGCAGTTAGCATCAGTTATTCAACATCCTTTGAGCCAGTCCTCAGAAAATTGGGTGACTACCTGATGTGCAGATTTAAAACTTATCAAAAGGAGAAAGAAGGGCACATTTTTAGCCCACATGTGAGTATCGTTGCCATAGGGAGAACTTGCTGTGATAGAATAATATGGAAAAGGAGATTATTATTATTATTGTTATTGCATTTTTCAGAAGGATTTGGTGATAAGCAATTAGGGTAACAGAGTAAGAAACGCTGACCACGCCTTGTCTTAGGAATGTTCACTCATGGCCAAACTGCCCTTGTCTGTTTCCAAGTAAACAAATTGCTCATTCTAAGGCCTGTCCATACCTTGGCTTCTGATAGTGCAGGAAAAAGAAGACACTCTGTCCATTCATTTGTACAGCCCAGGCCCTCTCAGGATCTCCAGGCTGGAAGTCTCCATCAGTGGAGGTCACCAGATCTGAACCAGATACAAAGTATACTCCCTTTCCCCTCTGAAAAGCTTGTAAAAGTAGGACATCTAATCACATAATGCCTATATGATGTGGTTTTTAAAAATTAAGTGACCCACAGGATATTAATCTGTTGGTAATAGCCCACAAGGGACACAGTACTGGCAAACACATCAAGGGCAGCTGGTGGTGTTGTGGAATGGGATGTTCATTTCATCTGAACATATGGAAATCAAAACAAGCCTTGGAAGGACTTTAGTGTTCTGTACATGCTATATTGTTCACAAACCTGTCATAAATAAATGTTCCTTAAAAGGAGCCCAATTAGTAAATGTCTATTGTGTTAGGGGACAACAACATTCCACTATCTCGGCCTCTTGCCCTCCCTCATGGAGGCTCCTTCTTAGGAGAGCTGGTGGAATCCTCCCCACTTTTCTGCCACCCATCTCATCTTTTCCACTGTTGTTGTGGGCTAAGTCATCCAGCGGGTACTGCCGGCTTGCAAAGTGAAGGAGGGGTGGCGGTGGGGGGAAATCTGTAAGCTATAAAGTGAATTTTCTTTCTTCCTTTGTCTGTGTCTTAGAGTCTGGCTCGGAATTGAAACCCCACCCCATACCTCCCACTAAGACCATGTCATATTTCTCTGTGTTCATGCATGTTCAGCTTCACCTTTTTTGAAATCGTGCCCAGAACCCACCGGTGTTTACAGAAGTCAAAGGGAGTTTTGCTTTCATGCTGCGGGCTTCCTCGCCCGGCGCAGACCTTTCCCGAGCCATACTTTGTAGTTTGCTCATTGGTGAACTTGTATTTTCCTAATGTGATGGCTTTATCCCGCCTTGACAACAGATTTCTTTAGGAGATTACACACCTGGAATTAACTTTTCCTGCCAAGAATTACAGCGCACCTGGAAGTACTAAATCATTTTTTTTAAAATCTGTTTGAAACTTTTCATGGTGAAATTGCATATTCCGAACTTGACTCGTCTCTTGAGTGAGTCGTAGCTGAAAACCTAGAGCTGGGCGGCTGCGTAGATTCTAGTGGTATGAAGTAAACATATCCGAGGTCTGTTTACTTCCAACTAGCCAAATACGAGCTCACCGAACACCATCTCCCGAAGGTGACTCCCTTCTTAAAAGGCTCTGCTTACCGCATCACATATGGGAATGTGAGTCCGCACTCTCAGTGGCCTGTTGGCTCTGTTTACACCAGTTCTAACACTAATCCCCATTAATGTTTGATATAGTTCCCAACAGGTTTAAATAGATGTCAGGGCACCATCTCTACTGCGTATGTGCTGGCCAGCAAAACGTTTTCCCCTGCTTCCCCAAGAAAAGAAGGGAGGGAGATACAAAGGTGCTTTGAGGGATTTCTCTTCTAATGACATGTTTGCTGACTGGATTAGCTACTTAGAGAATATGAAAGGCTAACGTGGGGTGTGAATGCCATCCAATTTTAACCACAATTAATTTCTTGCTTGTGTGGAGAATACACTGTGGAGAGAAGTTGTGACAAACGGGTTTTCATTCTTCCAAATACACGGTCCCTATGGTTTTCAAAGGTTTCCTTTCTGTCAGCTCTGTTGACGAGTTTTTGTGGAGTCTGATCATTTGACAAGCATTTGTTAGTACCTACTATGTGCCAGGCATTTTCTAGGTGCCAGGGATGCCAAGACAAAAAATGAAAAACACTTTTACTGGGTTGGATTATCTGTGTATTGATGATCCGTAGGTGACTAGTTCATAGTTGCTGAAGTAAGCATAACATAAAGAGAAAGTGAGAGTAATTTTAAAAAGGGAAGAACACGAAGGAATGGGAGGGGGAATCAGCAAAATTGTCATATAGGAGGCAGCACCGAATACATTAGGAAAGCTGGGAATTCTTCAAGGCAGAGGTAAAGAGGAGGGGTGCATTCCCTATAATTCTCTACAATTCTAAGAGACCGAAGGTGTCAGGGACTCTATGCCCAGGACCAAGTTCAGGACTCTGTAGAAAACTCAACTCAATAAAAGGCAAGAAGCATTTATTCAACATCTCTTAGGTACAAGACACAATACTGGGTGATGGGTTCTAAGAGGGACATGAAAATAAACTATGAATCAATCCGTGCCCTCGAAGAGCCTACATTCTACTGAGTGGACAGAATAAAGTCAATAGATAAATAAATATAAGGTAAATTGAAGAGGAGGAAAACACAAACAACTGGGGAGATTGTGAAAGTTTTTCTTATGAAGAGACCATGAGCTCAATTTTGAAAGACAGTAAGAGACTTAAAAGGCAAACACCATTTAAATTAATAAACCCAAGAATTATGAGTCAGAGAAACCTTGGAAACTTATAACTGTCACCCAGGAAGCAGCTATGAGACTGCCTTGGTCGGCACCAGTGATATCTCTTCCACTGACTCTTGGGGAAGAAAAGGGAGGATAGAAATCCAATCATTCTATTAATTTTAGCTGCAGTTATTGGTAATAAAGCATGGCTGGGACATTGGATGAAGGTTCAAGACCCAAATATGTGCTCCTCTTCTCCTGTGTCAGTTTTGGGAAGTCCCTCTGAAGCAAGGGGAGGTTTTAATCCTTGGGTTTCTCTTTCCTTCTGTATTTGGTTTGCTGTAGTTTGCCAAACAGGTTCTACTTATTCTTGTCAAACAAGGATATTTCTCCCCCATGAGTTGTCTCTGATATATTGTCAGCATTTTAAAGGCCAAAAGTTACCATGGCAACAAATCACATCCGTGTAAACAGCACTTCTGTTTATGCAAAAACTTCGGGAGATTAAGAAAATGGGGGGGGGGATGAGGAATGGATAAAATAACACATTTAAACTAACAAAAAGTATATAATGGCTTGGTTTGTTTAGATTCTACCTAGGGTGATATTCATTTTAGTCAGTCATGTAGTTGTGCAGCAAAGAAAATACAGATACATTCATGTAGATCCCAGCCAAATCCCAATCCCAATAATCGGATTTTCTGAATTGCCATTTTCTCTGTGTGGTGTCGTTTTCCCTGAAGGTGACTAAGTTCAGCCACAGGTATAGATCAACTCATTATGTCCTCTCAGGAGTTCACATTTCCTGATAACCAGCAGCCAAACCAGGTAAGCAGGCGGAATTAGTGGCCAAGTCTCATAAACGACTGGGAAAAAGCCTATCGGCCATGCATTCCTGGTTCCCACACACTCTGGTTACATCATGCCTCTTGCCTGGGAACTGAGAGGCCAATGAGGCTCAGGGACCCAGGTCAGGTGGCTGCAGCATCCCAGGGCCCCTGAAATTCGACCCCCAAGATGGGATTTCAGGAGGGGCCCACCCGCTGCCGGATAACTGACTCCTCTACTGCTGCTGCTTGTGAGCAATTTTCGGATTTGGTTTCACCATAGCTTTCAGGCCTGGATGTTTAGGACCATGGATTGACGGCTGGAGCAGCCTTGTTGATGTGCGTGCATGTGTGTGTGTGTGTGTGTATGTGTGTTTGTGTTTTGTGTGTGTGTGTGTGTTTGTGTTTTGTGTGTATGCAGGTGCATGAGTAGAACCGTTTCTTGTACCACGTCACTGAGTTATATAACTTCATCCTATTCTCTTCTTAACCCTTCCTTCCTTGTGGCTTCTGGCTTCAGTGCTATCCCAGTGGCAACTTGCTTTATTTTATTTAATCTTTGGATGGTTTTGGCCATCATGCTTTCATCCGTAAGTGGCCAAAGCAAAGTTTGTCCCCAACCCTGAGGACAAATTTTGCTGCTCCCCCTTTCTCAGCTCTGGAGGACCAGCTCTTCACCAAGAGGAATGTGTAACTTGACCACCCTGCTAAGGTTTCACTGGGCAAATGCGGTGTTGACAAGAGTGATCTGTTTGCTGCAGATGGAGCAGGCATTTCTTTACATGTGCGAGAAGGGAAGCGATTATAGTCCAGTGGGTAGGGCTGGCAGGTGAGCCCCGCAGCCAGGTGAGGAAGATTCTAAGTCATAATCCCGGTCACGGGTTTAGTTTATGTCTTCTTGATAATAACCTTGATGAATTCATCCTAAGAAATTGCTTGTGTTGGTGTGATACTTTGGGAGCATTAATTGGAAAGTATCCTCGAAAAAGTACCATTAAAATAGATAAGGAGAAGGGGAAAAAACCTTTACTAAATGCATACTATGTGCCAGACACTATGGTAAACACTTTACAAATATTATTTTGTTTGATCTTAATGACAACCCAGGGAAGTATGTGCTATTACAGTTGAGGAAATGGAGAGAGAGAGAGAGAAAGAGAGAGAGAGAGAGGTTAAGTGGTTTGTCCAGAGTAACACAGTTAGGAAATGTCTGAGGCTGAATTTGAACTCAGATCTTCCTGACTCCAGGCCCAGTGCTCTAACCACTATACTTTCAAGCTGCACCAGATAAAACTTGTTATACTCCTTGTGTGGGGGTGTGGAGGCAGTAGGATTCAGGACAGAGGGGAAGGGAGGATCTTTCACTAAAAATGAAGTGGGTCAAGAGGGAATATAGTGGTAGATGTTCCTTCCCTCCATCTTCCCCAAATGATTGTTCTTCCTAGGCTGGCAACATCAAAGACTAGATCTGGAAGATACTTTGGAGATCATCTAGCCTGGTCCCATCATTTTTCAGATGAGGCAAACTGAGGCAGAGAGATGAAGGGTCTTGCCCAAAGTCATACCACTAGAAAATGACAGGTGGGATTTGAACAAAGTACTCCTCACTCCAAGTGCCTCTCAGGATACACTGCAAAGGATATGAACCTCTATCTATAGACATACACACATGTACTTCCTACAGAAATTTAATATTTCAAGGATCTGGAATTTTCTGGGTACAGATCTTCACTCAACTAAAGCAGATGGTGAAACTTCTATAATTTAGAATGTGGCCTTCAAGAGCTGCTGTGGTCAACCAAAGTCACCCCTCTACAGCCACACTGGTCATGAACCTCTCTGAATGTGGCTAGGCTGGTCCTTGAAATACAGTCATTGCCAGGCTCCTACTACAAACCTGTCTAGCTTGTTGGGACCTGACAAAGCTTGTGCTTCCATGGTGCATTTTTGGCGAACCCAAGCTAAAGCTTCGGAGAAGCACTTTAATGGATGAAATAACCATATATGAACACGGAAAATTAATGCACGCATCAGTGCAAATGGGCCAGGGATGGGTCCATGTCTGGGGAAGGCATTACAATTTCCACAGGTAATCCACTGGAAACACTCAGTTTCAGCTTCTCCTCTGCAAAGCAAACCCTCAAAATGCTGTGTAAGGACGAAGGCCCTGCTGTCTCCACTGGGTGCCTGCCAAAGAAAGCAGCTAGGTGCTCACATGTTTTCCATACAAGTGCTTCATTATTCATTCATGGTCCAGGTCCTCAGTACATGCTGTTACTAATATTAGGTTTCATCAGAGAATAATGAACAGGAGCACTGGACTGAATGTCTTAACATTTTTTAAACAATGTTTGCCATGCTCAAGTCTATTTCAGGCTTAATTGGGGTCCTTATATAAACATGGGGAGGGCTCAATAGCATCAGGGGAAGGCAGAATTGTAGGACAGCTTAGCAACTGAAGAGGGGAGAGTCAGCATGAAAGAAGACCCATAATAGGCAAGAGCAGGGAGGGGATTTTTCTGAAGTCTTGATGCAGTATTTTAAACATTATTCAAGAAAAAGGAAACTGTCTTCTAGTTGATGTCCAGGCTAGAGAGGTAGTCTTACCTCATGGTGAGCCAATGTAGGGAAAAAAGAGTAGTTCTGGGAAGGACCGGGGAACTTGCCTTGAAGTGATCAGGCAATGCTCTCAGGTTGATTCCCCTTCCCCCAAAGATAATTAACTAAATGCTATCCAGATGGAAAAGGTAAAATTACCTCACCTGAACAAAGATTTTCCTTCCCACCTGCAAGTGGGTTTCTTGCTATAGCTCATAATTAGGGCACATCATCTTTGAGGCAAAAATTCTGAACATAGGCTAATGAATGTACTCCTAGAAAGGAGACACCACGTCTTATACTTCTGACCCTGCCCCACCTACTACTTACTTAGCACAGTGTGGAAGACCCTCCCTACCTGAGAAGAAAGGCAGTAAAGGCACAAAAGAAGGAAGACAAGAAGGTTGGGGGAAAGGAAGGAAAGAAGAAAAGAAGGAAGAAAAGATTAGAAAGAGGAAGAAAGAAAAGGAGGGAGGGAGGAAGCAAGAGATAAATTTATTTTTCTTTAAATTTAGAGTAGGACGAATGAAAGAGAAAATCCAAACTTTTTTAAAGGATGAAAATGGGAGGGGGAGACATGAACAGTGACCCATCCCTGTTATCCTATAGAGGTATTCTAGAAATGAATCATGGCTTTCCCTTCCACATAGCCTCCTCATTCAAAAGGATTTTCCTGTGTGTTATTGAAGCCCAAGTAAAAAATATTCATAACCAAAAATAACTGAGTGAAGGCTTCGTATCTTGTAATTGGTGTTCTCAGACCACTTAAAAAATCAAAGACATTGAATTATTTCCAGCAAAATGAAGACTGGCCCAGTTAAAGTAGCAGTAGGAACTCTCCATCCATGTACCATAGGGAAATGAGCCAATGCCAGTTCTGCAAAGTGCCTCAAACCCCAGCCAGACATTTCCCTCTTGCTGCCATTGAGCCTCATTAAGATTAATTTTCAGCCGTGAGATCCAGTGGATGGAAGAATAACTGGGTAAATGTGGGCTCTCTGATTCACTCGATTTCCCCTTATCACCAGGCTTGGCTATTGTACTGGTCTAGTGGCATCCCTTGGGACCTCAGGCAACACAAAGCCCTCGCCTCATTGTACTCAAGGCTTTGATTCTGTGAACAGTTCTCAGGAAGGTAGGGAAGCTTGGATAGGAAGATAGCCACTGCTGATGTCAACAGCTGAAATGGCAGAATACATGTCGCTGCCTGTGGGACACCTGTCCTTAATCCAACCAATGCCTATGGACTAGGCCAATGGGATCTCAGGACAGGGGCTTTGCTTTGTTCAGAGCTCACTTGGCCATGCTGCTTTGTCCCTTTGCTTGTAAGCATTCTCTCTCTCTCTCTCTCTCTCTCTCTCTCTCTCTCTGTCTCTGTCTCTCTCTGTCTCTGTCTCTCTCACTCTGACTTGGAGAATGTGTCTATTTTTTCCTAAACATTTTTGTTGCAATTTCTGCCTGCCTCTATGAAACGAATCCAGGAGTCTAGGAAGCCAAGTTCATGATCATGGCAAGAGTGGGAGGCCAACCTTGAGACCCCATGATCCTTAGCCCTGTTCCCTGGTCATTTATCATAGGGCTAGAGCTAAAAATAGAGCTGACCAACTCAGACTGGCACCTTCTAGTCTCATAGAGTTGCATAGAGTACAGAGCAGGTAAATGTCTTGTCCAGTTACACAGCTGGTAGAAATCAGAATCAAGACTTGAATTCAGATCTTTCTAGGCCAGCTCTCCCTGCAGCAGGATATCCCTTATAGAAAACATCTACAAAAGAAGTACATAAGTTCAAGATAACTTTTTAGGGCTGGCACCAACACCTGAGGTAGGGAGAGGGGATTTGGGAAAGACTTTGTGTTGAAAGTAGCATTTGGTCTGAGCTCTGAGTGAAACAAAGAATTGGAAAAGGCAGAGGTCAGGAGAGTGTACACTCAGGCATTGGGTGGCAGCCCGTGCCAAGACAAAGAGATGAGAGATGGAGCCTCATGTGTGAGGAGACAGCCATTTGGGCTAGAACACCATATTTAAATGTTAGGTACAGCACATAAGAGGATAGACTTTACCCCATCTCCTTTATTTACTCCACTTCTCTGTTTATCCTTTCCATGAAAACTCAATTGAATTGAGTTCAACAAACGTTTATTAAACCCTTTCTACACGTCAGGCCCTAGGCTGGGCACTAGAGATACAAGGACCAAAAGGAGCCCCTCCTTGCCTTTAAGGGGATTTGTTTCTTTTTGGGGGAGTGGTGGGGATCCATGCAATATGTTCACAGATAAGCAAATATGAATGGATACAAGAGAATACAAAACGACTTGAAGAGGGACAGAACTAATGCCTGGAGGGATTCTGTGGGAGGCCTCTGAGCTGGGACACCCAGCAGTGGAGATGGGATTGTTCCTAGCCAGATTCAAATCCAGCCTCAGAGACTTCACCAGCTGTGTGACCCTAGACAAGTCACTTAAACTCTATCTGCCTATTTCTTTCATCTGTAAAATTGGGAGCCTAAAAACACCTACCTCTCAGGGTTGTTGTGAGGATCAAGTGAGATAATATTTGTAAAGCTCTTAGCACAGTGCCTAGAACATTGTAGGTAGTTAATAATAATAATAATAATAATAATAATAGCTCCCTTTCTTCCCTTTCTTTCTTTCTTTTTTCTTTTTTCCTTCCTTTTCTTCCTTCCTTCTCTTTCATATTTCCTTCCTTCTTTCTCTCTTTCTCCCTCCCTCTCCCTCCCTCCCTCCTTCTTCCTCCCTCCTTCCTTCCTTCCTCCCTCCCTCCCTCCCTTCCTTCCTTCCTTCTTCTTACGCTTTGGTCACCAATGAGACAATGTTTTAATGTATCAGAAAAATTAAACCAATGTTTGCTATTATGCACCACTCCTTATAGGCCAAAAGAGAGGGAGTGTGCACCTACTCTCTCACTGAGCTAGGCTGGTTATTAGACAGCAGGCCCTCTCTAGTGCCAGCACTCCCACTGACTGAAGCCTTCCCACCTGGAAAAAACCTTGCAGTTTGTGCTCTGATGACAAAGTCTTTGTGAACCTATGGTCAATTCCGGGCTGTTAAAGTAGAGATTTTGTGGAAGGGAGTGGGGAGAGAGAGAGAGAGAGAGAGAGAGAGAGAGAGAGAGAGACAAAGAGAGACAAAGAGAGACAGAGAGAGAGAGAGAGAGAGAGAGACAAAGACAGAGAGACAGACACAGATACAGACACAGAGAGAGACAGAGACAAAGAGAGAGACAGAGAACAGAGATAGATGGACAGACAGAGACACATACAGATAGATAGAGACAGAGAGACAAACAGATAGAGAGAAAAGAGACACACATAGAGCAACAGAGACAGAGACAGTCAGACAGACAGAGAGACACACACAGAGACACAGAGTCATAGAGAGGGAGGCAGAGAGACAGAGGGAGACAGAATGAGACATGGAGAGAGATAGCAGAAAGGGGAGGAAAAGGAGACATATGGAATGAGGGAGGGAGAGAGATAGAGATGGAAACAGACAGAAAGAGGAAGAAGGGGAGAGAGACAGGATGGAGAGAAAACAAACAATGAATGAGGGAGAGTGAGAACAAGAAGGAAAAAGAGACCAAAAAAGACATAGATAAAAGAGGAGGGAGAATTAGAGGAGAGAGGGAGAATAAAAGAGAAGAGAGCCAGAGAGAATACTCTATGCATAGTAGAAATAGTAGATACAATGGTAAAGCCTATCAGATATGAACCTGTAAAATGAGGACTAAATTATCTCAAAGATTCTTTCCAACTCTAATTTTGAGAGGCAGCATGATAAAATTGAAGGAACACAGGACTTGTGTAATGTTAATGGGATATGAAGATCTTCCCCACCCATTAATAGGCCTCACATGGAGCCCATTAAAGGAAGCTTGCTTAGGGGAGGCTTGCTTGTAAGAAGGCTTTCACACCTTTTGGTACTAAGTTAATTAGGCACTGAGTCATGAGGGTTGTGATGCCTTCTGACTCTGAGAAGTGTATATGTACTCTGAGTTGGTATTTTGTTTGGGAGTTCACTTATGAGAAGGATCTTTTGATTTCCTGATCAAGACTCTGAGTAGCCATATGTTTAGACCTCCCTGACTGCTCAGATATAAAGGCTCTCTAGATCCAGTGGTATATGTAAAATGTATAGCAATATTGCTTTGGTGCAGGCAGTTAAGAACCCTGTCTGTTGGTCTTTATGCTAATTTCTCTGTATTTTCTCTGCTTGTGTTTTTTCTGATGTTCAGGGGGTTGACTTTTCCCCTGAACTAGTGAATGTAATTAAAGAAGATGGTTGACCTCTTTAAAAGTTATCTTTCCTAGTAAAGCAGATCAAAGAACGTGTGCTAGCAGGACATCCTGGGTATGCTAGGGTACTTGCTGTTACAACTTGGCATCAGAGGTCCTGAGTTAAAATTCTGCTTCTTATACTTATGCTACCTGCATGACCAGGTAAGTCACTTAAGCTCTTTAAGTCAGTTTCCTAATCTGTAAAATGAAGGGACTGGGCTAGATGGTTTCTAAGGTCCCCTTTGGGTATAAATTTATGATCTCTTTTAGAAACATTCTCACTCAAGATGATTAACAACAGTCAAACATTCATTAAGCCTTCCCTCTATCTAGAATACCATAAGATCGTAGATTTAACAGCTGGAAGGTAACTTAGAAATCATCAAGTCCAATCCCTTACTTTTACAATTTGGGAAACAGAGGCTTAGAGAGGTGAAATGGGCTGCCCAGAGTCACATAGCTACTAAGTGTCTTTTACAGAATCCAAAGCACCATCTTCCTGACTCAGAGACCAGCATTCTACTCATGGGTCCTAAGTGAGGCCTGGCAAGTAGGATTCCACAAGCTGGTTTGGTTGCTTGCCTCTGATTCAAACTCATCTGCTTCAGCCCATCTGTAGTCATCATATCACAGTTATGATAGTATTTGCAAAAGCAAAGGCTTAATTTTATGTTGCATTGGAGGGACAAATCTGGGGACCTCATGTTCCCATTTAAAGAAGAGCAATTACTCACCAGGATCTGGATATCACATTTGCAAGAACTCACTCTACTCCACTCTACTCCTCCCAACCACCCAAACTCCAGATTCCAGCTGATGTAAAAACCCTCTCTCCCAGTGGCCAGATGGAGACAATATTTTTTCTCATAATAATACACTGGATATTCCCAAAAAAGTAATGGTTTTATTATACTTGTTCACTTTATAAAAAACAGATGTTGTTTGTTTATATTGAAGGCTCTGAGTATTTTTCCCTTTGGGTTTATGAGAGGCAATTCATGCAGGGCAAAAGAATATCTCACGGCTGAAAGGGCTATCTGGGATGGGGAAGAACTACAGTTGAGTTGCTGGACAGGCTTTGTGCGGTCTCTGAAAGTGGCCAGAGCTTGGAGCTGGGGTGGGTAGAGCTCATTTCTACCATAAACCTTTGTTTTAGCCTAATTTTATAAAGGACTTGGGTTCGAATATCAGCTGTGACACAAACTTTGTGACTTTGGTCAAGTATCTTACCTTTCCGATAATTGGCTTTATTGGGAAAATGAAGGGGGCTAGACCAGCTGACTTGTAAGGTACCTCCAGCTCAAAGTCTATAATATTAAGGTCCTACAACATTTGGGCTGTCAGTGTCTTCATCTATAAAATGAGAAGTTGAGACCTCCTAGTTCCCTTTCAGCTCCAAATCTAGGCTTCTATGAGACATGGTCCAGAAAAATGCCCTAACCAAGGCTCCAGGTTATGACAGTCATCATCTTGGGTATAGTATAGAGTGTTAGACTTGGAGTCAAGAGGTCCTGAGTTCAAATCAAGCCTCAGACAGTTACTAGCTATGTGACCCTGAGCAAGTCACTTAACCCTGTTTGCCTCAATTTCCTCATCTGACAAATGAGCTGGAGAGGGAAATGGCAAAGCACTCCAATTTCTCCAAGAAAACCCCAAAGGGGGTAATGAGGAGTCAGACACAACCGAAAAGGACTCAACAGTAACAACAAGCTGGGCTAAAGCAATATATCCTCTTCCCCTTTATTCTCTGGTGAGAACTTTCTTGTATTCCTTCAATTGAAGAATTATGGAGTTGGAAGGAATCTCCTCTAGTACAATTGCTACCCAATGCAGCAACTATGAAAAGTGATCATCCTGTTTCTACTGAAAGCTCTCCAGTAACAGGGAACTCAGTACCCTCCCCTTGTCTACGGTACATCCCAACCCCAAGGAAACCCATTCCATTTTTTCCCTTTGTATCCCTGGTTCTAGCATAGTGCCTGGTACATAGTAGCATGCATTTAATTGACACAGACTGTTCAATTGGACAGCTGCAGTTGGTAGAAAAGCTTGAAGCTGGTTGAAAGAATTACAGTGTTTTCATGCTGGACAGAACCTTGAGATTATTTAATCTCTAGTAATTCTATGCCCTAATTTTATAGGAAACTGAGGCCCAAAGAATGGTGAAAGTGAGGGGTCTGGCCCAAAGTCCCACACTGGCAGAGCTGAGACTAGAACCCAGGTTCCTGGATTCATGTCCACTTCTCTTGACATGCTTCCCACTTCTCTCATCTATCAATTTAGGAAGACTGTCTGATTTAATAATATTTGTAGAGGATTGTCAGGAACCTACTTGCCTAGCTCTCCTGGGGACTGTTGTTGCTACTGCCTGATTCCCTCTTACCATCTAACTCTTTGGAATACACTTGAGGATTGGGGAAGGAAAATAATACCTTGCTCTCCTACTGGGCTCCAGTCAGAAGACTTGGATAAGTGAGCTGCAGTGAGTCATGGGAGTGGATTAAAGAATCAATTTTCTGTTGCTAACAAGGCAGGACCTCCTTGGTTGAAAAATGACCTTTCTTTTAAAAGGGGAGGGGCAGCACCCCCACTGGAAGTCTAGTGTGGAGCTTAGGATGTCCATTCTAGCAGGATGTATGATAATGACCTTCTGACCAAAGAGTCTATAAACAATGGACAAGACATTTGTGGTTTCAACCTCTCTCTTCTCTACAATGCTAACATTTTTCTCTAGCAAGCAGACTAGCATGGAGGAGACCACTTTGGTTCTTTCTATCCATCTCTGCCTGCCTGTCTGTCTATGTCTCATTGTCCACTACTTAAAAATCCTGAGAGTTCCTTTCTGGGAAGTGGGTAGGAGGTCAGTTACATTGCTTAGCTGTCTTCTGGGAACAACATCATAAGCAGTACTTGGGGTGGGTCCTTATCTACTCTGTATACAGTATAAAATTTCATGCCCTACCCTTGAAGGACTTATAGACTATACATCCTACAGAACCTTACCTCCTGCCTTACTGTTTGAATTCTGGAACTTAAGAGAGACCATCAAGATCAAACAGTCCCTGATAAAGAATCCATGCTACATCATTTCTGACAAGTGATCACTAATCTTTCTCTTGTAGGTTTCTTGTAGGTAGGAAAGCCTACCTCCTGAGGCAACCTTATTCTTTCCTTTTTATATTCTATATGAAGCCAGAAATGATGATTTTAACCTTCAAGGCTCATTAGAACTCTGCCTCTATTTTTTAAAATCAGGTGACTGTACTGCCTACACTGTTCCTTGCCACCTTGCCACTTTGCTTGGTTTTATTTCTTGTTATTTACACACCTTACTCTCAGTTTTTGGTTCTAGCTACCATCGTGGAGATTAGTATTTACAAAGGTACTAGGAAAAAAAATCCCCCTCTATTCTCCCTCCCTCTAAAAAACAATACACTTCACTGGGGCCAATGTAGAAATAGAAAGTCCTATTTTTGTTCCAGTACCTCATTAAGACTTTGCCAAGGGAGAATTAATATGGTCACACAATGCCAGCGAATGAACACCTGTTCTTATAAATATTTTTGTGTCCATACTTATTTGATGATTGCATTATTATAGTCTCGTTTTTTTCTTACATTGCTCTACCCACCCTCCCATAGCTGCATGCTCCAAATGTGGATGTATGAGTCAGTGTTGAGTTCAAAGAGGAATAAAAAGCATGCAAATGTTGCTTCGGCTGTATCCAGGGAGCTTGTAGATGGTCAAAAAAGAAAGGTCCATTGATACTGTTTGATTGACAGCCAGACCTTGGAGCAATTTGCACCCTGATCAGATAGGAGTTTTCTCCCATAACCTTGGGCTCCAAATTTGGAAGCCCTTAATTGTGAAATGGTCTGCCCTTTGCCCTTTAAGAGAAAATGAGACCCACATCTTTTAAGTGTCTCCCCTGTGCCCCTCAACTGAAGAGTACAGTAAATGACTGCTGTCCTCCTTTTTGGCCAGGGTAAGAGACATGAATGTCCTGACTTCTCTTAGCATGCTCAGTGCAGCCGTGCAACTGACCTGATCCTGAGGCATGATCTTCAAGGACATTGTCCAAAGTCCACTTCCCACATTGGGTAGCCTGTTTTATTCTTGATACGTTTATCTTTTCTTTCCCGTAATTAAAAGAAGAAAGAAGACAAAACCCAAACAACAAAACAACCCCTGCCACAACCATTAACTTTATATATTTATCAGGAAGTGACACTGGGTGGGCAGCAGGGGGTTAGGCACATAAAGTCTCTATCACCCAGAATAGAAAAGTGTAACAGCAAACATCCTGCTAGGGAATTCTCCCTCCTCCTGGTCAGAGCTCCAAGACCTTTTCATCTTCACTTATAACCAGAGCTCACCTAATTTAATGCATCATTTAGTTCAGCATCGGTGAGCAAAACCCTCTAAGGTCTGCTTAGAGTGACCCCAGGGCTTGGTAAAAGAGGCTCATCGGCCCAGTTACCAATTCTCCCTTTCCTTCTTGAAGATCAATTTCCATACCCTATTTAAGGTAAATTACCTGAATGGACACCAAGTAAAATTCGGCTATGAGACTAGTTGACAGGAAGGACACTGCATTTCCCAAGTCTCCCCTGATCTACATTCCAAGAAATACGAGGCAAAACTCTGGAGGGACTTGATGCTAATGCCACCTGGGTATTTGGAGTTCCAGAGTAGAGCCAGGAAGATTCATTTAAGGGATACCAAATGAAAACCGATCAAAGTTCGATCAGGATATGAGATCCCAGGACATTCATTAGAATGGGTTAACTCGGGCCTGGGACCATTAAAAAGGAGCCCTCTAGGACAACTGTAGACCCTGCTGGTATTGAAGAGAAACTCAACCTGCTTGAAGTGGGAGCATGGTTGGGGGGATATGGCATACAGTCTGTGAGACCCCTGTCTTAGGCAGTATTCCCCCTGTAATGAGGGCAGGCTCCTTCCCACCAGCCACCAGATGGGGCCAATATTTCATTATGAGTCAGAACTCCATTTCTGAATTCTTTGTTCTTTCGAAATTTGGAAGGAAAAAAAAAAGGAAAAAGAATCTTGGACTAAAGAAAACAGTCACGTCATTTGTTCTCTTGTTGCCCTGCCCGTGATGCAATCCTCCACAAATGTGTGCTTTGAGATTAATTTAATCTCACCAGGCTGGCTGAGGGCACAGAGTCATGTTTTATCTTGCTTTAGGTAAATCGTTAGGGAATTTCATGAAGTTGTTTGATCAGAGGAGCATGATTTTTAAAAAGTGGCCCTGCCTCCGTTCAGTTGATAATCCCTTTTAAGATCAGTGTGATTCATTATGATGAGATGCAGCAAGTGCTACCTGATCACATGGGGCACACGCATGTGCCAACATACCTCCTGCCTTTTCCTGTTTCTCACTCATTCTTCTGACCCTGAAGTTAGCACTGGCAGGACAGACACCCCTACCACCCCTCCTTTCTCCAAGGATAGAAAAGATTTCCTAATGTGTAAACAACTCACTTCTAGGAGAGTTCAGTGGAAATGTGTCCTTTTTTAAAGTCTATACATGTACAATCATATTAAAGACATTTCCACATTAGTCGTGTTGTGAAAGAAGAATCAGAACTAAAGGAGAAAACCATGACAAAGAAAAAAGCCCAAAAAAGAGAAAACGTAGTATGCTTCAATCTGCATTCAGACTCCGTAGTTCTTTCTCTGGATGTAGACAGCGTTTTCAATCATGAGTCCCTTGAAATTTATTTGATTATTGCATTGCTGAGAAGAGCTAAGTCTAACAAGGTCAGTCATCACACAATGTTGCTGTTACTGTGTACAATGTTCTGGTTCTGCTCACTTCACTCAGCATCAGTTTATGTAAATCTTTCCAAGTTTTTCTGAAATCTACCTGCTTATCATTTCTTATAGAACAGTAGTATTCCATTACATCCATATACCACAAATTGTCCAGCCATTCCCCTAGTTTATAGGCATCCTCTCAATTTCCATTCTTTGCCACCACAAAAGAGCACCTATAAATATTTTTATCCATGTGGGTCCTTTTCCATTTTTTATGATATCTTTGGAATATAGACCTAGTAGTGGTATTGCTGGATCAAAGTGCATGTGTGGTTTTATAGCCCTTTGGGCTTAGTTCCTAATTGTTCTCCAGAATGGTTGGATCAGTTCACAACTCCACCAACAGTGCATTAGTGTTCCAATTTTCCCACATCTTCTCCAACAGGAAATGTGTCCTTAAGGGTATGACATAACTCTGAGGCTCTCAGTGGTTTAATTCATTTTGAAAAGTGTTAAAATGATAGTAGCCTTTCAACAAACATTTATTATGTACCTACCATGTACCACAGGTTTCAGAGAGATGCCTAGGGTACTGAGCAGTTAAGCCACTTGCTCCAGATTATACAGATGGTCAGATGATTGCACATGGTCACAGAGACAAGACCTTTCTTGAAGCCAATCTTCTGACTCCGAAGTTGACCCTCTAGCCACTATGCTACATAGCTACCTGTCACTCAATCCACAATGCCATCTTTCATTCTGCATTGGTCATGGTAGTTTCCAAACCACAAGTTTCTCACACTTAGGACATCACAGATCTGAACAAAAAAACAGTAATGACACAAAAAAGTGTGGGCAAAATGGTACAGAACATGAGGTTGTGCTTGTCTAACCTGGAGTAGTATTGGATTTGGAAGGGACTGAAGATGTTATGCAGTTCAACCTGCTCCTGAATGAATGAATGAATGAATAAAAAAGCCATTATCAAGTATTTATTATATTCTAAGCCATACAATATGCATTGGAGATATAAATACAAAAGTTAGACAATCTCTGTCCTCAGAGAACTTACATTCTAATGTGGGTACACAACAAATTATGGAAATGGTGGCCAGGAAGGTGTGTTTTGGTTCGCCAAGCCATAATGATGGTGAGCGAAACCATAGAGTACCAAATTTTTACTCTCTCCAGTAGTGAAGGCAGTGCCAATTTTATTCTAGTTCTAGAATTGGAAAGGAGAAAGGGGTGGAAAAGGGAAAGATGGTTGGCAAGAAGAAGGCTGAGGGGAATGTCAGGCATGACTGAGACCTGCTAGAACAGAACATGTGACATGCTCACCAATTGAAGTAGAAGGACATTTCCCTCTAAACATCATACTTTTTATTTGGCTATTTGTAGTAGTTGTACAAATGACTCTGATTCAAGCCTTGTGACTTTCTTATCAGTACATAGGCTTTGGTTACTTCCAGTGCATTGCCTGATCACTGGTCTGATTTAGTGAATAGGTAACAATTGTTAGTATTCATGTGGCACTTTATGTATTGTGAAGAATTTTACAATCCATACAACAACTTGGGAAGTAGGTGCTATTATTATTTTCATTTTACAGATGAGGAAACTGAGATTAAGCAGAAGTTAAAGGACTTGGCCAGGATCACATAGCTAAGAAGAGAGGATTTGCACTCAGGTCTTCCTGACTCCTTATTCAGTTCTCTATCCATTGTTCCACCTAGCTGCCCCCCGAAGTAAACTTAATGTTCTTTCTATAATAATGAGTACTTATCCAACAAGGCAGCATGGTTGAGTAGATAGAAAACTGGTGTCAAACCCAGAAAAATCTGGATTTAAGTCCCGTCTCTGACACACAGAAGCTGTGTGATCCTGGGCAAGTCCCTAGAAAAATCTCTAGGAGTCTGTTGATTGATAGCAAAATCCATAGGGTTTGTGTTGTGGAAATAGCCCTGAACTTATAATATAACTCATATTTACATACAAGATTTAGTTGTATCAAATGTTTGTTAAGATATGTTCTCCCAATACCCCACAGGGTATATACTGTCAAATCAATAAGCATTTACTATGTGATAGAAAGAAAGGGAGAAATAGTCCACATGTATCCTTCAAGGAGCAGATTACATTTTAATAGAAAAGTGATGTAAATAACTAGATAAGTAAAAGAAATATGTAGGTTAGATGGAAGATCAATCTGAAAGGAAAGCATCAGGAACGGGGGTGGGGCGGGGGAGGAGGATGGACAGAGAAATGATTCCTGCAGAAGGCAGAATTTGGGATTGAGTCTTGAAGGAAGCCAGGGGTCCTAAGGGGCAGAGGTGAGGTGGCAGAGACTCTTTAGGTTATGTATAAAGTGCCATTCTACATCAATGCTGGGGCTTTGGGAAGTTCCCAATGGAGATAAAATTAGCGTTTTAGAATTTGCAGCCTCTTGGTAGATGTGGACATAGACATAGACAGAGGTGAGATGTAGCGCATAAGAGAGCTGGTCTTGGAGCCAGGAAGACATGAATTTATGTCCTCCTTCTGACACAAATAGGCTATGTGTCCCTGGACACACCATACAATCTCTCAGTGTCCTACACAACTCTCTAAGTCTATACATTTCAGGTCTGCCTTGGAACATGGAGTTTCCTCATTTTAGGAGTATTTTATACCAATTAAATCACAGACTTGGTTTGTGTGTGTGTGTGCATATGCTGGTGTTCAAAATCAACAACTTACATCTGCATCTCTGAGAGGAAGGCTTATATTGTTGTCTTTATTATGCATAGTCAGGTCTGTCTGTCCTCATTCCCCCAGAGGAGCTCAAAAGTCTAGATTTGGATGAATTTAAATCAAGTTGGGATAGTGGCCACAGCTGGAGATTGAGATTTAGGAGTCCTTGGCCTAGAGCTGATCATTGAAGCCCTAAGAGATGGTGAGATCTCATCTCTTACACAGAGAGTGGAGGCAAGCATGGTAGGGAGGAAGACATACACACACATATATACATACATACATGCAGAGAGAAAGAGAGAGAGAGAGAGAGGGGGAGAGAGAGAGAGAGAGAGAGAGAGAGAGAGAGACAGAGAGAGAGAGACAGAGAGAGACAGAGAGAGACAGAGAGAGAGAGAGAAAGAGAGGAACAGACAGACAGACAAAAAGACAGAGACAGAGGCAGACAGAGACAGGAAGAAGGAGGAGGAGGAGGAGAAGAAGGAAGAGAAGGAGAAGAAGGAGGAGGACAGAAGGGAAGGAAAGGAAAAAAGAAAAAGGAAAGAAAGGGAAAAGAAGGAAAGGGAGGAGAAGAGAAGTCTGAAGCCAAGATCTTGAGGGATTCCCACACTTAGTGGGTGAGAGGAGAAAGAGGAGTAAGTAGTGTAGCCAGAGAAGGAGTGATAATAGATGGAGGAAGAGAACCAAGATAGTGTTGGGCATAGACTTTCCAGGAGAGCGTGGTCTGTGTGCATTTATTTGCATAATGACATCAGCATTCATTAACTCTTGAGTAACTGCAAGATGCCATTTTTTTGTACTTCTCATAGGATCAAAGATGTACAGTTGGAAGGGAGATGAAAGAACGCCTAGTACAACCATTTATTTTTTGATATGGGGAAACTGAAGCCCAGGGAAGTGAAATGATATGTCCAAGATGACTTTGAACTTTGGACTTTGCCCAGATGGCAAAGTTGTGCTTTGAATCTGGTTCCTTGGAAGCCACTTCTAACACTGTTTTTTCTGTACTTGCTTCCTCCAAAGAATATCAGAATCTCTATTCAAATTCTCCCCTAGTGCTTTGTTTTGGTGTTGTGACTCTAGGTCCTCAAATGCTCTGCCAATGGGCCATGAACTCTGGCAGGCCCAACTGAGCTGGAAAGATTCCAAGAAGAACCCAGAATCAAGACTATTTCCATCATTCAAGGACTAGCTAATGATAGAGGACCTAGCTCATTGACAGAAAGTTGAACAAGGTGAGGAATTCTTTTGACCATAGCCACTCATGAACCCATCTCAACAATGTCTCCTACATGCCAGATGGTGTTCTTGGTTCTGAGGTTTCAAAGATAAAAAAATAGAACAGTTCCCTCCCTTGAGGAGCTTCCATTCCATTGGGGGAAAACATAATATACATATATAAGATATAAAATACATAGCAGATGACCATTGCGAAAAATATCCCAGAAGGTACAGAAACTTGGCTCCCACAGAATCCCTCCCATATAGCTCATAATCTAAGCAATAGTTATAATATTTTTCCATGTTGGGTGTGACCCTCTGAGCTCTCTAGGACCGTGGTGGAAATTCTTGTCAACAGGGAACGGGATGAATAAAGTAGACCTAAACTGAGAATGTGGATCAGAAAGAAAGATTCTGCCCCCAGCCTCTTCTCCATAAAAGACCAATGCCTTCTTTTATTTTTATTAAGTTAATTAATTTACGTTTAGTTTTCAACACCAATGCCTTCTTAGATCAAAATAAATGAAGTTGAAAAGAAACCCAAGTTATCAGCTTAGCCGGGGAAGCCCAGGATTCCATAGCAAACACCATTGTTTTACCTCCTGCCTGAAACTCCTCTCTGGCTCCAGTCTTTTCATCGAGACTCTGGGTTAAATGAATCTCCACCAGTATCATTCTCTTCCGGAAAGAAAACTGGGACTTGGCATTACTAGAAAGACACGAGAAAGGAAAGTGCTTGGATCTTTTCAAGCTGATCTCCCCAAGAAGAAGGGTGATTATGCTTTACAAGAGGAAGCGTTGCTGCCATTAGATTTATTAATCTAACAATTTTCTGCCTGGCCAAGAAGAAAGCGAGAAATACCTACTCATGCTCAACTAATCCCAAATAACTTTCTGAACATCCCATTTGTTTTGAACTCCCAAATGCAAATTCAGGGTGTCGCCTCCCTGCTATTTCTTTATCACTTTTCATGGATTTGCCGCTTCAAAAGAAATATGTTTCACTGAATTACCCTTAAGTATATGGATTGAGATCAATAGGAAAATAGAATGTTACATGTTGTCAATTGAAAAAAAATATGATCACATTTAATCTTGGCAGATCAGTTACTTTTGGGGGGTTATAAAAGAGGCGAAAATCAGATGAAAATTGGGAGTGGTGCTTGGCTAGGAGGCTTGGGGCTGAGCTGCCTGGTGCTGTCATTATCAAAGAATTAGAGCTGGGAGGGACCTCAGAGGTCTTCTTGTCCAACCCCTCATTTGCCGATGAAGAAATCTAGGGTCAGAAAGGTTAGAGACGGAATAACTTTCTCAAGGTCCCACAGCTGGTAATTGTCAGAACCTAGATTTGAACCCAGGTGTTTTGACTCCATATCCATTTCCCTTACATCCTCTTGCTGTAGTTGGCCATATCATCGCTTTGATACAATCGGATTCAGGAAAAATCCTAGCTATTCCAGTGAAAAGGTATCACAGAGAATGGAAAGACTGCTAGATTTAAAGGCTAGATTTCAATCTTGGCTCTGACAGCATTTCTATATGACTTCTGGACTTCAAAAACTATGCCTCAGCTGCTGTTTTGGAGCTTCCCTCAGTGCTAGGGGCCTCCTCACCTGGGAGCATGCCACTATCCCAGCAGCCTCCTCACCCTGGATTATTCCTTCTGACAGACTTGCCTCCATCTTCCAGTGGTGAGTTCCTCCTGGTGCCCATATGAGGAATGGTCTAAGGTCAGGAGCAGATCCAGAAAGGAGGCCCATCACACCACTTCCTGGTCATCTCCAAGCCATGCCACTCTCTGCTGTATCTCCTCCCCATCTTGCCTTTCCAAATCTCTACCCTCCCCCACATGCTGCCTTCCCCTTTTAGAGTGTAGGCTCCTTGAGGGCAGGGACTATCTTGCTTGCTTGTAAATTGCTAGTGCCTGGCTTATAGTAAGCACATGTCATAAATGATTTTTGGGGGATTTGGATTTGATGATCTCTTAGGACTCTTCCAGCTACAAATCTGTAATTCTAGGGACTTGGTTATTATAGGTGGAAATAAAGAAAACCAAAGAATGTTGGGGCTGGAAACAAATGTAATGGTAAACTAACACTTGTAATTTATCATTATTATTTTATTACCATTAATATTTTGTCATTATTTAAAAAATATATAACATTTTGTTTTCCCCCGATTACATTCAAAAACATTTTTAAATATCTGTGTTTTAAAAGTTTGAGGTCCAAATTATAATTTGTAATTATTAATACTCAAAACAGATCTGTTATCTCATCCACTTGGAAGTTCCCTCCACTTATGCAAAATCATTATTAGCATTTATATAGCACTTTAAGATCGACAAAGTACTTTATATTAATTATATTGTATTTCTATATGTTATATATTATAATTATATTATATTTACATATGTTCACTTATTTGAGTCTCACAACAACCCTGTGAGTTAGGTGTTATCATTAACTGAGGACAAGAGAGATTAAGAAACCTGGCCAGGATTACACAGGTAGTAAGTGTCTGAGATAGAATTTGAA